>NC_137454.1:10118843-11318843 GCF_964235325.1 Thermobia domestica | reverse complement strand
GCGCAAGCAAGTGGAAGCTACAGGTGCTGATCTGTTCAAACAGTTGAATATCTTGGTGCGTGATTTCACGGGAACCCACATCGTGTTTCCTACGAAAACCAATACGCGACGTCCTAGAATTTTATGTAATTCATATTTGTTTTTTGTTATAAAACAAATCGCGAGTTTAAATTGTGGATTTTTGTTAATAAATTATTCACAATGAATTAAAAAAGTTAATTCTTGACAGCATTAGTTCGAAGGTTTTGATTAAGTGATTAGATGTGATTAATTTGCTTGATTTAGACTGTGAAGAAAAACTATTTTAGCCGATTTTTAAGTTCGTGTCCAGTTCATTTGTTAGCTGTTTCCGGAAAAGGTAAGTTTGTTGCAAATGTAACAAATCTCTTTGTGATTACGTTTGCTATTACTCTGTTTAGTCGTATTTTGCGCTAGTTCGAAAACAAAGCTTCAAAATTACAAACTTCTTATTTTGTATTTACCCGGGGAGAATATTTGTAGTACCGATACATTCCCCTTAGGATTCTGAATTTTGAATTTATTGTCGGATTTATATTTAAATAATAATAAAAATCTATGGGAAGTCAAAACGTTACTGCAGGGGCCGCGGTGCTCAGTGGTAGAGCTTTCACCTCTGGCGCTTGGGGTCCCGGGTTCGATCCCAGCTCCCGCCAAATGAACTTTGTGGTGGACAAACACCGCGTGCGTGGGTTTTCTCGGGGTTCTCCCGTTTCCTCCCACTTTTTTATGCCACCATTTCATTCATTTCTCATAATCACCGTCTCCTTTGGCATAGTCGTGGGACGTAAAACTCAAAGATTTCATTTCATTTCATTTCAAAATATTACTATATATGTATGGACTGTTATTCATTATTACGGAATAGTGAACAAATCAAAAAGTGAAAGCTAAATTTGTACTAAAATTACTTTATGTTCATAATTTAGCGTAGTGAAAGAAGATTTTTGATGCTTCAAGCAACTTCAAATATCTATACAGTTTTTTTTTTTTTTTTTTTTTTTTTTTTCATGTAGCGTCTCGGTTTAGTAGCAAGGTTATATGACGTCTAAACATATATATTACGGTGAAATCCAACCACCGTCATCCTTTCAAATTCCAACGCTTTTCGACCGGAAATTGAACCCCGTATCCAGTATGCTAAAGACCCGCGCGTGGTAACTAGTAGGCCAGCGGAAAGGCCCACGTTGATTTTCAGAAGTTAAAGTTAGTGCTCGTTCGGTGATAAATAAAGCATTTCCCTAATTTATATTGGATCGTGATTTCAATTCTCGGGGAGGTTGGCACTAACTTCAGCCTTTGGTTCGCGGTGGTTCAGTTGTACAGCGTTCACCCCTGGTGCATGGAGTATTTGGTTCGGTCCCAGCTTGCGCCAAATGGGCTTTGTGGTGGACAAATACCGTGTTGGAGGTTTTCTCGGAGTTCTCTCGTTTTCCTCCCATTATTCATTTCACCATAGCATTCAGTTTTCATAATCATCGATTCCTTTAGCCTGGTCAGAGTAAACGTAAGACGTAAAACAGAAAAATTTCATTTCAACTTCCGCTTTTCTCTTGTTTATTTTATTGACGTGTTATCGTTAGGTATCACCTCACAATCATTTAATAGTAATAAATAATTGAATCAATTCCCGATAGCATATGGTCATCCAGCTTGCTGTTAGTTAGCTGCTGTATGGTTATCACATCCACTATCATATGGCCATTATTTGTCGGTTTCTAACTCTAATTTCATCTCTTAGTTCATAAATTTTTCAGATACCCCACAATACCGGTTCAGTAGACTTCTTAATACGGAAAATGTAAAGAAGTCCATCAACTCATTGAAATGAAACAATAAAATGAGGGCAAATTTAATGACTTCGATATCGTCATCGTTAAAATATAGCATTCTCGTCCGTGTTGCATGAGTTCAAGATTCGACTCTAGTTTTTATCTCATGCGCTTCAAATCCCAGCATATTTTATAGCTATAACTTCTCTTCTGAGAGAGAACCCTGAAACTGAAAAAGCGCCACAATGAAAAACTAATGATTTTCAACAGAGTTAGTAAAATTGAAGAATGGAAGAAATTCTGTGACAAAAGGTGAATTTTCTTCGAGACTTGGGGGCTGATTCTTCTCTGGACTTTAAATATTTGAACTGTTATTTTCTTTAGCATGGAAATACTGGATAATTTGCCTAGACTAAAAAAAAAAAATAAAATAAAATAAAAAGTCCTCAAGTGTCCTGTATTACTTCCAATCAAGGACTGAATGTTCCTATGTTGAAAATTTAAAAAAAAAAAATCTACAAGTAGTGTGCATTGGCCTTCTTAAAAACCTAAACCATTGGAAATATGTTTGAAACTTCCTTAAGTGCCACCGAGGTGATACTAATAAGACAGAATTAGGATTAGGGATTAGATTTCTGGGCTTTCAGCATCTATGAACATGTTAGCCCGTCGCACAAATGAATGATGATGTCCCTTGGCAATCACACTGCCCGCGGAACATGGGCACCGATTTCTCCGTAATTTTGTTTTTGGGGGGGGGGGCATTCAGATGCAGAGGGTATATATATGTGAGGATTTTAAGACAAATTGCATCCAAATTATGCCAAATATTGTATATTTATTATTAAAATTTGGGGGCCACATGAGCTTTGGGGGCCCGGGCCCGCCAGGATCAGTCCCTTGCCGCGGAATGATAGTGGAAAAAAGGTATGGGTAAGGAAAGAAGCTGTTAGGTACTATCCCGACACTTGCCCGGTGTGAATGAGGAAAATCCAGAGAAAACCTCACTAAGATTATCCGTCCTGAAAGAGCTGTTACACCTTTTCAATCGAGTCTTCACCGGGAATCGAACCCGGGACTGCTCACACAAAAGGAGGGAGTGTCAGCGACTACGGTACACGAGGACACACTATTAATGAAACAAAAGATTATATAAACGAAGAAAGTTTTTATATGAAACTGTAATGTTGAAAGTGCTAACACACAAAACTTGTAGCAATAACATCATTCTAGTTCTAGTAAAAATAAATACCGCAGCAAATCGAATTGATGTGTTTCTCGTTTACATTTTAGACAATGTTTATTTTTTTTTAGATTGCTTCAACAATAATTGAAACGAGTGTAAGCGAGCACCCACTATTCATCTCAAAATACATTTCTGTATCTGTTTTGTTCGTCTGTCTGGTAGTTGAACGATAACTCTCGTATAATATATCCAATTTTAATGAAACCAAGCATGTGCCTTTGTAAAAACTTTGGAAACTAGTATATTGCGTGGTATTGTAATCTATCGTTCCATGTTACAAATTTTGCGCATATGCAAACTAACTACCTAACTCTATATAACAGTAGCGTACGCAGGAATTTATTTCGGGAGGGTCCAAACCCAATATGACGGTTTTTTATATTAAAATTCCCAAAATTACCCCTTCGGAGGGGGGTCCGGACCCTCAGGACGTCTCTGCTCTATGGTCTATGGAGCCCATTGGTTTAATGCCAGTTTCAGAAAAGCTTTCCATTGACTTCTGTTCTTAGACAATTTGATCCAGTTTCTACTTTGTGTTCCAATTTCTGCGATATTCATCTTAATGTTGTCCTTCCATCTGCGCCAAGGTCTTCCTAATGGTCGTTTACCAATTGGATTTTCAGTTAAAAATTTGAAAGCGTTCCTACTGTCTTCCATTCTGGGCACATTTGCTCATACCTAGATATGCAAAATTTGATAAAACAATTTTCCAGCATAACCTACGTAAACTTATTCTATTTTGCTACAATATATATATATATATATATATATATATATATATATATATATATATATATATATATATATATATATATATATATATATATAGATAGATAGATAGATAGATAGATAGATATAGATATAGATATAGATATATTTACGCTTAACGATAATCTTCATTGTTTACAGATAAAATCAAAATGAAATGAAATGAAATCTTTAAGTTTTACGTCCCACGCTTATGCCGGTTAGGCTAAAGGAGACGGTGATGATGAGAGATGAGTGAAATGGTGGAATGAAGAAAGTGGGAGGAAACGGTGAGAACCCCGAGAAAACCCACGAACACGGTGTTTGTCCACCACAAAGTTCACTTGGCGGGGGCGGGATCGAACCCGGGACCCCAAGCACCAGAGGTGAACGCTCTACCACTTTTTTTTAAGATAATTTATTGTAACTCAAGAATCAATTACATTGAAGTGGTTATGCTTTTGTAACAAAAAAAAAGGAAGTTACGAGAACAATGAGTTGGCTATAAAATTTGCAAATAGTTTATTACGTACATCCTTTGCTAATTTGGAGTATTCTTTTTGTAAATACTGTACATAGAAGGCTCCCCCTGCTTCTAAGTTGGAATTAAAAATATATTTGACGGTCGTTCCTATATACCAATTGACACTATGTTGTTTACTAACGGGATAAAAACGATAATCAGGTCTTAAAACTATGCTAATATTTATATTGCGTTCCGAACTACGAGTAAGAATGGCTAAAAAGTGACGTAACTGAGACCAGATTTTTGTGGATTCCAGACATGTCGTGATTCTATGAATCAACGTATCTATATTGTTACATCTATTGCAAAGAGCATCAGGACTAAAACCATATTTGTTTCTCTTTTCTTTAGTATCAATAACATTATGAACAATCATAAACCAGATAGATTTGCTGGCAACCCTCAAGGTCGAGTCATTAATATTGGCCCAAATATTGGACCAATTACACAAGCACTCATCTAACACAATTTTAGGTGGGACATATAATCTAGTCATTTTAAAAACATACAGCTTTTTACTACTTAAAGTTTTAAAATCAAAAAGCTGAGACAGATAGGGGAAACTATACAGTCGTGGACACTCTGATAGTGATGGGCACCTATGCCAATTATTTTCAAATAATAAGAGTCTGAGCGCCTATAGCGAGCTATTGACGATTTTCAAATGTTGGTACGCCTTTCTTCTTTACGCTAACAGTTTGTCAATTGTCTTCCTTCTTTCATGTGTGTGGCGCGGTGTAGAAAGGTGCGCGATGTGAAACGTTGTGATGGTTGTTGTTCATTTCTAAAGAATTCTTTTAATCAGATAGGTGTACTGATTAAGGTTTTGTTTAGTTATAAATCAATTGAAAATTAAAATTTTGTGTTTTGAGTGATTATTAAACGGTAAGAGCACTTCATGCTAATGAGACGTAAGTCTAAATGAGTTTTGCTCTCAAATCATGAGGTGCTCACCACTGTATTTTAATTTAATATAACATGACAGTGATGGGCACCTAGTGCCCATAACTATATTTTACTATATGAATTTTTTTGTCGTTATTTTAAGCCTAAAGTGCATTTTAGGCTGTTGTGTTTCTTGCTCGAAAATTTCATGAAATTTAAAGGTTATTTAACAGTGATGGGCCCAGTGCCCATTACTGTAAACTCACTATGCCCATCACTGTATGGTTATAGTGAATTAAGCCACGGCCTCCTTTGTTATACAATCCGGGAACTTGAATGTGGCAACTGCGCAAATCGGCCTGCCACAGACTATCCACCTTCAACAGTTGGCAGTCCACAGACTATTTCTCTACCATTTTAGCAAGGATCCTTCCTTTCTTTAGACATTAATGCTGAGAATTTGGGCAGCCGGCTGTGCTGGGTGGATAGTCTGTAGAAGGCAAAAAGGCCTGTTGCCATTTCAAGACTGGCCTGTATAACAATAAAGGCGGCCGTGATTAAGCATAACAATAGAACTAGGCTTATTTTATAGAGACCCCTTTCTAGAAAAAATGTACAAGGGAGTGTATAACTACGATCTCGGTATAGGGCCCATTATAATCAGATTACTGAAGTAGGTTTAAGTTTCTCATGTATCTGATTACATTTAATTTTAGGGAAAAGGAGGAAATCTGCACTCTTACCAATATGAAAGGAAGGTTTCGATGCTTCGACTCAGCTAGACCTAGATCATGATCCCAAAAAAGAACAAGAAGGGGAAGCACTGCACAAACGTCAGTGTGCGTTGGAAGTCCGAAGCCTCTTTTTTTCATATTTCTAAGTGTACAGTTTTTCCTTGAAAATTAATAACAAGGCCTATTCATATTTATCACATATGATTACATTTAAAATATAGCTACAGTCCTTGCGCTAGGAGAAACGCCAGTGACCATGTGGCCATGTAAGTAGGCCCCTACTTACACGTGAAGTTTTGGAGTATGAAATAGGCCTAGTTGCTTTTTAAGATGAATTCTGTGATGTAATGGCCAGTGTCTATCGGTGATTTTTGCATTGATGCCTCGGATGTGATTACTCAGCACATCATTTGCCACTGCTGTTAATACCGGCTTTTAAGAAACTAATCACAGCGTTTTCACTCAGGTAGCTGCCCAAGTTAGTTTGCGGCGCTGAGAGAGGACTAAATTATTTCCAATATTATGTAAATACAATTTAAATGCAATCAAGTTTTCGTGATTTGACTTATGAGAAGTTTTGTGATTTACTTCGGCCCGAGAGTGTAACCAAATAAAAAAGTTTAGAGATAAAGGTGCAAATGGTCATGAAGAAAAGTGTGAAGATTTTCGCCTTCTCTGTAAAATATTTGAAGAATTTTCTAAAGATGAAACGCTCATAAAAATCCACACAAATGATGAGTTACCGCAGATTAAGCCTCAAACTCACCACGATTAAAACAGACTGAAAGTGCTTTAGCAGAACAACTTGAGGAAGCAAGCACTTCTCTACAAGTTGAGATGACACCAGAAGAGCAAAACAGAACTACTGACCGGGGTAAAATGTATCCAATCAAGAAATCAGATATGCCGCTTTTTAAGGACTGTTTGGTATGGCCAGAAACGCCAAAGCGGAAAGGTCGCAATATTCGAAGATTCCCATTTGTAATAGCATCAGATAAATGGAAAGAGCTGCACAAAGAGAAAAGAAATACAAAAGAAAAACAAGAGAGGAAGAAAGAGGAGAGAAAGAGGAAAAGAGAAGTTAAACAGTCAGGTCCAGCTGGGAAAGTAGAAGAAAAGACACGAAGATACTCCTAGTGTTAATCTATTTTCTTCTGAACGTACAGGTATAACTGGAGCTGATGTGGAGAAATTACCCTTTGCCCCTCTGGCTAAACTAGTGCTTTTTGGCGAACTGCAAGAGAACAAAAATGAGGGAGTTCATTCTTCTTCAGCATCCAAAGAAGATTCAAACATATTGAAAGTGAGGGTGTTGGAAAACAGTATGGAACAATTAGAAAACCGTAATTTCTTTTTCACTTTCTGGATTGTGTAACCAGTGTGGTGAGAGCGTAGGACCTCGTTTTCCAGGAATGAACTGCAAACGCTGTGGACAGGCTTTTCATAAAGCTTGCCTTCTTGCTGTGGAGAAGCTTACGATGATGATGTATGTTATTTTATCCAGTGTTTGCAGATCTTAGACGAAACTGAAAGTGACAGCGATAAAACAGAGTGCCTAATTTCATAAGTTCTTAATTTTTTATTAAAATTGTTGCTATAAAACCACAAAACGCCAAAACGAGATGCTGTATTATGCATTTATGTAACAAAGTAATGTATCTTGGCATTATTAAATAATTTTAGAAACTTCTACATAGGTGCCCATAACTGTAATCAAAAGTGCCCAACTCAGTCTCTGTAGGGCCCATCACTATAAAAGTTATACTACTTTTTTTTAAAAGACATTACACGTACCTAACGTTACATTTTAGTCCATTATCATATTTATTTTAAAGCCCATACTGTAACAATATTATTTGACAAATATTAGACACATATGGCCAAACGTATAAAAGTTATAAATTAATTACTAAAAAAAATGCCTTAAGGTGCCCACGACTGTATAGTTTCCCCTATATATAATCACACAAAACAGTTTCCAAGTACTTACAGCTTTGAGAGAGGTCAGCCATATACAGGGGTAGACTCCTGTCTGTTCGTTCTAATACGTAAGTGAGCAGTTGTTGTGTTACACTATTAGCTTCGTCTGTGTACAAGGTCATTGAGCGAGTAACATACAAACTTGCAGCTTTTTCTTGCACATTGACCAGACCGATGCCACCTTGTGAATGTAAACAACACATTACATCATATTTAACACGAAAGACCTGATGTTTCCATAGAAACCAACCACATAAACTTTGAATTTGTTTTCCTATAAGTTGAGGCATAGGTAATACATTTGCCAAATACCAGATTTTGCTTAAGAGATAAACATTTATAAATTTAGCTCTGGAATATAAACATAGATTTCTGGATTGATTTACATAACCTGAATGACGCAGTGTGTTTACAATATTCGTATAGTTATGATCAATAGTGTGCATTATGTTTGAATAAAAGGTAATTCCTAAAATTTTGATACTGTCGGCCTGAGGGACGGTATCTATATCATTAAAATCAATACTATTGTTTATGTTTAACATATGTGATTTACAAACATTTAATCTAGCCCCAGATGCTACCTCATATTCACGAACACATTCCATCATGAGAGAATAATCTAGTTTAGAAGAGACAAAAACTGTTACATCATCTGCATAACTAGCCACCTTTATAGCAGGGGTAATAATATTTAGACCAGTTAGGCGGTCATTCATAGCATATAACAGGGGAGCAAGGCTAATAGCAAAACTCAACATTGAAAGGGGATCACCTTGTCTTATTGAACGTTTGATGGGAATGTTGTTGGATAGGTGACCGTTAACATTTAACTTCGTATGAGCGTCTTTATAAAAATATTTCATCCATGTAACAAATTGTTCATTAAAACCGAATTTTCTGAAAACAGACCATAAGTACGAGTGTTCAATATTATCAAAGGCATTTTTAAAGTCTAAATTTATCAGAGCCGCTTTAAGAGCGCAATCATTACAAATAGTAATACTATCTCGAATAGTTAATAAAAGGTGATAGATGGTTTTCTGTTTAACAGCCACATATTGCAAATTTTGTAATAACTTATCCATGTAGTCCTGTAGTCTGTTTTTAATACATCTACTAAAAATTTTGATATCTGTATTAAGAAGGGATATAGGTCTATAATGGCTAACATTAGATGGTTGAACAGTTTTAGGGATAAAGACCGTGACGGCTGTATTAGGGCGCTTGATAGTCTCTGAAGCAAAGAACCATTCATTTACAATCAATGTTAGTGTATCGCCCATTATATCCCAAAATTTAACATATAAACGGCCAGAGATAGAGTCGGGGCCAGGAGATTTTCCTTTTTTTGCAGCATTTACAGCTCTTTGTACTTCATTTTTAGTAAACGGAGCACATAAAATTTGATTGTCTTCATCATTTAGCACTGCAGGCACACTGTCAAGTAATTTATTTTCGCAGCCGGTAGCAGCAGCGACCCCAAATAACTGGTAGTAATAATCATACAAGGTGTTACGAATATTGTCCTGAGTAGTTTGAATAGAGCCTTGAGCATCTGTGAGTGACGTGATAAGTTTTCTCCGTCCACGTTTGGCTTCTGTTAACACATGTGTAAGAGAGCATTGTTCTTCTTCCGGAAACCCTGGAACTTTACTACGTAACCTAATCCCTTCCATTTTCTGTTTATGGAATTGTAATAATTTGGCTTTGTATTTACGGACAGAGATAAGGGCCGAGCGATTTGTCATCGCTTCAGTTTGTGCCTCTAATAGACATCTATAATAGAAATTATAAAGTTTTCGCTTATCAGCATAAAGTTCAGAGGAATACCACCTACAAAAGCTTCGGATTTTGTCCTTACAGTATTGATTCCACCACTCAATATATGTTTTAAACCACTTCTTTTGTTTAAGCCAATAAGCCCACTTTTTAGAAAAGAGCTGACAAAATGACTCATCATTGAGCAGACTTTCATTCATGTGATAATATCCCCGTCCCCGAGCAATCTTCTGGTCATTAATTTTAATTTCCATTATTAAACAGAGATGATCAGTGAAACACGTGGGATATCGGTATACAGAAACAACCTGTGATTTGAAGTTATTATTTACATAAATCCTATCTATCCTTGAGCTCGAAGTTTTTGTAATAAATGTGTCCCCCCTTAAATCTGGGTGTTTGAAGTCCCACACATCTACCAAAGACAAATTCTTTACCAATTCATTTAAGGTAGGGCAATAATTGTTAGTTGGTTCTGTTGTGTGAGTTATACTTGAATTATGATCTCCGCCAAAGATAACATGATTTGGGCCACTAAAAACAGCGCTACCTCATTTGCATAAAAATTATTCCGTTCTTTTCTATTATGGCTTCCACTGGGCGCATAAACATTGATTAGAGTTATATCATTAACCTGACCTTTGATAATTCGACCATTAGGATGTAATTCTACATTTATAAGCGGGATGCCTTCTTTAACCAAAATTGCAGTACCAAGGCTATTATATGTACAATTATTATATACATTATATGATGGATGTACGTTTACAATCTTTGGACCAACTTCTTGGAGAAAAGCTACATCTATTTCAGATTTAAGTAGAAAGTCATTGAGAGCTTCAAGTTTGACTGGCGATTGTATTCCATTGATATTTATAGTTGCTAGTTTTAAGATAGTACACATAAATATTGTTATAGGAAGTTGTCTAATGGTAGCAACACACTTCATAATCCCACACCACTATTTGGCTGCAAGCACTGTGTTTCTGAATGTTTAGGTAGGAGTAGAAACTGTTTGTGACTCACCTGAAGAAGGAACTGCGGTATCAGGTAGATATTCCGTACTCACTAATTTAGCTACAGACGACCTGGTGATCCTAGGTGATACTTCTAAGGGTCCCTGATCCGTCTTCTTAGGTTGCTTTACTTGAGCTATAGCCGTTCCTGCTTTCTTCCGTTTCTTGTCTTGGGAGGCTTCCTGGGAATTCCGGGCATCAGATCCTTTTTTCCCACTAGGACAACTCACAGGGGAGAAAGGATGATCTTTTTCCTTGGACTGAACTGGAAAAATGGGACTTAGAGAGGAAACTTCCGATACACTATAGATGCACTCTAGCTTCTGATCACCATCAACAACGCTAGTGGAGGAGGAATCACTGTCTATCAAAAGCTTCTTTGTATCTTGTTCAATGACAACTTGATGTTCCCGTGGAAAATCTGACTCAGCCAGTGAAGAAGTACCATGTAAAGCTGGAGGGGCTGCAGATGAGGTCCTGTTCTGACTATCACTAATATCCTTGGGAGAGACGTTTTCCTTAATTTCTCCGGAACATGGTCGGCTAGGAACACTGTCTTTTGGCACTATCGGAGTAGTGTTTAGAGAACGGCCCTGTATCACAGGGGTAGTAAGCTCAGTCATTAACTTTGGAAAGTCAACATCAACATTAAAGTAGGCAAATTAGCAGGTTTAACCACATTAATTTCTGGGGTTGGCGAACCCCGAGAGCGTTCCTTATCACTTTCAGTATGTTCTATGGTTGTTGTTGAAACAAAGGCCCGTTTTTGACGCTGAAAACATTGATCTTGTAAATGATCTCTAGATTGGCAGTAATAACAAGTACGGTCCTGACCGAAATAAGTTACTAGGAACTTCTGGTTACGAATATCCAGGAAGGACGGTATAGGTTTAAACAAATACATAGTCACGATCTTTCGTCCAGATCTAACTTTATAAATATGAGTATCGTCATAAATTTCGTCTTTTATACTTTTACACTCTCCATAGATAGACAAGGCACGCGTGACATCATTATCACTATATTCCGTCGGAATGGCATGTATTCGCACATAGGTTAAAGGTCGATCAGCTAATTCTAAAGTTACTGGGTATGTTCCACTATCATCTTGAAATTTAACACTATCACCATGATCTCTTAACAATTTGTCACACAACAAGTCAGACAATAACTTAATATACACACATTTACGATAAATATCCAACTCAATACTTAGTATTTGTTCTTCCTTTAACTTAAACGTATTTTGAATAAACTCATGGATTTTTATTGTGGACGGACGGTTAGGAATCGCACGAAATCCTAATTTTAATGTATTGACACGTTTGATAGACATTTTATAATTCTAAATAAACTCACTAGTTACCACTAAACTGAAATATATTAGAATCAAGTCAGCGTAAATTCCAAGCAAACACAAAGTACACTGGGCGCATTCAATGCCTCTCGCACGATACGACACTGGACGGACGACCAGCGAAAGACGTGTTACCTCTTGGGCAGCTAACACGCGAGTATACCACTGAGCCACCGCGCCCCCCCCATAGATAAAATCAATCGTTCGTGATTGGATAAAACTGTTTAAGCTCACTAAAAGTTCTTAGTTTAGTTATTTAAGTAATTTGATAAGAAAATATATTTTAAATGAAACTTTACCCCGCCATTATTCGATTTTGACGCAGTATGGCTTGTACTTTATTTAACATTTCCCAGTTATTCATAGTCTTTCGGAATACAACTTTATCAAGAACAAAGGAATGAATTTTCTGTCCTCTTCCTAACATTTTTTAAAAATAATGTTCGATCAAAACCTTATATGTACAGTATATGTACATCATTAGTACTACATGATTGTAAATCATTAGCATACATCATTAGTACATTAGGAGTTTGAGTTAAGATTTAATGGTGGAAAATATCTAAATGTGAGACACATACCAATTGATTTAACTTACTAAGCTGAGTTATATATCAGGGGGAAAACTCATGCGTAGTTTTCGAAAAAATTGAGGGAAACAAATTGTTTTTTGTAAATTTGAAAATTGATGCTAAGCAAAGCACCCGCCATCCATGAAGGTGAGACTAGGTAAAGGAGACCCCTCCTGAAGCTCTTTATTATAACACTAACACGTACGTAGTGTGGTTAATGAGTTATAGTGTGCTTAAATTTTATGTTGAATGTAACTCAGATATTCTACGGAGCTAAGATATGCGTCAGTTGATAGATTACACCGATCTTAAAGCTACATGCTTAAGGCTAAATTCTGATGCGTAGTTTCCGAGAATATCGATAAAAACAAACGTGTACGGCGTTAAACTATAGGCCTTTTATTGCGGGTAATATTTGATAACTGTTCTGGAAGAGATTGTTTATAAGTAGTTTTATAGGCTGTACATGTACAAGAAAATAGTCTGTAAAAAAAGGGGGCACGGTGGCTGAGTGGTAGATCTCTTACCTCTGGTGCGTGGGGTCCCTGGGTAAGTAAATTTGTGATGGCCAACATCATATGTGTAGGTTTTCTCGGGGCACTTCCATTTCCTCCCACTTTCCTACACCAACAATTATTCCATTATCATTAATCACTATGATAATGATAAAGCTTATATTATCGTCTCCGTTAGCCTAACTTTCAGAATCGTATGACGTTAAACTAAAAGATTTAAGTTTTTTGTCTGTTAGAAGTTAGATCGTCTTCTTCTCCTAACAATAATAGTTATTGGACACAATACTATATTATCTTGCAATATTTGGATATTTTAGTTCGATTATCGAATAATGTTCGCGTATCTTTTCCAAAACTAGAAACCATGGATAAAATTTTAGAGACTAATCAGCATTTCGTAATATAAGTTGATAGAATTCCTTAATATCCGCCATTTTGCTTAGATCAAAAGTACCTAGTTTAAAATCAATATATTTATATATTAAAGCAGAGATGCAAATAAGCAACAAAATATTACTAGCCGAGGAAAAAACATACTAGCCCACAATTCACAATAGAAATAATTTGCTTAGCTTCGGTATGATATCTAATACTCGCTCGCACCAATGAAGCTCTCGCCCCGAGCGAGTGGGCGAGTGGTTATTTGCATCCTTGTATTAAAGATATGAAACCACAATAAATAGGCTATATAGTGAACTCAAAATAAGAGAATATCAGAACCAGCTGCAGAATAACTCAGTACAATAAAAATAAATATATAACATTGAATATGTATAAATTTTAATTGATATTAAGAAGATAGAAGATCACATTACCAGAGAGATAGCATTTCAGGGAAAATGCGTCTGCAATAGAACGGGCAGTTATACATAGAATATTTAAATTCTATTTCGTTTGCTTATAGTGGGGCCGCGGTGGCTCAGTGGTAGAGCGTTCACCTCTGGTGCTTGGGGTCCTGGGTTCAAACGCTGTTCCCGCCAAGTAAACTTTGTGATGGACAAACACCGTGTGCGTGGGTTTCCTCGGGGTTCTCTCGTTTACTCACACTTTCTTCATTCCACCATTTCATTCATTACTCGTCATCCCCGTCTCCTTTAGCCTAGCCGGCATAACGTGAAACGTACAACTCAAAAATTTTATTTCATTTTCATTTTCGTTTGCTTACAATCGCAAAAACTAATACTGTTTTGTGTAAAACTGAATAATTTAATGCTTTGCAGTTGATGTTTCCTGTAACTATTTTAAAATCTGACTTTTTACTGTAGAAATATGATTATTTGTAAATTGAGATTGACAAGATAAGTTAATTATCAAGTGGATGCCTGAGAATAAAGTGTATTCTTTGGAACATGACAAAATAGAGTCTAAAAGTTTCAAGTGTCTGGTACGTTTAAGTGCAAAGGAGAACTTCAAATGCATGAAAGCATCGTGCATTCAGTTAGTACTGGATATTATATTCATCGAAAAAAAATCGAAAGATCAAATATCGATATATTTTTTCAGTTGAACAAAACGATGTGGTAAGTGTAAATTCTCATGAGCAATTTTGGAAAAATCGATAAAAAATCGGGATTCATGGTGGCTCAGTAGTAGAGTGTTTACCTCTGCTGCATGGGGTCCCTGGTTCGATCACCGGAGAAGAAGTTTGTGGTGTACAACATCGTGTCCGTGGGTATTCTCGGGGTTCTCCCGTTTCCTCCCACTTGCTTATTCCACCAATTCTTGCATCATCGTTCATTTGCCTTAATCGTAGTCTCCTTTACCATAAAGGGCATAATCATGGGACGTAAAACTGAAAAATTTCATTTAATTTTGTGATGCACTCGTAAACATTATTTTTAAAGTTACTACGACAATGTCCAGAGATAAGACATAGACGATATTGAAATGGACAAAATGTCATCAAGTAAAATATGATGCGTAGTTTTTGAGAAAATCGTGAGATACGAATTTTTATGTCGCTTGTTTTACAGTTGACACTATAAAGTTTTTTCTACTGTTATTTATGAATTATATAACAAAAATATGAACCGTTAAGCAGCAGATTATATCTATTGTTGATTTAGAATGATTCTACCAGTGACACACATACTACTCGTATGTAAATACAGATTAAATAAATTTACTTCCCCTACGTTCCTTCTTAAACGGTTTATATTAATTTTTGTAGAAACGATTAGATTTTGATACAAAGTGTTGCATATTTTCTTTGAACGTGAATTTGTCCCCCTGACAAGTTGACTGTTTTGATTTTGAGTTTAACGTCCCTTTTAGCACCGAGGCTATGTGAGACGGGAATGTGGTTAATGTGGAATCTAAAGCATATGAGCTCCTGCCGGGAATCGAAGTGTCCTCCCAAACGAAAGGTGAATAGGCCAGCTAACCGATTTAAAAACCGGGAGGACATATTTCGAGAGAAAGTCTTGTATATATATATATATATATATATATACAACGATAATGTCTAATTTGTATGTCCTTACTAAATATTGTTAATATTTACAGGCAAAAGTGCTATTTGAAAGCCACAAACACTTAAGAAGAAGAAGAAGAAGAAAATATAAAGAAATAATTTAAATATTTGTATCATATCAAGATTTTTCTTAATTTCGTGGCTAAGACAACTTGTTTATCTGTTTGATGTCGTTGTTATGGTAACTAAGATCATCTTGTAAAGACCGAATGTATAATATTTTAAGGTGACACACATGATATAATATGTTGAAAGTGAATATATATACCTATATATATTCAAAATTGAATAATTGTGTTATGTGATTCATGATAATCTTGTGATCTGTATAAATAAATATTCAATATATACATTTGGAATCAGAGAATGTAACGTAGCAGAAGAAATAACTTATATATATATATATATATATATATATATATATATATATATATATATATATATATATATATATATATATATATATATATGTGTGTGTGTGTGTGTGTTTCACGTATTTTATGATGTTTCCCAATTATTCCGGGTGATTTCATCACGCTTTAACTACACGATCGATCTTAATCAGATTTTCAATATGGATGAAGTTCGGGCCTGGGGTGGCTTTTATCTATTCACTTTGGTGGTAGATCTTAGGGGAGGGAGGACAGATATATAAAAATGAATAAAACTTAAATACTCTTGAACAACCGGACCGATCTCGATCAAATTTTCAACCTAGATGAAGTTTAAACTTGAGATGATTTTTGTCATATCACTTTGATGATGTAACTTAAAGGAAGGGAAAGACATTTACAAATGATCGAAAATGACCGATATTAGTGTCAAATCTATAGTTTTTGAGGTCGCTGAGATGAACAGTAACACTTTTGATGCCATTTAAATCTAAATTCAGCCCTGCTAAAATTGTGGGAGGGGGATATATATAATCAAAATTACCAATATCAGTGTCAAATTCAGGTTTCGGGGTCTCTAAGATCAACAATGACACTTCCGATGCCGTGCCCCACAACATTGGGAGTGGAGGAGGATATATAAAAGTGATCGAAAATGACCGATACCAGAGAGCGTTTTAGTAATAGTAAGAATGAACTGATTAACGGAACATGTTACTATTTTTTTTTTCTTAATTTAACCCAGCGAAGCGGGTAATTTATGCTAGTAACATATAAGACTCAGCCTGCAGCGCAATCGTTAATTAAGGAATGGATATTCACTATTTCAAGAATCGAAATAAAAGGGAAAATTTTTACGATACTTTTTGTCTCGTCTCGATCCTCATCTATAAAACGACACGATAATTTGAGTTAGCCTTGTCCCTTTTCGAATGTAAATTGTTAATTTTCGTCTCGATTTTTTGTTTTGTTTAAGAAACGAGATGAGAAATTCGTCTTCTCGTGGGCAACAGTACATAAAACCCCAATGGTGTATTTGCCATTTGTGACGTTTCTGCTTGTAATGGTGTGACCTGAGAAATGATGAGAACTTTTCAACTTCTGAGAGATAACAATAATAATTATTATTATTATTACTGAAGATTTGATAATTCAAATGTTGAAACATCCAAGTATTCAAATATCTTAAGATAATAAAACACGTGTCTTCGCCGATCAATCACCACCAAAATTTGTAAAGTAAAATTTATATTTGCACCGTGGTTCCGTACCGTGAACTACCAGATTATTGGTCGAGCGCCTTGACCACTGAATCATGATCACTACGCACTAAATGATTCGCCTTTAGTGAGTTTACGATAGGTTTCTTTGTCCCCACTTACAAATTTCTACGTTATTTTCCTTTGTTTCTAAACTTCTTTCGTATTTCTTTTATAATAATATAAGTCAATAGTCTTTGGCATGAATTAAGTTAATAACTTCAGTTCTTCCGTTCTTAAACCTTTGGTTCACAATTTTGTTTTTTCTCCATTCCAAACCACAGATATGATAGATTTAATTCTCATACTTTGCATTTGGTTTCAAAGCAGTCGCCATTAACTGTAAAGCAATTTTGTCCGCCACGATACGATATTGAGGTTAATTTATTCGCAAGTTATAACCAAACTAATAGAAAGTGAGTATATTGCTTGTGGCTGACATAAAGTATTGTGGAAATAACTTCCGAAACTTTTGAACTATATTTGTTTTAACTTTAACATACGTATGAAGCGGTTTATTACGAACAGAACAATAAAGATTGTGATAGATTAATTACAAGTTGACCGGTTGGTGAGAGTACTGTTTACGTTGTAGTTACAAAAACGACCGCCTGCACTCGTACTCTGGTCGGTATATAAATATAACTATTCTTAAAGAACATTGCCGTTGTTCTGACTTGCTTTAAGTGTATGATCATATAAGAATTGTCACTCAAATCCTTTCAGGGGGCATATTGACTCAATGGTAAAGCGTGGAGCGATAGTGAGGGGTTCCTACTTCGATACCAGACCGCGTGAGTTTGTAATAAGAAATATCGTGTACATGAGTTTTTTCGATGTTCTTCCGTTACATTTTCAATCAACCAAATTCTTCATAAAAATTAAACTGCCATCAATCATTTACTTCATTAAACCTTCAGGACACAATCAAGAGACGTACATTAAAAATGTACAATGCATTAATAATCCTTTGCTTTCAATTCGTTAACATACACCTATAGTGAATTTTATTCATAGTAACAAACGTGGGCATTTTATAACAACAAGATAATGATATATTAGTATCTGTTTTCTAGGTGCTTGTGTTGCAATCATTACTTTACCAAGAGGCTTAAAAACAAATGTCCGATTCTGTAGTGACACTAAAATTAATTAAATTCACCACCAAAGCTCTTCTCATTCGAGTGATCAAATTTTTAATCATTACATCTATCTTTCACGTTATCTCTTTAGTCTAGTAGGTTCTTAACTGCATCACTACTCTCATTCACGAATAACTATTTCTACTTCACAATCGAGAATGAAACACGAAACCATTCGCATCAAGGTCGCGACCCTCAAAATCTCATTAACTTTTTTTTTTTTTTTTTTTTGCGATTGAAGAGTACCAAGATTTCAACTTTAACTTGGTTTCACAATATCATATATCAATCTAATATATCTGAAACCCTTCAAATAAACTAATTTTTCTTCAGCTGGTCATTCGAACTAACTAATTCTATGGCCTATGGAACGCAGAGATTTAATACCGCGTTCACAAAAGCTCTCCACTGACATCTGTCATTATCCAATTATATCCAGTTTCTACTTTCAGTTTCTATTTCTGCGAGATTCGTCTTAATATTATCCTTCCATCTCCGCTTAGGTCTCCCTAATTGTCGTTTACCGATTGAAATTCCAGTTGAAACTTTGAAAGCATTCCTACTTCCTTCCATTCTGGCTACATGACCTGCCCATCTGAGCCTTCTAGATTTCATGATCCTAAGAATGTTTGGTAAACGGTATAGATTAGGTAGTCGTTAACAAGTTTTCGCCATTCCCCATTCCCGTTTCTCTTGGGTTTGTATATTCTTCTCAGGATCTTGTTTACAAATACTTTCAGTCTACGTTCATTCCTCAGAGATTCAATAAAATTGATTTGTATGCTTATGTCAAGTCCTTCTAAAGAAAAAAAATACACTTTGACTAATCTCCGTTTCTGTCTCCTTGTTCTTGTTATTCTAGAATGTTTTACGACTTATCACTGGATCTCTGTTAATATTGATTCCATAACGTTCACGTTTTAAGGCAATTGTATTGATCATTGTTAAAAGAAAATATGTTAACTCACTAAAACAAAGGACCTATTCCATTATGTTAAATACAAGGTGAACCACGATGCAGTAGCACAAGACTGAGAAAATTATTTTGTTATTATTACAATGAAAACTTGGTAACAGACATGTTATGAGACTTGGTAAAAGTAGTTTTCATCAGCAACGTCATTTTAGAGTTTGCTTGTTGTTAGGGCCAAGATTCTCCACCTTAAGGCGGATTTTTTATACAAGCGTTCTTTGCTTGCTACGTAGCTGAATAGGCAATTGAGAAAGCTGTTTAAGTACGATTCTACGTGTAACACAACTTTCTGTTGGCTTCACATAGAAATCGCAAGCAACGGGCGCTTGGATGAAAATCCACCCTCCCGTTCTTTATTAGTGTAATACATACTATTAATTAACAAATATGTATATATCTCAGAATTACTGGTATTATTTCCCCTTCTCTACTTCAAATGGTACCCGTTAATTTGAGTTCATTTTTGGATACCCTGAAGTTTCTCCATTTCTATTATGTTCGTAATAGAGGTCATAATTAATGTTCATATTTGTTGCCCAAATTATGGGGAACTAACAGTGACTTTTCGATCACCAGTCCTGTAATTAGCACCCATGCCTTTTGGCCCACGAAGACAAGGTTCGTTTCTCTAATACACTTAAATACTTTAGATCTCACTTTGAACTAAGTATCGTTTAATATAAACGTCACTGCTAATATAATTTATTTGCTAAAAATCAAACAATCAATCTATATCAATACAGTATTTAATTTTATACAGTATTGTTCGAGATAATTATCTGCGAAGGTTATTTACGCTTGTGTAATCTCTTCGCTTTGCAAATAATTTTCCATAACCATTATTCAAGGGATGCTAATTGCAGGTAGATTCGGATTAACGCGTGGGTTGGAGACACATTAGCCATCCGCCTTCCTACTCATATATTGCACAAGTTATTATAATTAAAATGTTCCACGTGGGTGTATCTGCATTATAGATTGTAGCGTGGTTTTACTTTCTCGATTGATCTTTCACATATAAATGTGTACTGAACAAAGGGTCTCGCTGTAGTTGTGATTCAGTTCTTTATCCAGTGTCGACCACAATATGAGCCCTTCAACTTATGACAAAGCTTAGACGATATGCTACGCGTACAATATCGTTCACAATATTATTGTGTTGTATTACTGTTAATGCAGTAATACTAACACTATTTTTGACACTGACTCTACACTGTAAATATTATTGTCAACATTTTTTTCTTCAATACTGGCAGTGCTCAGTACCAAAATTGTCCAAAATTGTTGATAGAACCTAATTATAATAGGTATATTCTTATTTTATTTTTTAGTGCTATAAAATATTACGGATATCAAATAATAGGCCTACTTTTGATAAAGTGGATACTTTCAAATATCTAGGATCATTATTAACACGGGAAAAACACATTCACGAAGAAATTAAGTGTCGACTAAAAGCAGGGAATACGTGTTATTCAATTCAAAATCTCTTGTCGTCGCGAATTTTGTCGAGGAATTTGAAGTTTAAAGTCATGCCTGAAAACGATAATCATGCCTGTTGTGCTGTATGGTTACGAAACATGGTCACTTACTCTGAGGGAAGAACGTAGATTGAATGTATTTCAGAACAAAATCCTGAGACCCAAGAAGAACGCGAATGGGGAATGGCGGAAACTTCATAACGAAGAACTACATAAATTATACGGTTTTCCAAACATTGTTATGGTCATCAAGTCTAGGAGGCTCAGATGGACAGATCATGTAGCCAGGATGGAAGAAAGTAGGAACCCTATCAAAGTTTTAACTGGAAGACCAATCGGAAAAACGACCACTAGGAAGACCAAGGCGCAGATTGTAGTATAATATTACGATGCATCTCGCAGAAATAGAAATACAAAGTAGAAACTGGATCTAATTGGCTAAGGATAGAAGTCAGTGGAGAGCTTTTGTGAACGCGGCATTGAACCTCCGGATTCCATAGACCATAGAATTAGTTTTATTTAGTTAGTTTTAAGCATTTAAAGAAGTTAGTTAGTTAGAAGTTAAGCATTTAGTTAGTTTTAGCATTTAAAGAAATTAGAAGAGAGCCAGGTAAGAGAGGAATACCAGATTGAAGTTTCGAATAGATTCGCGGTTTTAGAAGACTCGGAGTGCACTAGTGTTGAGGATACTTGGATTGAAATTAGAGATAGCATTAAAAGTTCAGCAATAGAAAAATTGGGAAACGCGGAAATACGTAGGAACAAACCATGGTTCGACCAAGAATGCATTAAACTAGCAGAGAAGAGAAAACAGGCAAAATTACGGTGGCTACAAAATCCGAATGAAACAACTACACAAAATTTCGCAGATATCAGGCGGGAAACTTCCAAAACTTTTAGAACAAAGAAACGGGATTTTTTGAAAGCTAAAATTAAGGAACTTGAAGATAATAGTAAAAATAAAAATATTCGGGACATGTATAAGGGGATCAGCGAATTTAAGAAAGGCTATCAACCTCGTGCTTATATATTAAAGAAATCTGACGGAACAGTTCTCACCGATACGGATAGCCTCTTAAATAGATGGAAAGATTTCTTTGACGATTTGCTGAACACGCAGCCAAAAACTAATGTGCGTGGAGAAAAGGAGATACACACCGCAGAACCGTATATTCCAGAACCCAATCGAATAGAAGTGGAAGCCGCTATAAAGAAATTGAAGAAACACAAATCTCCGGGTGTAGATGAAATTCCGGCTGAGTTAATTTTAGCTGGAGGCGAAAAATTGTGGAACAAGATACACAAACTCATTCTCCTTATCTGGAACAAGGAAGAATTGCCACAAGAGTGGAAAGAATCAATCATTGTTCCAATTCACAAGAAAGGCGACAAAACTGACTGTAATAATTATCGAGGCATTTCTCTTCAGTCAACATCCTATAAAATCCTTTCAAATATTCTGTTAGCAAGATTGACCCCATACGCAGATGAAATTATTGGAGATTATCTGTGCGGATTTAGACGAAATCGATCAACTATCGACCAAATATTTACCATTCGCCAAATACTCGAAAAAAAGTGGGAATACAATACCCCAGTACATCAACTATTTATTGATTTTAGAAAGGCTTACGACTGGGTTAGGAGAGAAACATTATACAACGTTCTTACAGAACTTGGAATACCGAGAAAGCTAATTAGATTAATTAAGATATGTTTAAGTGAATCCCAAAGTAAAGTACGGGTAGGAAAATTTTTGTCCACGAGCTTCCACGTCGAAAATGGCCTGAAACAGGTAGATACGTTGTCGCTATTATTATTTAACTTTGTGCTGGAATACGCTATAAGGAAAATCAAAGATAGCAACCAGGGCCTAGAGTTGAACGGCATTCACCAGGTTATGGCATATGCTGATGATGTAAATTTAATAGGGGAACAGTAGGAGAACAGTAGAAATAAATGCAGAGATCTTATTAAACGCTTGCAGGGACATGAGTTTAGAAGTAAATGCAGAGAAAACTAAATACATGGAAGTGCGTCGGGACCGTAATACGGCAAATTGTGGAGGCGTTAAAATATTAAATAATGCTTTTGATAAAGTGGATACTTTCAAATATTTAGGATCAATATTAACAGACGAAAATCATATTCACGAAGAAATTAAATGTCGACTAAAAGCAGGGAATTCGTGTTACTATTCGGTTCGAAATCTCTTGTCGTCGCGAATTCTGTCGAGGAATTTGAAGCTTAGAATATATAAAACGATAATCATGCCTGTTGTTCTGTATGGTTGTGAAACATGGTCGCTTACTCTGAGGGAAGAACATAGACTGAAAGTATTTGAGAACAGGATCCTGAGAAGAATATTCGGACCCAAGAGGAACGAGAATGGGGAATGGCGGAAGCTTCATAACGATGAACTACATAGTTTATACGGTTTACCCAACATTGTTAGGGTCGTCAAGTCTAGGAGGCTTAGGTGGGCAGGTCATGTAGCTAGAATGGAAGAAAGTAGAAACGCTTTCAAAGTCTTAACTGGTAGACCCATAGGAAAACGACCATTAGGAAGACCTAGGCGCAGATGGGAGGACAATATTAAGATGGATCTCGCAGAGATAGGAATACAAAGTAGAAACTGGATGCAATTAGCTAAGTATAGAAGTCAGTGGTGAGCTTTTGTGAACGCGGCACTGAACCTCCGGGTTCCATAGGCCATAGAGTTAGTTAGTTAGTTTTTATTTAGTTAGTACTATCAAATATACAAAAAAAAAAAAAAACAGCAGTAAATTACATTTAATATTATGGTTCGCTCAAGAAAAAAAACTAACCAGACAACAATTACAATATATTTTAAGTGTTTCAGTGTTTTCAGTTTAACCACTCTCACAGTTGTGGCAACTGTGCGAATTGACATACAGGATGCCAGAGATTTTGTCTCAGGACAAAAATTGATTCCCCCTGGAATATAAAATTTTCATTTCTGGAAGGGATAACTTTCCCCCCTCAATTTTTTCGAATCGTTATAAGACAAAATCAGAGAAAAACTTTTTGTGTGGCGAAACCAAAAAACATTAATGCATTAATGTTTTTTTACGCCAAAAGTTTTGAAACGCCTCGCTTTTCAATTGTTTTGTAGCTGTTTGAATTAAAAAAATAGGAAATATATTTTTGAGTTATCAGCATCTCTGGCCGTTTTAGCGAGTCACGTTTGAGGGATGACGTCTCGCAGCGATCACACTGGGAAGGAGGAAGCACCTTGGGACCTTTATATTAAGTACAATTCTTTCATATGTCTGGTGTGAAATGAGTAAAACCTAGAAAAAATCTCACATTCACAACTTTCCGACCGAGCATACGCAAGCGGAATCAAACCCGGAACTGTTTACACCAAAGGCGAGGGCGCTAGCCTACGTGGAGTCACTTATAGTTGTTAGAATCACACACATACTTTTGTTTTCTGAAATATTTATCTATTCATACGGAAAAGACATTCTTATCGTCAGGAACCAGGTAAAGAGGCTCGAAGAGGGTAAAAATCACCAAATGTTTAATTTTCCAATCCTGGAATAGCATCCTTGTGTGTCAGTATCTCAGTATGCCTTTCAATATCAGGTTCATCAGCGTGGTGAATTAGTTTCACATAGAAATATCTATATGTAATGTTTGTAATGCGAAGAGAATAATAATGCTACATATATATATGAGTGGGGAATGAATACCACTCATATACATCTTTCTCTCTTTCTCTCTCTCTACACACACACACACACACATATATATATATATATATATATATATATATATATATATATATATGTGTGTGTTTATGTGTGTATGTGTGTAGAGAGAGAGAGAGAGAGAGAACGATGTATATGAGTGGTATTCATTCCCCATGAGACAGATGTATTAGCATACTGGTTGTGGCAGTGTTTCGTACAGCTCTATAAACTGAAGGTCATAATTGTGGGACGTTAAAGTGAAAGATTTCTCACTGTCATCGGTCATATTGGCCGTGCCGAAAATAGCAAACCATTGAAAGGAAACTCCACCACTTTGAAGCAGTATTGACAATAATATTGATGTACCCATATTTACTTAAATATTGTTGTCAATATTCCCCACCAAATCATAGTAATGATGTTTGGATTGTTATATTTTCTTGAATATCGCACGTCAGTCCGTAAATATTCACAGTGCTACTTTCAGTAATATTCACAATAGTCCTCCATATTGTCAATAATAGTGTACGTATAGCTGTAAATTCCATCAAAATATGCAGTTTTCTTGATCCTTGAAATAGAATGAGTAACAGAACATCAGCGTATTCGAATCCAGTAAATTAATCCAAGTCTTCGATGTAAAACAAAATTTTAGTGCTACATAATTTATAGTATGATAACTATAAGTTAATAACGTACTTGTGCAAACACACTAAATACCATTTATAAATGCTTAAATTACGCAAGTGTTTACACAATGTACTTCTATAATAAATATGGTTTAAATGTTGTTATGACACACCTTTCGCGGGCCTCTCGTAACGCGGACAGATTTTGGTAACTCCTAGACAAAATTGTACATATATAAAATTTCACAACGAGACAAGAAGAAACATGAGATGAGACGAGTAAATTTTCTGTAATTCGAGACTGGGCGGTAAAACTTTATCGAAAACGAAGAAAGTTTGACACAAATTTGCGAGACAAGGCGAGAAATCTTTATTTCTCGTCTCCTGTTGAGAGCAACACTACTGTTGATCCGGTCTCTATTTCAGAAATAGACTAAATGGGAACTGAAGTGTCCTTTTTGAGCATATGGAACTATGACAACAACAATGAGTGTTGATGAGGGGCCGCGGTAGCTCAGTGGTAGAGCGTTCATCTCTGGTGCATGGGATCCTTGGTTCAATCCCAGCTCGCACCAAGTGAAATTTGTGGTGAACAAACACCGTATGCCTGGGTTTTCTCTGACTACCCCCGTTTTCTCCAACTTCCTTCATTCCATCATTTCATTTGTTTCTCATCATCACCCGGCATAATTGTGGAACGTAAAACTTAAAGATTTCACTTCATTTCATAATGAATGTTCATAAATTTCTATTTACTTTTTTTGTCACCAGTGAGGTTATATAGACGACAGCCACTGTACAGAATTTGATGCTATTCTACCTGGAATTGAACCCGGGATCTTGTTCACTACGTATACACCCTAGGCAGACGAGCGAGATGTCAATAAGGGATGTATACAATATGAGCACAATAATGAGAATGAACCAATTTTCTGGGGGAGATGAAGAAAGAACAATCTATATAAAAGGGTAGTAAAATGAGACCAGGCTAATTATTGTGGCCCACTCTGCGGAAACAAGATCAGATTTTACTATTGGCTTGACATGCATTCATATGCAGGGAAGGATTTAATCGTTTTCTCCCCTACATCGACGAACAAAAATTCAACCTAATAAAACATTTAAAATACAAATAAACTTTTTTAATACATATACAATAAAGTCCCAATTATCTGAGTGCCACGACAAAACTTTTAACCCCACTGCAGTCGAGTTCAATGATTTTTCATAAGTAGTCGCTGCAGAGTGGCACTGCGCATGCACATAAGGAGTGTATGTCCTAAAACATAAAAATAAATTGCTTTGTAAAAATCAATATTTCCAACAATAGTGCACGTTTCGATGTGCAACTCTACAGTGCGAAGCAGGCCCGTGCTGGCCCACCGGGACGTGTCCCGGTGCGCCCTCCGAAATATCACAGTATAAATAAAGGTACAAGTTTTTAATAATAAATTCTTAGTTTTATTGGTAAAGAACTCGTGGAAGGTGCAATGCGCCCTTTACATTAGGCGCCCTTCCGAGACTACATCAAAGATGAACGATTTTATTTACTCTTCTGTATAGCACAGTTCTGTACAATAAATACACACAGTTACTGTTAGCGAAGAACCCGTGAAAGGTACAGTGCTCCCTTTACATTAGGCGCCCTACGAAACATCACATCATAGATAAGTGGTTTTAGTTATCCTGTATACCAGCTTTATTTAATACGTAAATTCAAATACTGACTGGTAGTACAGAACCTGTGAAGAATACAAGGCATCCTTTACATAAGATGCCCTGCGAAATATCACATTATTTTTTAAAAAAATTATTCTTCTGTATTTCAGTTTTGTATTATAAATTCATACAGTTGCTATTGGCAAAGAACAGATAAAGAGTATACCGGTAATCACTTACAAAAACATTATAAAGTTATATAGCTATAAAACGAAACAATGTCATACATCAAGAATAGATCGGATAGTCAAACGTACGATGCATTTATGTAATACTACACTGACACTAGTCTCTAGTTTACGATTTTTTCTGCATCGAAGCTTTCACAGTCTTAATACGCATCCATATATCCTGTCATATTGATTATTCCTGTGTGTTTTAAAGCAGTGTTCGGATAATCAGTACCTGTTGTATTTCTGAAATATATCTGTATTAATTTCCGTAAAATGTGGTCTTCCTGTCACCACGGCACGGCGCGTCCTCAGGTTGTGGATCGAGAAGAAGGTCTCTGGGATATAGAGGTTAGCTGCGAATATACTGAGTAAGCAGTCGCGGACAGACAAGGGGTGATAATCCAGCTTGAGAATTTGGTGTGAGGCTAACAATCTTATCCTGTAAAAAAAAAAAAAAAAAAAAAAAAAAAAGATTGTTCAGATAAGTTTGCAGAATCCTCGGATCAGAACTGATAACTTGGCACGAACTCCGCAAAGTAAAACCGACATGAGATTTGGAACATGAAATATAAGAAGTCTCTAGAGGGCAGGCGCGTTAAAATTTGTAAAAAATGAGTTTAGAAATAGAGGTTGGACCTAGTGGGATATCAGGAAGTTAGATGAGAAGGAAATGGAGGAGTCAAGTCGAGAAATTTTAAGTTCTTTTACGGGGAACAAATTAAAAATTACGAACTAGAAACAGGGCTTTCGGTTCACAAACGAATACGTAATATCAGCAATTACATAGGTTGAATTTGTTAATGATAGATTTTCTTTTACTTCTCTTAAGGGTCGATGGTGTAATATTATTTGTTTTAAATGCACATGCCCCAACAGAAAATAAGGATGGCGATTAAAAAAATACAGTTTTTACGGAAGAATAGAATGGGTATTTGATCATCTCCTGCAATACCATATGAAAATTCTGTTAGGCTGTTTCAATGCGAAGGTAGGACTAGAGGGTATTTTCAAACCGATTATAGGGAATAAATGTTTGCATAAGGAAGATTGTGACAACGACGTTAGACTCGTGAATTGTGCAATATTCAGAAACTTTATCGTGAAGATTACAAAATTCCAATATCGCGACATTCATAAATATGCATGGACTTGATCAGATGGAAAAACACATATTCAAACTGATCATGTTTTAGTAGTCAGAAAAGAACAGTCTAGCACAAACTAATGTTCGGTCGTTCAAAGGAATTGATTGTGATAGTAAGAGAGTGACTATCGTGGAATATAGGAAATATTCAATATCTGAAAACGGAGCGGTTAATTAATTATTTTTTTTTTTTTTAATAAAGGTGAGTCAAGTGAGAAGGGAGCCAGATTGAAGTGTCGAATAGATTCTCGGTTTTAGAAGGTTCGGAGTGCACTAAAATTTCAGCAAAATAAATATTGGAGCACGCAGAAATACGTAGGCCCTATGTTCAACCAGGAATGTACTAAAGTAGCAGAGAAGAGAAAACAGAAGAAACTACGCTGGCTACAAAATCCGAACAAAATACTACATAAAATTTCATTGTCATCTGTCAGAAAACTTTTAAACTTTTAGAACAAAGAAACGCGACTTTTGAAAGTTAAAATTAATTAACGTGAAGATAATATTGAAAACAAAAACATTCGGGACTGATACAGATAGCATCTTAAATAGATGGACAATTTTTTTTTTTTGACGATTTGCTTAACCCATAGCCAAAAACTAATGCGCGTGGAGAAAGTGAAATGCAAGCAGCATAACCGTATATTCCACAATCTAACCAGACAGAAATAGAAATCGCTATTTAAAAAAAAAATTAAACACATATCTCTGGGTGCAGACGAAATACTGGTTGACTTAATTTTAGGTGGAGGGGAAAAATTGTAGAGCAAGATACACAAACTCATTATCTGGAACAACGAGGAATTACCACAAGATTGAAGAGAATTAATCATTGTTCCAGTTCAGAAGAAAAGCAACAAAACAGATTTAATAGTTATCGAGACATTTCTCTTCTGTCAACATCCAATAAATCCTCTTAAACTTTGTTAGCAAGATTGACTCCATACGCAGATGAAATTATTGGAGAGTATCAGAACGGCTTTAGGTAAAATCGATCAACTATCGACCAGATATTTACCATTCGACTAATACTTGAAAAGAAATGAGAGAATACATCATCCTGACACATAAATTATTGACTTTAGACTCTGGTAGGAGGGAAACATTGTACATGCTTACAGAATTTGCAATACCGAAAAAGGTAGATTAATTAAGATATGTTTAAATGAATTCCAAAGTAAGGTTCGAGTAGAGAAATTCTTGTTCACGAGCTTTCACGTTGAGAATGACCTGAAACAAGGAGATGCGTTGTCATTATTATTTATCTTTGTTCTGGAGAACACTATAAGGAAAATCAAAGACAGCAATCAGGTACTAGAGCTGAATTGTATTTGCCAGGTTATTGCGTATGCTGATGATGTAAATTTAGTAGGTAATGATAGAATAATAGAAAGGAATGCAGAAATCTTAATTAACGCTTGCAGGGATATAGGCTTAAAAGTAAATGCAGAGAAAACTAAATAAATTGAAGTTTGTCGGGATCGTAATACTGCATTTTATGGATGCGTTAAAATACCAAATAATATTTTTTTCCGACAAAGTGGATACTTTTAAATATCTAGGATCATTATTAACAAACCAAACCCATAATCACTAAAAAATTTGATGTCAACTGAAAGCATGGATTTCGTGCTATTATTCAGTTAAAAATCTTTTGTTGCCACTAATTCTGTTGAGGAATTTGTAGCTCAAAATATAAAACTATAATCATGTCTGTTGTGCTGTATGGTTGCGAAACATGGTCACTGACTCTGAGGGAAAATCGCAGACTGAAAGTATTTGAAAACAAAATTCTTAAACCAATATTCGAACTCCAAAAGGAACGGAAATGAGGAAAGGCGGAAACTTCATAAAGAGGAACTGCATAATTTTATACCGTTTATCAAACATTGTTAGGGTCATCAAGTCTAGGAGCCTCAAATGGTCAGGTTATGTAGCCAGAATGGAAGAAATTAGAAACGCTTTCGAAGTTGTAACTGGAAATCCAAATAGGAAAATGACCGTTAGAAAATCGAGGCGCAGATGGGAGGACAATATTAAAATGGTTCTCGCAGAGATTGAAATATAAAGTAGAAACTGGGTTCAGTTTTCTAAGGACAGAAATCAATGGAGAGCTTTTGTAAACGCGGCAATGAGCCTCCTGCGTCCATAGGCGTGCTATATTAAGTTGTTGATACATTTAACTTCTTTTTATTTGACAGAAATGTTATTACAGGAACTAAAATTATTTCTGTAGCAAAGAGGATTTCGATTCGAGGTTAGCTATTTACGTTAATACTAAAACAAATTTGGTGGTGATTTTGATATAAATTGGCACCCATGCTCTCTTTCAAAGTCTCCCTCTCTCTCTCTCTCTCTTTATATATATATATATATATATATATGGATTCCCGTTTGTATGGGCGCCCTTTTAGTAGACTTGTCCACTGCCCTCATTAGTATCCCAGCACGGCCCTGGTGCGAAGGTCGAAAATTACTGACAAATTTATTGTGCATCGTAAACCTTAATCTTTCACGGAATTTGTAGATACTTGGAAGGGTCTTGCTTTTTTGTTTTGGTCATGGCTTTTACATTCTCTGATTCACTAACATTCACTAACATTGACGACCCGAGGAATACAAACAATAAAACAGTTTTTTTATGCTGTATTTTGTCGTGTTTGCACCTTATTGTTAGTCTTTTTTTCTGGTTATCCGTGATTTTCCCTAACCGCGGTGCCCTTACCATCCAGGTCCGCGGATAATCGTGGCTTTGCTGTACTTCATTTTATAACGACCCACAGTTCATATATTTATATAACTACAAGCTACTGTTTCATCAAAAACTATTTTACACACTGCATATCTGATACTACCTTTTATTGTAGTATGTGACACATTTAACATTTACACCTTAAAAATTGTACATATATTCTTCCCAAGATGGGTCTTCTATTATATATTATTTTATTTATTTATTTGCCAAAGTTCCAGATACAGCAAGGCAGCCATTTTACACTGAAACTATATAACATAGAATATAAAATTAACAATAACAAGTATAAACAAAAAGCTATATAAAGGTCCATAAGTGTAGCAATAACAAATTGAAATAAAACTAAGGTTCCATAAGTGTAGCAATAATTTCCTGTCGGAAGACATTCTCAGATTTAAAAATATCCACGTCAGAAGCAATGGAGTTAAATTCAGAAGCCAGTCTATAGAACAAAGAACGCTGAATAATTGATAATCGAGGCGTGTTGCAATGAAGTAGTTCACTATTTCTAGTTCTTCTTGCAGGTACCCGAATATTAAATTTAGAGATTAGTTCTTCAGTTCTAAGTTTCCCATTTAGAATTCTATGAAGAAACATCATATCAAATAGTATGCGACGAGATGAAGGTGTACGGATGCCAAGAACAGTCAACAATTCAGGTTTACTTAAACAGCGTACAGAAGGTATTCTTTTCCTGACAATGGCAAGAAAGAAATTTAGAACTGAGTCAATGCGAGAGAGATTTGATACGCTAGCCATACTCCAAATGGTGGAACAGTACTCTATTTTGGTTGAAATAAACGTTTTATAGAATATACTTAGTTATTTTACGTTGCTATGACAACTAAAAAAGAAATTACATCCATATTCTTTATATATATATATATATATATATATATATATATATATATATATATATATATATATATATATATATATATAAAATCTTCTTCTTCCTTTCTAGAGCAGCTTGTGCATAATTGAAAGTACATTCTGCACAAAGATGTTGAAATACAAGTATAACATACAAGTAAAAATACACGTATTGTTACAATTTCAACCTTCTTGTATGTACTTTAACGAATTTTCATTTTGAATCTGCTCTAAAGAAAGATTTCAATTAGAAATTCTACAAAAAAAATTTAATTCACAATTACAGCACTCAAGTTCGTACACTGCAGAAAGTATATATGTCTTCGATCATGTGAAACTAACAAATAATCATCTATTTAATTCCTCAAAATTCTGCTGAAGTTGTCTACCATAAAATGCAATATATAATAATACACACGCTAAGCTCGAAACTAAAGTATAAAATGAATATTATACTAAGTTTTTTTTTTTGAATATTTGAATAATATTTTATTACACTGTTACGATAGTATTTGAAAGTTAAAGAACTTATTAATGTCTATTCATGGTCGGAAACAAGAAATATTAAATCAGAAATAATTATGTAATTATAACGTCAAAAGAAAAACTATTGTCCAGGAACTGTTATATATGAAACAATTCTTCTCAGAGTATAAACACCTCATCCAGTTCCTTGCCAGGTGGTAAAGTGCAATTATTTTTTTATGTTAGAAATTATTTTTTTAAACAAAATTGCAAAGAATAATCAGTTTTATATTTATATACGCTAGTGCAATAATAAAGGAAATTTGTTTAGTGTGAATACTTAAACACTGAAAATGTCAATAAAACGAATATAATAATTATTTTTATTTTTGAAATTTATCTTCATACTGTAATAGAAAATTTTAACCTTGATTACAAGAAATAATACCATTTTTTCAATATTTCTCACTTTTCATTCACAATAGAATCATAAAAATAAATGAAACAGGAAAATAGGATATTATGAAACAATGTAAGAGTTGTAAATGTGTTGTCCTTATCCAAAAACAGATTCGTATAAGCTTTAGCTTGAAAATAAATTTAAAATGTTTTCCCTTCTAGCTTTCTTTCCAGCAAAGGCGTCTATTACATTATCATATTGAATGTATTGGACATGTTTAATCTGATTCTAATAGTATTTTACTTCTATCATTCTCATTCAACTTTTGACTTTTTGTCTTGCTTATTATATTGTCGGTCAAAATGTACCCCTAAGAACGTTACACTCCTTGGACCCCCAGGAGTTGAATTTACTTATTTATTTATTCAGAGAGTTTGATACATTATTAAGCCAAGTGACTGAAACTGAACAACATAACAATAAGAAATAAAATAAAATATAATAAAAACAAACAATAAAAAATAAAGAATGAATACAAACACAGAAGGTTCACCTCTAAATTTACAATGTTCTCTTTAGTTGAGTTCTAAAGTTTAGTTCAAAAGTAAAAATATTGCAAGGATCCCCACATCACAACAGACGCACGTGTCAGCTCAACATGTGCTAATGATTACAAACAACCTAGCAGACAACAGGCCAACACGGAAGACACCGAGGAACACCGAAAGCAGACGGGCCTCACGGAAGGACCCGAGAAGGACAAATAAAAGAAGGACCACCGAGGGACCCAGCATCAGTCGACCAACTGATCGCCTAACCTTTACCTTCCTACGTCGCTATGGACTAGGAGCACCTCTTCCTTACCCTATGTCGCACTGGGCTAGGGATCCATATTAAACTTATAATCCAAGTCTAACCTACAACCTGCCAAAGTGTTCTGGAAACTGCCATGAGTGGAAGGGGCACCCGGCAAAACATTTAGTATTCCTTCACTTGGTTATTGAGGAAGAGACATTGAATTAGAGACACTTGTATTTATTATATTATATTTTGTAATAAAACTTGGTGAAGGGGAAAAGACACCCGGTCTATCATTTGACTCTACCAAACATTACAATATTAAATCCTATTAGCAATGGACTGTAATCGTGCGCTAGTCTATAAAACAACGAGCGTTTTACAATTGATAATCTAGGTGTCTCGTAAGCCAGTAAATTATGAGAACGAGTTTGCCAGGGAGGAACTCGAAAGCTAATCTCTGATAGTAAAAATTCAGAATCAATTTTACCATTGATAATCTTTTATAGGTAAAGTAGATGTGCAGCTCGGTGTCGTTTGTCTGGGGTACATAAGTTCATTAAAGTCATTATTTCTTGTCTCGTGTGGTCACGAAACTTGGGAATTCTAAATCTACCTATGGTTATAAAGATGTTTAAGACCGAGTCAATGCGTGAAAGGTTAGTAGGTACTGCCATATTCCAAACAGGTGAACAATATTCAATGATGGGGGAGATATAAACCTTATAAAACATTGTAACGGCAGGGAGACTTTATTTCAGGAAATCTATAAAGAAGAACAATGAAGTTTATAACTCTAGATGATATTGAACAAATGTGATCCGTAAATGAGGGTTTTTCATCAATGACAATACCTAATTTTTTTAATATGACACACGTTTAATATGACAGGAAAAACAGTAAAGCACTAGTCTGGGATTTCACATGTTCCGATACATTTGCTCCTTCCAACATAACCCATTCTTCAATTCAGGCAGGTCTCGTCGCCGCTCACAGAAAATCCGGCAAAAGGCTAAAATGCACAAACCTATTGGACAAATATTGGTTTGTAACAGTAGCAATAGAAAGCAGTGGGTCTTGGGGTCACGAAGGATCTAATTTCATTAATGAAGTTGGTCATCGAATAGAGATCAAAACTGGTGATCCCCGAGCTACTCCATTCCTTTTCCAACGTATCAGCATCACCATCCAGCACGGGAATGTGTCATCGATCTTAGGTACATTACCTCCTGGTAAACAGGATGGGATTTTTCTCCTATAACCCACAATAAGACGGAAGTACAGACATCCTAGAAGGCTGACAACCACTTTGACAATGTTCTGAAGAATGTTGTGAATCCAAGAAGGGGAAATATCTGGATAGAGAAGCCAAGCCAAGTGTTTCACAATTTTAGTTAATATTTGTTTTAGTGATATACTTAATGTGTGGAATATTCACATTATTAGAAACGAAAATTCAGAACAAGTTTCTTTACAATATAAAACGATTGTGTATTTTTATAAAATGCAATAAATTAGAATGATTTCATGACACACGTTCAATAGGTATTTTGTTGACATTGTAAGTCTGAAGAAGTACAGTCTATTTTAAAGAGATGGAAAGGATAGAACATGAGTTGGGATTTAAAGCTAAAGAAACCCCAACAAATGCTCTATTCTTTCTATCCTCGGTGTTGAGTAAGAAATAAATCAGACTGAACTTAACCTCAACTTAGAAATACATGGTCGTCCCTTTACAGATCGTACAACTTTTGATAATAATTTATCTTATAAAAGTATCTGGAATTTTTATTAGTTTTTATTTCATCAACTGTATAACATAATTGCACCAAGAAAACATCTATATCGTAGATTGACGTTTTATGTAAGAAGTCACAGGTGTTAAAATTGCATCCTTATACAATAAAGTTGTTTCTTTACATTATAAATATGTTAGGGAATTTGAGTTATGTAATGGTATTCAAATACTAGAGGTATTTAATTGGCTAGTTACGACTTGTTTGGTACCCGCCAGTTAGTAGGATGATCAAAAGAGAATGGAATGTTGTTGACAGAATACTTGATATATTTGTTGTTATAGATAGTTAAGTAGAGCAGAAATATCATTGATGTGAGAAAGGATGTTATATGTGAAGTGTGTGGGTGTGTTTTTTTTTATAATTTTACAAGTTTTGCTTGACACGTAACTTATCCAATTTAAACAAACAAACAAACAAAAAAAACTTTTATAACAATATTAATAGAAATATTTACATCATCAACAATTACCAAATATGACTAACAAAAGAAAACTTACCATCAAGAAAGGTCACAGTGACTCACAGAGAGTGCTCGCCTTTGGTGAGTGGTATTACTTGTTTGATCCCAGAGTAGTAGGTTCACGGTGGACCACATCATGTTCTTGAGTTTTCTTAAGATGTATTCGATCCGTCCCGCGGGTGGGGCCGCGGAGCTCAATGGTAGAGCGTTCATCTCTAGCGCTTGGGGTCCCGGGTTCGATCCCAGCCCCCGCCAAGTGAACTTTGCCTTGGAAAAACACCGTGTGCGTGGGTTTCCTCCCACTTTCTTCATTCCACCATTTTGTTCATTACCCATCATCACCGTCTCCTTTAGCCTAACCGGCATAAGTGTGGGACGTAAAAGTCAAAGATTACATTTCATTTGATTTTTGATTCGTCCCGCATTCTCATTCTACTAATATTCTATGAGCATTCACTTTAATCTTATCATCTGCCTTGTTGAGCCTAAAGACCATAATCTTGGAAACAGGAAGATTCCATTTTATATCAGTTTTTATTATCAAAAAAGAAAAATACCTGCCGAAAAAAATCTTGGAAATGGCAAACCAATGACTATGGAGAACTTCTCACATTCACAACATTATTTACAGTATTTATATTAATTAGAACGTTCAAACAATCAATTTTTATACTATGAATGTTATTACTCTAGTAACTACTAATATCGTATTGGAATGTTATAAACAACACTGTTTACAATTCGTGGTTAGAGACGCTAATTTAATTCATTTATTCCATGATTCATTGTGAAAGTAGTAATGGTACCTCTTCATCATTACAATCATACTCAACCACTGCCAATCAATTGCTGGATAGATACTTCCAACCCTTCTTCACAACCATCTACTTAGGCATTTTTTTTAAAATTTACCTCCAACAATTCTTGATTTCTTCACATAACCATGTAAGAAAACCTTTGTTAGGTCTTCTTCTTATCTCTTGATACTAAGCAAAGGGTTGTCTTTATCCGTTCGCCATCATTCTTAGAATATGTTCACCCCACTGCTATTTCCATGTTTTAATCTTCATGATAATATACATCACTCCGTCATGTTGCTGAACAACGTGACTTTTTCGCTATCTTTGTGGATGATTTCTAATATAAAGCTCTCCTGGTTTCGTCGTCTACTCTAGAAATGGTGAATGTCTAATTGTCTTAGTGTCTATCTCCGAATCATATGTCAAAACAATCATAATCTTTTAATTGAGAATTGTACGCTTTTGACGTATTGGCACTAAGCTTTTCAACATGAAGCTCTCTCTGCCGAATAAATTCAAACCTACTCTAACATGTTGGTTAATGTTTACAAAGCCTTCTTTAATGGTCTTCTTTAATGTTTCCCAGATTCATGGACATATTCTTTCCCAGATTTACGTAGATATACAGTTGTTCTAATGGTATATTCTGACTTCCTTGGGAAGTTGTTCAACATTACCTTCATCTTTTCCTTTAAGTCAAGTGTTTCCAATTTATGTGTATTCCTTTATTTTTCCAGTTGAGTTGAGAGAGAGAGAGATTAATGTAAAGGTAACGAAGAAACTTCTGTCGCTTTTTGTGGAGGTCTATGTTCCATTGTCTCTGACACCGTGACTTGAATGCAAATGGTGATAAGGTGAAGGTCAGTTGTTGTTGTGGTTATATCCAACATACTACTTGCTTGCGGCAGTTCAGTTACATCGTGAACTTGCGTAAGGACAGAGTGAATACGGGACCTCCTCAGAACGTCATAAGAGTGTTTGTGTTGTGCGAATTCGAGCTGGAGTCAAACGCCGCTGCAGCGGGACGGAAGATATGCCAGACCTTGCCATGCCTTTGGTGAGGGTGTCGTGACTACGTGGACAGCGCATCAGTGGTTTAACAAGTTTAAGGACGCTGATGAAACACCCAAAACACGCACCACATGTCGGAAGACCAACACATGTACAAAATTAAGATCTTCAGGCAGCAATTGAGGTGAACAGTGGACAGATATGTGAGGAACTGGGACTACAATTCAGTATGAGTGGGAAAACCATTCGACAGCACCTCCATCAACTTGTGAAGCACACCAAGTTGGATCGATGGATCCCACATGATTGACTCCGGGCCAGAAGGCAACGCGAGCAGACACCTGTGATTATTTGCTGTCTCGTGTGAGGAAGGAGCCATTTCTGGACAGAGTGTTTACATGTGATCAGAAGTAGGTCCTGTACGAAGCACCAGTTCGCCGTTATCATTGGTTATCATCCCATGAAACGGTTCAAAAACAGCCGAAATCAGCATTGCACTAGAAGAAGGTCCTCCTGTGTGTTTGGTGGACTCCTCGCGAAATCGTGCATTGGGAACTGCTACTAGCTAGTCATAGCATCAATGCAACTGTGTACTGTTAGCAGTTGAGGAGTGTTCAAGAAACTCTGGAGTCGGCACTTCTGAATCTCAAAGGTGTCCTCCTGTTACAGGATAACGCTAAGACCCACGTAAACACTATTGTATCCGCCATACTCCCTGGACATTGCACCGTCCAATTATCATCTGTTCCATTCCTTGGACAATCAGGTGCCAGGACGCCAGTTCAAATCTCTACTAGAAATGCAAAATGCACTTGATACCTTCTTCCCTTCACGGCCCACCAAATTCTACTGCGATGGAGTCTATGGCCTTCCAGAGCGTTGGCAGCAGGTCGTTGATGCTGATAGGGACAATTTGTGATTTTCTAGGTACGTCTTAGGTGACATATTAATGTTCGAAGGTGGTGGGTTCAAAAGCGACAGAACTTTCTTGGTTACCTTATATATACACTCATGTACGCCCTTCTTTTTCTTAGGGTCTTTGCACATCATCTGTATATTTGCACGTCCTTATTTATAGATGTTACATTTAAGTTTTGTGTTAGTGTTTCCGACACCACTTGATTTGATGGAGCTAATAACAGCCGATGTCTTTTCGTCGAACAGAACGCTTTTTCGTAGTCCAAGAACGCAGCACATTAGGGTAATTAATGTTTGTTTAACTTTTTTTTTTTACCAGATCCCTCATTGCTTGAATATGATCTACTGTGCTGTAAACACTTCTAAATTGGACTGTTCTCTTGGCTGAGCGAGTTCTAACTGCTTGTCTAATCTGAGCGTCAATATTATTACAAACACTTTGTAAATTGCTGAGAATAGATTAATAGGTCTCTAATTGTGCAGATCATCTTTTGTTTACCACTTCTTGGAACCTCGACTGCTTCTTAGATGAAGCTGTACTAGGGCTCTATCTTCTTCACCAGCTTCTTTTAGTGTGTCTTATGTCTGTGCTGTTGATTTCTCTCATTTAATGCTCTTTTACAGTATGCAATTCTGCTTGCAGCGCGACGAAGATTTCTGTTCTCTCTATCTTCGCTTTTTTCACTTCCTGTTTATCACTTTAATGTTACTTTCTGCAGGTTCAGTATTTCTTCGCAATTTTAGTGTTTGTGCCTAGGGCTGTGCGATATCCTGTTTTGAATATCGAACTTCGATATCGACCAAATATCGAAAGTCGATCGATATATCTAATATCAAAATATCGAAGGTTCGATAATATATCGGTCGATAATATCGAAAAATATCGAAGTATCGAAATATCGAAGAATATTGAAATATCGAAAAATATCGAAATATCGAAGAATATCGAAATATCGAAATATCAAGTATCGAAAAATATCGAAATATAGAAGTATCGAAATATTGAAAAATATCGAAGTATCGATATATCGATTTTGATATTTACAAAATATTGAAATTTTGATATTCACAAAATATCGATCGATCGATCGATATATCGAAGTATCGCACATCCCTATTTGTGTCATTAACTTTTATAGTATGATATGCGTATACTTCCATCTACTGCTGAGGTTCTGATTAGCCTTCTTAAGATCCATTGTATTTTCAATCGTTTTCCTCACGAGGTTGCTACGAACTTTGTTAGGACTTCTGCAATACATTTCTTTATTGTCTTGCAAAGTCCACATAATCTGTTCTGGAAGTTGCATTGTCACTATTAATCTTGATTTCACTTCTTCCATTCATCAGAATCTACAAAACATTAAATCAATTTATAGACAGTAACATAGTACGGTATATACTTACTGCTATACTATCATCTTATGAAATAATAGAATAACTCACTTAGATACAGGGGTTGGAATTTTTTCATATCTTTTAAAACTTCATTATGGAGTTAACTTAAACTTAAAACAGTTACATAATAAAATGTTTCTAATTCAAAATCTCACGGTTATGCCCTTTAAAATAAAGGAGACCGATGATTTGTGAAAATGAATGATTGTGACATTAAATTTTTTCTACCACTGGGAATCGAACCCATGACCACGTGCATCAAAGGCGCACGCACTAACTACTAGACCAGGAATTAGGATAGTTAAGGAATATCAGAATGTTAAAATTAGGTAACAACACTTCTAATAAATGGACTATGGTTGACGATTTAATAACGTTACAAATTGGAATTAATGTTAGGAAGCGTATGATTCATAAGAAATAATAGTAAATGGAAGAAATGGAACTATAGTTTGATATCCAATGGTCGGAAAAAAATGAAAATGAAATCTTTAAGTTTTACGTCCCACGGTTATGCCGGTTAGGCTAAAGGAGTCGGTGATGATGAGTGAAACGGTGGAATGAAGAAAGTGGGAGGAAACGGGAGAACCTCGAGAAAACCCACGAGCACGGTGTTTGTCCACCACAAAGTTCACTTGGCGGGGGCTGGGATCGAACCCGGGACCCCAAGCACCAGAGGTGAACGCTCTACCACTGAGCCACCGCGCCCCCTCCAATGGTCGAATTGTCTTCTTGATAATAAGCATATTGTCGTCAACAGATGTCGTTAAACCACAGCATCAACCGATCAACATAATTGTTATTCTCAACGAACTTAAAATGTTCGTTACTGAATTCCCTATGTCTGTCCGTGGTGTGTGTGTGTGAGTGTGTGTGTGTGTGTGTGTGTGTGTGTGTTATTTCTGATTTTTTAAAAATTTTGAGTCCTCCATTCGATTAAGCATGAAAAACTATCTGAGATAGTCATGGAAATTTTCGTGTCACTCTTAACGTTCCCGAAGTCATAGAGAGATGCTATTGGTGTTGGTGAATATTTAGGTACCAAATAGTAACCGGTGGCTACTGATCAACTGGACACTGGTTTGGCCAGTAGTCATCAGTTAATATCGATATGAAAATGTTTACCGTCCTCTTAGGTATTGTTCAACACCAATCTCATCACTCTATGACTTACCGTTCCCAAGATATTGACCAAAATAGTTCTGATTTCGGGACATTTAAGGAGCCATATCTCGGGAACCGTTGAGTTGAGTTGATTTTAGTTTAGCGTCTCGTTCAGCAGCGAGGCTAGAGACGTGGACCTACTGATTAACGTGGAATCCGGGTCTCCCACCCCAAAGGCGCGTAGCTAACCGCTTAGCCACGAGGGAGTTCCTCTCGGGAACCGTGTCATAGAGAGGTGATAATTTGCGTTTTTTTTTTTTTTTTTTTTTTTTTTTACAAGAAAGAGAAGAAGGTGTGAACAAAAGATTTACTTCTTTTACATGGAGGGGTAAAAGTGGGTCTGAAAAGGTAAGAGGACGGATGACGTCACGCCGTACCCCGTGCCTATCTTTGCCCATTGATTTTTTTTTAAGGAAGTGGGTGGACGCCATAGATACTTTCTGGAAGTGGGATAACGGTGTCCCCCCGCGTTCCCCCTCACTTTTACCCCTGTTTACATGTAGGAACAATCACAGTTATCTTTAATTCTCCATTTTTCCAATCTTTTTAAGTTGGTTCTGGGAATGCTCTTAGAGCGTTCACTACTGGTTACATTTTAAAGAACCTATTGAACTAAGAAACAACTGAAAATTAATTCTTTCAATGTTGATGAACAGTGTTAGCTCAAATGTTTGCACAATTTACAGGAGGTGAGTGTTATATCACAACAAAGGAATATTGTATAAGTAGTTACTTTATTCATGCGGCATTACTGAAGTCAATAATCGTGAATAAATCATGAAAAGAAATGAACGGAGTTACAATGCAATCCTTTATGAGGAAAACCATTAGTTCTTTCTCTTCGCTTGTGCTTTTTGTGTTCTGCTTTTCAAAACAAAACTGTGTTCATCCAAAGAAAAGAAGAAAAAGAAGAAGAGTAATGTCAAAGGAAATTATTTATAGAGGTGGGTATATATATGTGTGTGTTGGTTATGTGTTAACATACAAATAGCGTGAAAGAGTTCCATTCTATTCTTAGATAAATCTGCAGTGACTACCTTGCAAAAGTTGTGCTTCTTCTCTTCGTGTATTCTCCTCTTGCCAATATTCTCAATGTGCACCATTCTTTCAAGGACAAATTCTAAAATTGGAACATTGCAGTTGAAGTGCAGACTCTAGGATATGATTCAACTCAAATCCCAAAGATAAATAATGGCCTTTCAAAATTGCTTCAGACCTATGAAATCTCCCTATATCAATAAAAAATCGTTATTTGAATATATGTGTGTGTTTTCCAGAATGACTCTGGAATGGCTGGAGCAATTTAAACCAATCTTAATAAATGCATTACTTATATCTGGAAAACAGTTCTGTATGGGGAAAGACTCTCTGGCACATCTAGAGCGAGTAGGAGGGGTAACATAAACCGATGCAAAACAACCGACTTTAGGATCGATTTCATAGTTTTTGCAGTCGCTGAGATGAATCGTGACATTTCTGATGCCTTTTAAGTCCAATTTCAGTCTACAGTAGCACCCGGGGGGTTGAAATAGCGAGCTATGAAAATAATCGAAAACAACCAGTATTAGTGTCAAATTAACTCTTCCCAGCATCACTAAGTTAGTTGGTAGCATTGCCGATGCCGTTTAAGTCAAAATGCAACCCTCAGGGAAGGATAAGACCCTTTACCACTCCTAGAGGGAAGTGGGAGGCGTAGACATAAACAATGCCCGACATTAGTATTGAACCTATAGTTTTAGGGGTCGCTTAGATAAATAATGCCACTCCAGATGCCATTTACGTCCAATTTCGGTCTCCATTCTCACACGGGAGGAAGCAATCTATATTAGTGTCCAATTCATAGTTTTCAGATTCCTTAAGTTGATTTATGACAGTTCCAGTATCCTTTAAATTCAACTTCCAGTGGGGGTAAGAACCCTTAGCTCTCGTAGGAAGAGTGGGATGTGGGTGGCGTTATTAATAATAAACAAATGATCGATATTAATATCGAATCCATACTTTTCGGAGCTGAGCGGAAGTGTATGATTCATAACCTTAAAGTTTCAATTTAATTTCTCAAAAAAAATGCCAAACAAAAATACCAAACTACAACTTTTCAAACCAAAGTTTTCAAACTAAAAATTTTCAAATCAGAATTTTTGAAGTATTTTTTTTTCTTTTCTTTAATTTTTAAATTAAATGTTTTCGTGGAGACAATATCAATAGAAGACTACATTCCAGTGTTACCGTCTGATTGGCCTTTATACTTTTTCTTTGCTATATATTGTGTTCTTTGATCAATGCATTTCAATTGCAGCGTTTATCTGGGCTATTTCTTTCCCCATTTTCTCCATAGGCTATAGTGTGTTTCCTCTGTTTGGTAGTGTATCCAATCATTTTGTCTCTTTTTTTGACAGGTTTCACCATCCATCATTTTCATTCTACCAATTCTAAGACTGTTATTCGATAGTTTATTCACCAATCTTATTTTTACTGCAGGGGGCATGATATCTTATTGATTGAGCGTTTACCTTTGGTGCTTGGCGTCCCTGATTCGATCCCCGCGTAAACAACATTGTGGTGGACATCATCGTGTTTGGGACTTTCTCGGGCTACTTCCATGTCCTCCCACATTCTCAATCTATCAATTCTTCCATCAACATTCACTTGTTTTATACATGTTCTTCTTTAGCCTAAAGGGCATAATCGTCGGACGTTAAAATTGAAAGAATTCATTTCACTTTTTTCATCCAATTTCTATCAAGGATCGTATGAGAAGGTTGTTTCCTTATAGCTATTATAGGTAATGAAAGTTCAGACTGTTGGTGTAGACCCTTCACCTTACACTGAGCCACTACAATGTGTTAATCACGTCTTTCTTTTTTTAACCTGAGTGTATGTGCACAAGACCCGTAATAATTTCTGCCATCACTACTGCCCAACTTTACTTTTGCCCACTAAGAACACTTCTCGATTTTATGATAATTTCAGTTCAATAATTCAGTGTTATACAGTACACAATATGGAACAAAACAAAATAGGCCTAGTATTTTCTATTATACATATGGAGTTTCTATACAAAACTGCTTTATCTTTCGATGTATACTGTTCATATTATGAAGTTTTACGTTTTGTAACAAACTGTGTTCAGCTATTATGTTTTGGATCAAACTTTTTCCTTAGAAAAGTTTCTTTAGGCAACATTTCGGGATTTCTTCCTGTTTGTGAGAGATGAAAATTTTCAAATCCATAAAGTAAAGGAATCAAATTGCAATTTGTACAAATAAAATTGAAAGTGACTATATTTGTGATTTAATAACTTTTGAACTACCCGACTGATCTGGATCAAATTTTCAACATAAATGAGGTTCAGGCCTGGAATGGCATTTATTATTTTACCTTAACGGCGCAACTTAGAGCAAGAGGAGACTGGATGTATATTTTAATATCCCATGTGATGTTGTAAACAAACAATTCCACATATCAGTGTTTACAAACACCACCACGTGGTTCGGCAAGAAGACTTCCCACCAGATGGATCTACAATCACTTGCAGACGATGGCTTCTAGCCCCTCCCACGGAACAGAAGACGACATCGGAGCAACAGCGCCACCGCCACCCAAGGAACCCTATAAAATTGGATGGCCAAAGGCAATTCAGTACCAGTTTTCTGGTGACCTTCCTCTAGTCTGCTTCGGGACTTTAGGAGTTACCTAACCCCTGGGCCTCTAGTCTGCTTCGAGACTACGCCTATCCTTCCTCCTGGCTTAGCCTGCTTCGGGCCTCTGACTAGGAATTCTAACCTCAACCGCTTAGTCTGCTTCGAGGTTCTGTTGGTCAACTAACCTACCCACTGCTTGCTTCGGAGCTTTGGGCAAATAATTCCATTCTGTTTAGCTGCTTCGGGGTTCTGTAGAGATCCTGTCTGCAACCTTACGGTCGAAGACCACCTATAACTAACCTTTGATATTAGAGAGATTAATTTGTACAGTATTTTGTGAAAATACTTTTATAGAGATATTTTATAATAAAATTGGTAGTGGGAGATCGATTCCGGACACTCTTTTTGTTAACGCTCTACCTATACGTATATGGAAGAAAACTTTACAATGTATATATATATATATATATATATATATATATATATATATATATATATATATATATATATATATATATATATATATATATATATATATTTAATGATCGAAAATGACCTATATTAGTGTCGAATCCATACTTTTCGGGGTCGCTGAGATGAACAGGGTGCGTTCCAATGCCGTTTAAAGTCACATTCAGCCGCGCAACTTGGGGCAGAGGGAGAAGGGAGGGAACCTTTTGCTTCTCATACTTCCTACATTATGTGGCAATGTCTCGAGTTGGAAATGCCGACAATGTATATATTCTAGTGGAAGAATTCAAGACAAAGAAATCGTCTATCAGAGAGCGTTTCAGTAGTAGTAAAAGGTGACTGACTTACGGAACATTTTACTATATTTTTCTTATTATAACCCAGTGAAAGAGGTAATTGACGCTAGTATTATATAAGTACATTTATCTCTTCGAAAGAAGATTGTGAACAACATGGTAGTCAGTGGCGTAGTTAGGGGGATTTCCGGGCTTAAGCGCGCCTCCCCCGAAATCTTACTTACTATAGTAAAGTATATGAAATATATTGCAGAATTTTCACATTTTCAGGCAAAGCCCCCCCGAAACAAAATCGCAAATACGACACTGATGGTAGTATATGAACTCGACCACTGACTAACTATTTATTTTCTTATTCGCCAAAATATTGGTTTTCATAAACTAAATGTCAGCAATCTAATTCACAATAGCTAATCTAAATACCCTTCTCCAGCTCAATTCTCTAGCGTAAAACCAGTCCCCAGCTCATAATCACTACTTAAAAAATTCTTTTAAAAAAATTCGAGTATTGTGTTGTGGATTTAAGCATTTACAAACTTGATTATTTTACGATGACTGACAAGCTAAAATGAATATCCTAATTAAATTTATCGAGAAAATTCACCAAAATCTCATAATTAACGATGACAATTAGCCTGCATATAGTTTATCTCGAATTGTTTCATTTGCTTGTTTCTCGTTTTATAATAACATGGAGGTTGATTAATCTGCCAAACGCAAACAAGCAAATTTGAGTTTATAGTCAAAAAGAGCAAATGTAGAGCTGCATATTTATTTGTAATAAAAGCGATTACTGTTTTCTATCACAGAAAACTAATTTCCTGGAAGTCATTAAAATACATCTATTGTGTATAATTTAATCCTGACAAATGTAGATTACCGTACTTACGCAAAATGTAGTTTAGACTATGTATGATATTTTTACTGCAGCAGAACAATGTTGTGTGGAAATGTCCTAGTAATATTATTTTATATCGCTTTATAGTTGTTTAAAGCGCCGGAATAATCGGAAAGAGTCGATAACAATCAAAAAGGATAATTTCCGACAGGTACCTGGATGGGATCCTACTATAGTGTCCAGTGATTTAATAAAAGTTCAAAAGAAGAAATGGACGTACAATATATGAAATATATCTATATAATCTATGAAATCGGATCACATACAATACTCTGGTGGCATCAAATCACAAAATATGTTAGGAAATGATACAGAAAAACATATTTAAACTCCTATCGTAATGGAATATACACTATTTAATGCTCTTTGTGCGGATTTATGTGAATGTATAATGTTTGATGTTTCCCAAGAGATGTGTTCAATTCAATAATACACACACACACACACACACACACACACACACATATATATATATATATATATATATATATATATAACTAATTCTATGGCCTATGGAACCCGGCAGTTTCTACTTTGTATTCCTATCTCTGCGAGATCCATCTTAATATTGTCCTCCCATCTGCACCTAGGTCTTCCTAATAAATAATAGTAATATATATATAGGGTGTCTCGAAAGTTTCCTGACATAGGGTAACTCTGTCAGAGCTACAACAAAATGTAAGAGGGGAAATCGTCTCCAAATATGAGTTTTCAATCTAAAGGGAAGGAATATCTTTTTTAAATCGGATGAGGTGTTTGGGCTTTACACTCTTTATGCGCCTAATGTTGCAACGTTGCCATTTACCTGGATCCACAACATAAGTGAATGAAGTAACTCTCTTTTACGCTAACGTGTCGATGGACAACCCCATTTCAAACATATCCCCACTCACCATACTCTTACAAAATTTATTTACCTCCCGCCTCGCCCTGCCCTCCTCCAACCCGCTATTAATTTCAGGAGGTTCATTTGTTGAGATTACTCCTCGGACCCCATTTAAAGTTATGCTGTAAATTGTTGTGTTTACTCACAAATTAACTGCATAAGCCACATTTACAACATAACAGAACTATTAGGCGGTAACCATCACAGCAGATACAAAAGGTTTGAACAGTTGACAGCCATCAGGACAGTCGGTGTTCGAACTGATTATCCTATTCCTGTACACACAACCGGACACACCGGAGGAAATTCGCTCGAAATGGGGGCTGGTCATCGACACGTAAGCGTAACAGACAGTCACTTCATTCACTTATGGTGTGGGTTCAGGTAAATGGCAATGTTACATTTTCATTTAACATTGGGGGTATAAGGACTGCACAGCCAAAATGGTTCGCCCGATTTAAAAAAAAAAAGAAAAAATCCTTCACTTTAGATTGAAAACACCATATTTGAAGACGTTTTCCCCTCTTTCATTTTGTTGTAACTATAATGATAACAGAGTTACTCTATGTTAAGGGACTTTTGAGCCACTTGGTGTATATATATATATATATATATATATATATATATATATATATATATATATATATATATATATGTATGTATGTATACCCAAATACATTTTGAATGTTGTTTTCCATGTGCTGAAATTTCACTGTGCAGACAAAATTATTGTAAAAAGAAATCCTTTTGTTACTACAACCATGAAGACAGTTATATTTTACTGTGTAATTTGTGGTCAGCACATCCAATTCTCTTTTGGTTCTCTTCTGGAAGTGTGTCATCTTCATTTAAATGTGTTCCCAATCACAGAAAAATATCGGAATAGTACCGTCAACTCTGCATGCAAATCAGGTATCAAACGTAGAAGCTCGCACATCAAATGGTGCATTGCATTCCTTTCAGTTAAATGAGAACGTACTGTGCTTATTGTATAACATATGAGAATTCAGTACAAATTTACCTTGCAAAACATTTTGAATGCGAGGCTGTTGTCGTAAGCTTCTAATACAGCTCTTTTGGAAAGTAGATGTTGTGTGGAGGAATGGTGTATATCGAATAATGAGCTGTCCACCCGTCAGCTACAATGGATTCAATGCATGTAAGTAATTCCTTCTTCCTTTCCTGGAAGGGATGGATCATACGTATCATTTTTCTTCTTTCAGTTTACAAGATGTGCTGACGAAAATTTACTTATTACATAAAGTAATAGAAATGGCGCACAACTGAAAATATTCCCTGTATTAAAGATTAGAGTGATGTCAATTCCAATCTACGTAGAACTTTCATGTTTTTCTTTTTTCCTCTTGAGCTTTCAAAGGAAGTTTCATGTTTCCCCTCCGTTCATAATTCATTTTATAATTCGTTTTCGGAGTTTCGTGTAACCTCTTCTGAATCGAGTGGAACAGAAATCAACATTCCGTTAGCGGATGCGTCATTCAAGTACTGCATTAGAATATTGTGTTACCGGTTAGTATTTCACTCAATCGTTTGCATCTGCGCCCAGATATTAATTAATTTCAGCATTTCAATGTTTTGTGAGGAACAACAAGGACTAGCTCAGAATATATTGTATAATGTCCTGATTTACGAAATGCATGAAAGTCAACACTTTAAAAAATATACAGGGTGTTTCAAAACAACACCGACAACGTTTGGATGGTGATTTCTGACACCAAGATAAGACAAAACGTATAGACCAACCTGGGTGCATAAATGCTATCTTTCGGAGTTGTGCCCACCGAAGAAAACAATGAGAAAATGAACTTTAAAGTTCTATAGCTTCAAAACTAAGAGATCTACTGTAGGCGGGTCATGACTTCACTTAGGAACTGGTATGTGCACTATCCAAATATCGATGTTTCAGAATCCTGCAACAATCTTTATAGAGGTAGTTGGTGAGTACTTCAAATTATATGCCCAGAGCCAAATTGCCTCTATAAAAATTGTTGCGTGAGTACCTTAGGATTCTGAAACGTGTGTTTTCGGATAACGCATATATTAGTAACTAAGTGAAATATTGACCCGACTGCGGTAGGTTCAAGTTTTGGAGCTCTGGACACTTTAAAGCCATTTTTTCATGTTTCTGGCAGCCTATAACTCCTAAAGGAAATATTTGTGCACCCATATATATATATATATATTGTTTTATCTTGGTGTCAGGAATCACCTCCCAAACGTTGTCGGTGTTGTTTTGAAACATCTTGTATATGGTTTTATATATTCGTATTTCCTCGTCACATCTTTATAGGCAATTTTATTCGCTTTTAGTACTCAAAGCTCAAAGCTTTTTAAGTATATACAGAGTAATTCGTAAGTTCCAGCTCCTTGTGCCTATATCTTTAACGTAGGCCTATAACTCTTTTGCGCACAGACCCGATTTTAATTCCTGGTGTTCAAGTAGTTTATATCCTCCGTAAGTATATGCTTCACGTAACCTTGATGTTGTAAAGACCGCTTAACTCTAAATGAAGGAAACATCAAAAGCTACAACCCTCGTTCTGTTTTCTTTGAATCGGATGAAGTTATAGTGGAGTTAATTTCAATTGTTTAAATTAGACTGTAAAGTATATGATTTAGGGTCTTCCGAGTCAAGCCCAGCATATTAGATGAATGGTATAGTAGGTTCTGGCGTATAATTCATTAAAAGAAAGAATAACCTGGCAGTTTTGAATCGACTGTACAATAAAGACACCTTATACAAGATATTGTTGATTTCTTAATAGAGTTCCGAAAAGCGTGTGTACATTGGAAGTAAGGTACATATTATTCATATATTTTTTTTTAAATCCTAATCAAAGTATATCCCATATGTTACCTCAATTAACAAGCCACGGTGCTCCTAGTTACATAAACAGAAGGCTCAACATTATCTTGAGTTTGAAATGTACAGAAGATGGAGGTCCAGTTACTTTCTCTTCCAAAGTGTTTATTTTACAAGGGATAGGTTGAGTGAGAAAGTGGGACGCAAAGGGAATATCCCGAGGAAAAACCACAGGCACGACGTTGTCCACAATAAATTTAGTTGCGCGGTGGCTCAGTGGTAGAGTATTCACCTCTGATCCATGGGGCACCGGGTTCTATCCCGGCTCACGCTATGTGAACTTTGTGGAACAGAAACACCGTGTGCGTGAGTTTCCTCGGGGGTCTCCCGTTTCCTCCCACTTTATTCATTCCATCATTTCATTTGTTTCTCATATTCACCGTCTCCTTTAGCCTAACCGGCATAACCGTGGGACGTACATCTCAAAGATTTCATTTCATTTTTTCCACCATAAATTTACTTGGTGGGGAATCGAACCCAGAACTCCACGTATCAGAGGTAAACGCTGTACCACTGAGCCGCAGTTCCCGCCATTCTTTTCTTTCAGAAGGAATACAGAACCTATACCGTTCTAATAGTCCCCTAATCACTCAATGGCTTTATCTTCTTCTGTATGAGCAAAGTGTTGGCGGCAATGAAATGGAAATTTTGTCTTCAGGGCATTTGGTTGTCTTGTTATTCGTTTCCTTTCCTTTTTCGTTTTCTTGAATATTGTTTTATTGTTAGGATTACGTGCATTACTTAAATTTTTATCTTTTTTTTTTTTTTTTTTTGCAACAGATAGTTAGATCGTCTATCTCCGCCGAGTTCCTTAATAGGATCAACCTGTTAAGATATTAACGGGCATTAATGACTTTAACGGTGACCGATACTCCAAACGGATAGCGGATATTTGAATTCTGTTTCTGGAATAGATAAATAGAGCGATTGTATCGGCCAAGTTCTTAACCTGCTTAATCTGTTAACATTCTCACAGGTAACAGTGACTGCCCATATCTTATTTTCTCCTGTTAAAACATAGAAGCTTACTTCTAGAATATTAGAGGTTAAATATAGCTGTAAATATAATAAACATGGCTGCAAATATTTTCCAATGGTTGATATCTACTAAAAATCTTATTAGAGTTTATTTGTATTAATGTGTCTTACAAATTTCTCTTCTCTCAAATTTTTAACTTTTATTTTATTTCCATTTGCCACAAATCAGTTACAACAATTTAAGATTAGTTAAATAATCCTTTATAATTCTTATAACAAATTGTAGTTCTATGATTCTTAGTGTTTTGGTATCAAAAGCCCGGAATCGAACTCGTCGTGGTCATTTTTATTATGTCCGCCACGTATCTGATATGTAAAGCCAAACAAACACAAATATCTTAGAGAGATACTGGATAAATATAGATACATGTATAGAGAGACGCTGTTTTTCTCAGATTCATAATTGACTTCTTCAATTATGAGCGATAAGTAACCGAAACTATCAGCTATAAACGACGACAGAAGATACACAAAATATCCAACATTTATTTGGAGTTTAGCGTTTCATTTCAACATCAAGGCTATATGAGAAGTGGACCATCAGTTTAAGTTGGTACCTGAACCACCGTCTTACGTTCGAATTTATAGAATCTTTCATCCTGAATCAAACCTAGGAAACGTACATAACTGGCCCATATCTTAGCTACGAGAATTAACTCCAATAGAGACAAATCTCTCAATGTTCCTTTCATTTTTTTTCAATATTCTACATAATTCAAAACGACAGGAACACGAAGTAGCAGTGGTATTATTCTCATTATTAGAAGCTTATTCATTGTCAAACCAATACGTATTATTTTACTAATAGCTTTCTTTTCTTTCAGGTGGAGATCATTTTTGAGGATAGAGTTAAAGGTAAGTCTTATAATTTTCCAAAGGAACAACACGAACTTTATTTCTTTTATGTTATGTAGTACTTGTAATCAATTCTTCACAATATTTTAAATAGTTGAATTACTCATTTAAATAACTTTATATACGGGGTGTTAGAAAGAACACCATCAGCATTTGGGAGATGATTCCTGACACCAAGAGAGTACGAAAGGTATAGACTAACCTGGGTGTAAAAATGCTTCCTTTGAGCGTTATGATGAGTCAAAAATTTGTGGAAAAATACAAAAAATGGCTATACCTCGAGCATAAAATGTTGGATCGAAGTTGTGAAAAGGGAATATCAATTAATTTTAATCGTAGATTAAATTACTGGACAATTGAGCGAAAGGGTGACCACAAACAAACTGGAAAATTTCTGGAGTATTTTATTAAAATTAGGATACCAAATAAACATTAAACAGAAGCAATATTTCAACAATCAAAAATTGTAGTTCGTCGTTAAGTTGGGTAACTATTACAATACAATATATTCAATGAAATACATGTATAATTGATCTATTATGTCTGGGTAAAGATTAAACTCACGGAGAATAAACTAAATTGAAACGAATAGTTTATCGTCACTCGGTTAGGCTAACGGAGACAAGGAATAAAAGCAATTTATTGGAAATAATTAAGGAAATGAGAATGTAGGAGAAAAGGGGAAAGCGCAGAGAAAACCTTGAACCCTGAAGAATTTTACGAATACGATATTGTCCACCATAAATATTCATAGTCTAAGATCGAATTAGGGATCCCTTACACTAGAAATAAGCCCCGTATTGTTCACCCACCCACCCACCCCATTTTGTTCCTACTTTGGAGAAAGAGCTATGATCCTGCTAGATATAAGAGCTAAGTAAATACTACGCGTGACAAATCAATGTAAAAAAAAACTGACGCTCAAAGGGTAAAATTCATGCGATGTTTTTTTTGGTACGGTAACGTAAGTACATTTGTATGTCATTTATTCTGAACTGATGGGCCACATCCCTCCAGGAGTTGCGGCTAGAGTGTTGGTTGGTGAATGCTAAGTAGATTTCAATGCATTAAATTATTTTTATTAATTTTAATGAAGAGACGGGCCACTAAAAAGGGGTTCTAGTGTTCAAAACACTAAGAACTACTATTCTAGGTTAATTGTAAGAAAATGCAAGTTGTATGAATAACGTCTAAAGACATTAGGTGGATTTGATTTACGAATCTTAAGCATTGTTACTCGTATCATGGATAATGAGGTGATTCAGATAGTTTTCTAATAGTGGAAGGACGTTCAAATAGAATTCCACGATGAGGAACTAAACAGTACATAGCCAAATGGTATAAACATGTTGTAGTGACAGAGGATTGAGTCGAGAAATAGTACAAGAAACTTTAATTCATATCATAAAACCTAGCTTGTGTTAGGATACTTAATGGTGCTTTTCGTATTACATATTTCACATTATGATGAATAGCATTTGATTGGTTCTGCAGAAATTTGTTCTGCAACACTTACATAGTCAACGATACTGAACTAATTGTATAGGCAGCTTGTGGTGGGTCAAATATTACAAGGCACTGCGTCTGTGTAATATTGAATCAGTGTTATTCTACGCTCGAAAAGACCATAACCTATGTTATCAGGAAAAAATGAGAGATATTTTTTTGTTTTACAGACAAATGTACAGACGAGGTGTAAGACCAAACCTTTAGGTTACATCAATTATTTCTCTGATAAGGAGGTATAGTTTCATTAATAAAGTGGGCATATCATGTCAAGTTAGGAAGTTTTGGGGTTTTGGTCGAATCTAGTATCTCCATGTGTGGGTGTACCCCTAGTTGAGAAGGATAACGTATATGACACATATTATGGTAAAAAGAAATGTTGAGGTAACAGTGAACCGGTCATATTGCGAAAAAAGAAATTATTATCGGTGTATAAGTGTAATGCTTGACTAGATACTAAAATACAAGAAGTAACAAAGCAATTGATTGCCCTCTAACTTCCCTTTCCAGTAGTCTCTTCTCGGGTTTATAGGTTAGAATCCCGACAGTGAATCGAACCCGAGACCATGTAGTTTTGTCACTCAACCAGAAAGGCTAAATGAAGCCACCTTGGATATGTGTTCATATAACGGAACCTGCGAAATCGAGAGGAATTGCGAAGTAACTTTGAAAAATAATTGCCGAAAGTAGATGCTTATGGTGAGGAGACTTTTACCCAGCAGCCAATTAATGTAAGTTGATAACACATTCCGCTTTCGCAACATAACAAGGCAAACTGCAGTGAAATAGGATAGAAGTTAGGACTCATAACTAGTAATTTTAAGAAGAGATAGAAATTCATGCACATAAAAAAGATGGAAGGAAATATTTTAAAACAAAGTCATGTTAGCTGACACATAGAAAATATATCTCAATTAAAAATTTCACCAAATAACTCAGAGAAAATAATTAAAATTTGTGTGATGTAAAGTTGCTCTTTCTGGACAACGAAATATACACATACATGTATTTACATTACTTCACACAAGTATGAATTACAGAGAGAAAAGGAGATAGTAGCGAACAGTGTAAACAGTATGGTAGCAAAAGTCAAAAAAAGAAAACAAAAACTATAGTATAATATTGAAATGATTTGCTTAGCAACCAAACTCTACGCATTAAAGCCAACCAGACTGTAAATAAATCGAACAAACTTTAATTTTTTAGATTCTGTTTCGTTTGAAATTCGCTAAGGTTTAGTTATTTCTCAGAATTACAGATGTTACTGTTGTTGTTATGTTTATTGATGGTTTTGTGGTTTCAAACTCACTTTCATTACAGATAACTGGTCTGGAGAGGATTAACCCGGCATTAGTCCCCCTCAAAATATTATTTTGCATTAATGTGTTTCTATAAATAATTTATTGAAGTTTCAGTGGAAATGTTTTACTTTTGGTGTAGCTACTTTTCGTACTCTTATTTTTATACAACCACAAAATTTTTACTAAGTACTTCGAAGGACTGTTATTTATTTATTTATTTATTTATTTATTTATTTATTTATTCGAGTGTTACAAGTATCAAATGTTCCTATAGGTGCTGCACTACATAGTTAAACGAGAATTACCCATATAGCGTTAGGTATACTAGATAGGCCTAACTACATATAAAATTCTTCATATATGATACAGTTATATATTCATACTGTAAACAAATCATTGTCAAAATATACCACTAGACATATACTTTAATACCAAATACGATTTTCATAGAAAATGACGTCAACATGAACACATACATCAAACTTAGGCTATATAAATGAATACATGTATTTGATATAATCCTGCAAAAGTCATATAAACAGACATTCCGCCACTGTTCCTAATATCCCAACACCTTTCCCAGTCTTCGCAAAACAATATTTTGCACATCCTCCCTTCACTCCTCCTTGGACCAAATTCATCGTCAACCTCTTTACTACCTTCCTTTCTGATCAATCACCTTGCCCTACTGATTCTGAGCACACAGCTCCATCTGAGCACTAACTACTCTCTAAATGAACATTTGAGCATACAAATTCTAAACTTTTGAGCAAACGCTCCCTCTGCTTCTGAGCATATAGTTGCAGTTAAGCATTAAGCTCCCTGAGCACACAACTCCGTTTAAATTTCTCAGCACATAGGCCCTTTTAAGCACCAAGCCCCTTGATTACGCAACTCTGTTTAAACATTAATGTTTTTAAATCTACTTTTATAGTATTAAAAAATTCCATCCTCTAGAAACCCCTCATCTGCATGAAAATGAAAAGAATGAAATGAAATCTTTAAGTTTAACGTCCCAAGGTTATGCCGGTGAGGCTAAAGGAGACGGTGATAATGAGAAATGAGTAAAATGGTGGAATGAAGAAAGTGGGAGAACCCCGAGAAAACCCACGCACACGGTGTTTGTCCACCACAAAGTCCACACGGCACGAGCTCGAATCGAACCAGGGACCCCAAGCACCGGAGGTGAACGCTCTACCACTGAGCCACCTTGCATGAAAATGAATTTGAGACAACTCAACCAGCATGAAACAAAACAAAATCAGAATTTAAAAAACAAACTCAAAAATTGAAGTTTGTAGAGAACAAGATCATGTATGTTTCTGTAGCCATACGTATATTTTCTCTTGTTCTCACATTTCCTCCCACACTAGTATTTCACCAGTTTTTTTTTTTTATAATCGTTTACTTTCATTAATCGTCTATATTCTTTAGTGTAAAGGATTTAAACAATAAATTTAATTTCCATTATTATTGTTTTCTACCTTAGGTTTCTTTTAATATCTTAATATGTTTTTAATACTTACTAGTTTTAGCAATATTTAATCATTAAAACTATTCAAGCCATTTGCTTGTAGCTAATACTTGATATAAAATCTTCTTCTAAAACCAAAACCAGATTTTAAGGCATAAAACGTAACGACGATGAATTTCGATTGGTTTGAATCCTTCTGCTAACAGAAATCTAATAACAATCCACTGCTTCACGCTGCTGTAAACCTGAAAGGGTGCTGATATTCACTACTTATTTCGCTGATTCCCAGTATCTCGTTAGCGAGGCAGGCGTGCCAAGCCCACCAAAAAGTAACAAAGAAGCACCAACTTTGTAGAAGTTTTGTAATTTTTATACTTTTCGGGTTATGTATTGAATGAACCTTTTATAATTGTAAGGGATAACCAGCAATAAAATAGTAATTGCGAAATACAAATTACTTATGGGAGTCGGTGCCAAGAGGAAGTGATAAAAGGGGTCGTGATTTGAAAAAGATTGAGGAAAACTGTACTATACTATTTCGTATAAACATATTAAAAAGTTTTGGGTCAGGTAACTAATATATTATAACATTTATCTCGTTGGTATAGGGAGAGGGCATCGGATCCCTTGCCTGATATTCTTTACCTAATTTAACCCTCCTTAAAAGCGAAAACAACTCCACCTGCATTCGAAGTTGCTTCTAGGTTAATTTGAAACTGTGATAATGCACACTGGTTGACGTTGGTCCATAACAATTGTTTATTAGCTCAAACAGGACGAGTTTCACAACAGAGAGAATTCCACTTAACTTAATACGTTCAGAAACTCATTTTAGTACACTATTATAGTGTCACATTATCAATTCAGCGTATGTATTATGTTGACTACGTTACAAAGGGAGAGGAAGCACATTAGAAAGTGATGTGATGTCTCATAAATAAAACAGACGGTAAGTGATTACCACGAGAACAATAGCTCTGTCTTCCGCCATCGTATTAAATATGTAGCCATCAGCATCAATGAGATAGGCTACAATTCAATATGAAGTTCATGTTAAAGGTGTTCCTTCATAATAAACGTCACACCTACCAAAACCCACTTTCATTCAGATAATTATTAATAACAAGAGATAGGGGGGATTTCGAAAATGGTACTGAAGAAAAACAAGTACTGAAAATATCAAAAGAAGAAAGAGAGAAGAAATTATCTTAAATGGATACAAGAATTATTTCTATAAGAAAAGAAGTAATTTTTGAAAAAGACCAAAATAGAAAGTGAAAAATGAAATGAAATCTTTGAGTTTTACGTTCCACGTTTATGCCGTTTAGGCTAAAGGAGGCGGTAATTATGAGAAACGAGTAAAATGGTGAAATGAACGAAGTGGGACGAAACTGGAGAACCCCGAGAAAACCCACGAGCACGGTGTTTGTCCACCACAAAGTCCACACGGCGCGAGCTGGGATCGAACCAGGGACCCCAAGCTCATAGAAATAGTTTTAAGTTCTGGATTCCAAAGGGGAGAGAATGGCAAAAATATTCCTTTTGTAAGTTTACCCTTTTTTATTAACAACATTGGATGATATCAATAAAACGGAGAAGTTACTCATTACGCCCAATTTTGAAGTAGTTACTCGCATTAGTATCAATAAAAAAGAGAACTGAGCACTAGTCGTCTCGGCTGACCTCGGAGAAGCCCCGCCCTTTTGAAGTAACCACACCTCTATTCTCGAGCCGAGTAACTACTCCGCGTTTGATATCAATAAAAATCAAAGACTCCTCTGTGATGCTAGTAACTTCTCCAAATTTGTGGAGCAAGCTAAATAGGTGACTCCGTGCGAAATATGGCAGAGTATATGATTGTTTTACTACGTAGAAAAACTTATAAACTGCATAGAAATGTTGGAAATGGAGATTACAAAAAGCATTATAAGTTTATGAAAGAAAATGTAGTGATTAGCACAACATTTTTTAAGGAGAATCAACCGAAATTCGGGGTGGTGGACCACGTAATGATGAAAAGATGCGGGTTTTCTTCAAGGGCGCCGATCCTGTGGGGGCCCGGGCCCCCCAAAGCTCATGTGGGCCCCCTTATTTTATTTATAAATATACAATATTTGGCATAATTAGAGTGCAATTTGTCTTAAAATCCTGATATATATACCTTCTGCATCTGAATGCCCTCTTCCCCCAAATTTACAGAGAAATCGGTGCCCTTGGTTTTCTTGCGTTACGTGAGTGATCCGGGATTCCAGGTCGGAATGCCAGGGGATTCTGGTGTGGCTCAAAGTACTGTCTATGACTACCTGAAAATGGATTGTTTCCGGAAGTGTGCGTAATATACAAACAGCAAAGGCAGAGTGGCAAGAACAATATACATTTCCGGGTGCTATCGGAGCACTTGACTATACACAAGTGGCATTAAAGAAACCTAGTATTTTGGAGAGTAATACGTTAATAGGAAGAGCTATTTCGTGGCTAAGCGGTTAACGTACATGCCTTTGGCATAGGAGACCCGCGTTCGATTCCCGGCAGGAGCTCATGTGGTTTGGATTTCACGTTAATCAGTGGGTTCTGTCTTATATAAGCACGCTACTGAAAAGGACGTTAAACTAATAATCAACTCAACTCAACGTTGATAGAAAGGGTGTATACATGAGAATGTATTTTGTTTATGTCAAGGCGAAAGGGGACAGGTATGGTGTGGAAAACGCAATCATGGACGTGATTTATGACGTGGGTGGTTGGACTTTTTTAAAAAGAAAACAAAGGAGCCAAGTGTCTGATTTCGTTCTTAAAGCCAAACAATCTACAAAGACCTTGGACAACACGTGATATGGGCTTGTCATGTTAATCTTTATATTGCTGGATTCCAATCAACATCCATCAGCTCAAATAGGTTCATTCCCATGGTTTCAATATTACTTTCTTCTATCCCGTTTTTTTCTTTTTTATTTTTGTTTTATTCTCGCTCGAATATTAAAGATTCTCTTTTGAATTTGTGTCTCAGTCGTAGATGTATTTGATATTTCGTTGCATTTCACTGTAATTACCTTCAAAGCTTCGGCTTTCCTTCGTTTACTTTCTGGTATCTGTGACTTTGAAAGTACCACTGGAAACTCTTTTACAATATCCACAAAATGCACTTTGATTAAAGCTATCGTTGCTACTTGCCCGTTTCCTGGCTTTTAAGATACTACGCCATAGGTTAAAAACAACGAAATGACTGCGCGATGAATGGGAGAAATGAGTAATCACTTCTTTTATTGATACGACTCAGTGCTACGTGCAGAGGAAGCGCGAGTAAACGTTCATAAATCTGGAGCAGACTAGACCTGAGTAGTGGTTTGTTTTATTGATACGAAATTGAGGGAGGAGATTACTCCAGGTGTAGTTACTCCGATTCTCGAGCAGGGCTTCTCAGGAGTAGTTACTTATTTTTATTGATATCACCCAATATCTATTCTATCAGAATAGAAGCTCACATAAAGACAGAATGGCAGGTCTCCTGCTATTCAAAATTTTAATATGATAAAATAGTTTTTTTATTGTAAATAATTTTGTGGTAAAAGTTTTGTAAAATTTGATATTCAATAGCCTGATAAAATTTTATTGTTTTGGTAATGGAAGTCATAGTTTTCATAAACGGCTCCTCTGAATTTATAAGAAAAGAGAAGTAAGAGTAGTTAATATAAAATACAGTTTGACAATCTGGGACACTATGCTAGCTTAGAATTCGTCTCCTCTTCACAATACCTTTATTTGTTTAAATTCAAGAGGGACGAAACACTAAAGTAACAATTGGAAAAAGCAAATAACCTTAGGTTTGTGATTTTGTAAAGCATACAAATTAAGCTTTCTTAGTCGAACATAGTGGAAGTTCGAAAATTGAAACTTCTGGTTTTACTTCCCTTGATTATGTCTTACAGACGTTTAAAGAAGTGAATTATTGTGGAAGTAAAATGTTATTCTCTCCCACCTGAAATCGAACCCGAAACCATATGCATAAAGACACGCACTAGCCACTAGACAAGCAAGTAAAGCTTATGAAAGATCTAGACTAACAAACAAATAAGATTTTCCATAGATTAGAATGATAGTTTAGGCCCTTCAAACTCCTATATCCTTTTATCAGATTCATTATTTTTACTAATCTAGGTTAATACTTTACCAATATATGTACTATGTCTGCAGTCCTGATTTTTGGGTAAGAACGGTTAGTTGTGAAACCTTGTAGTACTTCAGATATTTAAGTTTCTTGCCTACCATGCATCTGAAACATTGTCTTTTCGACATGTTGCAACTCCTGTTTGGGTAACCATATCTTATTGAAGTGATAATATATTTCCAGTCTTTATTCCTGAGATACGCGAGAACAACATGGTTTACCATGTAGCTTTCTCCGTAATTGAGTGGTTAATTGCGTGGCTTCATAACCCAGTGTTTGTTAGTTCTCCGAAAGATGTGGATTGATTTAACTCTTCATTCTCCATATGTTAAGATCTTTCTCTCACTGCGCGATCACCTAATGCTTCACATGGAGTTCTCGACCTTAATTCGACAACTGTAGGTTCGACTGAGAAACTTAGGTTCTTATTCTTCACAAAATAACATTTTTTTCTCAGAATATGGATGATGTCTTATCATTTGTTTCTGCACATTCTAACCTTGCATATGTAAATGTATCCTTCTGTGTTCCCATATTTCAATCTCTCTCTGTCTTTTAAAATCGTCCGTCACGAACTCACATGGTTTGCGACCAATGGAGGAAAAAGTGGATGATATTGTGGTAAACGTTGAGCAAGACCGACATATAAACAGTCATGACAACGCCAATGGCCTGAACATCTATCACCAGTGTTTCGAAGAAAGCTGGATGAAAAGGATACGTATCCCCTGGATTATATGCAACCCACCTTACTCTATTGAATTTTCAGTTGCAGCATATTTGCAGTAATTATTTGATTCTTTAAAATAAAATAATTATTACTTTTTCAAATTGTATATGTCTCTAAACCTTCCTTAGAAATAGCTTCTTCGATTAGTAGAAACCGCATCGAAATTTATTCATTGATTCTCGAGATAATCGCATACAACCATACAAACATACAGGTCAAACTGACAAGGAACGAACATGAACGTGCCATCTGGACATCCGAATGTAACCTAGTCTATTCGGTAAACATTAAAAGATATATTTATGCACAAAAATTTAGATGCCATGGACAACAGAATAAGTTCCTGGGGCCTATTAACCCTGTTAGTATAAAGAAAATCGTAAACTCGCAGTGAAATAGCTATTGCATTAACACTGTTCAATGAAAAGTCATGGTTTATAGTTCATTCTCTTCAGCATGAAACAAACCGATGTATTGGGACCCACAAGATACTTGAAAAGGTGGAATTGGGAGAATGTCGGAAAATTCCCTCCAGAAATCTCTTCCATCAACTTTGGCCCCCTTTGGAGTGACCCTGGGTAAAAGTATACAATCCAAATGTATCTCGAAGAATAGTATAGAGGATAAAAAATGTGTGTACCAAGTTTTGTGTTGATAGAAGAAATAGATATTAGGGAAAAGCTTAAAGCTTGTATACATACGAAAATTTTAAACACGATTAGTGCCCACGGAATGCTAAACAATAAAATGACAATGTACGAGTGTGCATTCGAAAGTTCGTGGCCTGACTAAGAACGAAGCAATTATTTTGTGTTTGTATAATTTAGTTGCGTAACTATATCCCTTAGTTGTCACTCCGTAAAATTTCATTTCTCTATTGTATTATTAGGCGAGGAGTTTATAAGGTGCTAAGTCGACAGAAGTGACTCAATTTTGTGACATGGAGAAAATCACCAGGACAATGCGCGCTTTCACACGTCCATTGTATCCGTGGCAGAAATCCATTCCTGTGGGTTCGAACTGTTGTCGCAGCCGATCAAATTGCTTGATTAATCCCCTCGGACTTTCATTTCTTTAGAAACCTGAAAGGTTTTTGGGGGTCAGCGATTTTCTTTGGATGCAGAGGTGAAAACCGCTGCAGTGGCATATTTTGTAGGGCTCGAGGAATCATTTTGTAAAAGTGGTATAGAAGCCTTACCGGATAGGTGGCAGAAGTGCATCTCGGTCGAGGGGTACTACGTGGAAAAATAAAACACAAATTATCAAAATATTTTCTAATTTTCTAGGTCAGACTACGAACTTCCTAATCCACCCTCGTAAATTAATGTTAATAAGTGTTCTGGTAGTGATTAATAGATTAAACCAGTTACCAAGAAGTAATTAATTTTTTCTATAATTGAAACACTATATATATTTAATATACTGACACTTTTCGTTTGTTTTTAAATAACTAATATTGATAATACCAACAAAATCTACTTAAAACTTTAGAATCAAAATGAACAACTAACATATGAAATTAATTTTCTTTGGCAATTCATAACGAAAGTAACAATAAAGCAGCTAAAATAGCAAATTTCAGAGTTAATGAAATTTGACTTAAATGAAAAAAACTTAGGTGGATACTTCATGTTTCTCTTACCTTTACTTTGAACTTTTAATTAAGTGGCCGTTTACATTGAAAAGCTGATCCCATATAAATGAATGGAACAGCAGACGCCCCTAACCAATTCAAATTCAAATCTTACCACAAATAACCAATTAAATGCATCTTACCAAAACTTCTAAGACTAGAAACTTACCTTTATCTTCAGCGTTTGTGCTTGTGTGTGTGTAAAGTGTGTAAGTATGTCATTAGTCTGGTTACTCCATTTAACGAACCTATTTACTACCTTACGAAACATTTTTAATTATTAGTTCGATTACTGAATTTATTTATGAAAATGTAGTGATAAGAGTCTATAATAGTGTATAATTAACAAGAACTCAGTTAATTTGAAATATAGCTTGGATTTTATTATCGCAGGACAAATTAACGTGTCTGGATACCACATTTGATTAAGTTAAAAAATAATACTTTTAGTGCCCTAATTACTGGCCACTTAATTTGGAGCTTGGACTTAAGATGCCTGTTACAGGAAGTAAGAAGTAAGTGTAGTGTTTATTTATAACCAACCTTTGCTAAAAGTCCACGAAAGGCATTTTTCTGCTATAGGGAAATTTACTAATATTCGTTGATGTATTGTGAATAAAGGGTATGAATGGTAACTTTTTGTTGCTTTTTGTTTCTTTTCCAAAGTCCTGTCTGAATTCGGTTTCGTGTTATATTTGAGTCTTTTTTTTTTTTTTTTTTTTTGTTATTCTCTTGTTAATTTCCACTTCATTTTAAAAGTTTGTAGAAAAAATAGAAAACATATTGATTCTTGTATATGTTCTTTATCAGATATTATTTTCGCCGTGAGTAACAATGTTTGTAATATTACGTTTCTCTGGGACGAATTATTGCATAAATCAGCTCTTAACTAAAGATCCATATGAGCATACGCAGTGACTCACTTCTCTCAAGCTTATCTTCATATTTAATATTTTAGGTTGGTTCTAGTGAAATGTCCGCGTTAACGTTAGTCTCCATCTGCAACCAGACACTTTATCTATCGCTCAGTCAACTATCTATTATGTAGTTATACGAGGCATGTGAGAATGTAAGTACCGTTTTGAGAAAAACAATACTAAAACACGTTTGTTGAAGCCAAATTTATTTTTACATGAGAGAGAGCACACCTTAAACTATTTTTCCAACATAGTTTCCACCAACGTTTAAACACTTGTCAGAGAGGGTGATAAACTTATGCAAATCTTCCTCAAAGAAACATACCGCCAATGAAATGAAAATGAAAAAAATTAAATGAAATCTTTGAGTTTTACGTCCCACAGTTATGCCGGCAAGGCTAAATGAGACAGTGATGATGAGAAATGAATGAAATGGTGGAATGAAGAAAGTGGGAGGAAACGGGAGAACCCCGAGGAAACCCCCACACACGGTGTTTGTCCACCACAAAGTTCACTTGGCGGGGGCTGGGATCGAACCCGGGATCCCAAGCACCAGAGGTGAAAGCTCTACCACTGAGCCACTGCAGCCCTATACCGCCAATGAAGACAACCATAACTCCACAGTGGCTTTTGCATCGTCACTTCGTGGATATTTGTCCACTCTTTATTGAAGCGCTTCACCCACTTTCACACAATGTCATCACTCTTTGGATTTTCACCGTAAGTCTTACAATTTGATGATGACTTTCGGCCTGCTCAATGTTCCTTGCATTCAAAAACCGGATAACAGGAAGAACCTCACAGTCGGCGGATTCAGCAATTGTTTTAAACATTACGAACGATCACAGGACACAGTACTGTCTCGACAACTCAATTGTACTGGCGTCAGTGGAGAGGCAATGTACACTCATGTCCAAAATTATTGCCGCATGTCCATAATTACGTCGTTGTAGAAATAAAATTTGATAACGAACTTGCCCGGTATTTCTTATAATGATAGTACGTGTATAATCGGCAAAGGCATGTATGCTGCAAATTTCATGTCAAAAGAGCAGTAAATAAGAACAATAAAACGATCATGAATTTTTTTTACCCATTTAGCAAAATTTTGTTTTACTCATGCTAATTTTCGTATTTATAATTATTTTCCTATGACATTTATCTCAAATGTACATTTCCCGATTATACACATAGTATCAGTATTAAAAGTACCCTACAAAATCACTATCAAATTAAATTCTTACAAGAAAACAGTTATAGATATGCGTCAATCATTTTGGACATGAGTGTATCACTCAAACGAGTGTGCGTACATGCGCGAAATGCCGACACTAGCGCTGCGTTGGCATTCAAACAAAACGATGCGTACTCTCCGGACACTGGTGGAAAAATGAAATGAAATCTTTAAGTTATCCCACGGTTATGCTGGTTAGGCTAAAGTAGACGATGATAATGAGAGATGAGTGAAATGGTGGAATGAAGAAAGTGGGAGGAAACGTGAGAACCCCGAGAAAACCCACGAGCACGGTGTTTGTCCACCACAAAGTCCACACGGCGCGAGCTGGGATCGAACCAGGGACCCCAAGCGCCGTAGGTGAACGCTCTACCACTGAGCCACCGCCTTCCCCGGACACTGGTGGAATATGTCGTTGAGGAAGATTTGAACAAGTTGGTCACCGTCTCTGATAAATGTTTGAACACTGATGGAAACTATGTCGAAAAATAGTTTAAGGTGTGGCTTAAAAATTCAATGTAAAAAATAAATTTAGCTTGAACAAAACTGTTTAAGTATTTCTTATCGAAACGGTACTTACTCTCCGAACATGTGCAGAAAAAGAATATCAGTTTGAGAGAAATATGTTCATCAGGATAAGTAACAAGGGAGTTCTTACAGTTTGTTATAATTTATTGAATACACAATTTTACATGACATCGAAGTTATACCATGGAGACAAACAAGTCACATATATAGGCATAACGATATTCTTTTCCGGCTTGTCTGGACAATTTAAGAAGGAGATAGAGAAAATAAAACTAAAAATTCACATTCCTTGAAATAAATATAAAGATTAAGATAAAACTTTGATTTCCAATTTTGCTATCACATAAAGATTAAGATAAAATATTGATTTCCATTTTTGCAATCACATAAAGATTAAGATAAAATTTTGATTTCCATTTTTGCTATCACATTAAGATTAAGATAAAATTTTGATTTCCATTTATGCTATCACATAAAGATTAAGATAAAATTTTGATTTCCCTTTTTGCTATCACATAAAGATTAAGATAAAATTTTGATTTCCATTTTTGCTATCACATAAAGATTAAGATAAAATTTTGATTTCCATTTTTGCTATCTAAGTCCACAATTATAAGTCTGGAATTTTCGATGCGAAAAAGTTCTCAACTCACATTGCACCACTCAATCAACAGGGAAGACCTACTTCCCAAGAAATGATCGAGATGTTGGAAGTCAATGGGAAGAAAGATAAGCAATATACTGCAGATGAGAAAGATTTTTATACGTAAATCATGTGAGAAAGTCTGTACCGTCCGTTGAGCAACATACAGGGTCCATTATAAAAGTAATGCGCATTTTCTGGGAAAAATAGATGTATTAATCTGACCTATACAAACGCTTGAAATGCTCTCCCCCTGCATCAATACACTTGCGGAGACGTGTCTGCCACGTCTGGAAGGCACCCTGAAGGTCCTCGACGGGGATGTCTCTCAGGAACGTTGTAATATGCTTTTGAATGTTTTCCAAGGTCAACCAATGCTTTCCTTTCAGCTCTCTCTTCAGTCGGGGAAACAAACAAAAAAAAGTTGCACGGAGCCAAGTCGGAACTCTAAGTGGGATGTAGGATCACCCGGATGTTGCTCCGGGCCAGGAAGTTGGTAAGGATAAAGGACGTGTGGCTGGGGGCATTGTCGCCCCGTGTTACAAAGTCGAAAACAACACTCCACGTGAAGGCACGTCTTTCCGCTTACACTGCTCGAAGCAAACTGGCGACCGGCTGCGTTGGAAAGACAGATCCCTCACCACATTGAACGACCAGTTTTACCGCGCTGCCATGGATAGTAGCGTCACAATACAATCATGCGCATTACTTTCATAATGGACCCTATATGTACGTGAATTGAGCAACATGACACAATGTCTGTTGTCCATTGATGAGTACTCGGCATGGCAAATTTGGGCTTCATTTCATGGAGTTTAACACTGTAACGATCTGAATTGATGACTTTATCTTGCTTGCGAAAGACAGTGGATATCTCCCACCGTAGACCACCACATCAGCACAACACCCTCTGTGAGTCTTGTTGGTTTAGGAAACTACGGTGTATGAACAACTTGTCTATAATGACATAAACAAATTTCTGAGGATCTACTTCCATAATGGTCCTGAAGAGCTAATCAGAATTCATCTTGGTTGGCGCTCGCGGGTCTCATTTGCAATGCTAGTTGCCGGAATACATTTTTAAAAATTGGCAAATTTTGAATTCATTCGCCATTCATAGGTTAAATACATTTGTAATAGGTTTAGTTGCTTGCTGTCCAGATTTTCCCAGTTTGAAATCGACAAGTAAAATCATAGCAATTATGTGTTCATTACGGTGCACTTTCATTCAACTCTGTTCAACAACACGTTGTCTCCTGTCTTGATACCCTAGTCTGTTTGCTGGATGTGGTCTGAATTTGTGACGTTAGACGCATGAGGAACGGGAATGGGGAATGGCGGAAACTTCATAACGAGGAACTACATAATTTATATGGTTTACCTAACATTGTTAGGGTCGTCAAGTCTAGGAGGCTTAGGTGGGCGGGTCATGTAGCTAGAATGGAAGAAAGTAGAAACGCTTTCAAAGTCTTGACTGGAAGAGCAATCGGAAAACGACCATTAGGAAGACCTAGGCGCAGATGGGAGGACAATATTAAGATGGATCTCGCAGAGATTGGAATACAAAGTAGAAACTGGATGCAGTTAGCTAAGGATAGAAGTCAGTGGAGAGCTTTTGTGAACGCGGCATTGAACCTCCGGGTTCCATAGGCCATAGAGTTAGTTAGTTAGACGCATGAACCTAGTCTACCCCTGTGCTGTGTTGCTGAGATGAGTTTCTCATCAGCTGCCAAAATGGGCATTTCATTTTAACCAACCTAATATCCTGAAATGCTTTTCATTTCAATTTCTTTCCATCTCTCCCTTCTTAAGTAAATGTTTGGATCTAGGCTTTTTAGATAATGTTGGAATTATATTACTGTGCCCCTTCTATCTAGTTCCTCAAGTCATTTCTTTCCAAAACTCCGTATAGAAGTTATCAATTACTATTGATAGCGACGATCCCATAACTACGCCTCATATTTCTTCATAAAACTTATTTTAAAAATAATTTCAATTTGAAATGAAGCGAAATCAATGTTCATGATAATTTTTTAAAGAAAATAGTTAATATTATAAATTTGAGTTGAATTGTAAATGTTTAGAATATTTGACATTTGAAATGATATTTTTAGTTGAAATATAAGGTTTTAACAAAACAAAAATTAAAATTCTACCACAATAATTGTACAACAATTTTATCAAAGTAATACAACTTTGATGTTAAATCTCTCGCGACCGGCTGAAATGAACTGAAATAACCCAATTAATGCGTTTAAAACGTCAATTAAAAGAACATAAATTCAAATTTTAAATATAGGGGCCGCGGTGGCTCAGTGGAGCCGGTGGGTGTAGCCGAGCGGTCTGAGGCGTTAGGCTGATGATCGTGAGGTGAAGCCCATTGGGGGTTCGAGTCCCTCTGTAGTAGCAAGGGTGGAATTTTAACTGTCCTCGATGTTTCTGTGTTCGTGTCCCTGTCGTGTCTAGTAGTCCTGAAAAAGTGGTTGAAGTAGAAAATAAGTCAGGAAGTTTTTAAAAAAAAAAAAAAAAGTGGTAGAGCGTTCACCTCTGGTGCTTGGGGTTCCGGGTTCGATCCCAGCCCCCGCCGAGTGAACTTTGTGGTGGACAAACACCGTGTGTGTGGGTTTTCTCGGTGTTCTCCCGTTTCCTCCCACTTTCTTCATTCCACCATTTCATTCATTACTCAATCACCGTCTCCTTTAGCCTAACCGGCATAACCGTGTGACGTAAAACTCAAAGATTTCATTTTTTTTTCAAATTTGAAATATTACAACTTCTTTCTAGATGGAAATATTAGTTATTTTTCTACATTATTCAACGCCACACCAATTCGTATAACTTTGGAAATATTTCTTTTATAAATGCAATAATCTGTGTTTATACAAAACATCTATTTTTCATCAGGCTACACCTGAGGCTTTAAAGTGGATTAAATCGTTAATTAAAAATACACACACGATATATATATATATATATATATATATATATATATATATATATATATATATATATATATATGTATGTATGTATGTATGTATGTACGTAAACAAAAGCTGTGAAACGCACTTCCTTATATTTTAATTCTTTAATGCAAACCAATTTTTTTCTTGAATAATTCAATTCATTAATCTTTCTACAAAACTTAATCCTCATTAGTTCCACTACGATAGACACATTTACAAACTTACTAGTCCGTACCCACTTTTGTAAGCAATGGACTAGAGTTAAAAATGTGTAAATGCAATGAATGTGCTTCCTCCAACCAATCATAGAACAGCAAGAATTACCAATAATTACAAGTAAGCTATTCTTACAGACTTTACAATCTTGTCCTAATTTCAACGCTATTCAGATAGACCTTTGAGCCTAGTTACAATTCCTTGTCTTACACTATCAATTGTATGAAACAGAAACCAGCTAGATTTGAACAAAGTTACAGCACTTCTAGATAAAGCCGGCAAAATTCATATGTCACCAAGAATAGTATTCATGTTAGATATTGTAATTAAGCTTGTATAATAAGCAGGGGGTAAATGTGCGGGGGAACGCGAGAGTACGCCGTCTCCTCACTTCCCAAATATATCTATGACGTCCCTCCATTTTCTAAAAAATACAATGGGCAAAGATAGGCACGGGAGACAGCGTGACGTCATGCGTTCCCCCACCTTATCAGATTCACTTTTACCCCCGATAATACAATATGAAATTTTTAAGCCATACTAACTTTATTATTATTATTATTATTATTATTATTATTATTATTATTATTATTATTATTATTATTATTATTATTATTATTATTATTATTTCGTTATGGGTAACATTTTGATTTCAAATTATACTTACGTTCATGCTACATCATTTTGTATGCCACTCAACCATTTTTTTCCTAATTTCTACCACTATTTCTTGAAACATTTTAAGGAGAAAGTGCAAACACCACATATAAAACTAAATTTGTAAACAGAAACTTACAGAACTCAATAATAATATATATTTTTTAAAACAAAAAGCTCGTAGAAGCGAGTATTGAGGAACAATTAAATAATTTACTTCTTGAAATCTCCAAATTTTTTGAAGTCTCCCCTACATGCAATTGTAAGGCAACCAGACTCACCTTCCCCTACACACAAGTGGACATTGGTAATGTAGATTGTCTGACTTCGGAAACGACGGCCTAAACCGAAAACCACTATTGCCTTGGAAAACTACAATAATAGAGTTCCTTCCCACATCGCAATATTTTCTCAACTTACGTTAATTAATACATCTGAATTGTTAGACTATACAGCAAAACGTACAGTACGTAGGACCCATTGAAAAATTGTTCCCCGGGGGCTCAGTGGTAATTCGTATACTTCTTGTACTTCTGGTCCCTGGTTCGATCCCAGGCCACGTAAGGTTGTGGTGGACAACATTCTGTAAGTGGGTTTTCTCGGGTTACTTCCGTTTCATCCCACTTTATCGTTCCAACAATTCTCCATTCATTCAATTGCTTTCACCATTCGCCTCCCTTAATCTAAAGGGCATAACCGTGGACGTTAAACTGAAAGATTTCATTTCTTTCTTTCTTTCTTTTTTTTTTTTTGAAAAGTCAGATTAAACAAGTGGTCAACTTACAGAAAACAACTATATTTTTAAGCAATCACTATTATAGATCATAAAATAACCATTTCTAAAGCAATAGCTACTTATTACCAATAAATTTGTTTGTATCGTATAATTAGCATCCCTCAGAGCTGTGTTTTGGCTATATACAGGGTGTAGCAGAAATTTGAGAACGAAATAACATCCGCAGAAAAAAAAAGCAGAGACGGATGATGGAGCATTTAGTGACCATTGAACATTATATGCGTAATCCCCAAGTCGTGTCGCTGTTCGAGCTGTCATTAATTTATGTAACCGCTTTCCGTAGTCTGTCCTCTGTGGTCCTGCCAATGACAATTTTCCGGATTCCTGGACTTACCTGGGTAAGACGTTAAAGGACATCTCCAGAAAGATATTACAGAATCGTTTCTAAATTGCCCGCCGGTCTCAATAACGAGTGAGCATTAGGCGCCGAGAGGTTCGAATGTTGCGTCTCGAAAACCTCACGGACTATCAGACGGTTACTCAAACCACGACGCAAATAAATATCGTTCATACATACAACAAAAACACACTGGATTAAATAACACTATACTTATTTATTAAAATACTATTTTAAAAAATGACGAAGAGAAACGACCACAATACTTAACACTGAATAGGTATAATTATTTCCATTATTAAAATCACACTTTACTTTTTCACTATACTGTAGCCCTTTAATACTTTGATATATATACGGTTGAGATTTCACTATAAATGCTTTTCCCACACCATTAATGCACTCGGGGGATTAGCACTGGGGGAAAAGTTGCCGGGATAATCCCACGTAGTAATCTGGTTGCTGTTCCAAGCAGTCCTGAAGAGTCGACACGAGTCTTCAGCAAAATTACGTAGTCTCCAAAGTGGAATGATAATGTTGGAAATCGCGTTATAACTGGTACGCACAAGGTGTGTGAACCTGGGATTTGCTGATTGGGGCTAGCCATAAGAAAACGTCCTTCGCCGGCTAAAAGCTTGTGCCCCTTAACACAACATTATACTTGATTCCCAACGCGACGTGCGTGGTTGCTGCTTCTAAACGTGGGGTAACCCTCCCCGAACTTAGAGGTTCGAGATACGAGCTGCATTGGTCAAAGGATCAATGTTGGTAGTTCATTCTTAAAAGCACTCAGGTTAAATCACCTGTAGGTACATGCAAATAGAACATAAAAAAGAGTTTACGATACTATTAGTCCACTGGCCACGACGCACAGACATTGTGATAACTTGACCGTGAGAATGTTTAGATTACAAACTGGTAAAGCGATGTGGTTAGCAACGATTGACGCTTGGGCACCTGTCTACTCTGATCTGCTCTAATCTACTGCAATATTTCCATAAACGATTAAAGAAAGCACTTAATTCAGTTCCAAATGACTGTAGAATATATACTGTGTATATTAATATGTAAGGGAGGAACACTGAGAAGCTTCGCCACTTACTGAAATGTTCTCACCACAAAGCAATGTTTTAAATATATATATATATATATGAAAAAACGACGAAAGACTTCTTTGTTCGATGAGGTGGAAAAGAAGCAATTCTCACCGAAGAAAGAATTTATTTGCGTCGCAGAATATAGTATAAATCGAAGAATAATTACTGTCTTCATAAAATATACAGAGCGTCCACATAAAATACTTCTATAACCTGGTGACGATTATATGTGCACGTGAAGACAAACAAAATACAGGATATCATTCTATGAAACCGCCATCTGTCGCAATAACAGCCTCTAAACGGTGTCGAAACCGTCGGTAGGCATGATTGAGGTGGGTCCTGGGAATGTTTGTCATGGCATCCACAATGGCTGCCCTGAGAGTCACAACGGTGTTGCCTGGATGCTTTTTAGAGGCCCTCTCAACCACACCCCACGCGTAAAAGTCCAATGGGTTGACATCAGGGGAGCTCGGGGCCACATGTTTGGGGTGACCTGGTCGTGAAAATTCGTGACCAACTATTCCTGGGTTGAATGGGCTATGGGCGGGGGCGGAGCAATGCTGAAAAACATATGGCCTGCCACGTGTTATAGCAGTAATCCAGGGCTACACAACCATCTTCAACACATCGGTGTAAGAAACGGCGTTGACTCTGGCATCTTGACTAAAGAAATGTGGAGGCATCACGTCGCCCTCACTGCTCACGACCCCCAGTACCATCACGGAGGCGGGGAACCTGGTGTGCATGATTGTTGGAACCTCCTCGGGTGTTTTGCATAGCCCCCAATCATTTTTATGGTTCGCCTTCTGGTCTTGGACGAAGATTTCCGATGCATTCCGAGAACCAGAGCATTTCTGGCTGCTCGGAATGTTTCAGCTTGTTCAAAAGGCACCTGGCGCGGGTCACTCTATTCTCCCTGGTTCTCTCGGACATGAACTGGCCTCTCCGCGTCATGTACGACTTGTAACGGAGGTATTCATACGTCGAATGGTGGCCTCGTCAACTTGCTTCTCTCGCGCGGAGTGCCCTCATGGGCTTCCCTGGTTTCGTTTTGACAACAGCTTGGACAGAAGTGATTAATTCGGGCATCCTAGTCCTGTTCGAGTGCTAACAATGTCGTTTCCTGCCGGAATAGGTTTGCACATCACCACTGGCGGCCTCCAGTTCTCTCCGAACTTTGAAGACGAATGACCGAACGACATTCAGGAAGGCATCGATCTTGGAATCGGCGTGTCCTACAGCCAAAGGAGACAATAACTGCATGCCTCTTCATTTCCTGGGTTAGAGTAGGGTTCACCATGTTTACCTGCAACAAAAAGGGATGGTTACGATGACATGCAGGATACTGTGTTACTTATACTATGTGTTCTCAAGTAGCTGCCACACCCTGTACTTACCGCACTCAGCTTTCACAAGGAAAATTCGGATTCGATTCCCGGTGAGAACTCATGTGGTTTTGATTCCACATTAAGCTATATTTCTTGATCTCACATAACTTTGGTGCTGAAAGAGAATTAAGGCTCCGAACCAACTAACCATAATAGAAGGTGCCCATATTTCAGATATTTAAGTAAGTGAGCTATATCACGTGCATAACTATAACTAAACTCAAGATGTCAGGAATGAAAAACAGAGTTCGAACGTTAATCAAAGTAAGCAGGGCTTGATGTAGTCCAAACATAAATATTCAAATCTTGTACATAATATAGTGGAAAAGTAAGAAGTAGTCATTTTGGTTTCCCGATGTCGGATACGGTAATGAATAATTTCGGATAGGATTCAAATAACACATTGCTAGGTGAAAACCATAGTGTGTTAGCACAAGTTATGTCATACAAATTATAATAGATTCAAAAAAGAAAAGAAGAGTACAGTTGTAGCTACCTATATAGAGAAGTGGTATTTTTATATCTACCAGCCATTTTTGTCTATTCTGATACAAACCTCATGTATCCATCTCAAGCATCCCATACATCAAACCCACTGTTCTGCTGATGATCTAGACGATAAACATCAGAACAATAAACACATTCTTTGTCTAGTGTCGTCATCATCAGTGTTAATGGCAGAAATATCGTGGTATGAGTCACTATCTTTATAAAATGATAGAAACATGCTTGATGTATGCCTGGTCGTGTTCTTTTGCTTTGAAGTCTTCTGTACGTCTCGTAAAATATTCCTTTTGGTCTGCCACTTATTTGTGCCAGAAATTGCATCCTTTATGTGTAGAAATGCATGCTGATATGGAGATGAGGCAATTACTACAGCTTGTCAACTATACCTTCCACTTATAGATGCACTTGGTAATAATGCAGGGTGTATGTCAAATCGTGAAAGAGGGGAGGATTGTTCAAGAATAGGCGTATGTCTGGTAGGGCTACTGTCACTGCTTAGTTCCGAAAATTGCAGGGGTAAGACTAGTTGGTATAACACCCTTTGAACGAGTAGAAAATTCCTGTCATCGACGACTTTAGGATTGAGAGGAATTATCTCACACTTTCTAAAGCCGCTGATTGTAGCTTGTATATTTGCAAGTCGTACGCAGACTTTACGAAAACACGCACCAACGTAAGGTATAGATACCTGTAGAAAAAGGGGATTATAAAGCCATAAATCAATTTCTTGTGAATAAACTGCTTAAATGGGCTGATAAAACTCATATCCAGAAAGTGGAGCTTGTAAGTCTACTGAGGTGGCAAGCAAACTATGACATCGTTTGTTCTTCCTAGGTGGATAATGTCCAGGTTCCGGGTACGCCAATAATGTCCATCCATTATAATCACAACAAAATTGCTAGATGATGGTTTTACAACCATAAAGAAATGTTCAAGCCTTTGTGTGCGAATGTATTACATTTGTATCCAGCCTAATAAGCGGTAATCTGCTGCATCTCCTGATGATGTTCCATGTAACAATTCCGGTTTTATACGCACACGAGAAAAAATAATTAGTGGAGGGATATATATACACAACATTCATGCGTGTCACAATAATTTATTATTAAGGAACTCCGCACACTTGAGGATAGTCTTGCAACCTGACGTTATTCTTTGATACTCAAGACTTGAGAGTGTTTACCTTGGACAGCGGACACATCAGTTTCATCGATATTGTACACTTTTGACGGTTTGAACTTAACTTTATGCAACTCAGGCCTCAACAGGTCAAGAAAGAGGACATTTTTTCTTTCGTAAAATTTTTTGCTCTTGGAAGTGAGATGTGCTCTAGCTTTTGAAATGAATGTATAGGATGCCTACGCAACAACTTGCGTAACAATGTTTTTCAGCAAAATTGGTTCTTGTTGAAAATGGCTGTTTAATGCTGTTCCTCACACCAAGAAGATGGGCTAGAATACGAACACCTCGATGCCCAAGCCCATGAAAACATTCATCCATTATTGTGCAATACCTTGAGAGTTTGTCCTCCAGCTTGTTATTCAAGGCGCAATTACGTCCAATAGTTGATTGAGAACGTTGCTGAGTCTTTGCACATTTAACGTAATCTACGAAAGTTGACTTGGAAACTTGAAACATTTTAGATGCCAAAGTCTGTGTCCCATTGGCCCTCACACCGTGAGTTGAATGCGAGTGGAGCTAAGCCAAAGGTCATTTTTTGGTGTGGAGCTCAGTTACACCGTGAACGTGCGTAAGGACAGAGTGAACATGGGACCTCCACAGATCATCATAAGGGCGTGTATGCTGCACGAATTCAAACTTGGTTCAAACGCTCTGCAGCGGGGCGGAATATATGCAGACCTTTGGTGAGGGTGTGATAGTGCAGTTGTGGCTTAACAAGCTTAAGGACGGTGATGAAACACTCGAAGACGCACCACGTACCGGAAGACCAACACATGTACAAAATGAAGATCTTCAGGCAGCAATTAAGGCGAACAGTGACTAGACATGTGAGAAGCTTTGACTACAATTCAGTGTGAGTGAAGAAACCATTCGGAAACACCTCCATCGACTTGGAAAGCCCTACAAGTTGGGTCGATGTGTCCCACATGATTTGACTCCGGGCCAGAAGTGAACGTGAGAAACACCTGTGTTTCTTTGCTACTGCAACATAAAATTATTACATGTGACTATAAAGAATCCAAATTAGTCATTTATGGATCAGTCTATGATTTAAATGTTGCAATTTGCATTCTGATTACATTGAAAACGCTATGACACGTTCTTTATTCTTTTCTCTCTCCCTCCCTCTCTCTCTCTCTCGTCTATGATAATAGATGCAGAAAAAAAATACCAACTCAATGAAAGACTGGAAATTCCAAATTAATTCACCCCTGCAGGCCCTTACTTCTGGGTTTAGATATAGAATCATCCTGCCACTAAATTTTCACCACAATGGAGTGGGATCGAGTGTTTATATTATTATTATTATTATTATTATTATTATTATTATTATTATTATTATTATTATTATTATTATTATTATTATTATTATTATATTTACACTTTGCATCTGGAAACCAATTTTCATTTGTTATTACAAGTTTCCAAGGAGGAAAAGGTTCCGTACATTTGACTAAAACAAAAAGACACCTATAGCTCAATAATCCTATTATACACGTGCCGTCAACAGACCTAAGAGACAATAAAAGCAGTACCATCCAAGAGAAGTTTCCTGCATTTTGAAGTTTCTTTCAATGGGGGATGCTTTTTCATAATTCTCCGTGAATTCATTGGCCTTCCAAAGCATAACAGTAAATTATGTTTGCGAGGATTTGTAAGAAATTACTGCCAAATGTTCAGGTATCCACTTAACTTTAACAGGATATAACAACATTGCTTGAAAACACCCAAATTCCAAAATGAATATTGGAGTACTTAGAAATGCAAAAATCCAGGTTCTAAAAAACGAAACAAAATTATCAGATTTTACTGTATTTATGAACTGCTAGCTCTTTTTGTCCCTTGTCCTTGCTTTGTATTATTGTTTTGTACTAATCTAATGACTAAATTGAAACTGAAATTCCGTTGCAAAATTAACTCAAAGCAGGTAACAAGTGCCTATTCATAAATTGCAGTTCTCTCACTTAAAGCTACGCACAAGGTAATCTTCAGATTAGCTGTTCTATAGCAAGTTAGAAACTATGTTATCTGTGTCTGATGAAAAAGAAAAGTTGATGAAGATACCCATATTATATTTTCCATAATAGAGAACACAATTTAGAGAAACATCCAGAAATCCGATTGACATATTGTCATTCTGCATGCTCACTTACGTTTGTTGTATATACAGGGTTTTCATAAAGTCTGGACGGATTTAATTCGCTTATAATTTACGTAAAAATGCTCATATTGAAATCAAATAAAGTGCAAACGGTAGCGGAAGAATTAAATTTTTACCTGTAATCTGCACCAGCTCAGTTCATTCACCGCCACACCTACAACTGGGCGCCATTTACGTCCACACATTCTTCAAAAAAGAACAGTCCAATCAGATGATCATAGGACACAGCGCACTAAACGTTCACTTTAGGGCTATCTCTCTCATGTGTCTCAAATTCCTTTGGGTTTTCCGTGCCCCAAACGCGACAGTTGTGTCGGTTGACCTTCTCGGAGACATGGAAGTTTGCCTCATCTGAGAACATGATGGCTGAAAGGAGAACGTCGCCATGCTCCAACTGCTTGAGCATGGCGTCACAGAAGTTGAACCGGATGTCCAAATCTTCATCATGCAGATCCTGGACTATCTTGATTTTGTAACCTTTGGCCTTGATCGTCTTCTTGGCTATCTTAAACACGGTTGTCTGTGGAATTACGAGTTCCATGGACCGTCTAGGAATCGACTTCTGTGGGCTGTTGATGATGCTTTCCCTTACCCTGCTCACTGTTGCAGGCGATGTTGGCGGCCTCCCACTTCGAGGACGGTCCAGGACGCTTCCTGTCTCCAAGAACTTAGCATGCCACTTTCGGATTGCACTCTCAGTTGGTGCCGGCTTTTTGAACTCTTTGGTGAACTTTCGACACACCAGAATTGGTGATTTTAGCTCTCCGTACCACAGAACACATTGCGCTTTCTCTTTCACCGACGCCATCTTTGATACGGTAAAAAAATAGTCTTCTCAAAGGAGTTTTTCATTTATTTATTTCTTTAAAAGACACACACACCAATACAGCTTATAACTTACTTTTAACAGTCAACATTGAAACAACAATAAAAACAACAATGGATGGACTTTTGTAAGAAACTGACCCTTGCCCTCCCTCTCCCTCTCTCAACGTGTTCAGAGTTGAAGCTTATCTAACAGTGTTGCCAACTAAAAATTTAATCCTTCCGCTACCGTTTGCACTTTATTTGATTTCATTATGAGCATTTTTATGAAAATTATAAGCAAATTAAATCCGTCCAGACTTTATGAAAACCCTGTACATGAACTAAATCTCCTAGTGAATTGAAACACATCGAATACTGCACGTAACTTCAGTAGATCATTTCAGACGAGATTCCGCTTCTCACAAAGCTCAACGTTTATGAAGTTGGAAATAATATCCATGTGTAACATTCTAGAATGCTTAAGAAGAAACCGCTTGAATGAAAAGAGAACACCAAAAAGTATGAGAAATCAGTCAAATTAATATAAATAGATTATCTAGAAGAAAATGTTTTAACTGTAGACAAATATTAATCACTGAAGCATTTATATACAAGTGTACTTATTTACGTCAAAATTTTATTTCTTATTTTACACTTCCTGTTTAAAACTTAGTGTATGATGATCTTAATTACATTCACAAAATATACTGAACTTTATAAGTTACTCACATAGATCAACTTCTGGTATATAACGTGTAAACACCAGAATACTAACACATAAAACATATAAATAACGTTAAACCATGTACAAGATATCTAACCGTGTGTGATTGCTAACATTTATGAGAAATGAAGCTTTCGTTCATCTTAAGAATATTTTAGCGTTCACAATACGAGGTTATAAGTGTCCCCTCAAATTATCACGAAAAATTGTTTTACGTGCTTTGTCAGCATGATGATGTTTCATTAGGCATGTTTTTTTTTTCATAACTATCAACTACACTGTATATGTCCTGACAATCGAGGTATACTATGGCTGATACATGGTGTGATAAAAGCAATAGTTACATCTAGTTACTCTAGCGGTACATAGTTACTCTAGCGGTACATCTAAACCTGCGATCCTTCTCCCAAGACTATTCCAAGTGATCTTTATAAACAAGAAATAGTGGCCTTCTCGGTCACCAAACCTATCCGTTTGCGATTCATTTGTACAATTTAAAAGGGACAGTTTATGCAAGTGGTCCACATAGGAACAGAATTTACAGTGCAACATAATCAGTGTATCTCATAATTCTGAACAGACTACGCTAGGGTCTTTACGTCGAGAGTAATTGCTTTCGTATATTTCGATATTATAACGATGCAGTTATAAATTTCCATACTATAGGACTAGGAATATCCACGCATAAGCATGCCGATTCTTCGTATTACACCTTATATAATTTAATTTAATGTTATGAGTATTTTATACATTAGAAATAAATGCTCTCGAGTTTGGTTGTATATTGAGTAAATGTGCAGGTGCATTTCTTATCTCTTCGATACACATATGTTACATATAGTTCACAGGTGAAAGTTACCAATTATTCATGATGTGTTTGTATTACACAGAACACGATATGCACACATATATCCTGTTGACTATGAGAGCACAGATTTTCCGTGAATGTTTAATAACGGTGATAATTATTAATTATTCCCTTTATCTGTTAGGTTGCATATTACCTAGCTGGCGTACGACCTGATGTTATCTTCCTGGGAACATTACTGTTTACTGACATGATTTATCTCGGGTGATTTTTCAAGATAGCCAAAACATACAGAATCATGTTTTGCTTTTTAAAAAATAGTGGAACTTTAATAAACACAAAATAATGTCATAACACTCTGAAATGCATACAGATAAAATCTGTAAATCATTTGTTAGACGTCACAGTACGGAATTTGCTAAAGCATATAGCCTACTCATATGTCCTAGGTATATTAATGTATCAAGCGTAAGAAAATGATTCATTACTCTTATCTGTATAAAGAAAATGAACTTCGTGCCAAGTCAAACAAATTAGTGTCTAATTTAAAATTAGTTTAGGTGGCAGTTCTATGAGACGTTTATTTGTTTGGTTTGACATAAACTTTAAATGATTTTATACCAAAAAATAATGTTTTTTGAGTTTTTAAGAGCATTATTATTATTATTATTATTATTATTATTATTATTATTATTATTATTATTATTATTATTATTATTATTATTATTTAATTTTTAACGTTTTCATTATTGTGTACTTTCAGCGCTTTTGTTGGAGTTATCTAATATATTTATTTAAAAAACAGTATTCATTTTCTATTTTTAGTGCGATTTTAAAAGTGGTTTATTTTTCTCTAAACTTTATATATTTTGAACAAACTCCATGGCTCTGGATAAGTAGAGTAACAAATAAAACACAGTTCTGACCCGAGCAGAATGAAATATATTAAATACTATACTTACAATGTGTTACAGTTTCAAGGACCTAACGTCCTCTTCATCAGAGTGTTTGTGTCTGATGAAGAGGACGTTAGGTCCTTGAAACTGTAACACATTGTAAGTATAGTATTTAATATATTTCATTCTGCTCGGGTCAGAACTGTGTTTTATTTGTTTTATATATTTTCTTCAAATTTTCGTTACCTTACCAATGTAGAAATGAAATGAAATAAAATGTTTCAGTTTTACGTCCCACGATTATGCTGGCTGTTGTAGAGGAGATGGTGATGATGAGAAATAAAGTCAATGATAGAAAGAATAAAGTGAGAGAAAACGGGAGAGTTCCGAGAAAGCTCACTACACGGTATTTTTTCTACCACAAAGTCCAATTGGGGCAAACTGGGTTCAACTCAGGGACCGCGCGCACCAGAGGTGAACTCACTACCACTGAGCCACCGCAGTCCCCTCTCCAATCCATCCAATTAAGTTATATATCTAAACTAAAAGAACTTCTTATAAAATGGGTCAGCCTATGAAATATATATATATATATATATATATATATATATATATATATATATATATATATATATATATATATATATATATATATATATATATATATATATATATATATACAGAGAGAGAGAGAGATGTATATATGAGATAGATAAACATTGACTAGTGCAATTATGAACCTTCTCATTTTCTGAAGTCTGTTAAAGAGGCATGCACTTACGAAAGGCATGAACTTCCGTACTCCTAACCAACATCTCAAGACAGTCATCAATTTTGCTTTTAACAAGAAAATTGCTTTTGTGGGTACATCAGCGGGTAAGAGAATGGTCTTATGGTTCTTTAAGAAAAGAAAAAGCAATCCACAAAATCATGTAAGTACACGAACTGCAATTATCTAGTTTCCAAGGAATGTTTCGCTTCATTTCTTCATTTCACTTATTACTCTAGTTGTGTGAGAGTACGTAGTTAATTGTGGGAGTTTGGAAGTGTGCCAAAAGTTTTAAGAAACCAACTATATGCAGTATTCCAATTATTTTATTTTTATTTATTTGTAAGGCGTTTTTTGTACAATGGAATCTTAAGAACTTATTATCATAAACTGTATGGTAGTTTATACTTTGAATCTGATATTTACAATTATGATAGTATAGTTATTTTCCAGCAGAGAAGTTTCCTGAATGGAAAGAGAAAGAAGCAACGAATTTTTTTCAGCTTCTTTTGTACGAGGTCCGCTCTCTCATCCAAATACTGAACATGTTCAAAAATTTCTTTCAAACGGTACAAGCGTTATAATAATAATAAAACCTCTTCCCATTTAAAATTTTGGTGTTGAATCCAAGATGACCGCCGGAATCGTGGTATGGTCTGTAACATTTCTTCTTCCTTATAACATGTCTACGACATTTTATTCGTGTCTGTCACTTGTTTTTTATTTTCATTTTATTCGTTTGTGCTAGTACTTTTGGACCACCCTGTATATACGATTACCTGTATTATAATTGATAGAAGACTATATTAAATTAAACAATGATTTCAAAGTTCTTTCTGGGTATGTGCATGAGTTATGTTCACTTTTGATAATTTTTTAAATGTAAATATTGATTCAATCTTCGAACAATTCAAAATTCGAAATGGCTTTTGCAAAGATAAACATGATCTAGAGCTCTGTATTTGAACCCAAACCAATATTAAAAATTGTTGAGACTGAAAGCAAATGTACGCTATATTTGACAAAAATCGGATTGATTTTAGGAATGTGTCCTGAAATATGTTCATATCGCTGGAGTGAATTTATTGTACAACCCTTTCTACTTGTTGCAGCCTGAGACAGTAAGTTTAACTCTAGTCGGAAAGAAAATATGTATTTAATCATTATGAAAGATATAGTGCAGCATACGTCTTTCTTTGACGATAAGCAAATTTACTTTCTTATTTATTGTCCGATTTCGATTCAAAGTAATTGGAATCATTTGAAAACTACATCAAAATCGAATTATTTTAGGAGTGTTACAAAGAATTATTTTGGTTTCAAATTGGATATATGCTGAAACTTTTAATTTAATACGAATTCACCCACTTGTATTACTCTATTTCTCGATAGGCTTCAAGCGGCACAGTGTCTCAGTGGTAGAGCCTTCCCTTCGGGTACGTGGGGTCCCTGGTAAGATCTCAGCTCACACCAATTGAACTTTGTGGTGCACATATGCAGTATGTTTGGGTTTTCTCGTTTTAGTCTCAGTTTCACTAATTCATTTTTTCTCATAATTACAGTCTCCCTTAGGCTCGACGCATATCCATGGGATGTTAAAACTAAGACATCTTAAAATAGAGAGATTTCAAAGAGTTCTTTAATGGCTTGGTATGGAAGACATGGATTTGATTTTCAGTGGAAGCTCCTTTGGTTCAGACCCCACGTTAAATTGTAGTTCCACATTTCATACAGCTTCGTTCTTGAAGGGTACGTTAAGCTCAAAAATGTAAATCTAAATCAAGCAAAGCAAAGGAATTGACTGGCAAGTTTGAAAGAAAATATGAGAAGCATTAGAGGAAACTTGGATATTCTTGACTAAAGTTATCATGACAAATTACTTTCTTATAAAATCATATATGTATCTGAGCATACTTCTACTTTGCAGTACATTTTACCAATTTTTACCTTATGGTTCGTAGTGGATTTTAAACAGAGACAATGGGCTTATTTACAAAGCTTTAAAGCCAACTCAAGCCAAGTTCCGTTGTAATTGTTTAGTCTATATTTTACGAAATGTATAGTAAAATATATGAACAGACACATAAATTAACTTAGCGTCAAAAGGACATTGAAGATTTTAGTGAATATGATCCGACATTATATTGTGAAATTATATTTAACCGAGCAACACAAGTGGCTTCACGGGAAAGGCAGTAGGGGCGATCTCCTCTTCCCAAAAGGACTCTTTTATATGTCCATTCACATAGGAGCACCCATATAGCAGTCCAACGGTTCCCGACCCCCAAAACTTCTTAACTCAACACACATTTTTTCACTTTATCAATAAAACTATACTTGTCTAACAGAAAAATGATTCATGCAGCATGAAAGAAATAAATAGACACAGCGACGGACACGTGTCAAATGGACATCAATGCTTTTGCTGAATATTTTCCGTAAATACTGCATAAAAATTTAGTTCTGTCATTTTTAAAAAATATATATAGATGGAAATATTTTACAATAACTTATCTTCTTTTTGGGTGCAGAATAGTATCCATTGAATGCTACATAGACGTAGTTGCGTGCAGTATTAGATCTCCATAAAGCTTTGATCCCTCCAAACAAAAATTCTGAGTGTGCGCCTGTCTATATATAAAATATAGCATTACTTTATTCTGATTGGATATAAAACTCCGCATTTTTAGTCTATATTAATAGTCCAGGAGGCGATTCGCTCCCTCCAAATGACCTTTCTAGACCCACCAGTGCTGGAGGGCACTGCGACGTTTCTTTCTGCCCGGAAAACTGAATTTGCTTCCTTTCTGTTGTAAGATACTTATCTTGGCCTCTGTTATGCCCATCATGTTCTCCATTTTGTATCCTATTTCTCATTTCGTTTGCTATGTGTGAGTCTTTTCTTCTCATTTGCGTCTCTTTCTTCTCGACACAGCTCCCTTTTCTTTCCTTTCTTTACGTAGCCTTTCTCCACCTTTTGTATGTTCGTGCTTTTTCTCGGAATTCGCTGTTGCTTGAAACCCTTTAAGAAATTCGTAAACTTTTTATAAGCCAATTGGATTAAGGGAAAACGTGCCGTTGAAAGTTTTATTCAACTTGTAGCAATGATTCGATGCTAAACCTGAAAATCCTCTTAAAACCCTCTAAAGACCTATCTAATTATTTTCTTTATTGTGTGGAGAAAATATCTTTGTGCTTTGGGATTTACTTTTCTTTTAATATCTGCTACCCAGACTCTCAAGAAGTTCAGTTGCTTTATCTTATTTGAAGAAGATAATTTTTCTTTAAAAAAAATATTATGTTATTTTAAATTGACTGTAAGGCTACAGACATTTATTAAAGGATTTTCGTCTTTTTAACTGAAAATTTTATTTACTAATCTATAAATTCATAATCAAATTTACATTTTTTATTTTATTCCATTTATTTATATGGGAAATTGGTTCCCTGCATTGAAAAAAAAAACATATGTAGCCTACGGTAAAACATAGGTTACGTGTGTAAATCCTGTAGTTTTTGGATTTAACGTACAGCAAACGTATCACTGAAAAAATATATTTTATACGTACGTTCCCTATAAGTTTTCCGAATAAACGTACTTTCCGTACAAACGGAAGAACTGTATACAGGGTGTTTCAAAATAACACCGACAACATTTGGGAGGTGATTCATGGCACCACGATAAGCCAAATATTATAGACCATCCTGGGTGCACAAATGCTTCCTTTCGGAGTTATAGGCTGCCGAAAACATGAAAAAATGAACTTTAAAGGTTCATAGCTCCAAAACTATGGGGCTTACCGTAGTCGGGTCAAGTCTTTACTTAGGAACTAATATGTGCTCTATCTAAAATTACATGTTTCAGAATCCTAAAGTACTCACGCAACAATTTTTGTACAGGCAGTTTGGTTACCGGCATACAATCTGAAGTATTCAATAACTACCTCTATAAACGAAACGGTCGGTGTCAAATATAGAAATAGGAGGGGAGAAAATGGAACAGATGACTAATTTTCGATACCTGGTTAGTATTATTAGTAATGATGTGCAGTGGGAACATGAAATAAAAGCAAGGATAGACATGGCGAAAGAAGCCTTTAGGAGGAAGAAAAGAATATTTTGTGAGACTTCGAATAAAGCGTTGAGAAAAAAGACTCATGAAATGCTTAAATATGGAGTATTGTACTGTATAGGTCAGAAACATGGGCACTACGCAAAAATGATGGTGGAAAGAGACGAAGCTTTTAAATGTTGGTGTGGAGAAGAATGGAAAGAATTAGCTGGATCGAGCGGAAAACGAATGAGAGGGTGTTAGAATTGGTGGAGGAGAAAAGAACACTTTTAGATATTACTAAGAAGAGGAAGAGAAACTGGTTGGGACATTGGCTAAGAAGGAACTGTATCATGACGGACTTTCTAGAGAATATGATGGCAGGAAAAATAGAGAGGGACGAAGGAGGTTAAAATTAATGGACATTATCAAAACAGAGAAATCTACGCAAAGACGAAGATGTTAGGGGAAGACCACGGAAGCTTCTCAGTTGCGACAAGTCGCCTGCCAATAATGGCAGAATACCGATGATGATTATGTTTATGATAGTCTCAGATTCACAACAATTAAAGTATGAAATAACACATTATGCTGCAAATAGTGTTTTATCATAAAGGAATCTATTTTGTGAGATAAACTGGCCTCATAGCATTACACATTTCCCTACAAATCACATTCGAATTGCCACAATTGTATAACTGCAAGGGGTATGTACTGTGTGTACTATAGATGATAACGTTATCTCAATTAATGTACCCTCAGATAAAGTACCTTCTGATGAGGAAGTAAACAGAGCTTCATATTTCTCTCATTCTCATTCACATTGCGTACATTTATCCACAGTATAAATAGGTAGAATATGTTACCATTTACACTTGTAGCCTACGGGAAAGTTTGCTTCAAACGCTTCGAAGGATGAGCCCGCAGGCAGCAATTTGGAATTGAACTTAATGAGGAAGAGTAAATTGTTCTAAAACGTAATTTACTACAACACCGAAAAAAATATATTTGTAGACCTAAAGACTGGAAGAGTAAAAGCCACAACTTCAACAAATTGTTGCATGGGCAGTCTTCCATATCAGTAGGTACGCTAATATTGTTAGGAATACGTTTTCCCAATATTTCGCCCTTGGCTTAAATGTCAGAGACACACGATAATTGAAATCACTTGTTCATTGCTTGCTTGTTTTATTTTTATTTTTATTTTTTTTTTTTCATTTTACGTTCTTTGTCTGCTCCGTAGATACATGGCACTTGACTATAGCTTAAAATGCGAGTTTACTTACGAATTTGTTTCTATGGCAATAATATAAAAAATTATTCGCTTTGTTAACTTTCATATGTTTTAAAATTAACTCCAAACTATACTATGTATAATTACGGCAAATCTTATTGAACGGCTACTAAGTCTGGCTGTCTGCTTATCTATCTACCTGTCCGTCCGTCTCTATCTGTCTGTATATCTATCTACCTGTCCGCCCCTTTGTAACTGTCTGTCTGTCTTTTTATGTATCTACTTGTCGTCCATCTGTATCTGTCCGTCTGTTTGTTTATCTATCTATCTATGAGTCCGTCTATCTCTCTGTCCGTATGTATCTGTCCGTCTATCAATCTACCTGTTCGTCCGTCTGTATGTCCATCTGTCTCTCTAGCTACATATCTGTCAGTATGTATCTGTCCGTCTGTCAAGCTACCTGTGCGTCCGTCTCTACATCCATCTATCTATTTATCTACCTATCCGTCCGTCTGTCTGTGTGTCTAGCTACTTATCCGTCTATCTACATCTGTCCTTCTGTCTGTCTATCTATCTACCTGCCCGTCAATCAATTTGTCGCTCTGTCTATAGTATCAGAACAAAAACACTAAGAGATAGGATGATATGACTTTCTCACACTGATTTAGTTCCACAAGGATATGTTTCATCTCCACACTTTAGTTTCATGTTCATGTCTATCCGTCTATTGCAACGAGAAAAGGTAGATCTGCCATTTCAATCCCCATAGTTTGGAGCGAAACGAAACTGTCCTGCTTTCAATGATTCTTCAGCTTGCGATACTAATTCCTTTCAGAGAATTATTCCATGAAATTAACGTATAGCAAACCTATCTTCTCAATTACAAATGAAGCAGATTAAATCTTTAAAAAAACTATTAATTAAAAAGAAAGCCAATCTTGTTTATGATCAAATCACGGATAAACGGCTGAACCGTTTGAAATGAATTTTTGGATATAGGAATCACTTACATCGAACTGGAATTTTTATTATTTTACTCTGATTAAATATGACACCCAAAAGGTGGAGCAGGAAGTCAAATTTTATGCGAAAATTTGAGTCCCTTACGATACTGTCAACTTAGAAAGATAAAACCGAACCCGCGATAAACAAATCCGTGTCTCAGCGTTTTCAGAATTCTCGTTTCCTTCTATTTCTTTCTTTGCGTTGAAAGCGATGTTTTTGGTTGTTTATAATCCCATAGCGAGGAAAGGGTTGAATAGTTTGAAGTGGATTTTGGAACATGGTTGGTGTCTACCTTCAGCTGGGCTTTTATCATGTTATTTTATTAAGGGACTTATCATAAGTGGGTTAAATGGATTTAACATTTATGTAAGTTTAGATTTGAGCAATTCAATTTCAAAAGGGAAACTGGCTTAATTATCAAGATGGATTTCTATAGAAGAGACCACCTGTAAAATGGAACGCTGAGGAAGTACTATAGCCTTGTTCATAAACATAATAAACATAATAAACAAATTAAACTTTTTATTACAAAATACAAAATTACTAGCACGCTGCACGGAGACATTTTTATTTGTTGTAATTGCCCTGTCACTGGTAGCAGGATAGTAATTATATCAGTTTACTTCAATACCATTTGAAGCATTATCTTACTTTTTGTAATTGTAAATGGACTCATGAAGTGAAATCTTTAAGTTTTACGTCCCACGGTTATGCCGGTTAGGCTAAAGGACACGGTGATGACGAGAGATGAGCGAAATGGTAAAATGAAGAAAGTGGGAGGAAACGGGAAAACCCCGAGAAAACCCACGAGCACGGTGTTTGTTCACCACAAAGTCCACACGGCGCGAGCTGGGATCGAACCAGGGACCCCAAGCATCGGAGGTTAACGCTCTACCACTGAGGGACCGCACCACCTACTTAAATTCTAATGGCACTATTCCAAATTAAGTAATTAATGACATCGTTATCAGGAAGTGTGCATGTAATATTACATTGTACGCGGTTGTTAGACATTATATTGCTGGAACACCACTTTAAAATATTAAAGATGGAAATCAATAATCCATAGTTTTAACATTATTAATCAAACTATTGTATGTTTATTTACATGAATTTGTTTAGTTGTCTTTTTGTATCCACTTGTCAACTCTTACAGACAAGCCGGAAAAGAATGGTTATTCTGTATACTATTGAGAATTGAGCTCTTTTGTGAATTGTATAAAGTTTAAGTCATGTAACAATGTGTATGAATCTATTTTTAATATTAAGAAAATATTCCGACCCCTGTTACATAATTCTTACGAACGTGTTTCTCTCTCAAAATGCCAATTGTCTGCAAAGATTGAGATTTTGGATTTGAGACAGAACTGGTAGTACTTTACCATGTATTCAGTACTGTCTCTTGTGTTATATATATAAACGGAGGATTCCCTCTTTTGTCTTTTCGGTCTCTAGTGTCTTTACCAATTGCTACTAGACCAATACTTCTACCTTTCCGAGACGGTCGAGCGAATAGCGTCGTTTCAGGATTTGCTTTGGGGGTAAGAGACTCTATCGACATAGTTTCATTTTTCATTAGTATATATATACAGATCGCTCAAAAAGTCTCTATACACCTGAATCGTGGCAAATCAAAGTCGCATTCAAAGTCACATGAAATAAAATTTTATGCGAAGGTTTGCAACACTGCTATATTAATGCCTTGAGTGAAGTTCCTTTCTTAGATTCCAGTCGGCAAAGTGACGTTGAAGTGATTGTTGCATTTAGTTAGCGGTCTCTGAAACAATAGTGTTAACTTTGGAACAACGAATATTCCTGGTTGAACATGTGTTCCGTGAACAAGGTGAGTACAAACAGACAGTCAAAGATAAGTTTGCAGCTAGGTTTCCGGATGCACCTGTTCCGAATCGTCACACTGTAAGGGCACTGATTGATAAATTTAGAGACATTGGAACGGTAATGCACTATGATGGAAGTGATCATATATCGGCCCCATATTTTTCAGACAAACAATAGATTCAACTCGTTATTGTGAAATTATTCACCAGTTCATGGGAGAACTAACGGAAGACGAAATTCGTAATGCTTGGATACAACAAGATGGCGCTACAGCACTTACAGCTCGCCAATCCATGAGATTACTGCAAGAGGTTTTTGGAGATCGAATAATTTCAAAGGGATTGTGGCCACCTCGGTCTCCTGATTTGTCTCCTCCGGATTTTTACTTCTGGGGTTATGCAAAGAATTCTGTTTATAAATGGAACCCCCACACGCTATAAGAACTCGAAAGAGCTATTCGAGATTTTGGTCATAGCATTCCACCTGAACAACTTGTGAGAGTATTTGAGAACAAGAAGAAACGTGTGCAAGCATGTTTGGAGGCTCATAGGGGACATTTCCAACATTTGCTGTGAAAATGTGTGTGTGTGTGCTACGCCCTGTACATATTGCTTTTATGTCATATGTATAATAAATTTTGACTAAAATAATTTTCTCGTTGCTTTGAATATGTGACAATTCAGGTGTATAGAGACTTTTCAACTCTTTTATATATAACTTAATAATTCTTGAATCACGAGACCGATCTCGATCAAATTTGCTACATAGATGAGATTCGGGTTTGGGATGGTTTTTATCATTTCACTTTGACGGTGCAACTTCGGGGAGGGGAAGATATTTAAAAAAGATCGAAAATGACCGATACTAATGTCGAATCCATAATATTTAACAGTGACACTTTCGATGCATTTTAAATAAAAATTCAGCACTTTATGTCCAAAATGAAACGTATTCCGCCCGTGCGAAGAACGGATATTCTGCTAGTATATATATATATATATATATATATATATATATATATATATATATATATATATATATATCAGGGGCAATTGCCTCCTGGCCTCCCCAAAAGACGACCCTAAGTCAGGCTCTCAACGATAACTTTGAATTCACTCTTCCTATCAGAAGTCACATTTTAGAAAATACCTTTTTATACATTCTCTAACTAGGGATGCACTTGAACCTGAACCCACACAGTGGGGGTGATGTATATATTTCCTGAAAGCTTGGGTCAAGGTAAGATCAAAACTGGTTACCAAAATTGGGGAGATCTCATACATTCCACTTGGGGGCAGTACTTTAATCATTTTTATTAAAATCTTGAAGCGTGTCCATAAAGTCCGTTGCAACCCCCAAAAATCTGAAACGGTGAGACAGATATGAAAACAGCAAAACATGTCTTTCATCATTTCAAAAGTACAACGTATCAAACTAGAATAAATTGTCCCAGGGTCCCAGACGGGGTCCAACTCAGGAATTTTAAATGGAAAGAGGGGTCAATTTGCATATCGAAAAGATAAACCAAATCTCGACTCTACGAGAAGCTGTACAAAATAGCGGTGAGTCAAAATATCAACACAATCTTCATTGCAAAGTCTATGGCCACTCGTATGAGTCTGAAACAGTGGAATAGGTGTAAAAATAAAAACGGGGATATGTCATTATTTCAAAAGTATATTGATTCAATGTAAAACAAAAAATGTTCCAGTGTCCCTCGCAGGTTCCCAGACGGGGTCCAACTCAAAATGTTGAAATGGGAAAGGGGCTCAAGTTGAGTATCGTATGAAAGCTGATGTTATGTGAAATAAGATGGAACGAGTCTCGACTCTTGTTGATAAGCCTGTGCAAAATAGCGTTGGGTCCAAATGCCAACACAAGCATCATTGAAAAGTCTATGGCCACTCCTATTAATCTGAAAAGATGAGACAGGTGTAAAACAATAATAATAATAATAAAAAACTACAATGTATCGAAGTAAAAAGGAAATGTCCCAGGGTCACCCGCTGGGGTCCAAACGGGGTCCAATTCAGAAGTTTGAAATGCCAAGGGACTGAACTTGAATAGTTATTTTGTTAACATGTCAACCATATTGTCATTGCAAGAACATGCACTGATTAGTAGCCCCCAGAAACTTTTACGTATTCTCGCTACGACAAGGCTTGGGTTATGAGAGAGAAAAGGCCCCGCTTGAATGTTGTTTACGTAAAAATTGGAAAGACAAAACTTATTTTAAAAAGTCGTGAATGTGCTAATTGGAAATGCCTGAGAAATCGGGAAGAAATCGCGCAGACTCTTCTCTGCTAAACATGAAAAGTTCCGCTTCCTGTCGCAACAAATACGATACCTGTTGAGGTCGCTGCGACCAACTTTCTAGAAAATATATTCAACTCGAACCCTTTTCCCATTTCAGCATTTTTAGTTGGAACCCGTCTGGGACCTTGCGAGGGACACTGGAACATTTTTTTTACTTTGAATCCTTATACTATTGAAATAATGACATATCTGTCTTTGTTTTTACACCTATCCTAGTGTTTCAGATTCATACGAGTGATTATAGACTTTGCAATGAAGATTGTGTTGATATTTTGACTCACCGGTATTTTGCACAAGCTTCTCGTAGAGAGTCGAGACTTGTTTTATCTTCTTTCATTTAACACTAACTTTCATACGATATGCAAGTTGATCTCTCTTTCCATTTAAAAATTTCGAATTGGATCCCGTCTGGGACCCTGGGACAATTTATTATACTTTGATACGTTGTACTTTTGAAGTGATTAATAACATGTTTTTCTGTTTTCATATCTGTCTCACTGTTTCAGATTTTTTGGGGTTGCAACGGACTTTACGGACACGCTTCAAGATTTTAATAAAAACGAGTAAAGTGCTGCCCCCAAGCTGAATGCATGAGATCTACCCAATTTTAGTAACCGGTTTTAATGTTACCTTGACCCAAGCTTTCAGGAAATACATACATCACCCTCACTTTGTGGGTTCAGATTCAAGTACATCTCGGGTAAGTTTTGCTGGAAAGTGATGATTGCAGTGAACTTTGCATCAACACGAATTCACTCACCCACGAGGACAAATTGTTACCAGATTCTCCAGAGAAAACGTTTGCAACATCTATAGCGCAGAACAGTCAGAGAATATGTTCCCTGTTTACACAATTCACTACATTGCACAAAACACATTTCTAGTCTTCTATTGTCACTCAGCATTCATTAAAACCCGAAATTAAATCGAACTTTTGTGTTGAAAATTTCATTTCGTCTAAAGACTCTAAGTTTACCAATACTGGATTGGTAAAGTATATGTCTCTTTATGGTATTGATTGATTTAGTTTCTAAACTCTAGTCATATTCCTATAACAGTGCCATTTTGGTATATCGTCATTAAAAAAGAGTGTCTACAACATAGTATAGATGTCATAGTGTAAAACACTAATCAAAATGAAATGTCTATTAACATAAAGAAAATAGAAATAATGTAATATACGACGAAATCAAATTACAGGGTAAGCGTATATTATGCAAATACGGAGGACACAGAGAAAGTTATAGTCCGCGTCATCCAAATGGCGTTTGGCATCTGCCAATAAGCTCGCAATGCGCTGTTACTAAACCTTCAGGAAGGAAACTAATCATTCATAATTGAAGACTTTGGGGCAAAAACCGGTCAAGTCCAAAAAGTGAAAGTATAAAGGAGATAGCTTCACAAAGGTTTTTATCCATCCGATTTTCTTCAAACTTGGCACATATATACTAGACCAAAAATAAATGGACACATAACTTTTTGTTTCTTCCGGAAAATAGCTTAAGGGGGCAAACGGCCCCTTTTCAGAAAATGATCTCCTTGTTTAAAAAGGGTCACTTAAAAAAAACGAAACTCTGACGATGCAAAGATGATTTCAAAGTAGGAAATACAGGTTTTGTCGTTTTTGCGAGAAAAGGGTTGCAGTTGCAATGCTCCCTTTCGAAATGACAAAGAACCCCTCGCAATCCTTACGGAAATTGGATTTCGGTGGAATTGCTTAAAACCGTGATATGTTGTAGATATGATGTTCCTGAAAAAAGTCTCAATGGGCACAACTACCAATCACTGACTCTTTGGCCACTACAGGGCCACTCATTCATTTCATCGAAATCCAGAATATGACTATCTTCGGTTGCTTTCAAAAAGTGGCCATGCAGTGGCCACACGATCATTGATTGGTGGTTATGCCCATTAACACTTTTTCTCAGGATCACAATATCTACAACATATCACGGTTTCAGTCATTTTTTACTGAAATTTAGAAAATCACTATCTTCGGCTGTTTTCAAAAAAGTGGCCCTGTAGTGGCCAAACGGTCAGTGATTGGTGGCTATGTCCATTGAACCTTTTTCTTAGGAACATCATATTTACAACATATCACGGTTTTAAGCAATTCCACCGAAATCCAATTTCCGTAAGGATTGCGCGGGGTTCTTTGTCATTTCGAAAGGGAGCTTTGCCTCTGCAAAACTTTTCTCGCAAAAACGACGAAACCCGTATTTCCTACTTTGAAATCATCTTTGCATCGGCAGAGTTTTGTTTCTTTAAAGCGACTCTTTTAAACAAGGGTACAATTTTTTGAAAAGAGACCCTTAGCCCCCTTAAGCTATTTTCCGGAAGAAAGAAAAAATTATGTGTCCATTTATTTTTGGTTTAGTATATATGTGCCAAGTTTGAAGAAAATCGGATGGAAAAAAACCTTTGTGAAGCTATCTCCTTTACACTTTCACTTTTTGGACTTGACGGTTTTTTTTTTTTTTTTGCCCCAGTCTTCAATTATGAATGATTAGATTCCTCCCTGAAGGTTTAGTAACAGCACACTGCGAGTTTATTGGCAGATCCCGCACGCCATTCGGATGACGCGTAGTATTAAAAATATTATTTGTGAAAATTTTTCTGTTTGATGGACATATAAAAGAACTAATATATAATAATAGATATATATTTCACGAAATTTTAGGCTTTCTGTTAATCAATACAAGGAATTTTAAGAGTACTAACGCTTATATCTCATTGTACAAAATTTTAATAAGACCAAAGTTAGAGTATGTATGTCTAATATGGAACTCTGTACCTAAAGTTCATTCTTAAAAGGTTTTGAGAGCACAAAAGATGTTTATCACAAACATACGTTTTAAAATGAGCTACAATTTTACTGACAATAATATTGCGAATAATAAGTAAACTTTTAAAATTTGATTTAGTGCAAAATAGACACGTATTACATAATCGAACACTACTACAAACCTTTGAAAGTAATAAACTGCTCAGCAGTGAAAATAATTAATTCTCCAGAATTTACGCTTTTGAAATAATAAATTATCCAGCACTTATACGTATGTTTTTTTTTTTCTAAATATTTTATTAAACGTTTCTAATGTTAAGACAAGGAATGATAAATGTAATAAGTATAGAGGCTAGAATCTATAATTGAAGGCAAGAAGAATCTTAAGGAAATTAAGACATGTGTAAGTACGTTACGGTAATTGTACTCTCGTACATATACAGGGTGTCCCAGGAAGAAGGGGCAATATTTTGGGAAATGGTAGTATAAGTGATTCGAAGCATAAAGGTTCATATGAACATGGGTCCTAATCTCAACGGTTTGAGAGCTACAAGTTGTGAACTACTTTTAACATTAGGTTGCGTATTGCTCAACCTGTATTTATTCTATAGAAGTGTAACATAGTGGATTTGAAAGTTGATAGAATGACCCTTTCAACAGTATGCAATGTGTGGCAGTGTTGTGTTTGGAAGGGAAGCTATTGAGGGAAATTTCGGAAAGGTAAGGTTATTTAAAGAAATTGGATGGCAATACTGATTCCCAAATATCCCTCAACAACTTCTCTTCCAAAGACGCCACTGCCACACATTGCATACTGTTGGAAAAGTCATTCCATCATCTTCTAAATCCGCTATGTCTTACCTCTCTAGGAAAACTACAGGGTGAACAATATGCAATAAAAGTCAAATGTAGTTCACAGCCTATAGTTCTCAAACCTTTGAGATTAGGACGCATGTTCATATGAACATTTTTGCTCAGAATCATCCATACTACCATTTTCCGAAATATTGCCCCTTCCTCCTGGGACATCCTAAAGAAATATTATATGTAATAGAAAGTCAATCTGTAATAGCTAGACCAGTATTTCTATTCTTTTTATCTTTTTAATGTTTGTACTCCTTCTTCTTCTTTGTTTTCGTCTTTCTTCTTTTATGATCTTCGTTGCCGTCTTTAATCGTTTCCTCCGTCTCCTCTGTCCTGTGCATCCTCTATTCTCCATGTCCTCTTCCTTCTGATTCTACAAATTTGTGATTTTGACAAAGTCCCATACATTGACCTATCGCTGTTCTCAGCACTATATATAAATCGTATTATTATTATTATTATTATTATTATTATTATTATTATTATTATTAATAATAATAATAATATTTATTATTATTCATAAATTGACTTTAATAAAGGGTATTTCTAATAGAAGGGCTAGGATAGTTGGAGACAGTGTGAAACGTGTGAAGGAAGGAATCACGCTAATGGTAAAAAGAAATGGCAGAAAGAAAGTATTCAAAGGAAAACCAAGAGTGGAACATATGAACCACATGGCCAAGGACGCCGATTTCCCTGTAACTTTTGGGGGGGGGTCCCATTCATAAACAAATACATGTAACAATACATATAACAATAAAAAATATATATAAAAATATATATTCATAAAAATACATGTGGGCCCACATGAGTTTTTGAGGGGGCCGGGCCCCCTCAGTCCCCCAGGTTCGGCGACCTTACACATGACACAATATACACGAAAAAAAAAATGACAGGAAAACGAGAGCCTTGTATCCAATAGGGAAGAATGGAGTCATTTTCACAAAATTTGTTGCTTTTGGCTAGTGGGCAAAAAATGTTACTCTGAGGAGATAATTTACAATTATTTATGAAATTTCCATCTACAGACTATCAATATCTACTAAAATAGTGTTTACGTATCAGCAGCGTAAATCCTTATGTAGCAGCCTAACACCATTCCCTTTAACAAGGGAAGTACTTAAAGTAGTACGTGAGGATCTGTATGTGCTATACCATCGTTAGAAAGGTCACACCGAGTACACCTCACATGTGAAATATGTCGCTTGAATGGGGCATGTAGAGGAGTGGCGACCATTTGAAGATCATAAAAGGGCACGCTCCGAAATTCCAAAAAACTTGGACACAATAGGAAGTTATAATATAATTGTTTTATGACGTGAGGTTAGAAAGTTATCTGAATACGAATCTGACAACAAATATTTACAAATCAAAATGGCGGATCCAACATGGCGACACAAATTACAAAAAACAAGCTATGAGTCTGGAATTGGGTATATAGAGATATTCAACGTCGCTATGTACGAATTGGAAATGGTGGATCCAAGATGGCGGACAAAATAGAAAACACTGCTATGGTACTGAAAGCGGGTAGGTAGAGATTTTCGTGGTCGTGGAATACTGCATTTCGTACTTTTTACATTAATTTAGTACTCAGTGACGACTTCAAGTACTCACATACGGATCTCCGCATACCACTTGAAGTACTTCCCTTGTACGTTTTGCTACGTTATTTTGTAAGAATGTTATTATGCTCAAAGTTCATGTAACAGTTCTCCTGCTATCTAACGAGAGAATGCGTTTATCTTCTATAACTGTTGATCGTGTCAAATAACCTTAAGAGTACTTCCATTCTGTAAGCACTTGGTGGTGATGAAGATTCTGAGGAGAGAAATGGAGTCCCTACTGAGCACATAATAGGATCGTTAATGGTTGATGTCGTGCTTTTAATTGAGATAAAAAAAAATACCCGTCTGGCATTCAGAACGTATCAAACAACATGTTCTGAACTGCAATACAAAACATTATAGTCCAACCGTCTAGCTTTCCTTTGTAGAATGTGAAAGGAGTCGCTTCTCATGATAAGAATTGCTAGTTAAATGAAATTCGTTTTGACCAAATTAAGCATTAGTAATAATTATGAATGAACATAGCTGATCATGATTTGTACGTTACGTAATGTTCTAGTAAGCATATCATATTTACTTATTTCTGAAACCGGAACACGGTGATAAAGTTTAAATGCCTAAGTTATCAACTGAACTCAGACGAAATTGCTTGAACACCTTGCAATTATGCTCTGTAACATCTTTAAACACGAGTGCTTCATAGGATCAGAGTCTTGAAAATATAAGATGGTGTACTTTCATTGAAATATAATGAGCTACCATACTATGCTCAGGGTGAATGATTACAGAACATTAAAGTTTCTGCAGCAAACGAGCAGCTAGCAATTATGATGACGGTAATAATACGAACATATTCTAAATTATCTGTACTAAGGTACTTTCGAACTGTGTGAATTCTTTAATTTGCGGTTGCAATAGGGAGATCATAAATGGAATCTGAAAGAGTATCAAAAGCAGTTTATCTCTGTCTCTTCCAATTATTACTGTTTAGAAATCGATCGAAACCGAAAATTTTATTTGTTTCTAATACTTCTGATTGCATAGAGGTTGAATTTGATTTTAGCGCCCCGTTTATCAGCTAGGCTATATGAAATGTGGACCTACGGCTTAACGAGGGATTCGAACCACACAAACTTCTGCCAGGAATCGAAGTCGTGTTTTCGCACGCCAGAGGTGCATGCGCTCCCCAAATAGCCTAGTTATACTTTCAGTTTTAGTAGCAAAATAGAACATAAGATAAAATCTATACTTGAAAGTGTGAACTTATACCAAAATTCAGTTTTTTTCTATCTCTTACCGTTTTTGTTTTATCAAAATATTTATTAAAAACCGGAATAGGTAGTGGATTCCTATTACTTTCGATTTTAGTAGAACTATACGGGTAGAGGTGGAATCTATTCTTGAAATGCTGAATACGTACATAGTAGAAACTTCCCACTATATATTGCCGTTTCTTTCTTAATACTGGTCAGCGTTGATATCGAAAATGATTGATTTTTTTTTTACGTTTTGCTTCAGTGTAATGATAAGTTAGTTTGGATTTATTCTTTGCACATTAAATCGATTCCAAGAAACTGCTTCTCGCTGTCTCTCAACTTTTTCACTCTGATTCTTATCGACAAACGTACAAACGGATCGATTTAGGCGCTTTATAAGACATACAGTACATGAAGTTAGGCGTTCTGATACTTATGCTTAGACATACGAACGGATTGATTAGTGCGTTTGCACACGGCCACGGTAATCTCGGTGGAACCACCGATAATGTCGGCGGTGAAATCGACTTCAATGTATTCAAATCGTAGCTTGCACACGCCACCGATATTATCGGCCGATCCTCCGACACGCAGATGCTGTCGGCCAAGCCCCCGATACTGTCGGCGGTATCGCCGACACAGATTTTGTCGGGGGCAATGTTTTCTTATGATTGGATGCACACGCCACCGATAATGTGGGCCGGCCAGCGGGTTAGATGAAGAGAGTGAGTGACAAGGCGCTGTGTATTTTTGTTTCGTTTCTTGTCTTTGAAATTTTGTTGTTTCTATTTTTTCTATTACAATTGTATAATATTATTATTATTATCTTGTCCTATAAACAACTTCGGAACAGCTTATTATTTTTTTACTGTCTCTGTTTTGGAGTAGCTAATTCCCTTTATTAAATAAATATAAAATGTGGGAAGTCTGAAGAGTACTGGTTCCCCTCTAAATAGCTATTACCAAATAGAATATAGGAAATTTAGATAACCAATTTCTTGATTATTTTCCACTACTTTTTTAATTTTTGTTCTTTCTCTCTCACACACACACACTTTGATGGAATATTTTTTAATCTATTAATGCTTTTAAATTTTAATACATTCTGGAAATTAATTTAAGCGTAATTTTCAAAGTTTGATACACTGTGAACATAAGCATATGGAAAAAATCCTGATTATTATTACTTTCTTTTATTTTCATCAGAATTGTGTGCAGATCACTTTTCCCGGTTCCACTCAATAAGCAATGATTGAATAGAATATTTGGTGACAAGTCAAAGTAGAATTATTATTATTTTGAAACGAAACCAGCACAATCAAACACTCTTTCCAAAGCTCCAAGGACAAGTTACTCATCTGGCATTTTCTTGATTGTGATCTCAACAATAGGGATGTGACTTCATGCTTCACTTGTTGCAGATTTTTTTCTCTCATTTGCAAAACTATCCCAAATCCTCCCTTTTTAAAAATAATTTGTGGAAGGCAATTGAAAACAAAGACCAAAGCTATGTATCCAAGTTTTCCCTCTCCCCTTTGTACCGGGATTGACCCTCTGATAGAGTTCTGCGTTTAGCTGCAGTGACTGAATGAAAAGGTGGTGTATTATTGCATTCGTATCTTTCTAGTTTTGCTTAGACTTTTAGAGATGGCAGGAATTTTTCCATTCGATATTTTAACCCTTATTGAACTTGTGGAATGTAGACCTTCCATATGGGATAAGATAACAGACTCTTTTAAGGACAGAATTGAGTTGAGTTGAGTTGATTTTAGTTTAGCGTCCCGTTCAGCAGCGAGGCTATATGAGACGTGGACCTACTGATTAACGTGGAATCCGAACCACATGAGCTCCCACTGGGAATCGAACCCGGGTCTCCCACGCCGAAGGCGCGTACGCTAACCGCTTAGCCATGAGGGAGCTCAAGGACAGAATTGAAAAGCAAAAAGCATGGCGAAAAGTTTATGCAAGCCTTGCCCAGGATTTTGAGTTCATGGACAAAAAGAAACGAGAAACGACAGGTATGTATACAACAGCGCAAATCAGTCTTCAACATTGGGGGGAGGGGTTAGATCGTTCCCATATTATATATATAGCGATGTTCAAAATATTTCTGTAGTCGAGAAACAATGCTGTGGAGGGTCAGGGGAGCAGAGTTGTCTCCAACATTGGGAGGCGGGCAGATTTGAGGCTTATTCTGAGTGGACATTAATTTCATCTCACTTTCCTTTCTGGCAATCGGACACAATCAAATTTCTCTCCCAAAAAACACATTTCAAATCGGATTAATGGGGGGAACAATCTCTCCAGTTCCAAGATTGGAGGAGACATGTCCCCTTCACCCCCGGGATTTGCGCCAGTGTATGTATGGAGCAATATAAAATAGAATTACTTATTCGAATCTTATCATTTAATCTACTATGGCATTAATGTTAATTGCATGGAAAATAAAATAATATACATACAATATGTAACAGTGTTTCAACAAAAATTAAAACTAATATAGTTTGCAATGTACAGCAGCATCAATTCTCATCGAAACGAAAATAATATGTTTACAGCATCTATTTAAAACGGCACTGTTAAATCTAAACATGTTTAGGCATAGGGCTATTTTTTCTAAGTTTTGTACCGTCCTCCACACCTCATCAGAACAGTTTTTGTAGTCCTTGTTTTAAAAAAATATTTTCCCAATTATTATTATTTTTATTTGTTTTCATATATGGAAAAGAGTGTCGCTTACTTCGCTCATCACCGGCAACGATATTGTCGGGGCTTCCACCGATATTGTCGGCTACGTGTGCAAAGTACGCCGACACCGACACCGATATTATTGGGGCTTCCACCGATATTATCGTTGCAGTGTGCAAACGCACTTACGCGTTCTATAAGATATAAATGAAGTTAGGCGTTCCGATACGTATGCTTAGACATACGAATGGATTGAGTTAGGCGTTCTATAAGATATAGATAAAGTTAGGTGTTTTGATACCTATGCTTAGACACGGAAACGGATCGAGTTAGGCGTTTTATAAGACATAGATGAAGTTTGGCGTTTCCATACTTATGCTTAGAACAATTTGTAAGTCGAAAAATCACTATGCTTTCCAGTAATTACAGCAAATAGTTCGTATCAAGTTTTATGCTTTTTGTGATTGTAAATGTTAATTTAGTTTAGAATTTTCTTTTGACCATTTTACGTCTAAAGCTGAAACTTCGTTATTATTTGAATGTTATCGTGGTATACTAGTTATCCATTCGTTTATCATTCTGAAATGCAGCTACTTTCCAAAACCATGATTAAACTAATTAAGAACTAAATCCAATCTTGTCATTTCTCACAGCAATGTTGCTATAATTTCTCTCTCTCTCTCTCTCTCTCCATCTTCTCTCTGTCTCTCCCTCTAATTAAGAAGTCTGAACCAAAGAGGGCTACATTAATTAATCTATTTCCTTTATGCGTTTCGCGTGTTGAATATGTATCTTGTTTTGCTTTCCAGGCTGAACATTAATCTAGGCGAAGTACTTAAGATATTCGGTGGTTGAAATGATGGTAATGATACTGGTGTATGTATATATACACAGCACGTGGAGAGTTATAATGTTATTTATAAGTAAATAGCTCTCTCTCTCTCTTTCTCTCTCTCTCTCTCTTACATATTCTCTCTCTCTCTCTCACACACACACACATACTGTCGCACAGAGACAGACACAAAGTCTGTTTAAAGTTTAATGGGTAACCTATAGGAAAATGTGGAATGCAATGACAAAAACTTACGGTTCTCCCAACAAATAAAAAATATAATATTTTGCATTTGCAACTACTGGTTGGTCAGGGGCGGTTTTACAATTTTAATTTTGAGTAGGCTTGTTCCCTCGCTCAGGGATATATATACACATTTGATTGATTAATGATAGTAAGAAATTACTTTTACAGTAGTTGTTGATGCTATTTGTTAAATAATTATCTACCATTATTGTAAATAGTGGAAAATATATTTGCTTTTTATTATCTTTTAGCGTTTACATATTTTTCAACATTTTTGGGTAGACTCGTGCCTACCCGACCTACCAGCTAAAGCCGCCACTGCTTGCTGTACATAAGTAATAAAAAAGTAACATACAATTATGAAACTTTATCATTACCTTTCTTCTGTTCATAAACATAGTATAATATTTAAAATTACTTTCTTCCGTAGGTTTCTTTATGTTAGGTAGCGTTATGCACGGAACGAGACAAGAAATAAGGTTTTCTCCTTTCGTCTCTTAAAGTTTTGTCGAATTCACATCTCGTCTCTATTTTTGAAGAATCCTCTTTCGTCTCATCACGAATTTTGAAATAAAATCTTCTCGTCTCGTTTTGTAAATATATCTACGAAATTTATCAGTTCATTTTCTTCTTAAGTTCTGATGATGTATAAAGGGGTGATATGTTTATGTACTTTATTTACAAATCACGCATATCACAACCACAGCTAACGAACTGTATGATTAAACCCATATTACTGATTCACCCAGATATCATGGAGGAACGAGAAATAAGACTTAACGAATATTTTAGATGTTACTTGCTTCAATTCTTATTCAAAAGTACATGCGTTAATATGATAAATATGACATGCTTTGTTCATATGTTAATATAATGATATAATACTTAAATATTAGTACAATGAGTTACTTATCTTAACTTCTTTTCGCAGTTAATTGTTGCTAGCTTGCTGCTAAACCACATGGTTGCTTGCTAAACTGTCATACTTTGTCTTCGGTCACACATAAACTGAGTAGCACTCTAAAACACTGTTAAGAACATGTAAATCTTGTCTATTAATGAACATGTGTTTCTCTAAAGACTATGAATAAATATGTTTTTCTAAAACTATGAATGAATATGTTTGCCTAATTGCACTTCACAACACATTGTCGAATGCACAGACACAACTTGAATAGAACACTGAAGGCACTGTTGCCAGCCAATGCAAACACAACTCACTAAATGTCACCAGAAAAATCACTAAAAGAATCACAAAGAATTCACTAAACTATATACAAAAACTGAAACTAATATGAATAAAAGTAATGCACATATACAAGCTTATCCATCCTCCCCCTCCTTGATTGGACACAATCAATTAATATTCTAGGGGCAAAGGAATTAATTTAGCAACACTGCGCCGAAAAATGCCACTTTTACACTTCACAGTTGCCACTTGCACTAAATTATCACTGCCCGGATGAACTTCTTTAATCACACCTAACTTCCACACTTGAGGAGGAACATTGTCTTCTTTTAACAATACGACCATGCCCGGTTGTAGATTAGGCTGAGCTGACTTCCATTTTGTTCTTTGTTGTAACTGGTTGAAGTAATCCCTTGACCAACGTTTCCAAATATGCTGCTTCATTTGTTGAATCCGTTGCCATCTGCCTAGTCTGTTGATAGTTGCGTCCAATAGATCTGGTTCGGGAAGGCTGAGAAGTGTATCTCCCATCAAAAAATGTCCTGGACTGAGATACATTGGATCTGTAGGATCGTTGGAAATGGCTGTCAATGGTCTTGAATTTAGAATGGCTTCAATTTGAATAAGTAACGTGTTCAACTCTTCGTATGTCAGACTTGCTGTTCCTGCTATACACCGTAGGTGGTACTTCATGGATTTTATTGAACTTTCCCATGACCCCATGTGAGGAGATCTGGCAGGAATGAATTTCCATTCTAAACCTTCTTGAGCTGAGTATTCCAGGATGTCCTTTCGGTTAGTCTTGGATTCAAAAAATTGTTGCAATTCTCGATTGGCGCCAACAAAGTTTGAACAATTGTCGCTACAGATAGATAAGCATTTTCCTCGCCTAGCAATAAATCTCTTCAATGCTGCGATGAAGGCTTGAGAACTTAAGTCTGAAACTATTTCTATGTGAACTGCTCTAGTGGCTAAACAGATGAACAACGCTGCATAGACTTTCATTTGAATTTTGCTGCGAATCGTGGGCTTGACATAAAAGAATCCTGCATAGTCAACTCCCACGTGTACAAATGGTCTTGCTTCATTTACTCTCTCCTTGGATAAGTGTCCCATTAACTGTGATGAACTTGTTGATCTCCACTTGAAACAAACCAAACAATTGTGTACTATTGCTTTGACCATCTTCTTAGCTCTTGAAATCCAATATCTGGTACGCAAAGATGCAATAAGAAAATGTGGTCCTGCATGAAGCAAACTTTTATGTTCTTCTTTGACTATCAGATGGGTGAAATGATGACCTGCAGGTAGGATGAATTGGTGCTTGTTTTCGTACTCCAAGTTTGAATGTTCCAATCTTCCTCCTACTCTTAGCATTCCTTCCGTGTCAAGAAATGGAAAAAGATCCTTGATTGGGCTCTTTGTTGAAACTTCCATTTGCTGCTGCAAGTTCAATATTTCTTTATGATAGGTAGTATGTTGTACTATCTTGATACATCTGTGTAACGCTAAACGAAGTTCCGAAGCGTCAAGACTATCCGTTTTTCTTTCTAATTTCTTGGAAAGACAATTCTGTTTGAATCGCAAACAATATGCTACTACTCTCAACATTTTGTTTAACGATGAATATCTTTTCATAAAGCTTGCTTCATGAACTGCCACCAAACTTATCATGACTTTCTTCTCTTCTGGAATATTAGCTGGCTCATTTTGTTCTTGACATGGCCATTCCGCTCTGTGAAGAAACTCTGGACCATGCCACCACTCTCGAGACTGAATAAAAGTGTTGGGATCCGCTCCTCGACTAACTATGTCTGCCGCATTTTCTTTACTTGGCACGTGGTGCCATTGATTGATTGATGTGATTCTCTGAATTTGAGCCACTCTGTTGGATACAAATGTCTTCCAACGATTGGGAGGTGATTTGATCCATGACAAAACTATCGTCGAGTCTGTCCACAGGTGTATACCACTGACCTCTATTTTCAATATGGGGAGTGTTTTGTCTATTAGCTTCGCAAGTAACAGTGCTCCACATAATTCCAATCTAGGCAAGGTTTGCTGCTTCAGTGGTGCAACCTTCGACTTTGAACAAAGTAAATTAACTTCAATGTTTCCTTGATCGTCTGTAGCCCTGATATACACTACTGCTCCAAAATTTTCTTCACTTGCATCGCAAAAACCATGTAATTGAATTTCCTTAACGTTCTCCGAAGACATTACGTTTCTTGTAATTTGTATCTTCGCCATCGCAGGTAACCAAGACATTAATTGATTCCACTCAACTTGTAGGACTGTGTCTAATGGAACATTCCAATCCATTCCTGTCTTCCACAACTTTTGTAAGAAATTCTCGTATTTGATGGCAATTGGAGCGATTAGACCTAATGGATCGAAGATAGATGACACTATGCTGACGACTTGTCTTTTTGTCATTGCAACATTACTTCCTACTGCAGTTTCATTTTTACAAATTTTGTTCGAAATTACAAGTTTGTCTGTTAATGGAATCCATGCTATCCTTGGAATTCATGCTTCTGGAAATTCCTTGGAATTTTCCTCCGCCATTTGCTTCAGACATCTTGTTGCCAAGAAGGATGCTGACGAAGTCCCGTACGTCACTGTTTGTAGTTCGTACGTCTGGATCGGTTCTTCTACTGAGTTTCTCTAAAGGATGCGTTGTAAACACTTGTCCTCATCATGAATTAATATTTGGCGGTACATTTTCTCTAAGTCTGCAGTAAATGCAACAGGATACAACCGAAACCTTAAAATAATGGAGTACAAGTCATCTTGAACAATTGGCCCAACTTGAAGAATGTCATTCAATGATTTGCCATTAGACGTTTTTGCACTCGCATCAAAAACCACTCTTAATTTAGTTGTTGTACTGTCCATCTTGAATACGGGATGATGTGGAAGATAACAACTGCTGCTGCTGCTGTTCACGTCTTCTTCTGTAACTTTTCGCATGTGATCCAGACTTAAATACTCATCCATGAAGGCGGCATATTGTTTATGAAACTCAGGATTTTGTAGCAATCTTCTTTCAAGCTGCTTAAATCTTTGTAGTGCCATGTTGTAAGACTCTCCTAAAACTGCATTCTCTTCCTTCTTTGGTAATTTGACAATAAACCTTCCGTCTCCATTTCTAGTTGTATTTAGTAAAAAATGCTTCTCACAATTTTCTTCTTCCGGTGTGTAAATCTTAGTCTGAAGATCTTCGAGTTCCCAGAATTTTCTCAATTGTGTATCCAAGTCTGTCTCCATCTGAGCAAAACATGAAATTACCGACTGGTTGGCTTCTTCGGGTATTGAAGGCATATTTCCGACAACAACGTATCCTAGCTTCGTTTCCTGCAAAACTGGATAATGTCCTTTTCTAGACATCTGGCGTGGCTCAAGGAGACTGTAGAATAACCCCACACCTATAAGCATGTCCACTGACGACGAGCGATTAAAGTTTGGATCGGCTAAGCAAATATCCTTTGGAAAGTTCCAATTACTGTAATCAATATCCTTAGAAGGTATGCAACCTGTAATGTTTGGCAATACTAAACAATTGACCACTGCATGAAAATCACATGTTCTTGAATAAATATGAACTTCAACACTGTACTGAGCTTCGGAGGTTCCAGAATTGATACCTCTAATGGGAAGACGATTTTTCGTTTTCTTGAGACCTAATCTATGAACTAAAGCTTCGCTTACAAAATTCGATTGAGACGCTGCATCTAATAACACTCTGCATTGTTGAAAACGACCTTTAGTGTCTGTTACGTTAACTAATGCTGTTGCTAATAAGACTTGCTGACCATAATTAATCTTAAATGAGCAATAAGAGTCCTGTGGTTGAACTTTAACCTGATTCTGTTCCTTAACTTTAAGGTACGTTAGTATTATTGTTATTTGTTTTGCTTGAACTGTCTTTGTTAGTAGCCTCCTGAGTAGTATCTTCATGCAACAGTGTATTATGCTTAAAATTACATTTCTTACAACTACTTGATTTGCATGCCTTTACTTGATGTTTATTACCTAAGCAATTAAAACATAATTTATTTTGCTTCACGAGCTCCTTTCTTTGATTAATGTTAGCACTCAGAAATTCTGGGCAGCGAAAAACAGCATGCGTTTCTTTGCTACGGCAAATATTACATGCATTTGGAAGCACAGTAACAAACGAATTCACTTGACTGTTATTCTTTCTTTTTACTTTGGAATCTACACTTTTGTTGTCATAAGTACTTTCAGATTGAGTAGGACGAATGTTTTCTAACATTTGACAACGACCTTCTAAAAATGAAAATAATTCCGATAACGATGGAAAGGAGTCACTACTTTGCTCAGCTTCCCATTCCCTTTTGCTTGTCGAATAAAGTTTTTCTACTAAATGCTGTGTTATAGTACGTCATGCAAAGGTTTGTCCAAATTCAATGCTTCAAGGGCTTGAAAATTACTGCGAGCAGTATTTACAAATTGTGTAATGTCTTTAGCGTTTTCTTTCGTTACTGCCTTGATATTGAGCAACCCTCGTACATGTGTCGAAGCTATCAACCGTTTGTTTCGTAGCGTTCAACAAGAAGCTTCCATGCAATTTCGTAATTTACTTCTACCGTTGGCAGATTTGCTATTAATGTAAACGCTTCTCCCTTGAGCGATGTGCGCAAATATTGAAATTTGCAAATTGTACTTAATGATTCATTATTGTGAATAAGGGAAATGAAAATGTCCTTAAAGGCTACAAAATATGGGCAAAGAAATTTTAGGCAATTGTACTGAATTACTAGAATTTGTAGCTTTGTTATTTGATGTCCCTGAATCCGCATTTTGTTCAAAACTATCAATAAATTCTTGTAACTTAACCTTTGAATCATAATACAGTTCCTCGAATGTAATTCTGTGCGTTTCTTGTTCACCCGTCTCATCTAAGAGCTCTATTTCTGACTGTATCTCATCAAACTTAATAAAAAACCCTTCAAGTGCAACTAGCCTCGTTCTTGCTTCTTGTATGCTAGGTTTATTTTCATTCTGTAGTTTTTGAAGAAATGTCTGTATTCTTGTTGCCTGACCTTTGACCGAAGCACGTTTCTTAATTAATTGACCCAACTGCACTTCTGCCATTGTTTTAGTCCTTCTTTTTTAACTACTCAAACCGCTGACAATATATTTTACTTTTCACTTCTGAGTGACCTACAAACGTGTAACCTTGAATTCAGCTGGGTTGAATGCACACACACCACTGTACTGATATGAACAGTTCTGTCCTGCTTATGACAGCAGCACCCACACAAACACACACGAGAACAAACAATGCAAAGTCACGTTTCTCGTTCTGATATCCGGTGGACGGAGGACCAAAAAAATGATGTATAAAGGGGTGATATGTTTATGTACTTTATTTACAAATCACGCATATCACAACCACAGCTAATGAACTGTATGATTAAACCTATATTACTGATTCACCCAGATATCATGGAGGAACGAGAAATAAGACTTGAATATTTTAGATGTTACTTGCTTCAATTCTTATTCAAAAGTACATGCGTTAATATGATAAATATGACATGCTTTGTTCATATGTTAATATAATGATATAATACTTAAATATTAGTACAATGAGTTACTTATCTTAACTTCTTTTCGCAGTTAATTGTTGCTAGCTTGCTGCTAAACCACATGGTTGCTTGCTAAACTGTCATACTTTGTCTTCGGTCACACATAAATTGAGTAGCACTCTAAAACACTGTTAAGAACATGTAAATCTTGTCTATTAATGAACATGTGTTTCTCTAAAGACTATGAATAAATATGTTTTTCTAAAACTATGAATGAATATGTTTGCCTAGTTGCACTTCACAACACATTGTCGAATGCACAGACACAACTTGAATAGAACACTGAAGGCACTGTTGCCAGCCAATGCAAACACAACTCACTAAAAGTCACCAGAAAAATCACTAAAAGAATCACAAAGAATTCACTAAACTATATACAAAAACTGAAACTAATATGAATAAAAATAATGCACATATACAAGCTTATCCAGTTCATCTAGAAGTTATCAGAATCTTTTCGCATTACGAGAGGTCCTCGACAGCTTTGCAGTTTTAGGCAATATTATTCAAGTATATAGTATTAACTACAGTATATTATGGCTGTCTTGTGACCGTTTTATGTACACGGCCTTTTAACCTTCAACTTACTTTCTTGTCACAGAGCACCATGTTCGCTTTTCTCCAGTCTAACCAGTCAGATTGTATTCTGTGTTGGATGGCTGGTCTTGTGACCGTTTTATATACACGGCCTTTTAACCTTCAACTTACTTTCTTGTCACACAGCACCATGCTCGTTTTTCACCAGTTTAACCAGTCAGGTTGTATTCCGTGTTGGATGGCTGGTCTTGTGACCGTTTTACATACACGGCCTATTAACCTTCAACTTACTTTCTTATCACACAGCAGCATGGTCATTTGTCTCCATTTTAATAAGTTAGATGTATTCTTTGTTGGATGGCTGGTCTTGTGACCGTTTTATATATACGGCCTATTAACCTTCAACTTACTTTCTTATCACACAGCAGCATGCTCGTTTTCCTCCAGTTTAACCAGTCAAATTGTATTCTGCGTTGGGTTTCCGTATGTAGTCCCTTATCCAAATCGACAAACACCATGTGCGTGGGTTTCCTTGGGGTTCTCCCGCTTTCTCCCATTTTTCTTCATTCCAACATTTCATTCATTTCTCGTTGTCACCGTTTCCTTTACACTAGCCAGCATATTCGTGGAACGTAAAACTCAAAGGCTTCAATTTTATTATTTCCTTATCCTGGTTGAGGTACAATCGAAGTTACTTAAATTTCGAGATAACACTGTGCAACACGAAATCTGTCCTTTATATGAAAATATATTTTTCTTACGTATTTTTGCATGAGAAACTCGAATGTGTATTACGTTTTACGTATCGCATACCAATTTTGTGAAAAATTGAAAAGTTTGAAATTTTGTACTGTGAAATAGCGTATTTTTACAGGTGGTAATGAAATATGATTAACGATTGGTTTGGTAATTGAGATTTAGCGTACTCTTTCAGCAGCGAGGCTATATGAGACGTGATCCTACCGTTTAAGGTGGAATCCTAACCAGCCAGTCGTTCAACGTTCTCGTACCGGGAATCGAACCCGAGATCCCATGCACCGAAGGCGCGCGTGCTACCCAGTAGACCAGCGAGAAGGGTAAAAATGTGATTAAGATAAAAATTGTTGCATATGTAGTATACCTTAAAATTTACTATCATTTAAAAATCATCCAAGCGACAGTTTTTCTTCTTTACAGAAGGAATAATTACGCTGTTCAAAGAGGGGTTCTCCTCATCTCCCAATTTTCTCCTATCACATACGAGTCTTTTTCTATGTTATAATAAGGAGCACTATTTTCTCATATTTCTCCTCATTCTTTATCTTCACTTCAGGTAGTAGCTCATTACTATTTTAATGTCCCGTGTGATGTTGTAAACAAACAATTCACATGTCAGTATTTACAAACAACACCACGTGGTTCGGCAAAAGGACTTCACATCAGAGGGACCTACAATAACTTGCAGACGACGGCTTCTAGCCCCTCCCACGGAGCAGAAGACGACATCGGAGCAGCAGCGCCACCGCCACCCAAGGAGCCCTATAAATTAGATGGACAAAGGCAATTCAGTACCAGTTTTCTGGTGACCCTCCTCTAGTATGCTTCGGGATTTTAGGAGTAACCAAACCCCAGGGCCTCTAGTCTGCTTCGGGACTACGCCTATCCTTCCTCCTGACTTAGCCTGCTTCGGGGCTCTGACTGGGAATCCTAACTTCAGCCGCTTAGCCTGTTTCGGGGCTCTGTTGGTCAACTAACCTACCTACTGCTTGCTTCGGAGCTTTGGGCACCTAAGTCCACTCCGCTTAGCCTGCTTCCGGGCTCTGCAGAGATCCTGTCTGCGACCTTACCGTCAAAGACCACTTATAACTAACCTTTGATACTAGAGAGAATAATTTGAATATTTCAGATTTGTGATGCCTAAAACTTCTGCATTTGAGTAATTTTTGGTTCGATTCCGGCCAGTAGCCAGCCCAAAATGTAGAAGGGGTGGCTGAAGTTAGGGGGGCCCGATCCAACCATATTATAGTTCATCACCAAATTATAGATCATTTGCAAGCCTACCGTGAAAATATTTAGGGAGGGCCAGCAAAAATTTAGGGGGGCGGCCCCCTAGACCCCTTGGATACGGGCCTGGTTTGATTGTATTGCCGTCAGGACATTAAGTATAAACTCAAAAAGAAAGCATAACTAATGTATAGTATAGTATGACAAGTCAAAATAATCTATTAGCAATTTACATGCTTTTGTAGTTATTGTATGTTTCTTTCTTTTAGTACCGTAATATATTTGTGCATTTGACTTATATGTAATTGTTTCTTTTATTCTGAATATTAATTAATTACATTATTTTTATTCAATCTCTTCTATTCTATTATCTGTCACATCTAAATAAAATGTCATGGATCATTTGGGTAATGGTCTCCATGTAACAGGAAATACACCATAACTATAATCGCACTATACTACCCGTTCCATTATTGTGGTATACTAATACACTTTACCCATTACACCGTTATGAATCAATGTTATATATATATATATATATATATATATATATATATATATATATATATATATATATATATATATATATATATATATTAAAAGGCAAGACTTCATTCCTGGCACCAGGAACATATCTCATAAACCAATTGTGAACCTTCAAGATGTATTTTTGCTACCATTACATATCAACTTGGGTTGATGATGATTTTTGTTAAAGCACTAGATAGAGAAGGTATTGCTTAAGGAGAAATCCCTGAAATTAAGGATGAGTATTTGTTGGTACACAGATTAAAACAGTCATGCATGATGTAGACTTTGAAACTTAACTCTCTGAAATTGAGAAATTAGATTGACTGTCATTTAAACCAGTATGTTCGAGTTTTCTTAGAAATGTAAAAGCTGAAAATTATGAAGCTATTATTAGTGACATGATACGGAGTTTTCAACTCATGGGATGCAACATATCCTTAAAATTACACTTTTTGCATTCACATCTTGACATTTTCCCTCAAAACTTCGGCGTAGTAAGTGATGAACATGGAGAACGGTTTCATCAGAACATGTCACATTTGAAAAGCGTTACAGTACAAAATGGATTGAAAGTATTTTGCTGAATATTGCTGGTCTATCGTCAGAGAGTATCCAGATGTCTACAAGCGTAAGCGATCAAAGAAAATATTTTAAAGGGTAAGTCAACAAAATTTAATGTTAGTATAATACGCTTTTCCAGCCTTCATTAGGTAGTAAATATACACAAATATGTACATTTCCTATAATGTGTTGTGGTCTGCCCAACAAAAATGTGACGTGATGGAACATTTTGGTTTCCACCAATGACTTCAGCAACTGTCATTTAGTTAAAATAACATCATTTCATTTGAAAGACAGAAAAGCACTTTAAATCTGTTGCACAGTGTAATAGCCTCTGTCCTTGTACCTGTAGTAAAATCTCATCTACTTTGTTGAATACCATATATTCTGTTTTTGTTCTACTTATCGTCATGCCTCTTTTTTCTGACATCATTTTCCATTCTTTCAGTTTCTTCTCTGTCATATCTTTGTATGTTTCTCATGTAACATCACCCGCAAACAGTATACTCTATGGTGTCCTAATTTTATCTTCCTCGCCAACACATCCATTACCAAATTTAACAAATATGGGCTGAGAGCTGATCCCTGATGCAGACCAGCTTCCGTAAAGAGATTTTCTGTCATACCCAGACTTCACCTCGGTCTCTGTTCCCTCCTATATGTCCTTTACAAGCCGTACGTATTTTTCAGAAACCTCTTCTCTCTCATGCATCGGCATAGTTCTTGCCTGCACACACTGTCGTACGCCGTTTCCAAGTCTATGAAAACGAGATGCAACTCTGCTTGTATTTCCCTATAACGTTTCATCAAGTGCCTCAACGCAATGAGCACGTCAGTTGTTTCTCTTTCTAGCATGAAATCAAACTGCTCCTTAGCAAGCGGAGTATCCCGTCATCTTCAGCTATTCTTTTCCATGGTATGAAACATTAATTAAATTTCCCTGTAATTTGCATAGACTGCACATCACCTTTACATTTATAAATGGGTACTAACATATTTCTCATCCTTTCACCTTCTTTTGGTTCCACAACTTTTTTCATTGAAATAAATATTTTGTGGACAAAGAAGTCAAATCTTTCTAAAATTCTCGATGTTTGTTTTGTCCATACTTTTCCAGATCTGGATGAATTGCACGAGGAGGAATAGAAAAATAAAGTCTCCTCACTTTGCGCGTTAAAAGTAGTGTACATTTGCGTACTTGATGCTTCAAATTATGATGAAGTAGGGCAGTGAGAAAGAACTTACAATGCATTGTGGGTAAAGAGAAACACAACTGGAGCCATTTTCCATTCCCCTTGCGGGACAGTATGCTAAATGTATGCTAGTCATACATTTTCTCGTTTTTTCTGTTTTTAGTGCAGCCTGTTTCTTGTTTGTTATGTCTAGACCAATTTTTCCTAAGTTACGAACACTGGAAAGTAATTCTATGATATCTGATTTTTTCTAAAAATCGGATCGGTACTGGTAATTTTATCTTGCAGAATAAAATTGGTAGTTGTAAGGTATAAATAGAATAGATTACAATTTTCATACCTACGAAAGTTAAGTCTTGATTCAGGCGTGTTATACACAGAGAAAAATCAATTCTCCGGACGGCGGTATATTGTACAAATATACTGAATCCTCTTGCTTACGACAGAAATCAGTATGGAGCATACATCATCCATATGCTACATACGCATTGCCCTTAAATGTTACATCATGCCGTTGCAGGATGTCTGACATCTAACAGTTTTCCGTATATCACATGCATATACTTATGTTACATTCCTCAGCTGTATGTCATATACGTCCATGTGTATGTGAGATCTTGACAGCCTATATTGTTTCATACAGAAAGTATGTATAGATGGAACACTTATACAGAAAGTATTATAAAACATGCGTTTTCAGTTATACGTCTGCTGTACGTTAAGTCCAAAAACTGCAGGAATTACGCATGTAACCTGTCTTTTTAAGTACGCCACCTACATTTTTTTTCTCAGTGTATGGGTCACGTACACTGTTCCTGTTACGATTGAAGTTAAAGAAAGACACAAATAATTTATTTTTGTGGATCCTGTCCGCTCACCACCATTTGGCCATCCTTGGGACACAGCATTACCCTCCATTGACGCGTTGCATTTGTCGTAACATAAAAAAACACTATTCTTAATTCAGGTCATTTATATTTGTTTGATAATGGTGATGTAGCACCGGAAAATTTTTATTCTTACTGTGAATCAAAATCTATACCACACCTTCAAACACAGGTACGGATAAAACTTACCTAAACGAGATTCTCAAAATTTTAATTAATTCTAATATTTTGTAATGTAGAACGCATTTTTGTGCAATGTCCGTCATTTCTATTCTAGTAAGTTGGCGGCACTGAACGTTACACGATTTTCAACTGTTATCTTTGTGGTTACTAGTCAAGGATGTTATAAATAGAGGATCTGCTCATATGTATCTTCATCCTATTAAATCGATGAAGCAAAATAGACATTCGAGCATCGGCACGTTTGATTGGCTACTCTCGTTTCTGCCATCGTCTGATTGGCTATTTTTGTTTCCGCCATGATTGTTGGCTCAAAACATTGCGATCCTATTGGGCGGAGTGGGCAGAGTAGGGGTGTGTGACGTATGGCTTGGAGATTTTGTTGTAAGGGCAGATCCTCTATTTTATAAGATCCTTGTTACTAGTCACGGAGCTCAGAATAGCGGACGATAGTTATTTGTTTTCTGTACGGACAGGAATGGAGCGCTTACTATATTTGTAATAAGTTTTCACTAATGAAAATAAGTTTTCACTAATGAAAACACGCTGTTCAGTCGTCAAGGGCACCATTCTTACCTGTACAAAAAAACAAATGACGATCGTCCGCTATTCTGAGCTCCGTGACTAGTAACCACAAAGATAACAGTTGAAAATCGTGTAACGTTCCAGTGCTGCCAACCTACTAGCACAGAAATAGCAGCATTTCAAAAGTTATTCTTTGTATGGGATACTCTTTATGCGTTAATTAATGTTACGTACACACTTCATTTATGCTGACAATAATAATTACTGAATATTAGAAAGTAAATATTACTCATTATTTTACGTTTTATAAATGATTTAAATGGTACAACTACATTGCAACTATCATAGCGACATGCCACTACTGAAGTGATTCTAATTCGAGACAATCTGCTTACAGATATTAGAGATTTAATTCGATGTTGTGTTTAACGTCCCTTCCAGTAGCAAGGCTACATGAGACATGGACCTACAACTTAACGTTGAATGTGAACCACACAAGCTCAAGGACCTGAACCCAGGTCTTTCACACCAAAGGCGTGTACGCAAACCGCTAGGTCACGAGGGAGCTCACGGAAATGAGAGTAAACGGATTATAATTTCAGTTATAGACCTGTTCCATATGGTGTATTTATAATCTTGTTTTGATGTAAAGAGCTCAAACATAACAATGTTACAAGTTACCTTTATCAATAAGGAAGTGTGCTCATGCCGTAAACGTCGCCAACACCTAGTGGCCCACTTACAGGTAAACGTCGATCGCCAGTGTAGCGACGAGTCGAAGGATTGCCGCTAGTGTCCCACTGGCGGCAGAGTTTCATCGAGTCGAAACAGATATCTCGAGTAGGGTTGTTGAAGTTACCACCGCATAGCAGCGAGGACTTCGTTTTGGTCCGCACTTCTTCGATTCGTCGCGGAGAATCGCGAAGGGACCAACAAGAACTATCGCCAGTCATGTACATGCGGTTATTATTAAACATTGTTTTTTCCTGGCGAATTGTTCCTAAAGTGAGCTCCGAGGGTCAAGAATAACCTCTGCCTCAACGTCATGAAGTGAAAAATCTTGAGTGTGATAATTGTATGAATTTAGATGGCAACTGTCGTCGATCATTAGAAAGTGAGGATGGGAGAACTATGAAATAAAGTAAATAGACACGCGTCATTTTGTTATAAGATTACATGGCGAACGCATTTTATCTTATCCCAAACAGTTATCGTCTCATATATACGATTAAAAGAGCACTCTGATAGACCAAATTTAAAAGATCTCAACGATTTATCCCTTTACAGGCGACGTCTGCTTTATCGCCGCCGTGGCGAAGTCGGAAGAACACTTACCCAGTAATCATAAGGTTGGTGGTTCGAGCTCCCTCCGCGGTACTTTTTGGTACTTTTTTAGTGTTTTTAGACTGACCTTAATGTAAACAAATCACATATATAGGCGATTTAACATATTTTGGGGGAGTAATTTTGTGGTTCATTGGCGTTTTGTTGCGTCTCTGCCACTGGTGGTATAATTATCAAAACGGAAGAGAGGCCACCACGGTTCGTCGCTGCGGGGCCGCCAATATTTGGCGAGATGTCGCTAGTTGCCCATCGGTGGTCCACCGACGCTTACGGCATGGAGATGCTTCGTAGTCTATTGGGTATTGTGCGTTGGGACAACATTAAACGGTGTTTAGTGCGCAAAATCCACTTGAAACTGTGCTCTCCGTCATACAACCCCGTTTCTGCCAAAGGACGTACATAAACAACCACTTAAAATTAGAGCATACATATCTTTCAAATGATTTTATTTTGCACTGTTTCTTTGAATAATGAACTGAGAATTGTATTCATGCAAACTTTCAATATAAACGGCTCGGACGAACATAATGGTATGTCACATTTTCTAACTTTCAACTAAATTGTAAAGAAAAGCCTTACTATTGTCATATAATGATACGTACCAATTAACTTCCCACTTCCTTCTGCAGTACATTTTCGAAATAAATACGCCAGTACGTAGGACGCATTAACATTACAATATTATAAATTCCACTTGCTTGATCTTAGTAAATAGTAGAATGAAAATGTGGGACAAAACTTAAAAAGCTTCGAAGATACGCAGGGACACAATGTCCATCACAAATCCATATGCTGAGCTCCTTCGCGGTTAAGTGGTTAGCGTACACACCTTTGGCGTGGGAGACCAGGGTTCGATTCCCGGCGGGAGCTCATGTGGTTCGTATTTCACGTTAACCTGTAGGTCCACGTCTTTTATAGTCTCGCTGCTGAAAGGGACGCTACATTGAAATCAACTCAATACATCCACATGGTCTAAGACAGTACTAGATTGAGCACTCTACAACTGATCGAGTGTGCAACTAAATCAACAGTAGGATAAGAAGATAAAATTAAAGCAGAATCTTTTTATGTGAACTGATCCATAACAGTTCAGAGTAGATTGAGTTGGTACGGGAAAGAGTCCAATAGGCTAGTTTTGCTTCTATAGTGATGAACCTTATATTTACGCTGAATAAACTGATATTGTTGAGTACAAAATTCCATGCGTAATTTTCGAGAAATAAAGAAAAAACAATTAATTTATGTACCTAAAAAATGATGCTGTACGAGGAGCCACTTACTTAGGTCAAACTCGTGCTGAAATGTTTTACTATGAGTTACTAGCAAGTGATAATGTGTCTGTGTATTATAGTTAATGAATATAGCTTAAAATTGTCATTAAATATTAAATTTTAATAACTGTTTAACGAAAATATCGTCCAAATACAAGACATAAGAAGATAACATGCTTGAGGGTCAATTCTCATGAGCAGTTCTTGAGAAAATAAAAATAAAAACTAATATTTATGGCACTGAAGCTTATGTCGTTCTTTGCCAATAATAGTTCATATTATATTTGCTCCAAGAGATTATATATATTTTTTTATATATATATTGCAGTGTTCCGTAAGTAGAGTTTAACTAGTCTACTTTGGAATATAACGTGTCACCCTTTTGTTATAAAATGCTATATAAAATTGAACGCTTATAAAATGCCTTATGAAGTTTTTTTGTGAATTTCTAAGTCTCTTAAAATGCTTCCAATCTATGATAAGAGTGAAGCCTCTTGGCACACGATATGGCCTCGGGAAATAGAGGATGTTTGTCTTAGTTGAGATCGGTCTCAGACGGGATCGATTATACTGCGTTGCTCACAGCAGCCTCGGGAGAATTTCAAGAAGATTGTACTCCATAGGCTATGGCGGCCTTAGAATTAGGATGTTGTAGGCGTTGTACTGACACTGATAATTTCTTTGTTCCATCTTCCTTTTTATAGCCATCTTCTTGGAAGGAGGACCCATGGAGGGGTAGTCGGCTTTCTTCGTAGTTTTCCGAATCCTCTTCGTGTCTTACAGCAGGTGTACTCTCCTTCTGTCGTCTGCCACAGTTCGCTTATAATTGCAAAAGCACGTTTTTACGGTGAAAAATATGGTTGCAGTACATGTGGGTATACGGATCATTGCAATATACTGTACATGTATCAAATACACTGTTAACTAGCATGTTATTTCTTATCTTTTCCTAACTGTGACACACACTTATGTGTATATATTACTAATATTCTTATTGAATTATTTCAGTATCAACGTCTATCTACCACGAAATGTTGAACGATTGTAATAGAATGCTTGCATTAGGTATATGTAACTAAATTTAAAACATTTGTAAGTAACGAACTCTTTTCCGTAGTTGGAAATCTTTAGAACTTTTTGAAAATCAGTCTCGAAACATTGCGTACTATTGAAACTGAATATGTATTAGGACACAGTATTCCCATAGCTTCAGAAGTTTTAACGCTAAAAAAAGCCAGTTGGGTTCTCTTTTGTTACAATCCCATTAGGTTCTTTTTCCGTATCTGTTTCATACAGTTCTTAATCCAAATCACGTCTTTTATTTTGTATCCAATTTCTTCTTTCCTTTTTAGAAATCTTTTCTTCTTTGCACCTCGTTCTTCTTACTTCTGTTCGGTTTGCTTTTATTTCCTTTCTCAGCTACTCGTGAATGTATGAGTATGTATGTGTGTGTGTTTGTGTGTGTGTGTGTGCGTGTGTCTACGTTTCAAGAGAAATTCCGTTCTCGCCTTTCCTCATTGAAGCGTTCGCTGTTTTTGCAGATTCGTAAACATTTTATTCAATTCAATTAACGTGAACGTGCTTGTGAAGGTTCTCATTCAACTTGCGTTATTCAAACTTGTACCACGTCGGGACGTCTCTTGAAGTCCCCATTCAAGACAGTTTCCGAAGACAGCTTGCGAACAGTGTAAAGTAAATATGTATATATTTTACACTTTTCCTCTAATTTTTTTGTTCCTCTACTAGCTGAAATCTCCATTATTCGTATTCAAAGAATAGTTTTTTTTCTTTTTTTGTGTAAAATATTCGAAAGGTACATTTAAACTCATTAACCCCCTTACGATACGTATTTGAATCAGACTTTTTTTTTTTTTAAAGTAGTTCTATCCAATTGCTAAATATGTAAATAAAAACAAGGATCTGAAGGTTTCAGCCTTTATCCTTTGCGCTATACTTAAGAGTCTTCATCCCGGCGAAATTAAAATATCGCTAATTTTACAGTAATTATGTGATATCTTCAAATAGATAAAAGATAATCGAAATGTGGAACAAGAGCGCCCTAGACAATATTATTTTACATGAGATACCGTTATCAGGACTCACTTATCTGCTTTCGAATTCGAGCCATTTTGAAAATCTGCATTTATTTTCGCGTTTCTAAACAACTGAAAACGGAAAGCCACTAGGTGATTTGTGATAACGGTACCTCACACAAAATAATATTGTCTAGGGTGCTCTTGTTCCATATTTCAATTATCTTTTGTCTATTTGAAGATATCACATAATTACTGTAAAATTAGCGATATTTTAATTTCGCCGGGATGAAGACTCTTAAAGCCCGTTTCCCCTTATTATACCCATCTCAATCAAAGTAGAAAGACAAAACACCAGATCGAACCATTTACTGTGCTCAAAAATTCATTTTTAAAATTCTTTTAAACATTTTGGGAGCAAAGTGGTAGAGCGTTTGCCTCTGGTTGCGTGGGTTCCTGGTTCGATCTCTGACCAAATAAGTTTGCGGTGGACAACATCATATCTGAGGGTTTTCTCGTGCTCTTCCGTTACCTCCTACATTACCATTCCACCAATTCTTCCATCATTATTCACTTGCCTTAATCATCGTTTCCCTTAGCTTAAAAGGAATAACGTGGGATGTTAAACTTGAATATTTCGTTTCATTTTCATTTTAAAACTCTAAATCCTTTCTCACTTTGGCCATTATATTCTATGAATAACAAATAAGAATTTAAAAGATTTTACAATTGGTCCCCTTAGAAGTGGATCTCCTTAAAATACTTGGATACAGATTAACCTATATTTAATAACGAGGTTTTAAAGTTATATCTGAATATCTTGAAAAGCTTCAGAGATACTAAGTGTTTTTAATTAATTTTAATTGCCTCTCCCTCGTAGGATACTCATTTTAGTGAACGTAACATGATAAAAAGCTTTACCTCGAGCGAAAGCTTTGTTTGGGAATTCACTTCAAAGTGTTCAAACGATTTCCAATCATGATGAGACAGACAAAGCTGAAAATATAGAAACTGGCCCCTCCCCCTTTTCAAAGCACCGTTTCTGAAAGCACTGGAGCATACACCGTATGTTCACTTATTTTTAACAAGGACTTACCATAACGAATATAATGTCCCTAACTTCAGAGACTACATTTGGCAGAAAGTATAAATCTCTTCTCTCCACTTGAAAAGGCATAATAGTCGAATTGCCATTATAAAGATCGTTTCTGGCATTATGGTTGAAATGAAAATAATTTTAAAGTGTTCAGTTATTTCATCATAGTACGATCACAAACAAGTACAGCATAATTTTTATTTATGTGATGAATCTCTTGTGCTAGTAAGATAACATTCACCATATGGGATTTATGGCGGACAAGCGTTGTGTTTGTTGGTTGAGATGGTTTTGAGTTTAACGCCCCTTTCAGCAGCGAGGATATATGTGACGTGGACCTACTGATTAACGTGGAATCCGAACCACATGAGCTCCCGCCGGGAATCGAACCCGGGTCTCCCACAGCATTGTGTTTGTGAATCTTCTCGGGGGTTCCCCCGTTTTCTTCCGCTTCCTTCATTCCACCATTTCATACATTATCATCATTACCACCTCCCTTATTATCGGTACGGTGCTCAGTGGTAGAAAGCTTATTTTTGGTGCATCGGGTCTGTACTTCGATTCCTGTGTAATGATATTGTACAGTTTATTTTTAAAAAAAGATTAAAAAATTCAATTAACCAATACATTTTAGTACTTGGTAATTTTTAATTTTTCCCAAAGGAAAGAAATGTAATGATATTGTGCAGTTTATTAAAAAAACAAACGAATTTTTTAAATCTAGGTACAACTTTCAAAATGTAGCACATGTTTACCTGTTGAGATCCTGTATCTAAAAAGTTTATTTAAGAATAACAGGACAGTTTTTAATTCCAAAATAGATTTAGGTTAAGGAAAGAAAGCAAAAGTAAAAACAGAAACAGAAACAGGTACTGTTTTACAACTGAAGGATGTTAAATTGAAAAGAAGGGTCTATTTAAGTTTTCAAGAGAGGTGCTCAAAAGGTCTTTTCGGAAGGGAGCGTTAGGCAGATTCACATTGACTATACGCTAGGCTGCTCTTGGTGATAGTCTAATCACTGGATTCAGAAGGAACAGGATGGCGAAGATACTTCTGAATTCATTTCGTAAGTTTACATTATTGTTAACAGCAATATTTATTCTATCAAGATAAAAGCTCACAGAGAAGCAGAATGGCAGGTGTCTTGCTAATCAAAATTTTAAAATGATAAAATAAAATTCGTTTTTTTTCTTTTTTTAAAAATAAACTGCACAGTATCATTACATCTGGCCAAGTAAATTTATGATCGACAACATCGTGTCCGTGGGTTCTCAGAGTACTTCCGTTTGTTCCACATTCTTATCCCACCAATACAACATCGTGTCCGTGGGTTCTCAGAGTACTTCCGTTTGTTCCACATTCTTATCCCACCAATACAACATCGTGTCCGTGGGTTCTCAGAGTACTTCCGTTTGTTCCACATTCTTATCCCACCAATACAACATCGTGTCCGTGGGTTCTCAGAGTACTTCCGTTTGTTCCACATTCTTATCCCACCAATACAACATCGTGTCCGTGGGTTCTCAGAGTACTTCCGTTTGTTCCACATTCTTATCTCACCAATACAACATCGTGTCCGTGGGTTCTCAGAGTACTTCAGTTTGTTCCACATTCTTATCCCACCAATACAACATCGTGTCCGTGAATTCTCAGAGTACTTCCGTTTGTTCCACATTCTTATCCCATCGTCATTTGCTTGTGTTAATCGTCCATTTTCCTTATCCTAAAGGGCATAGGTAATCGTACGGCATTAAATTAAAATATTTCATTTCCCTGAGTAGCCACTTACAACTTGGGTACGTTAAATTTTTTATCTTCTAGAAGTGTTTAAGGTTAAGGCCTACGTTAAAATTTTTTTACCATTTAGACCTTCTAAAAATTATAAATATTCACTTTTAGCAATTTTTGCTGTGAGTTAGTTCGAAAAGCTACAATATGCAAAAAATTCCAACTTTCCAGACCAACCGGAAGTACTAGTTAGTTTATGTCAATGAGTAAGTTAATGTAGTTTTGTATGTAGTTATGATATATCTCTAGTAAGTTTGTAACTTTCAAATACAATGTTTATTCATATCTTTTAAATTAAAATAAGAGCTGCGGTTGTTTTTCGTTTTGCATGAAGGAAGTTTGAAACGAATATTCCTAGCGTTCTTCTAAAGGAATTCATTTGAGTACAGATTCTCTTTGCAAACGCGAGACTTGACTGTAACTAAATACCACATTCAATGAATTGAGTTGTATGTACAGAAACTTTCAAGGTCTTTTTTTGTTTCTTTTCATTATAGTATGTCGAGAAGTATCAATGTTTTCCTTCTTGACTGGCGACCGAGAATATTCTATTTAAACGAGGTGGTTAGTGAAGTGGAGGGTAATGCGTATACTCACATAAAAAGGATAGTTTAGTTACAACGCGACAAAGTTTTGACTTAAAAATGCATGAGTGGTATACTACTGGTTTCGTGTTACCGCTTCAGTTAAGTGAATAATCCTTCAAAGGTATTTAGGTCCTTATAAGTAACTAGTGCATCGTTGACAAAGTTTGTGCAAAAAAATAAATGCATAGAGGTCGGTTTGTCTGGCCTTCGAAGTGGTTTATTCCTATGTTTGCAACTAATAGTAATGGTAAGCTACCCAAGGAAAAGTAAATCCTCGAATCGCAAGAGGCGTGTGTGGATGCATTCAGGCTGACCCTAAGCCCAGTGTAACAGCATCATTTGCTCTCCCTCTTTCTCCCGAAAGAACAAATTTCAAAAACCACGATTTTAGTTATGTTATCTCATCATGAACAAAAAGAGGGAGGGAAAGCTAAATCACACTCAGAAAGACCGAAACACTACACATACAATCTCATTCTGTCTGTTTTCTTTCCTTTAAATAATAATCTATTATGTTAATGAAAGATATAGCAAACCAACTTGCTATATAGAGAAAATATGGTAATCATTTTTATAAAAATTCAATATCGACCTTGAATCTCAATATATCATTTTGCAATTCCAGTGCAACTAGCTCCTTTATTTCTTGATTTTCATTCTACAGCTGTAAAAAAAAAACAAAAAAAAAAAACAAAAAAAAAAACACAACTTGTTTCAATCTTCAATGATAAGAAATTTGTTTGTGACAAAGACAAGACTAGTTTACATAACAAAACCATCATGAAGTATGTTTGAACCAGAAATATTTATTTTCGATAATATAGTTATGACATATTTTGTCGCCTCCGAAACTTGCAACCCTGTACAAATGTACGTATTGCACATATGGTAAAAAAGAACTAAAAATGAAATCTTTAAGTTTTACGTCCCACGATTATGCCGGTTAGGCTAAAGGAGACGGTGATGATGAGAAATGAATGAAATGGTGGAATGAAGGAAGTGGAAGGAAACGACGAAAAAATCCACGCACACGGTCTTTGTCCACCACAAACCTTACTTGGCGTGAGCTGGGATCGAACCAATAAGCCTAAGTACCGGAGGTTGCATATATGGCAGAGCAAGTCCTGGATGTATTGTTTTGTAGAAAACAATAATCTCATTCAGGGTGAGGGGGAATGTTGTGGGACGCCATTACCCCACTTCCAAAAATATTTATGGCGTCCCTCACTTCCAAAAATATTTATGGTGCCCCCACTTTCAAAAATATATATGGCGTCCTGCTACTTTCTTAAAAATGTAATGGGCAAAGATAGGCATGAGGGACAGCGTCATTCGTCCCCTACCTTTTCAGATCCATGTTTACCCCTGATCTCATTAAGAAGTAAACTGTTGCGGGACTCTTCATAAACATTTAAACTAATTTTAAAACTGATCCTTACGTGTGTTGGATTTGGTTACACTCAGTTTCTTAACGTTCTTGCATTTGATTACTTTTTTGTGTGTGCAATGTAAGAGTATCCAGGGTAGTATCATTTGATTACTGTCTTAATTGATATAACACTATATTTAATGATTAATTACTTATTCTAATTGGCCTTCTTCCAATGAAGTCCGAAGTGACTAGCGTACTCATTTGGTGCACAAGATCCTGGCAGGCCGGTAGACAGCCCAAAAATGTAGGAGGGGCACGGCCGAAGTTAGGGGGACCCGATCCAACCATATTATAGTTCATCACCATATTATAGTTCATTTGAAAGCCTACCGTGAACATTTTATGGGGGAAGCGAAAATTTAGGGAGGGCGGCCCCATAGACCCCCCTTGATACGGGTCTGGATCCTGGGTATGTTTTCCGCTGAGAGAAATATAAAATTTGAATACATTACTTGCTTTGGATTCCACCACAAACTGTAGGCCCAGATATAACCTCATTCTGGTGTCATATAACTGTAATGGGAAGCGAAATTCCAACCAATTAAGTTTTGTTGCAATGGCTCTTGAATCAGATCTTTTTGCTGCATCCCTCTTCAAATTTGATTTTCTAGTAAGTAAAACGAAATTTAAATATTAGACACATATTTCAAAGTTAATCCGAAATTCTCTGTAATTTTTTTTCAACAAATCTTCATTTTTAATAAAGGCTAGTAAAAAGAACTACGTACTTTACGCAAAGCCGGAATCCAGCTAAACTTTACACATTGCTTGACTAAGCTTGATATCCTGTTGCTGAGAAAGCATCGCTTCTCTATCATCTGCAATTGTAATTCAGTTAATTGACCCTTCTTCTATTCTAATGTTTCCGGCTCACTTTCTTCTTTTCCGTGTTGGAACATGGACATCTGGCGTAAGGTTTGGAATTAATGGGAATTTGTAGAATCTCCCTGGATAGTCAAAGGAAGGACCGATACTCTTATGCTACAATTGGAAGCCTCTATCTAATTAAAAAGAAAATCACCTGCGGGAAACAAGGCATGCTAATTAGAACAGGCTGTTACGTACTTGTTACGTTGGACGTTTTGGGGGAGAGATTGCGTAAAACCCTGAAAGATAAAACATGTATGTTTTTTTTCTTCTTTTGCAAATTATTAGCTTTTGTTAGAACTGAATCTCATTTCAATTTCTATTAAAGTAAATACAATAAGAGAAGAATAAAATGAGAAAATTTATAAAGAACTGCAAATAAAAGGAAGGTGGAATGAAAGAGAGGATATTTTTGGTAATAAGAAATAGAAAACCAAGCTGGGTGTAACGTTTAGAAGAAAATCAATGGCTGAGAATAACAGCAGAGAACCCTTCTAATGCCATTTGCTACAGAATTTTAGTGAAAGTACCATTGGTAAAAGCATTAGGCCTATAACTTCAGAAACGTTACTTGTGGCTATATTTAAAACCATGGGTTAAAATTAATAATTAAGGCTATGGAAAAATAATTAATTTAAAAATTTATACTAGAAGAAAAAAGTGGTGCAGGTGTAGTTTCGGCGCATCACATTTAGAACGATTTACAGGTAAAAGTTAGTACTTTGTACCGAAAGACATGTTTATAAGAAACAAATTTCTGGAGGCACAAAGTTAAGGGGATCTTATATCTTTTACCACTGGTATCTCAGTCCCCATAAGATAACATGTAAATTTTACTTCATGAATATCTAACGAAATATGGTACGTAACAACTTAAAATCCATATGAATAGAGAAAATCAATAAAAATTAAGTAGTTGTTTCAATTTCACGCTTAATGACGTAGATCGCGAGTAGTGCTCTCAACGGGTCGGGTCGGGTCGGGTTGAAGACCGACCCGACCCGACCCGTGGCTCGAATTGACTCACCCGACCCGACTGACCCGAACCGTGATCCATTCTGATAGACCTGACCCGACTGACCCGACCCGACAACCCGACCCGAGTAGCCTGACCCGACAACCCGACCCGAACTGACCCGACTGACCCGACCCGAGTTGACCCGACCCGACCCGTCTGACAGCACTATGGTCACGACACTGGGTGAACGCCAAAATGCACTCACATTGGGAAACTAGTTTTAAAAGCATAATTTTAGAAAATAAAGCATAAAGCATAATTTAAAATATATAGCACAATTCTTGGAAAATTCTCTTTAACTGAAAGTTTAACATACTGTGTTAATGTTTTTTAAAGCCAATATTTACAATGCAAAATCATTGAGAACATAACAATGCAACAATGAAAAGCTTATTTTCAATTCTGTAAACTTTTCGGTGTAATCCTTTGATGTGGAGAAAAGAGAAAAGTAAAAGAAGAAATTTTTCCGCCAACAATGAATAGTATGCAAGAACTCCATACTATATTGTTACAGTGACGACGCCAGCTTTAAGTTCTTAGGGGGGCAAAGGAGGGGCAGATACATTTTCGAGGGGCGGCTATTTGCCATACCAAAAATGACATATTTATTACGTTTGACTTATTTTACATTACATACTAGGTAAAAAAATGAAACCGTAGTTTAGAAAAACATACCTCTGTATGTACAAATATAAATTTTCATATTAATAATGAAATTCTTATTTTTTCTCAGGCCTCTGAAGTGATTATGTGTGTCCAAACAGATAATTTCACGAACATCCAGATCCTTACTGTTATAACATTTTTGTTCCACCAAGGAAAGTCACCGAAGTAAATTAATTACGAAATCAGTGAAACACCACGGGACTCTCCTCCGTTATATATGGTGGTGAAGAAGTAAGTGGCTTAGTATAAACGTAGCAATTTCTCAACAAATTATGCTTTACATCCAGGATGATTAAAAGCAATGACTCTTCCTGGAATAATGGATGCAATTTGTGACATTATTCTTGAAAATTGCAGCATTTCAGCCAGTGGTGGATATAGCCCGGGACCGGAGGCCTAGGCCACCCCAGTTTTTGTGTGACGAAAATAATTTAAGCTATTTATATTTATTATAGTCTGAGGTCTGCAGCCCGCTTTCTCAGTTTTTACCTTCTCAGCAAAACTTGTGTCAGGGATTCTGGGCATTTCTTTGGAACTCGTCGGTAGCATAATTCAGAATGGCTTGGGTATGCGCAAGTTCTCGGCATAATGGGTTCTCAAAATATATGTCAGGAGATTAAAAGGGTAACGGCATTAAGAGAAGTATTCTTCCAATTTGAAAGTAATGCTGATCAATTTCGCTGACGAATAGTAACCATAGATGAAATATGGTTGTACCACTATGATCCTGAATCGGAACAACAGTCAATGGAGTAGTAGCACTCATTTCTCCATCGCCCCAAGAAGTTCAAGACACAGAAGTAGGTTGAGAAACTGTTTGGAACATTCTTCTGGTATAAGTATGGAGTGGTAGACAACCTCCTCAATGGTCAGATATTTAATTCAGAATCTCTACATTACTTACAAAACTGAAAGAAAAATTCAAAGCTCAACGCTGCGGAAAATGAAAAGAAAGGAATTCTGTTCCTTCAGGAGAATACACCTGTCCATCAAGCCCCTGCGAACATAACTGACATTGCATAATCTAGGATTCAACGTCTAGATCATCAATCTTATTCCGCAGATTTAGCTCCGTCTAACTATTACGTGTACTTATTTCCCAAACTTAAATAACACTTGAAAGACGCCATTTTAGATCTGATAGGGGTAGTGCTACGAACAGTGGTGCGAGGAAATCTAGATTTTTTTTAACTTTTCTGCAAAAGCTGGAGCACAGTACAAGGAGAACAGTTATTGACTCTCGGGGGAAGAGAAGAAGAAGTAAAACTTCACCAATCCACGTGCACTCCTTCTGGGTTGGGCTACGAATTTTTCAGCAGTTCCTAGTCAATATGGTAGACGTTACGTCAGTACTTTGAAACAAAATAAGTAAAGGAGCACTAGTATAAACCAATTACTAACTAAAGATCAGCACTCTGACAATACATTTTATTGGGAATCAATTTCATTCCATAATTTTATTATTATCATTTGCAGGAAGGGAAAACACAACTCTTTTTATCTCCTTCAAAAAATTAAGCCCTGGTAGTTGCAAACTAAGCTGTTATAAGCACATCCTCTGAATATTGGAAGCCGAGAATAATGTTTCAGAAAAAAGAAGTTTTAAATAAAACAAAATATGAAAGTGAAAACTGCAAACCTGGACAAATACAAACAAGTTACGTAACTGGTTTTACCTTTCTTTTGTTTCCAATCGAAGTTGATCCAATGAGAAGAAAACAAGTCGACCAAATCTACTATTGTTCGCTAGGCACAATTATTAAAAATCATAAGAAAGAAGTATAACTAAAATTTACCTCAAAAGGGGCTAAATTAGAAAACAGAAATATGCGTGCACACCCAGACGCTCAAAGAAGAAAGCTTGAGGATTAATCTGCCACATAGTAAATTCATGGAAAGTAGACTACAATTTGTCAATGAGATTTGTTATGATACTGATATATAATACTACATGAAGAATGTTTAAAGATTGTACGAGTCTGGGGGGGCAGTCTAGGTGGCAGTCAGGGGGGCAGAAGTAGCTACTAGGGGGGCGCTCGCCCCTCTTGCCCCCCTCTGGCGTCATCACTGTATTGTTATGTTTACTTTTTGAACTTAAGCACTTTCTGTACTTTTGGGTGGCATCTTTTACTTTCCCTTTCTGTATATATGTACCTGTAAGGCGCACACAAATGATAGAAAAAATTTATTCGAGCAAAGCACATCTCTTTACAATGAATTAAGTAGAAAGTTCATTAAATATGAGAGAAACTAGTTGCAAAAAAATATCAATAAATAGATCAAGATATTTAGATTATTTAATGTATAATAAATACACATTATACACGATTAATGTAAAATAATCATTGAAATTAACAATAAAGCATAATTTTAAAAAAGCATAATTAAACAAGAAATAAAGCATAATGTGGGTTGCTCTAACAATTAAGTTGTATGAAGACGAGAAGAAAACGAAAGCTGATTCCTTAACGAATTTCGTTGATCTTCTTTGTGTCTACAAAAACGCAAGGTATCATCTCTGTGATTATATCAGTTTCTAGTGCTACATGTGAAAAGATTGAAAAGATTAAAGATTTTTATCTCTTCTTTGAAAAGATTTGTAAAAAGGATCTCTTCTTTGAAAAGATTAAAGACATGTATACGCAATTCAATGACTCATGATAGGTTGAAAAACTTAGTGTTACTTTATATTGAGAAGAAAATTGCTAATCTTTAACAAGTTGTGGATATGTTTGCTGCTGCCCACACGAATAGAAAGATCCTCTTCAAGTAGAGGCATGAACCTATAAGTTATTTTCTTTACCTGTAAAAGTGTATTTGCCTCCACTTAAGTCAACCAGCTACACATATTTTAAACGCCGTATTTACTTATATTAGAAATCAATTGCATTAATGAATCCTAGTTGTTTGAGGTACTAAATTCTTATATTTTCACTGTTTTCCAAAGAGTAAAATCATGAACAATAAAGATGGAAACATTCACCTTGAATACACACACACACACACACACAGATATATATATATATATACGAGGGCTATCCAGAAAGTAGATTACGTTTTCGTCTGTGTCCGCTAGGGGCGGGGCTAGCGCGGCCATCTTGGGGTCAGAGCGTTGCGCAGCTCAGTCGGCATCTAGCCGTGCTAGTGAGAGGTTCGTGCTGTGCTCCGTTAAGATACTGTGACGGTTTGAAATGTCTGCGTTAATTGAAAATCCCGCGAGCTGCGAGGTGCGTGCAGTAATAAGGTTTCTGACAGCAAAAAACTGTAAACCGATAGAAATCTACCGGCAGCTGTGTGAAGTGTATGGGGACAACATTATCACTGAAGGTGGAGTGCGACAGTGGGTCATAAGATTTAAAAATGGCCGAACCAATGTTCACGACGAAGATCGAAGTGGGAGACCCAGCAAAGTGACTGCCGAACTTGTCGAAAAAGTCGCTGTTAAAGTCCGTGAAAATCGAAAGTTCACAATAACGGAACTTTCTTTGAGTTTTCCACAAATTTCGCGAAGTTTGTTGCACGAAATCATCAGCGAAAAGCTTGGTTACCACAAGTTTTGTGCAAGATGGATTCCAAAAATCTTAACAGAGGACCACAAAAATCAGCGAATGGCTGCAGCGTTGCACTTTTTGGACGCCTACAATAAGGATGGTGACTCTTTACTCGATCGCATCGTTACTGGTGACGAAACATGGGTGAAACACGTGAACTGTGAAACGAAATTGCAATCAATGCAGTGGGGGCACACAGGTTCTCCCCAAAAACCCAAGAAATGCATGCAAACAATGTCGGCAAGGAAGATGATGGCGACTGTTTCTTGGGACAGAAAAGGTGTGATTTTGGTGGACTTCCTGGAAAGAGGCACTACAATAAACGCTCAAAGGTATTGCCAAACTCTGCAAAACCTCAGAAGAGCAATTCAAAACAAGCGCAGAGGAATGTTGAGCTCTAAGATCTTGTTGATTCACGACAACGCCCGGCCCCACACGGCAAATGTCACGCGTGAAGTTCTTGAATCTTTTCAGTGGGAGTTGTTTCCTCATCCGCCGTACAGTCCCGACCTGGCACCGAGCGACTTCCACCTATTCCCAGCAATGAAGAAGTGGCTGGCTATGCAGCGTTTTGATGACGACGAACAGCTGCAAGAAGAGGTAACGAAGTGGTTGAAGTCGCAGGCGGCCGAATTTTTCGACGAAGGAATTTCCAAGCTCGTACATCGCTACGATAAATGCCTTAATTTGAATGGTGACTATGTCGAAAAGTAGTATTTGTGTGTGGCTTTCATCTGTATATAATAAAATTTGTTTCCTATACTTTGTTGATTTTTTATTCCAAAACGTAATCTACTTTCTGGATAGCCCTCGTATATTGGAGATGTCCCCCTCAAAATCCTCTTGGGCCCTTCATTGGCCCCCCTGAAAAAAACTCTAGCTACGCTACTGGACACCATGCACCAGAGATGAATTCTCTACCAGTGAGCCACCGCGGCCCTGCTTGGGCTTGGTCGTCCATATCCAATCTCTCTTTTGGCGTTGCTTAAACAACTTCTAGTTTTGTTCTAAATCCAGACTCCATATTGGCGTAGATATTAATATTACAGTCGATTGGTAAAATCAATCTTCCACATCTAAAAATTAAAGTACACACAAGTAGAAAAATAAGTATTTATCATAAAAACACTAGCTGCAAGTGTTCAAAATAGATTTATGGTTTCTATAAAATCAATTGAAAATTGCTATTTTTAATTAGGCAGCTAGTGAAAAACAGCAGCTTTCGACTCCAGCCGAGTTTAAACTCAACCTAAACTCAGTTGACCAAAGTGAACTGACCCGACCCGAGCTGACCCGACCCGAGCTGACCCGATTGACCCGACCCGACAACCCGACCCGAGCTGACCCGATTGACCCGACCCGACAACCCGACCCGAGTTGACCCGATTGACCCGACCCGACAACCCGACCCGATTAGCCTGACCCGACAACCCGACCCGAGCTGACCCGACCCAATAACCCGACCCAAGTTGACCTGACCCGACCCGTTTGAGAGCACTAATCGCGAGTAATAAACATTTTTTTGGTAACATTGTAGTGGGCTATACATTACATAGTGGTTGAATGTATCTGCTCCAATTTGGTCTTCACGAACAGATGTGCTGTTGACAGGGATTTCCCTCCCCCTCTCAAGCCCTTTTCCAAAGGATGTGGTAGAACGCCCCGGGGTATCACCCTCATCCTATTGGTTTCCTTCGTTTCTGCGGAGCAGGTGGTAGATTTTCTTGTAAACACCAGAAAGAAAAAACACGACAATTTGAACTCTTTGCTTCTTACGATTTCCTGCTGGTGCATTAGTTAGTTCCAACTTTATAATAGTATTGCCTCAACTGTAACAAATATACTGTGGATAAGAAGATCAACAGTTCGATACAGATCATGGCTGAAATTTAGCGTTCCTTTGCACCACTAAGTTTGTATGAGACATTTGCATGAATACAAAATACATAATTTCCCCTAGTGACTGGGATTTGAAATTCATAGCGGGTAGTACAAAGACAAATAAGAAACATTTAGACTTTCTTTAGTTGTATACTATAGTTGTCAGTGGCAGAGGTGAAAGTCGTTCGAAGAACCTGTCCGCTTGAAGCAACAAAAGATGTAGAAAAGCAATCGGAAACATATGTTCGATACTGAGGTTTCAAAGATCATTATCTTTGTTCTATAGTTGCCGTCGTAAAGTTGTAGGAACTCAGTAGAGGAGTGGGGGTAGGGGTGGGAAGGAAGGCTGCTAAAGGCGTAAATGATTATGAAAATGGAGATGGTAGACACGAGTTTTGCTCCTCAAATTGCCACAATACATTCCTCCCCAGCATGTGTTCTTCAAAGAATGTCACCCGTAGTAATTTATGATGTATGAAAGTGGTCTTTTGATTCTTTACCTGAAATAGTGATTCCATCATTACAGAAGTAATTATTACAATTAATCTAAGTCATTAAGTTTAAAATTGAGATTACCATCACCTTTGTATTGCTCTTTGGCATTCGTATGGAAAATTGCAAGTTTCTAAGTGCAGTGTTTTGTAAGATATTTATGAATTAAATTTTACATGTTACCTTATGGAGATTCTGAAGCCTGTAATGACCCCTTAAATATAAAGTAATACATCTTTATTATAGGTTTACAACTGTAAGTTGCTGCGTAAAATCATTACAAGTGCTTTACGACGGTTAAGATAAGTGAGTGCATATGGAAGATGGCTCTATTACTTGTTATTTACCACCGGCGGCATATTTCTGCACAGTGTACAGGGTGATCCGGAAGTAGGTATACCCCCTTTAGTTTCAACAGTATAGCATTAGTTATGGTTAAGAAGTCTTAAGAATCTTAAGAGTCATAAACATCAGTCTGATCACCATATATGTCGTAACACAGCCGAATTCTGCGCCAAGTTCTCGCAGATGTTTTGCGGAGATAGTCCGAAGTCACGAGGGTGAAGGCGTGTTCCACAGCTGCTCGTAATTCCTGTCTTGTGTGATATTAGAGTACTTCTGTTGCTTTATGAAACCCCAGAGAGCATTGTCTGGTGTCGTCACACCGAGACTTCTTGGAGGCCAGGCAGAGGCAAGCTCTTCCAATCCAGCAGCCAGGAAACGTTACCAAGCAGAAAACAGCAGAAAAAATTAACATGGATAGCAATGTTTCCAGGCAATGCCAAACAATGTTACCAGACAATGCCAAGCAATGTTACCAAACAAATGTGGATAAAACCTAAAACCGTAAGGAAACACAAATTAGGGGTACGGCCACTTTCGGATCAAGCTGTAAAGGACATGTATTCTATGTTTACAAGTGTAGCGTTACTAGTATGAAACCATGACAAGTGCTATTGAAACTCGTATTATTCCCAAAACCCACTGATTTCCACTACCCTTACTTGCGCACATGCCCTCCAACGCTCACGCGCCTGCTCCCTTCGAACGCACTCTCGCGCTACCGTGTAGACCCCAGCTTTGCCCTACCCTGACCGGTTAGATAGCATTCGTGCTTTTAACGGCACCTAGCACAGGGTGGTTTGTATTTTTCACTGTAGGTTTAATTATACACATCTAGAAGTCGTATGTATACGTAAATGTAAAAGAATTGTAATTTTTCAACAATTACTCCTGGTGGCTCCCTTCAATTTTATGTACGCCAAGTGAGAAATTTTCATGTCGCCTAGTGAAAACCTTTTAGGGAACAATAAGAATGAAATTAGTGAAAGAATTATAAATTTCCAAGAATTATTTCAAGTGGTGAGCCAAAAGTAAACCTGTACAGAAAAAAGTAACAGTTAATATTAAAGGAGATGTTCCAAAACTGCTCAATTTTCCCGTATACGTTGGTGTTTCAAGAGGTTTGATGTTCGAAGTCAGTCTGAGCATCGAAGATGGTACATTCCTTGACTTTGACCCGATTTATTTCCCTGTTCCGCAGGTTAGAGTGCGATCAAAATCCACATTACTCGTAGAGTTCAATGAGTACTCTCATTTCCATAAAACCTCAACGGAGCGCGCCCCTCTTTTGGGCGATATACCAAAAATATGTCAAAAACATGCGTGCCTTTTGGGCGATATACCAAAAATATGTCAAAAACATGCGTGCCTTTTCGTCATTTCCATTGTATTGTTGACCCATTTTTGAACATGTTCCTGCTGAGCTATGGCTACCATTATTTATACAGAGGTTGTTCGACCTACGTTTGGCCGATTTCGTTCCTTCCCACTCCCGGGCAGAATGGACTCGCCCGACCTGGCTCGTGACGTCCTACAGTGTTGTGCAGTAGCTTCCTGAGAACGGAGTAGTTTTTCCGCACGGACAACAATAACGCACAAAATAGGACCATTGTTGTGAGTGTTGTGTTAAGTTTGTTTCCAAGTGTGTGGGATTCCACTCTGTGACCAAAATGCCGCCCAAACCAAGCCGGTTTTTTGAAGGTTATGTTGCGGCTCCTTATGACGCCCACTTTAGTGTTTCTGTCATTAGAAAACAGTGCAAGAGGAATGGTTGCAACATCAGTTTAAGTGGAATTTATATTTAATTAAAAGTACAAGGGCAACGAAGCTCCACCATTTGGATCACCAACAAAGTTACCTAGGAAGCGGGAATGCACCAAGGCTACCTCCACCGTGCAGAGGAAACTTCGCAAAATGGCAATGCAAGAAAATCGCCAACACAAAGGTGTATGGCTAATCGTCTTGAAGTGTCTTTGGGGACTGTGAGCCGGACGTTACACCATCAACTCAAGCTGGAAAAAGTCATGAAAGCTCGCGGCCATCTTCTCACGGATGCCCACCAAAAGGAACGAAAGTGTAATGCCCGGAAGCTGTACGAAGTTGTGTTTATGTTTTATATGGATTCTACTGAAATGGTTTCCAAAAGTAAAAATGGTTGTTATTGGAGGAATACCTAAAATATTAGCTCACTACGGCTCTTTAAAATTATAGCATTCCTTTATAAAAATCATCTGGGTCAAATTGATCCAGTCTTGGTACTCGAAGGGTTAATTAAAAGCCTGCTAAAAACCAGTAACATACTAGAGAGATTAACTGTATCACGTTTTGTTTCAGTTCTTCTTCTACATATAGCGAACGTAATTTTTGCCAGGGGAAAACCCTTGAAGCTGATATTGCCCTGTTTCTTTGATTTAATTTGATTTCAGTTTAGCATCCCTTTCAGCACCGAGGGTATATGAAACATGATCCTACAGCTTAACATGCGATCCGAACCACATAAGTTTCCGCCAGGAATCGATTCCGGGTCTCCCACGCCAAAGGCACGTACACTAACCGCTTAACCACGAGGCTCTTATGTCCGTTACACGGTCAAGCGGAGTTCCACGTTCCATCTTCCGCCCTCCGTGCTACGCGTGTGTGCTTATACAGTCATCCGTAACTACGCGTGTGTGCTTATATAGTCATCCGTAGCTACGCATCACGTGATTACATACACAATTCTCCTCAGTCAATGTTGCGAGTCAACATGAGTAAGATCGAAATGACAATAGTGGCTTCTTATTATCTCTGTAAGAAGATAAAACGAAGAACACAGAAAAATAGGTGGTTCCAAAGTCGCCCCTTAGTTACTCAAAGAAGTTTGAAGGGAGCTTTTGTGACTCTGTATGTAGGTTTGCGAGAAGATGAAAAAAAGTTCTCCAACGCATGTCAGTCTGGTCGTTCGATGAATTAATTGAAAAAATTGCGAATCTCACGATTTTTGTATTCTACGCAAGCCGGATCCCATAAACATGGTTTTAATTCAAATTCTGTAATAAGTCTTTCTGGATCAATCTCCATTTTGGTTTTCCTACTATGCACCTTGCTCTTTACATTTTAAAGGGAAGTTGCTGCTCCACGCGCGGAGTTCCGCGTGACTATGTATGCACCCATAAGAAACAATAGAACAATGATGCCACGTGTGACTCCGCGTGACTGTGTAACGGATCTTATATATAGAAAATAATTATTTTGTTTTATGTAGGAAAATGAGAACCATCGTCACCCTTTGTGTGAAACATAGAAATTGTTTCATATATATATATATATATATATATATATATATATATATATATATATATATATATATGAAACAAAGGATATATATATATATATATATATATATATATATATATATATATATATATATATATTAGCACGTGTAAACGGAACGCTTTTATCATATTCTTGAAATGCATTGTGAATATCTAGACAAGTGTCCAGATAAACACTTCGGATCGTTATGATAATTTCTTTCACTCGAAAACTCTTCTCGCACGACTTGTCTTTAGCATTTAAAGCCATGTTTAAACACAAAATTCTTTCTTCCCCTTTCTATACATTCTTAAAGAAATAACACTGTTTTCATAGTCAAAAGAGATTATATAAAAAGATTTGAAAACTTGAGAGAGGATCTTGAGAGAATGTAGCAGTTCTACCATTAGCCAAATTAATGGTACTTGTGCTTTTTAATGACTTTGATAGTATGGAATGGAAACCAATGAAAAATTACTACTTATTGCTTCCTAGTATACAAACACTTGAAAGACATAATGGTCTTTCACAGATCGAAATATGATCCCAGAAATAAATATCTCTCCACTTGGATCACTACGTCTTGCTAAAGAGTTTGAAGATTGTGTTTATTTGTTTGTTGAATTGTATCATCCCTTTCAGCACAATAGTGTATCAGACATTGACAGTGGCGTATTTAGGGGGAATTCTGGGCTTAAGCCCCCCCCCCCGAAATCTTACTTACTATAGTAAAGTATATGAAATATCTTGCAGAATTTTCACATTTTCAGGCAAAGCCCCCCCTCCCAAAAGTTAGCAAAACCCCTCCCGAAACAAAATCGTAAATACGCCACTGGACATTGACCTACCATTTAAGGTGGAATACAAACCACCGTAAGACGTTCATCGTGTTCTCCCATCTGTAATCCAGTACGGGAGAACGTACCTGGTTGATGCTAAAATAATACCCCTTTCCCACATAGTATAACCAGTGGGGAAAGAGAATTAAAGATTTTTGCTTCTATTTTCTATTTTGGTCTTTGGTGAAAGGTGATTGGTTGTAGCAGCCTATGGTAGCCAATCAGGAATCAGGAAACGTTTCCACTGTGTCTTACATTAAATCTGTCACTAGGTGTGTATTCATAATGCCTAATGAAGCCAAAGTGAATAGTTGGCGAAACTGTTACACATTAATATATATATATATATATATATGTATATATATATATATATATATATATATATATATATATACAATAAACTTATTATTTTGTATAGCTAGTAGTTTAGATATAGATCTAAATCTGTTAAAAGCAAAGTTTGGACAATGGAAAATATTAAAGTAATACAGAGCTATAACTTTCATATCACATTTAGCAAAAATTTATATTTCGTATGCTGAAAAGAACGTTATACTGGAACACCAAATTACGACGAAAAAAACACTCGAAATGTCCGAAATGTTGTTGTGGAGAAAAATAGTTATAGTGGTTAATTTTGTGTTTATTTCCTTTGTCAGCTGTGACTCCATATAGAACTAAACGTGCAGTTTAAAATAGAACCTGAATCACTATAGCTCGTACGAAGCTCTTCCACCGGGAATTGAACCTGTAACCTCGTTCGCAAAAGGTGCAAGCGCTAGCCGCTAGGCTAACCATGAAGGGACTTAAGAAAATCAATTATATTGAAGAGAAAATGAATGAAGCGGTTCAGCGAATAGCACGAGAAAGAAGAACGATAACAAGATGTGATTTTGAAGTGGAGGAGAAACTAGTTGGCACATTATTTTAGAAGAAACCGTATTCTGGTGAACCAGATAGAAGGCACAGTGGAAGAAAACAGTGGATAAAATAACTTACAATTGATGGACGGTATTAAAATGAATACTTACTACGTCAATGGGAAGAGATTAGACCCAACTGGCATATTTAAGCTGTTTAGTGGGTTCGGTTGGCGACCACTAAACCTTTCTACCTCGGATTCTAATTCCCCTCTTTGCACAGAAGTATATATTCTACTTTGCGAATTCATTTCCTTATAATCATTGATTTCTCATCCTCTACTTCAACCTAATCAGCGCAGAACCAAGAGAATTGCAATGCAATACAATACCTTACAATGCAATCCAATCATTAGTGACCTATCATAAATAACAATTTATATTATGATGATTATTATAAGGTTTAGCAATACTAGGTTAGTAAGACTTATGGCTCCAGCGGCGCAAATCTGTCTTCAACATTGGACCGTTTCCATATATTTTTTAAGCGATGTTCAAAATATTTATGAAGTTGACAAACAATGCTGTGGAGGATCGGGGTATTACAGTTGTCTTGAACATTCTGCCGTGCTAAGCGAAAAGGCCTTAACTTCATTTCACATACTTTCGAGAAAATAAGCAAAACGCGTTTTGGCTTAGGCTGTACACTCAAATTTGTTTTAATTCAGTAAAACTTTATTAAATATATTTTCACGGTCTAAAATTTGTGTGGTAATACAGTTAAATATTTTTGATTAGGAATTGCCACTTAAGGTCTTTTTGCTTACTTTCAGTTACAGTTTTGAACATAAGGTAAACACTCATGACGTCATTATCCCCTACCTATTGGTCAAACCACGACAATGTCACTTTAGATAGATGCAGAATTGTACTACGAACATTCCCATACCAATATCTCGATTTTCGAAAAATGTGGAGTTAAGGTCTTTTCGCTTAGGACGGCAGCATTGGGAATCAGGCAGATTTGAGGCTTATTCTGGGGGGGGGGGAGGGGACTCATATTGCGCTAGATGAATCTGATTACTGAAATTAACCTGTTCTATATTATATATCAGGCTATGTATATGAAGTGGCAGTCGGGCAGAAATTATAATTTCTCAACACACACCCACAAAAAAAACATTTTAAGTCGGATTATTGAGGGGACAGTCCCCCCAGTTCCAAGATTGAGGGGGACATGTCCCACGGGATTTGCTCCAGTGCATGTCTCTGTCTATGATAATTTACGTGTCTATAAGATTCAAGGTAACAACCAACTCCTATTGTTACAATAAACTATGGGAGTTTATATAATCCCTGTTAATTCCATCCAGGGGCGGATCCAGGACGGACTTCTGGGAGGGGGAGCGGTGGGTTGTAATACTGCTACTTTTAAGAGCTCAAAACTCCTGGATATGTTTTATTTATATATAAAATAAGAAAGTTTTCTCTTCGGGAGGGCGATTGCCCCCTGGATCCGCCACTGATTCCATCTGCTTTCAGTGCCTCTTCTGATGTCAAAGACGAACAAGAGCGCAGCCTCTCTTTCTACGACTAATACAAAGCTCACGTATCACGTTACAGCTTTATGACGCTCAGACAAATACTGCGTTTCCCAAACAAGAATTACACAACCGAATTAATTTCGAATGAGTGGCTGACCTAACTATCTTACGTAATATCATGAAAGCGAATATCATCCATTTTAGTTTTTGTCTGTTCAATCCTGCTTCTTAGAAGGGTGTTCTTAAGGCTATAGAGTACTTTGTTATTAGCTCTATGGGTTACAAGTGGGTTACACATAGACGGACGCATCAACATTTTTAATAAAGATTTATGTCAAACTGACGAGTATTAAATAACACTACACGTGCTGTAGTTATCCCTAAAAAAACTCGAAAGAATGCCTAATGATATTTCAGAAAATGTTAGTCACTAACGCTCAGTCTAAAAATATTAAATTTGTCGCTTAATATATAATGCTCATGATAGTGTAATCCGAGCACTAACAATCTTATTATATTTTATTACGATTACGAATTGAGAATTAAAAGAATGTGTTACTAGCCCGACCGTCTGTCCGTTACTTCACAAGATAACTTGAACGAATGTGAATTTTTCAACTGATAACAAAGACTAACAATGACTATGTATAGTCCATATCCCATACGTATGAGCAAGCTCTAGAATTATCTCTCTCTTCTTCTTCTTCTTCCTTTTCTTTTTGCAAGAGATACTCGACAAAGTGTGAAGTTGATATGTTAGCAACTTAACTGGTAACGGCGATTTTCACAATGGTTATTTATATCCCATATTCCATAAATGTAAGCGATTTTTTAAATTCTGTTTCCTCGGTAGACAGCTAGAGCAATTATCTCGGGAGGGTTCGTTAAAGAAGTAAATTCGCTAAATTCTTAACGGGTAACGATGACTTTAACGCTGGTTATCCACAACTCATGTATTACGCAGGATTATCCCTACTGTCTTTAGCAGAGTCTATTTTAATTAATATTGGTGGTCTGAGACAGTGTACATAAAATTATAAAGTTTCGAAGGGAGCGAAAGAGACTGTAAACGAAAACTACTGCACAAACCCCATCAGGAAGTCGCGGACGGAAAGAGGGATTTCAGCCGTCGACGGGTTGGTTGCATGCGTGCGCGGCGGCACGACGATCTAGGCCTACTTGTTCAAAGTGGTCGAAAATCGTAAAATAAAATGCTCTTTACCGACTCTTTGCCGATTGTTGCCGACCGTCAGAGTCAGCAAAACTGTCGGAAAGGCCTCTTTCAGATTCTCTGCTGACTTCTTATGCCAAGCTCTTTTCGACTGCTGCGCCGGTACATTTGCTGTGACTTTAAGGAAAATTTCCGACGGTGGCGCCAGCACATTTAATGTTCATTTCGGGCTGTTTCCCGACTGCTCGGTAAGGCAACTATTCGTCGGGGTCGAAAATCGCACGGAAAGACGCCGGTATCCGGCGCCGGCATTCCGACCGCGGCATGTGGTCGGCATGAACAAATTGTCCGACTATAGGCGGCAGGATCCTGATGGGGAAGATTTAGAACCTGAAGGTTCACCGCACTGAAGGAAACTGAAAATCTTCTTGTCCCATGCCGTTCCAAATTATTATTTATCAGTCATTGGTTATTATATTTTCCTAATTTTGGTTATTATATTCTTCCTAGCCTCCCAAAAGGTCTCTTCCCGACTAGGTGTCTAAGCATACAGGGAATATTAATCATATGCGCCAACTTCCTTTTAAATTGTTGTTTCTTATAATCAGAAGTCTATGTTCACTTTGCGTCAGGACGAACTATCACATCCACGTACAATATCAAAACTAAATATTTTTTTAAAAAATAAAGTTTCACTTTTAATTTCTTTGTGACTAGCCGAGGTTTTAAGATATTTTGAATGAAGTGACTTCGTTACAACACCTAAACATTTTAATTTATTTCCTTCCCCTACAGTATTATTATTATTATTATTATTATTATTATTATTATTATTATTATTATTATTATTATTATTATTATTATTATTATTATTGATTATTATTTATATTATGCTATGGATATTGTTCCCATTTGTGACCACAGTTTCTTTGAAACCGATTTCTTTACACGCCGTGAGATGAACATCTGCGTTCTCTTTCAGTGTTCATGTAATCTCTTCTATGAGATATTCATCTAATAAGAGTGTTATTCATTAGTGTTATGATTAAACACTACGATTCCAATTTTCCATAATTTGTCGATAAGCAATATTTGCGAGACAATTTAAACCAAGGAATTCGATATATTTTAAAATTCTATCCCATTTTGTCTAAAACCAAATCAATAATTGAATGTGATGTGGGAGGATGTCTTTTGTCTGTTGACTTGAAGAGATAAATCGCCCCAAGGTGCTAATCGCCAGTTTCCATTTCATGTTTAATGTTGTGCAGAAAGGAAACAAGTGTCAGGAGACAATATTTAAAGTCTGCAGGAAAACTGAATTCTAGAAGAAAGAAAGAATCCGAATTAATTAGTATTTCATTCGTTTTTATGCTCTCCTAAGAAATTTGCATTTTGGCGCTTAGCACCTTTTTGCTTTCTGGGGGGGAGGGAACCCTGAATATTTTTTTCAATAAATAAATCAATAATTTATTAAATAATATATTTTTAGATTATAGGTTCTGGATATTGACAATGTGAAGAAATGCCATCTATAAAATTATTTCTTACATACTATTCACAAAGCAGTAAGACATTCCGTCTGTTATTTGCTGATTTCAGAGTAATGGTCTGTAAATATACTCAAAACTTTCACTTTCGAAAAGTATTATTATTTTTTTGCGTAGTCAGTGAGTAAAATATTATCAGAAGTTCAGTTTTAACACACTTAGATTTTTCTTTTTATTTTAGCAACAACCAGAGAAAAGAAAATTCTTGTATTGTGAAAAATAGAGTACCAGATTTCTATGGTGTTACGTTTCTTAGACCGTATATGTCGAATAAATGAGTTTTCAATGTTATTCAGTCTATTAAACTCAAACATATACGCACTTAAAGCCTATAAAGTTTATGATATCATTTCCAAAGTTTAGGAAGAAGGGAAAATTTCAATTTTTTTAAACGAGAATTGCTTAAGCCATTTCTATAGAATTTCATAAATGATTTCCGCATAAACAACTCGGATGATTTCGCTAATATTTCGTAAATAAACATTTTATGGAGTACTCTACAATATGATATAAGACGTTTCTCTTGAAAACATCCAAAAACAATTCTTTCTTCTGCTTTGAGTTTCTTGGAGTTTTTAAAAGCAAAACTCTCAATTTGTTTGTTATAAGCCACCCGAGAGTATACAATGTCATTTTCCTTAGGAAAAAAATAAAAAGAAAGTAGTTTAAAAATTATCATCATCATCATCATCATAGGTATTCTACCGTTACAGGCAGATCACTCACTGCAACTAAGAAGCCTTTTACGCTCAACGGTCTTCAGCTAACCTATTCGTCTTTACGTACAATTTTTCTGTTTTGATATCGTGCATCAATTGTAGTCTCCTTCGCCCTTTCCTTCTCTTTCCTTCCACCACAACACCTAACACGTCTATCATAATACAATTTCTTCTTAGCCAATGTCCCAACCAGTTTCTTTCCCTCTTCTTAGGTGAATCAAAAGTCCTTGGACACTTGCATAAGTTTGAAAATCGACGAGAAAAGTAAAAAGTGATGATGGGAACAGAGGTTTGATGAGGGGCCGCAACTTTTGGAGTTTGTCATTCACGGCCGCCATCTTAAAATTTGCCATTTTGGATTCAAGGCATTTTTTTAATGGGAAAGGGGGTGTATGACACATCAAATAACACTAGCTTGAGCTCAGGAATTTAGTGGTGTAATTTGTTTTTTTTCTATCTTGTACAGTTTAGAAGTAATTAATGTTCAAAGGTGGGAAATTACCTTGATACTCAATGCTACAACACATGTTCTACGTGTTGTCCATCCCGTGCAATGCACAACTGTAGTCGCCGCAACCACTCTGACTGCACCCGAAGGAGAATATATCCTGAAATTTGGTCACAAGCTTGTTGGATGCGTTCTTCCAGGTGTCTCAAATCACGGATTGTCTCAGCATACACTATCTGCTTAAGATGTCCCCATTGATAAAAATCAAGGGGCGTTAAGTCAGGGGATCTGGGCGGTCACTCCACGGGACCACTGCGACCAATCCAATTCCCTGGCAGTAGTTCATCCAACCATTCACGGACACTAAGTCCATAGTGTGGAGGGACTCCATCGTGCTGAAAATAAGATGGGAAAATACCGTCAGCGTTCAGTGTGGCAGGGAACACAAAGTCCTGCAGCATCATCAGATACTGTGGTGCAGTTAAGGTGTTGTAAATGAAAAATGGCCCAATGATGCGGGTGTCCAATATGCCACACCACACCATCTCCTTCGCTGGACTATGTTCTCGACTCGGGTCAACCCAGTTCGGATTTGCGTCACACCAGTATCGACAATTATGTCGATTAACCTCAACGTTCAAAGTGAAATACGTCTCGTCGCTAAACAGTATGCCCTTGGCAAACGCAGGATCCAGTTCGTGTTTTTCAGTAGCCCACATGCAGAACTCCAACGGCGATCAGGATCATCCTCGTTCAGTTTATGTTGCATGTGCATCTTGTAAGGATGAAACTGATTGGCGTGCAATATCCGGACAACGGAGGATTGGCTTATTGCACATGCTAGGAACACACGACGGGTACTTCGTTTAGGACTTTTCACAAACGACGCAACAACCGCCGTTGCAGCTTCCTCATTGGTGGCAGTCTTTGGTCGCCCACTACGTGCCCTATCTTAAACAGAGCCCGTCTCCCGGAATTTGGTGATCACGTGAGCCACCGTGCTGTGCGATACCGGTTCTCTGTCTGGGTGCCGTCTGTCGTAAATTAGATCACCTGGAACAATGGGTCAGTATCAAGATAATTTCCCACCTTTGAACATTAATAACTTCTAAACTGTACAAGATTTAAAAAAAAACAAATTACACCACTAAATTCCTGAGCTCAAACTAGTGTTATTTGATGTGTCATGCACCCTCCTTCCCATTAAAAAAAATTGACTTGAATCTAAAAGTGCAAATTTCAAGATGGCGGCCATGAATGACATACACTTTAAAAGTTGCGGCCCCTCATCAAACTGTTCCCATCATCATTTTTTACTTTTCCCGTCGATTTTCAAACTTATGCAGATGTCTAAGGTAGGGATGCGAACGAGACAAGATTTGTGGCTGTCTTGTCTCCAAAATGTGCTGTAAAAGTGATGTCTCGACTCGAAAAATGTATATTTCTCTATTGGAAGAGCCGTGTCTCGACTCGAATTTTGTCAGGAAAATCCTGTCTCGACTCGTCTCGTGCACATCCCTAGTCTAAGGACTTTTGACTCACCCTGTATATAAAATTGTTTTTCGCTCCACCATTCTTAACATCCTCTCATTCGTTTTCCGATCTACCCAGCTAATTTCCTCTGTTCTTCTCTACACTCACATTTCTAAAGATTCCAATCATTGTTCACCATTCTTGCGTAATGCCCATGTTTCTACCCAATACAATACAATACACCCCATGAAACACTTTATGAATCTTTTAGTGAAAATTCTTGTAACAGAAAAAAAAACACTCGAGATTGTGAACAATTTACACTTTGAGCTCCTTCGTGTCTAACCAGTTGGCGTATGTGCCTTTGGCGTTGGAGACAAAGGTTTCATTCTCGGTGGTGCTCATGTGGTTCGGATTCCACGTTAATCAGTAGGTCCACGTTTCATATAGCTTCGCTGCTGAACAGGACGTTAAACTCAAAATCAACAATTTACACTTTTCCTCACCTGAACAGTCAGTCCATTCGTTTTTTTGCACAGGTTCTAAAATATATCGAAACCAAATTTTCAAATAAGATCTTTCCGAGAGAAATGGTGTTTTGAATTTTACCTGCATTGAAATACGGCTGTATTATATTTAAAAAATGAAAACTAAAATCTGTCATTTTCCGTGAACTATTGCTTTTACATAACAGTATATTTTGTTAAAACACATTTTATTAAGAACTCTAACTCATTCAACAATTAATTTTTCCTTAAATTTTGGATATAATAGATTACTGTTTTGAGCACGTTTTGCTTTTAAGCTTTTTTAAAAAGAAACTGCTGCAATGATTTCTTGCTATTTTTTAAATAAATATTTTGCTATAAATCCTATAATATTTGTATAATACTCTCATTCTGAAGAACCAAGAAAGAGTGTTTTAATGATATGATTTATTTTCTTGATAAGAGGTATTCTGGAAAAGCCCCATACTTCTCTTTAATAAGTCAATATTCAGTAAGAATTGCAACACAACATGGTTTAATTTAGCAAAGGATAGCTAAAAGTATTAGAGCATTTCCTGTGTTTTATTGTATTTATTTTCTTATTTTCTCGTTTATGCCTTGAAAAAAAATAATAAATGACACAGATTTGAATTCAATAGTTGATAAATTATGACATAAGATAATATGATACGGTAATTGCACGAATCGTCGTCTTGGCTAAAATTTCTAGATTTTTTAACTTTAAAAACTCACTCGACTTCTATACTTACTGACGTCATTAATGTATAAATAATGTATATATAATGTATATATAATGTATATATAATGTACAATGTATATTCAATGTATATATAATGTATATATAATGTATAATGTATATATAGATAGATAGATAGATACATACATATAGATATATTAGGAACAGGTTATTCACATAAAAATAAGGAAAACAAGTTCATATGGAACAGTACTCAAAAGTGGATAAGTTTCGGAGTCATATAGGGTGCCCAAACCGTGAAACTACGGAACTTTAAAAGTTGATAGCTGCACTACAATGGGATCTTACGTAGTCGGGTCAAGAAATCACTGAGGAATTGGTATGTGAAGTGTCCAAATATCCATGTTTAAGAATGTTTCAGTACTTGCACATCAATTTTTAGAGAGGTAGGTGGAGAGTGATCAAGTACCTCCAAACAGTCTCTCTAAAAATGATTGTGCAAGTACCAGAGGTTCTGTAAGATGGATATTTGGATAGTTCACATACTAGTTCCTCAATCATGTCTTGACCGGACTATGATCGGTACTACAGTAGTGGAACTTTGCACTTTAAAGTTCGTTTTCGGCATTCTGCAACTACGAAACTATGGACTTCCTACCACAGGCCTATATGACGTTTTTTCGTTATTTTGATGTGAGAAATATATATAATTCTGACTAAACATTCATATATCAAGTACCAAGCCATTGTTTATATTCCAAGATTCTGGTAAGTTATTTTGCGAAAATCCTTTCTCTCGAAGGTTTATCTTTCCATTTATTATTTTATTCACATGCACTTGAATTTCTCATTTCATTTCTTTATTTCTATAATATATGTGATATTACGCATTTTACCCTCAGTCAATTACTAATTATTTCAAGTAATCTCATGATCTTACTCAGAAACAATAAAACCAGATAATTATGATAACAAAAATAGTAATAATAGAATACACATCACTATTTACAATCTTAAAACTTCCAACTACACTTCACACAACGAGTGCTGTTACGGTAACTACTAATATTCTGTTGGTGTGAGATTTCAGTGCTTCCAAACAACAATAATAAAAGATATTTCTTCCAAAACATTTAAATGAATACCTTGAAAAACTTGAGAGGGAATGGCCAAGGGCGCCCATGTTGTGGTTTCCAAGTGGGGGCAAGTATAAGCGACGTTTCAAATATAGTTTCAAATATTGCTGTAACTAATGTAAAAATTCTATTGGGTTTTCAATATTTCCAAGTACAATTTCCTCTTATTGGGGGGCGAGCGCCCGACCTTGCCCCCCTTGATGAGCGCCCTTGGGAATGGCACTTTCAGCATAATTCAGATTATACCCTCCTCTTTTGTGTTGAGATCGTAGAAGTATGGAGCCGTACCATAACGTGAAGATACCTCTGTCACAAAAATCAATATAAAAGAATAAAGTGATGAGTATTCATTAAAGTAAACTTCACTCCATATTTGCTCTTTTCTCGAAATAACAATAATAAAAAAGAAGAAATTTTAATTTACATAAGTTTCACGATTGCATGGAATGTTGTCCTAGTCTATTTTTAAGCTCGTAATCTATATATCTTTATAAATAAAAATCAAAGTGACTCGACCGATCCCTATCAAATTTTCAACATTGATGACTTTCGGGCCTGAGATAGTTTTTTTTTAACATTTCACTTTGATGATGCAAAAAGTTTGGGGAGGGGGGAGATATATTAAAACGATCAAAAGTGACAAATATTTGTGTCGAATCCAAATTAGGGATCGCTGAGATGAACAGTGACACTTGCGATGCCGTTTCCAAACTCCTCCCGCCACTTCGTGGAGGGGAGGGGGATATATACATACTTACATATATACATACTTACATATATATATATATATATATATATATATATATATATATATATATATATATATATATAAATTGAAAATGACCAATATCAAAGAACTCTCAGTAATAGTAAAAAGTAACTGACTAACGGAATATATTAGTAATGTTACTTATTTCAATCCAGCAAAGCGGGTAATAGAGGATAGTATCTGTCAATTATTTTGTTCGCGTCTCTGCAATTATTTTGCAAAGCATCACCAAGTCCAAATCTCAAATTTGGTAGACCATTCGTCGGGCGACCAAAAGTGTAGAAATTTCAGTTTTTGTTTTAATGTATTAATTTAAAACATTCTTTCAGACAAAATCTTCCGATTTTGGTAATATAATATCATATCCTTAGACGTAATTATGGTATTTGTCATAATTAAGCAATTTGGAAATATATAATCTACCATACCATATTTTAAACTTAATAATCAATAACTTACAAATTTGTATTTGTGTTTATCTTTTTCAAAATTGCCCTTCTGCAATTCGATTTTATATCAAAATCAATTTTTCAGACTACCTTTTTTATTTGTTAGGTATTTCATTAGAAGTTGTATTATATTTTTCTAATTGTTTACTGTCAAAGGTAACAGTACTAATTCTGTCCGAGTACATGCATTGGAAGAAGTGAAAATAAAGGTAAAGAAACATGTTTATGAAAGAGTATGGGTAATTTGGAACCTTATAGAACGCAGAGTTGCTGTACTTAAAGGTGGAAAGAAGAAATGCATAACAAAGTACACATCTTTCAATATTCAAAAAATCATAGCTATAGAAATAATGTTTATAATTTGTAACGGTGACGGTAACGGTGGAGGGTATTAGTGGTTAAAATATGAAACAAATCTTTAATAACCTCCCGTTATCTGGAATCTCGGTAGCGGGAGCGCACGCTCCGAAAACAGTGTATCAAGAAATAGTGAACTCAAATAAGAATACCAATATTAATACTACAACACCCTTGGTTCGTAATCGACAACTTACCATTCGAGCCGTCAATATAAATCTCCACACTGATGTTATTCACGAAGTTGTAAGACGTAGCGTGGACGTAGAGAGATGATGCAATCTAGACTCAGAATTCTCAGAATACAATTGCGTAAACTTGCTATTAAAACCCATATGTATTTATTTACTATATTTGTTTCTATAATACCACATTCTATCACAAAATAGTATTCATATACACAACAGATAATGCTAACCACGAACGAACAATATTTTGACGTAAACAGTCGCTTCAATAATGATTTGATAACGTCACTCACTTTAATTATTGATACCGTTCAACATAAAACTGAGATTGACAAGTAATTAAAAGAAATAAGATATATCAAACAAGGAAACATACAAAATACTATATACAACAATAATAATAATAATACATGCAATAAGGTTTCTCTACTATTTGGTCTTTTCAGAAGAAGTGCAAGTCCAGACGACAGTAGTAAATTATATTATTTCAAATGTCTAGAAAGAAGTTTGATCTCTTATTTATATTTGTATTTATTATTCATTTATTATTTTTAATTATTTCCTTTTTACGGATGCACTTAACTATTATAATATACTTGCCACTTGATATAATTGTTTCTAAAATATCTTCCGTTCTGTCTTTGCCCGAACAGATGATTCACTAGTGAAATACTAATTTGAATGCAAAGTGACTAACTGACTGACACTTGATAGTCGCGACTGGCGAACTTTTATTTAAATTGAATTCAACTTAGTACTGATACTTTAAACATTCTTCACAGACATCCAGCAACGGCATGATATAACATCTAAAGGCAGTGCGTATGTGGCATACGGATAACGTATGTTCCGTACTAATTTCTGTAGTAAGCAAGAGTATTCTGTATATTTGTACAATATACCGCTGTCCGGAGAAAGGATTATTCTCAGTGTATTTTCTCAGTTTTAATTTTCATGATATTCGTTTGACATTTAATTGTTGTGAATTATGCGTTTTGTGCCTTCCTCCATCGTAGCAGTTTTTTCTCTATTCGCCACAAATACAGTAATATTTCCAAAACTCTTTCTTTCAAAATCGACCAGTATGTATTCATTCTTTAGTGCCGAAGATTTATATTTTAAATATTTAGAAATGAAATGGGATGAAATCTTTCACTTTTACGTGCCACAATTATGCCGGTTAGGCTAAAGGAGACGGTGACAATGAGAAATGTATGGAATCGTGGGATGAATAAAGTGGGAGGAAATAACAGAACCCCAAGAAAACGGACAGAAATGGTGTTTGTCCACCACAAAGTCCACTTTTTTCAAATATTTAAGTTTCATTAGATACTGTAGAAATATCAAAGTAACCATAGGCACAGGCGCAAATCTCGGAGGGATGAGGGAGACATGTCTCCTCCATCTTGGAACTGGGAGACTGTCCCCTACCCCAATAATCCGATTTGAAATGCGTTTTTTCGGGGAGAAATGTGATGATTTGTGTCCGATTGCCACAAAGGAAAGTGAGATGAAACTGATGTGCCACCAGAATAAGCCTCAAAATCGCTTAAAAAAAAAAAAAAGATTATTGGAACGGTCTTACCCGGCCCCCGGCCCCCAATGTTTAAGACAGATTTGCGCTGCTGACCATAGTTAAGGAAAACATTAAAATCTATGAGATGTTTTATTTACTATAGTATGCCATAATATTTTTATGTTATTTTTAAATATAACTATTTTTTTTTAGATCAAATGGAGAGAGGAGAATGTTAATTCCATCTGGTAAGTACCAAACCTTTCGTACTTGAAAATATCACTTATGCATGTAGACAAGAGTCAACACAAACGAAGTATAACTGCTATACTTGCATGGTAACTGTTGTAACTTCGCAAGACAAGAAATTGAAGCAGTCACAATTAAGGAGGAGTCTTATTTTTCTTCGATTGATTTCAACGACTAGTCATCTCGTATTCCATAACCGTTTGGTTGGAATATACATCTATTGTCAGCATCAATAACACTTGAAGGAGAATCATACTGTTTATTTAAAGTGAAATCCGAACCTCTAATCTGGACTTTATTCCAGATTGTACTACAGGACCAAACCCAGTATCACGAGTTGAATCCAAGCACTTTAACCATTTGACCATGAACATACATAAATACTCCACAGTAATTTTCTTTAAGGTTCCACACGTCGTAATAGTTGGTATTCTCATCTTTGATGTACCTGTACGTAATCCGTTTTAGGCAGGAACAGTGGCGGCGGTTGGACGTTAAAAGTGGGGGGGCAGGGCAAGACATGATCTGAATATTTGATATCAATGTTAGTTTTCCTGGTTGCTTGTAACACTTTGTTTGACAAAAGGTTGTATAACTATTAGGATACTGTCTTTTTCAGTTATACCGTAATATCTTGTTTCATATTTTATTAAGTAAATTGACAAGAGCAACGCACGTAGATACTAGTCCTTCGTACTCTTAAACAACGAAGGTGTAAGAAGAGATTTGATTTCTTGCTCATGAATATCTGTCTGGAAAATTGTGTGATCAGATTATTGGCCTACTTATTAACAAATTTGCAAAACAAATAAACAGAAAGGATAATATTAATCAAATAATCATAGTAATGAATAATGAGGCTTGTTTTGCAAAAGTTATATTGAAACTGGAAATTAATGAACAACTTATATTTTTAATTCCAGGAATGCTGTTATATGTGTTATTACTCTTAGAATGACAGTGAATACTATAAACATATGCTACGACATTTAAAGAAATACTTTTGCAGCTTCCCGAAACATGTTCGCTGCCATTAAGTACAGTTTTCATTTTCTTGGAATATATCAAAACTCAGCAATACTTAGAGTCACTCCACATTTCAGTTATACAAAATAATCCTAAAACCTAGAATTATGCTGAATTCACTAAATTTAATCGTATATACAAAACTGTATATGTACACCCTAAACTCGTATATTACACTGCAAAATTAATATTCCTTACTGAGCTCCTTCGTGGCTAAGCGGTTAGCGTACGCGGCTTAGACGTGCGAGACCCGGGCTCGGTTCCCGGGAGAAGCTCACGTGGTTCGGACTCCACGTTGATGATTAAGTCTACGTCTCATATAACTTCGCTGCTGAACAGGATGTTCAACTGAAAAAATCAAATCAAAATATTATTATTAGAAAGAAAAAATACATTTTAGGAACTGTCTATTTTTGTATATACAATTAAAGAATAACTTGTGAAGGACTTCTTTTCTTGCGAAATGTTATCTCAATTAGTTCCACAGCGGCTGACTAACATACCGATCAATTGCAAGAAGAAATGAAAGTGCGTTCGAATTGTGGCGCTCCAATAGGTTAATGTTTGGGCCATTTTTAGTGGCAGTTCAAACGCAATTCCTGTAGCTTTCTTAATTCCACGGGAAGACAACTAATACGTACTCATAGAACGACAAATATTTTATGGCACCATTTTTATTCTATGAACCAATAATACCTACAAAACTTTATATTTCCAAATGAAACTATATACATTAATGGGTAATTTTAAAAAAGTGGGGGGCAACTGCCCCCTTTGCCCCCCCCCGCCCGAATCGCCGCCCATGGGTAGGAATTTATGTTAAAATCCAATGTTAAGCTTTATGTTAGCGAATTTTATAAGTTTCGGTACTGAAATTAAAATGCACATTATTAAACTGTAAATACTCGATCAAACAATTTAATTCTAGTTTAGTGTATAGTATCGTGATTTAAAGAAACAGCAAAAACATCACCGATGCGAGTACATTATTCAAATTGAGGTAAATAAGCGAAAAGGCTTTCCGTTACGATTGTTCTTTCAGTTTTCGGTTTGAAATAGAATAACATCCTTTGTCTAAAAGCAACTCTCCCTGTTCAGTGAGTATTCACATTGCATGTAAGTGAAGGTCCGTGCCTCAGAGTTAGACCGACCACATATTAGCCAGAGGAAGGGAAGCCAAGCCGAGGCAAAGAGACACACAGGAGAGGATGCAGAGAGAAAGACCTGAGGCCATTGGCTGTGTATCTTAGAATGTTAGAAAGGCCTTGCACATTCGAAAAAATTAACATGAGAAATTTCAAAACATATGGGAGTCATCCAATTCTACCTAGGAAGATTTTCCCCTGATTCTCCCTAATAATTCGCACATTGAGGACAATGTTAAAAATTCAAAAACTAAAAATAAGTTTATAACTAACCTGTTAATGTGATGACTGAGCTTGTATCCGGGAAGCCAACTCCTCGATTCTTGATCGAATCTTCGAGAGTGCGAGAATCAGAGCTGCTTCTGGATTTAAGCAATTTCTGTGCTTCGTTTTTATTAATATTAATACAGAGAAACCCTGTTCAGACAAATATGTTGATACAAATGGAAGGAGTTGTGAAATAGCATTGTCACTAATTTCATTATACTCTTTTCGAGCATAAATCCAAAAGTCACAAATTGACAAGTTATCGAATTTCATTTGCATGCGAACTGTCAACAGATATTTCCAGCAGACTCCCAGAAGCAGTACTGTGTACCCTCAGTAACATCTTTGCGTACCCCCCGGTTGAATAGCACTGGCTTAGAGTACTAAACCTTGGCTCGACTGTTCCTTTCTTTGTGGTGAATGTACGGCCAGCCTTACTGACCTAATCCCAGCTTCTTTTCTTTTCCGAGTAAATGAGTAACATTGCTAGAGCAGTCTGTTATGTGCAGTTTTAAATTATAGGTGCCAGCAAGTAGAGGACATGACCATAGGCGCCGACTTTGGGGGGGAAGGACACTTTTGGCCCCCCTAATATTTAAAGGTGGGGTCCTCGCCCCCCTAATATAATCCACTTTAGGAAAAAGTAACAAAGAGAAGTAAGAATTTCTGTCGTAAACTTCGTTGTACCTTTAACTCAATATTAGGAACAGCCTTCTTATTCGATAGAAAACGCCATTTTTAAAATTGTGTTTAATAGAGCACTGAAGCTTCGACCAACACTATCGCAGCACTGATATGACAAGGGACGATCAATGTAGTGCGCAAACTTGCAGTGAAGTTCCCAAATTTTGAACTTGAATTTGTTTTAGGCAAATTTGATTTAGGTCTTGAAATTCGCAGCGGAAGCGATGGAACGGACTAAGATACTGTGGGGAGGGGCTTTCATTAAGCAGTTGATAGAAAACTTCATATATTCATTCATTCCCCCCCGCCCCCATCGGTGCAAATCTGTCTTCAACATTGAGGGGGACGGTGGAGGATCAGGGGAGCAGAGTTGTCTTCAAGATCGCCCCGTAATAAATTTGTTAGTTTTTCGCATTCCACTTAGAACAATAATCAATAATCCTTCTTAGCATTTCTATGAATTTCATTGACTTTCCATTTTCTTATGTTCTTTGTTCAGAAATAATACTGTATTTGTATAATGTAAGAATTGCGTCCTCTTTTTCTTTCTTTTGTCCTTTCTATTTTTCTGTTTCTTTTTCTTGATGTTACTTTCTTTCGTTTTGCCTATCATACTTTCGACTGTTGTCAGTTGTAATTCAAGTCGGCCGTCATCAGTAACACCAAAACTAAGAGGAGTTGATAAGCGAAAGTGATGTTCCACACCAACTTGCGCGGATATCAACATAACGGGACTTTAGTTATTATAGCAAAGGAAAAATTATATCGTTTTGTTATTTTAAAAAGAAGGAAATGTTTGAATTAAAGAAAATCAAAACGGGGGCATAATTAGCCCGGGAAATTAGGTAGGCCAAGAGTATACTTCCTTTTTCTTCTATGAATAGAATAAAAGGTGAGATTCACTTTTAAGTTTTTGTATTATACCATATAGGATTTATCGGTCTGCAATTCTTGCCATTGAAATTTCAATTCATGCATAAATTAAAATACATTTAATTCTCAAACTCAGGTGGGCAATTGCCCACTTTCTTCCCTGTGTTGGGTATAGCCCCTCGAAACAAAATCCTAAAGGCGCCACTGGTTGTCTTCAACATTGCGAGGTGGGCAGATTTGAGACTTATTCTAGGGAAGGAAGATGAAATCCATACTACGGTAAGGGGCCGCAGTGGCTCAGTGGTAGAGCGTTCACCTCTGGTGCATCGGGTCCCGGGTTCAAAAGCTGCTCCCGCGACGTGAATTTTGTAGTGGACAAACACCATGTACGTGGGTTTATTCGGGGTTCTCCCGTTTCCTCCCACTTTCTTCGTTCCACCATTTCATTCATTTCTCATTATCACAGTTTCCTTTAGCCCAGCCAGCATAACCGTAGGACATAAAACTCAAAGATTTTCAGATTACGGTAGATGAATCTGATTTCTGAGGTAAACATGTTGTAGAGTATCTTATATATAAAAGAGAACGCACAAATCCTTTGTTCCCTCATCACGGTAATACGGCTGAACCAATTTCTTTCATTTTTGGGGGGTTATTAGGATTTGGACCCTAGATGGTTTTTATCATATCACTTTAATTTTCAATTACCAGTGTCTTGAGATAATTGACCATTCAAGTGTCCATAACGTACAAATCCTTTGTTAGTTCATCATAGGTAAAAATAAACGTATTTATATGCAACCCGCATGACCGTGTCACTCGGCGGGTTAACATAAATGACAGGCGATATAATGTTAACATTTACTGCAATCTACTATGGTTTTTATCATATCACTTGAAAGCGAAAAAGTAAAAATTATCTAATTAACAAGGTTTATTGCGTTCCGGGGTGACCCCAGCGAAGCGGGGCGGGTTAACATAAATGACAGGCGATATAATGTTAACATTTACTGCAATCTTCTATGGTTTTTATCATATCACTTGAAAGCGAAAAAGTAAAAATTATCTAAGTAACAAAGTTTATTGCGTTCCGGGGTGACCGCAGCGAAGCGGGGTGAACGCTGCTAGTATTATATATTAGGCGATGTAGATGACGTAGTAGGGTCTAGTAGTATTTATCCGTATTACAAATCACTGCCGTAAACACATTCTGAAATCTTAATACATGAATATTTATAATTGGTATGTTTCCAATTAGGCATCAACAATGATCCACGTTAAAATTTTGGACACTTGATTTATAATAATATAAATAATGACTTCCCTAAAACTATGAAGAAAGAAAATTATGTATGACACAACAATACTCTTATTTGAGCAAAATGATGATAATCTCAGTAGCATTACAGGAATCGTTACAGAAATCTGATACATGTCATATACTCTTTAGTTAACAGATGTAACCTTAAGATTCCAGCAATTAAATTATTTTCTTTACTTACGAAGCATGAGTAGATGCCTAGGCTGATACTACAAATAGATGAAATGCACGTTTACTGAAAAGATGGGTTCTACTGACGTAGGGTAGTCTATATACTCTTCGTGTGCTAGGGCCTAGGAGAGAGAAGGAGATAAGATTTCAGATCAGGCTACGTCCCGCTCAGTCGCACACCTTCCTTTTCATTAAAAGTGGGAAAGCCAAGAGAAATCAATTTCATCTCACTTTCCTTTGAGGCAGTCGGACACAAATCATCACACTTATCTGCAAAAAGCACTTTTCAAATCGAATTATTGGGGGAACCTCCAGTTCCAATGTTGGGGGACATGTCTCCCAATTTTCCCGGGAATTTTGCCCGTACCTACAGCTGAGATAATTTTCCAGAATGAGGAGAGGAGCATATTCTCATCTGGCATTTATTGCAATTTGTGCCCAAGTAGCGGATGTGTAACTAATGCATATTGATCAGACTACTAAACGCACTACAGCACGAAGTTCAGTTTGAACTACTACAAAATACGAATCTTGTAAAAGGTAAAAGCTAAGAGAAATCAATTCCATCATACATTCCTTTATGGCAGACGGACAAAAATCATAACACTTATCCAAAAAAGCACTTTTCACGTCAGATTATTGGGTCGGACATGTCCCTCTCATCCTCCCGGGATTTGCGCCAGTGCCCCCCCCCCAATATTGTCTTCAAGTCGGCGGCTATGGACATGACACACATTGCGTTATAAAATGTTTAAGGCGTCCGAGATAAAATATAAAAATATTCACTCGAGGGAGTCGAGGGAGTAAAATCGAGGGAGTCGAGGGAGTAAAAATATTCACTCGATGGAGTCGAGGGAGTAAAAATATTCACTCCAGGGACTCGTGAGAGTAAAAATGTTCACTCGAGGGAGTCAAGGGAGTAAAAATATTCACTCGAGGGAATCGAGGGAGTAAAAATATTTACTCAAGGGAGTCGAGAAAGTAAAAATATTCACTCGAGGGAGTAAAAATATTCACTCGAGGGAGTCGAGGGAGTAAAAATATTCACTCTAGAAACTCCCTCGAGTGAATATTTTTACTACCTTGCCTCCCACGAATGAATATTTTTACTCCATCGATTCCCTAGAGTGAATATTTTTACTTCCTCGACTCCCTCGAGTGAATATTTTTCTCCCTCGAGTGAATATTTTTACTCCCTCGAGTGAAAATTTTTACTCCCTCGAATCCCTAGAGTGAATATTTTTACTCTTTCGAGTGAATACTTTTACTACCTCGACTCCCTCGAGTGAATATTTTTACTCTCTCGGCTCCCTCGAGTGAATATTTTTATCCCTCGAGTGAAAATTTTTACTCCCTCGACTCCCTAGAGTGAAAATTTTTACTCCCTCGACTCTCTCGAGTGAATATTTTTACTCCCTCGACTCCCTCGAGTGAATATTTTTACTCTCTCGGCTCCCTCGAGTGAATATTTTTATCCCTTGAGTGAAAATTTTTACTCCCTCGACTCCCTAGACGGAAAATTTTTACTCCCTCGACTCTCGAGTGAATATTTTTACTCCCTCGACTCTCTCGAGTGAATATTTTTACTCCCTCGATTGAATATTTTTACTCCCTCGAGTGAAAATTTTTACTCCCTCGACTCCCGAGAGTGAATATTTTTACTCCCTCGACTCCCTCGAGTGAATATTTTTACTTCCTGTACTCCCTCGAGTGAATATTTTTACTCCATCGACTTCTCGAGTGAATATTTTTACTCCCTTAACTCCCTCGAGTGAATATTTTTACTCCCTCGACTCCCTCGAGTGAATATTTTTATCCCTTGAGTGAAAATTTTTACTCCCTCGACTCCCTAGAGGGAAAATTTTTACTCCCTCGACTCTCTCGAGTGAATATTTTTACTCCCTCGAGTGAATATTTTTACTCTCTTGGCTCCCTCGAGTAAATATTTTTATCCCTCGAGTGAAAATTTTTACTCCCTCGATTCCCTAGAGGGAAACTTTTTACTCCCTCGACCCTCTCGAGTGAATATTTTTACTCTCTCGGCTCCCTCGAGTAAATATTTTTATCCCTTGAGTGAAAATTTTTACTCCCTCGACTCCCTAGAGGGAAAATTTTTACTCCCTCGACTCTCTCGAGTGAATATTTTTACTCCCTCGACTCTCTCGAGTGAATATTTTTACTTCCTCGACTCCCTCGATTGAATATTTTTACTCTTTCGAGTGAAAATTTTTACTCCCTCGACTCCCTCGAGTGAATATTTTTACTTCCTGGACTCCCTCGAGTGAATATTTTTACTCCATCGACTTCTTGAGTGAATATTTTTATTCCCTTAACTCCCTCGAGTGAATATTTTTACTCCCTCGACTCCCTCGAGTGAATATTTTTATCCCTTGAGTGAAAATTTTTACTCCCTCGACTCCCTAGAGGGAAAATTTTTACTCCCTCGACTCTCTCGAGTGAATATTTTTACTCCCTCGAGTGAATATTTTTACTCTCTCGGCTCCCTCGAGTAAATATTTTTATCCCTCGAGTGAAAATTTTTACTCCCTCGACTCCCTAGAGGGAAACTTTTTACTCCCTCGACCCTCTCGAGTGAATATTTTTACTCTCTCGGCTCCCTCGAGTAAATATTTTTATCCCTTGACTGAAAATTTTTACTCCCTCGACTCCCTAGAGGGAAAATTTTTACTCCTTCGACTCTCTCGAGTGAATATTTTTACTCCCTCGACTCTCTCGAGTGAATATTTTTACTTCCTCGACTCCCTCGATTGAATATTTTTACTCTTTCGAGTGAAAATTTTTACTCCCTCGACTCCCTAGAGTGAATATTTTTACTCCCTCGACTCCCTCGAGTGAATATTTTTACTTGCTCGACTCTCTCGAGTGAATATTTTTACTCCATCGACTCCTCGAGTGAATATTTTAACTCCCTCGACTCCCTCGAGTTAATATTTTTACTCCCTCGACTCCCTCGAGTGAATATTTTTACTCCCTCAACTCCCTCGAGTGAATATTTTTACTCTTTCTACTGGTTCGAGTGTATATTTTTTACTGCCTCGACTCGTTCGAGTGTATATTTTTAATGCCTCGACTCGTTCGAGTGTATATTTTTACTGCCTCGCCTCCCTCGAGTGAATATTTTTACTTCCTCGACTCCCTCGAGTGAATATTTTTACTCCCTCGACTCCTTCGAGTGAATATTTTTACTCCCTCGACTCGCTCGTGTGAATATTTTTACTCCCTCGACTCCCTCGAGTGAATATTTTTACTCCCTCGACTCCCTCGAGTGAATATTTTTACTACCTTGCCTCCCACGAATGAATATTTTTACTCCATCGATTCCCTAGAGTGAATATTTTTACTTCCTCGACTCCCTCGAGTGAATATTTTTCTCCCTCGAGTGAATATTTTTACTCCCTCGAGTGAAAATTTTTACTCCCTCGAATCCCTAGAGTGATTTTTACTCTTTCGAGTGAATACTTTTACTACCTCGACTCCCTCGAGTGAATATTTTTACTCCCTCGAGTGAATATTTTTACTCTCTCGGCTCCCTCGAGTGAATATTTTTATCCCTCGAGTGAAAATTTTTACTCCCTCGACTCCCTAGAGTGAAAATTTTTACTCCCTCGACTCTCTCGAGTGAATATTTTTACTCCCTCGACTCCCTCGAGTGAATATTTTTACTCTCTCGGCTCCCTCGAGTGAATATTTTTATCCCTTGAGTGAAAATTTTTACTCCCTCGACTCCCTAGACGGAAAATTTTTACTCCCTCGACTCTCGAGTGAATATTTTTACTCCCTCGACTCTCTCGAGTGAATATTTTTACTCCCTCGATTGAATATTTTTACTCCCTCGAGTGAAAATTTTTACTCCCTCGACTCCCTAGAGTGAATATTTTTACTCCCTCGACTCCCTCGAGTGAATATTTTTACTTCCTGGACTCCCTCGAGTGAATATTTTTACTCCATCGACTTCTCGAGTGAATATTTTTACTCCCTTAACTCCCTCGAGTGAATATTTTTACTCCCTCGAGTGAATATTTTTACTCCTTCGAGTGAAAATTTTTTCTCCCTCGACTCCCTAGAGTGAATATTTTTACTCTCTCGACTCCCTCGAGTAAATATTTTTACTCCCTCGACTCCCTTGAGTGAACATTTTTACTCCCTCGACTCCCTCGTGAGAATAATTTTCCTTCTCGACTCCTTCGAGTGAATATTTTTACTCCCTCGAGTGAATATTTGTACTCCCACGAGTCCCTCGAGTGAATATTTTTACTCCCTCGACTCCCTCGAATGAATATTTTTATTCCCTCGACTCTCTCGAGTGAATATTTTTGCTCCCTCGACTCCCTCGAGTGTATATTTTTACTCCTCGACTCCCTCGAGTGAATATTTTTACTACCTCGAGTGAAAATTTTTACTCCCTCGACTCTCTAGAGTAAATATTTTTACTCCCTCGAGTGAATATTTTTACTCCCTCGACTCCCTCTAGTAATTATTTTTACTCCCTCGACTCCCTCGACTCCCTCGATGAAGTCAGTCCGGATACAATACTACTGTGAATTTTGAGAATTAGGCAAAGGAAAATACACTCGAATATAGATTTGACGTATTAGGGAGTGTATCGAAAAGTAGTTAGCAACATTGGAGGTGCCGGTGTGCACTTGCGAGGCTGCAAAGACGGCAAAACCTGGAAGCACCTGGTCAATTGAAGTCTTGTAAACGGATAGCGGCGTGCTTGTTGCTGTGTTCCGAGTTGAATGGGAAATGTGGCGTGTGAAACGGGAAGTGAAGTGTGAAATCCTGCACAATTGGTGCACCGTCAAGGGCATAACATACAATCAGATAGGAAAAAAGTGTGGAGTTCATCATACAACTGTGAAATCGGTCACTGAGAAATTAGGTGAGCATTACAGCTTTGAAGATATGCCGAGATCCGGGCGATAAAAGGCCCCCAAAAACCCTGGACTCGACCGTTAAGTTGTGTGGTTGATACACCAAAATCCATCAATGTCTGTGCGGGATTTGGCTATCAAAGCGAGAACGTCCATAGGAATGATTCAGTGTATCAAGGCCAGACAATTTGAAGACCTATAAGAAGCAGAAATGTGCGAAACAAACACCAAAGCAGAGACAAACGGCCCAAACAAGAGCCCGCAAGCTGTATGACAACATCGTAAAGTCACCAGAGCGATGTGTGTTGATGGACGATGAAACGTACGTAAAAGAGGACTCAAAAACACTTCCGGGACCCCAATATTATACTGCACGCAATGCTGGGGATGTATGTGCTGCACAGAGATACGTTGACGTGGAAAAATTTGGGAAAAAAGTACTGGTATCGCAGGCAATCTGCTCCTGTGGTTTGCGCTCCGGTATTTTTTATGCAGAATCCACCATAAACGCAGAAGTGTACCGAAAGGAATGTCTACAAAAAAGAGTGCTGCCATTGTATAAAAGGCATGTAATTCCCCCCCCCCCCTTGTTTTGGCCCGACTTAGCAACAGCACACTATGCTAAGACGACAGTACGGTGGCTCAATGAGCAGAACATCGAGTTTGTAAGGAAACACATGAATCCACCAAACTGCCCACAACTCCGTCCAATCGAAAGATATTGGGCAATTATCAAACGCAACTTCCGAAAGAATGATAAACCAGTGCGCAACATGGCGGACTTCAAGAGCAACTGGGCTGCAGCATCGAGGAAATGCACCGTCGAGACTGTGCAACGGTTACTGGCTGGAATTAAACAGAAACTACGTTCATATATACGACGGGACATGTAAGTTGTATTTTCTTTGTCAAGTAGATACATAGAGGTTCTCTATTAATAAAAATTTGGGTTTGCTTCACTTTTTATCTTTTCTTCTGACTTTCCTGACATATGCAATGTTGCTAACTACTTTTCGATACACTCCTTAGTTAACTCAAAAATTATTTTTGTACAGTACTGTTCAAAAAAATCTGACCACCAAACACTTTTTCAATATGCATAGAAAATATCAGTGTTTTGGCCTGAAGTAAGTATCGCAATTCTTTAATTGATGTGTTCGTTAATTTCAATACCAATTGTACTTAAATATCAATGGTGCATGGCAAGTCAAAGAGAAGTTGCTGCTGAGGTTCTCAACAAGACTATACATACATGGGTTATATCTTTTGACAACTACAAATTTAGAAGCTGTAAGTTTTTCATGTATTTTAAAAAAATCGTTTTTTGTTTTCCTTACAGAGAATTTAGTTCCCTCTTAAATACAACCTCTAAATAATAGAAAAACATCTCTAACTACTTTTTGAATTTTATATTAAATGCAATTCAATATCTTCGACACACTGTGATTTCTCATTGATATAATTTGGTTATACCTAGTACGTGAATATGGGGTTGTAGTGTCCGCACCCTTAATCAGCATAATTACTACGATACGCATGTTTCACATTATCCTACACCACACCATGCATGCCTATTTCCTTCTGCGTCCAATCTCCCAGCTACAATGTAGCAACAGGGTTGCAAGTGAATGAAACATATTGCAGTTAGTAATAGTGTCTTTCTACATGGGAGCTGGTCAAGTGCGCCCATGTTGTGGTTTCCAAGGGGGAGGGGGGCAAGTAAAGTGACATTTCAAATATGGTTTCAAATTTTGATGAAACTATTCTAAAAATTCAATTGGATTTTCGATATTCCGAAGTACAAATTCCTCTATGGGGGGCACGCGCACCACCTTGGCCCCCCTGATGGGCGCCCTTGGAGCCGGTGACCGTGATTTGTTCCGTTCATCTAGTTCTGTTATTAGTCCAGCTCTAATCCACTATTTCAAACCACTTGACAATTCCAACCTAAATGTTACAGAAACAAAAAGTAAATAGCCCTACTAATGTATAACAGAACGTAGAAAAATTAATATTTCAGTTTTCCTTTTCATGGATAGATCCTTTAGCCTAAAGGAGACGGCTTATCCATGGAAATGAATGTTATGAGACGGATTGGTGGAAGTCGAATGTGGGAGAAAATCACAGAATCATGGACTCGATGTTGTCTACCATGAGTTCACATGATGTGGATCGAACGAGAGACAACTCACTCCTAGATATAAGTGCGCTTTATAACTGAGGTACTGTGCTCACAGTAGAATGTACACGTGACGTAGATGTTGGTCATTTACGCGCAAAGAGTAGGTTCTGATTTATTTTAAAAAACGATTTTCCTGAAGAAAGGTCTATAAAGTGTTTACGGAAAGAAAGAAAGAAAGAAAAAATGACAAGGTAACCAGATATCACACGGCCAATATAATAGAGATGCTTTAGATGAATAGAACACGTCACTTGTATGTCAAATACAGACAATGTTTATGAAGCTCTAAGTAAAAAAGGACAATCAGAAAGATACCTGAAGGTAGAAAAATAAGTAAGTTCTTTCTAGTTTTCCTTTAACATTTTCTTAGTTTTTTTTAAAGTTTATCCTCGTTTTACAGCACTAGGACTATGCAAGATATGAAACTACAGTTCAAGATAGAACCTAAACTATTGGGACGTGTTTAATTGTTCTTCTATCAGGATCAAACGCGGGTTCCCATCCACAAAACGCGTTCGTGACAACTAGAGTAGAGAAGAGGGCAACCACATTTTTGTAAGATTGCTGTGGTAATAAATAGAGTAGCGGAGAGGGCAACTACTTTTTGTAAGATTGCTGTAGTAATATATAGAGTAGCAGGGAGAGCAGCCATTTTTTGTGAGATTGCTGTGGTAATAAATAGAGTAGCGGAGAGGTTGATTTCATTTGATTTTGAGTTTAACGTCCCTTTCAGCAGCAAGGTTACATGAAACGGGACCTACTAATAAACGTGGAATCCGAACTACATGAGTTCCTGCCAGGAATCGTACCCGGGTTTTCCACGCCAAACGAACGTACGCTATAAGCTTAGTCACGAAGAAGCTCAAGTAGAAGAAAATGTAACCAGATTTTTTGTGAGATTGCTTTGGTAATAAATAGAGTAGTGGAGAGAGAAACTATTTTTTGTAAGATTGTTGAAGTAGTAACTAGAGCAACGGACATGACAACCACTTTTTTGTAAGATTGCTGCAGTAGTAAATAGAGAAACGGCGAGGGTAACCACTTTTTGTAAGATTGCTATGGTAATAAATAGAGTAGCGCAGAGGGCAACAATATTTTTGTGAGGTTGTTGCAGTAATAACTAGAGCAGCGGACAGAAATAGTATTTTTATAAGATTGTTGTGGTAATAAATACAGTAGCGAAGAGGGTAACCACTTTTTTGTGAAATTGTTCTGGTAATGAATTGAACAGCGGAGGGGGTAACATTTTTATAAGATTGGTGTGATAATAAATAGAGTATCCGAGAAGGTAACCAATTTTTGTGAGATTGTTGTGGTAATAAATAGAGTAGCGGAGAGGGTAATCACTTTTTTGTAAGAATGTTGTGGTAATAAATAGAGTAGCGCAGAAGGTAACTACTTTTTTGTGAGATTGGTGTAGTAATAAGTAGAGCAGTGGAAAGGACAACCACTTTTTTGTAAGATTGTTGTGGTAATAAATAGAGTCATGATCTAATTGATGACGGTTAATACTGCAGCAATGAGCTTTCAAGTTTCCTAAGTTAGAGAAATATTTTTATGTTACTAGTTTGCCACTTCAGCATCGAACAGTTTTTTAAAAATTTCCCTTGATATTCAAACAAAGCTCTTGTTATTGAGTTAATAAACAAATTGGTAGAAAGTAAATTATCTGGTAAGAGAGAGATAAAGCGTAATTTTGTTTGTTCCTTTTATGCTACCAAATGGGATTTGTCAATTTCCTAATTAATTCTGACAATGAGGGATTCGTATGTAGCGTAATTGGGTGCTCTAATCAGTCAAAGTGAAAATTGTCTTTCTGGCTTCATGAGGAAATCATGATTGTAATTACATTTTGTGATAACCAACGATTGTTCAGTTTAATGCCGCAGATGGTTGACTGTTATGTTTCAGAAATTATTTTAAAAGAACTAGGTTGCTTTATGAGTCTAGTAAACTGATTCTATTTTATACGAGTAGAATACTAGCATCAATTAATTACCCGCTTCGCTGGGTTAAATTAAGAAAAAATAGTAATAAGTTCCGTTAGTAGGTCACTTTTTATGGTCATTTTTGCTCCTTAATATTGCTCACTTTCTATGATTTTTATATACCTCCTTTGCTCCCCATGTTGCGGGCCACGGCATCGGAAGTGTCATTGTTCATCTCAGCGACTCCGAAAAGTATGAATTCGACACTGATATTGGTAATTTTGATATTATATATATATATATGTATATATATATATATATATATATATATATATATATATATATATATATATATATATATATATATATAATCAAAATTACCAATACATATACCAATATATATATCCTCCACTCCCATAATTTTTGCGGGGATCAATTTGGATTTGAATGGCATCAGAACTGTCACTGTTCATCCCAGCGACCTTAAAAACTCTAGATTAGTCACTAATATCGGTTATTTTCTATCATTCTTCTACTACCTTCTCCCCTAAGTTCTATCGTGAAAGTGATATGATAGAAACCACTTCAGGTCCGAACTTCATTCACATTGAATATTTGATTAAGGTCGGTCCTGTGGTTAAAGCGTGATGAAGTCACAAAGACGGTCACTTTTATTTTTATTATTTTTACATATATATCTCCCCTTTCCTAGTTCAACCGTAAAAGTGAAATAACGAAAACATAACAGGCCCGAATCTTATCTATGTTGAAAGTTTGATCAAGATCGGTTGAGTGATTCAAGAGTTATTAAGTTTTATTTATTTTTTTAGATTTCTCCCATCCCATCCCCTTCCCCTAAGTTCTACCATTAAAGTGATATGATATAAACCACCTCATATCTAAACCTCATCTATGTTGAAAATTTGGTCAAGATTGGTCGGGTGTTTAAACGTGATGAAGTCACAAAGATAGTCACTTTTACTTTTACTTTTTCGACAACGTATATAAGAAAATATCTCAGGCTCTAACCTTATCTATGGTGAAAGTTTGATCGTGATCGGTCGGCTGGTTCAAGAGTTATTAAGTTTCATTTATTTTCATATATTTCCTCTCTTCCCAGATCTACTGTCAAAATGAAATGATAAAAAAAACTTCCGAGGTTTGAGCTTCATATATGTTGAAAATGTGATTGAGATCGATCGGGTGATTCAAAAATAATTAATTCACGCACATAGTCACTTTTATTTTTATATTTATTGATTTTTGTATATCTCTCCCTCCATCCACTTCCTTACGTTGCTCCGTCAAAGTGAGATGATAAAAATCATTCCAGTCTCGAACCTCATCTACGTTGTAAATTTGATCAAGATCAGTTGGGTGTTTCAAGAGTTATTAAGTTTTATTTGTTTTTTGTCCCCCTCCCCTAAGTTGTACCGTCAAAGTAAATAGCTAAAAACACTCCCAGGCCAGAACCATATCTAGGTTGAAAATTTGATCGAGATCGGTCTTGGGGTTCAAGAGATTAAAAGTCACAAGCATAATCAGTTTCAATTTAATAATAGAGATAACACGAACATGCTGAATTCTTGTCCACAATATGAACAATCGTACAGATTTTCTACTTTAAGTTACACTGTTGCAGTAATTTGTTCTTGTTTCGTTGGATTATACTAGTGTACCTTGTAACATTGTAATGTGAGTGCGCACCCAGAATTTTTGGTTGGGAGGGGTTCAATGCTACAAGCCACTACATCTATGTAATATTGTACGGGTATTATTCTGCACCCAAAAGACGATAGGTATTTGTAAAATACTTCCACCATATTTTCAGAAAAATGATCAAATGTTCATGCTACGCGAAGGTGGATCATCACCCGGAAGTCAGTACATATTTTAGGTCATTCCCTTAACTACTGTGCAATGAAGCATTACATATAATAAATATTATACTATAAGATAGAGCTATGTTTCAGCTACAACACAATACACTGATTTATTTGGTTATATATTCTGATATCGAAAAAGACAACAAATAAAAGAAAAATATTTGATTCGTTTTACAATGAGCACACAAGATGGCACTTGATGTTAGATCTTACTAGAAGTGCTCCGTTTTATGAAATGTTTATTTATATGTGTAAAGTGTTTTAAAGTAACGATCTAATTACGAAATAGATATATTGTTTGATCATTTCTCCTGTTATGTTTCACATTTTATTTAAATATTAATTTGCATTTAAGGAAATCGATTTTGAGAAGAAATTTACGCTGAACGCCATAATGCGTTGTTGACAAATTTGTACGTTCGCTGTGACAGTCACAATAAGAAAATTCCTGGATTCTAGCGTTGCAGTTTGAAAAGCGGAACATATTTATGAATTTCGGTAAGGGTCGAAAATTAATTTCTTCAATAAGTATCCAAGCAGAATTCCATGACTACTTCCTTCATTATCTAGTATCAGTAAACAATCGACACTATCTGGCAACACCGCACTATTCAAGCAGCGTTTAGCATAGCAACGGAGAAAGTGTATAAATGTATGTTGAGTTAGGAAATCTTGAAGACGCATCCGGATCCCGTTTGCCCCTCGTATTGCGAGCTCCCGTGAGTACGATTGTCCGTTTGTATCTAAGTATGCCCGTGGGTTAGTCTGCACGATAAATCTCCAAGAAAAATGAATTTTTGAATTATGTCCTCTGCAATAGATAGGGAGTGAGATTTATCTCTCGGTGAAATTTGTTAGTGGAGTCAATCCGATAACCTTTTCATGGGTAACGGAGGCTTTAAAGGTGGTTATCCTTATCCCGTTCATTCATAAATGCACATTTCATATGACCCCAAATATTGTCTTCAGCAGAATTTACAACAGAATATTCTTTTCTTGAATATTAGAGATAATGGAAAATAGCCTACATAATGAAGAGGGCGTTTGAGTAGGAGGAAGAATAATTAGATGCATACGGTTTACAGATGATACGGTACTTATTGCGGAATCTGGAAAGAAAATCAACAATATGTTACAAACTTAAGGAAGGGTTGTGAAGAATATGGGATGAAAATAGATGTTAGAAAGACAAAAGTGATAAAGATTGGAACGAAGCAATCGGCGTCAAATATAGAAATAGGAGTGTAGAAAATAGAATAGGTAACTAGTTTTCAATACTTAGTTTGTATTATTAGTGATGATATGAAATGCGAACGTAAAATAAAAGTAAGGAAAGGAATGGCAAAAGAAGCCTTCAGGACAAAAAAAAAATCTGTTTTGTAAGTTCTTGAATAAAGAGTTGAGAAAAAGACTCATTACGCGTGGAGGATTGTACTGTATGGGTTAGAAACACGAATACTATGCAAAAATGATGAGAACCGACTGGAAGCTTTCTAAATGTGAGTGTGGAGAAGAATGGAGAGAAATAACTGGGTCGAGCAGAAAACGAATCAGAGGGTTTTAAAAATGGTGGAGGAGAAAAGAAAAATTATTGAGAAAAAGAGAAACTGGTTGAGGCATTCGATTAAAAGGAGATGTATCACGACGGACATGTAGAGAGTATGGTGGCAGGAAAGAGAGGAAGCGGTGAAGAAGACTACAATTAATGGACCAAAAAAAAAAGAGAGAAATCGTACGTGAAGATAAAGAGGTTAGCGAAAGCCTGTGGAGCATGGAAGCGTCTCAGTTATAGCAACTGACCTGCTAATAATGACAGAACACTCATGATGATGATGATGATAACTACAAGTTCCTTCATTTTTTGTAGTGTTCATATTAAACTGTTTAACTATGTTACATAGTATTAAGAACACTGTAAGAATAAAGTTTCCTATTTCATATAAAAGTACTTCAGCAGAGGTCTGAACAATAGAGGTAAAATATTGTAACTAAAAGTGATTTATTTATCAATTCCAGTTGTAATGCTTCTCGAAGTGATGGGTATTACAGTCTACTTTGTCAAGGTTATAGTTGTATTGTCTTTAATTCTACATATGTTCAGCTGATTCATAACTTTGGTTAACGTGTTTGAGATACGATAAACTTGATCGAAACATACACGACTCATTTGCTTTGGTGAATATTCCTTTTTGTTTGAGTGTTCAATGTTTACTCCTGACCTGAAAAAATTGATTATCTATGGAGAGAAGAATATATCGAAAAGAAATATGCTTTTTACCAAATCCTCGCGATTAAGTCATAAGAACTATTTTCTTTTGTTTGCATTTTAAATAAGGAAGTTCGTTTGGGCCAAACACTGCCATAATTTACCAATACAAATAAGAAACAAAGTCAAGAGGAGTGTAAATACAACGATAAGGCAGAGCAGCCATTTTCCTTTTCTATTTAGTATATTTCGTTATGTTTGAGGTGTAACAATTAGAGATCTAATCTCTATTCCCTAGTTTAAAAAGTACCTTGAGAGCCTTGATAATTTAGTTTAGTTTCCTACCCTGTAGTGTTTTTAGCTACTGTCAGTAGGTAGCTTGAGAGTTTGGGTAGGGCTAACAACCTCATCCTGTAAAAAAAAAAAGCACCTGTTCAGAAATCTTCACAAAAGCCTCGGACAATGACTGATAACTTGGCACGACATCAGCAAAAGAAAATGGACATGACATTTGGAACATGGAATATTAGGAGTCTTTATAGGGCAGGCGCGTTAAAATCCGTAACGAGTGAGTTAGAGAAATACGGATGGACCTCATAAGAGTTCAGGAATATACGTAGGTGGGGAGGAAATGGATCTGTGAATTCCGGAAATTTTACGTTCTTTCAGGGGGAAGGAAATAAAAATCACCATTTAGGAAGAGGGTTTTTCGTTCACAAACGAATATTACCAGCAATTAAAATGGTTGAATTTGATACTGACAGACTTTCTTTTATTACTCTTAAGGGACGGTTATGTGATATTATGGTTCGACCAGGAATGCATTAAAAGAGCAGAGAAGAAAAAACAGGCAAAATTACGCTGGCTACAAAATACGAATGAAATAACTACACAAAATTTCGCAGATATCAGGCGGGAAACTTCCAAAACTTTTAGAACAAAGAAACGCGATATTTTGAAAGCTAAAATTAAGGAACTTGAAGATAATAGGAAAAATAAAAACATCCGGGACATGTATAAGGGGATCAGCGAATTTAAGAAAGGCTATCAAACTCGTTTTTATATATTAAAGAAAGCCGACGGAACAGTTCTCGCTGATACGGATAGCATCTTAAATAGATGGAAAAATTTCTTTGACGATTTGCTTAACACGCAGCCAAAAATTAATGTGCGTGGAGATAAGGATATACACACCGCAGAACCGTATATTCCAGAATCCAACCGAATAGAAACAGAACCCCCCATAAAGAAATTAAAGAAACACAAATCTCCGGGTGTAGATGAAATTCCGGCTGAGTTAATTTTAGCTAGCGCAAAATTGTGGAACAAGGTACACAAACTCATTCTCATCTGGAACAAGGAAAAATTGCCACAAGAGTGGAAAGAATCAATCATTTTTCCAATTCACAAGAAAGGTGACAAAACTGACTAATAATTATCGAGGCATTTCTCTTCTGTCAACATCCTATAAAATCCTTTCAAATATTCTACTAGCAAGATTGACCCCATACGCAGATGATATTATTGGAGATTATCAGTGCGGATTTATACGAAATCGATCAACTATCGACCAAATATTTACCATGCGCCAAATACTCGAAAAAAAGTGGGAATACAGTAGCCCGGTACATCAACTATTTATTAATATTAGAAAGGCGTACGACTCGGTTAGGAGAGAAATATTACACAACGTTCTTACAGAACTTGGAATATTGAGAAAGCTAATTAGATTAACTAACATATATTTAAATGAATCCCAAAGTAAAGTCCGTGTTGGAAAATTTTTATCCACAAGCTTTCACGTCGAAAATGGTCTGAAACAAGGAGATGCGTTGTCGCCATTACTATTTAACTTTGTACTGGAATACGCTATAAGAAAAATAAAAGATAGCTAGCCGGGCCTACAGTTGAACGGTATTCACCAGGTTATGGCATATGCTGATGATGTAAATTTAATACGGCAAGATAGGAGGATAATAGAAAGAAATGCAGAGATCTTATTAAACGCTTACAGGGACATGGGTTAAGAAGTAAATGCAGAGAAAACTAAATACATGTATTAAAATATTATGTATGCATTAAAATATTAAATAATACTTTTGATAAAGTGGATACTTTCAAATATTTAGGATCAATATTAACAGACGAAAATCCTATTCAGGAAGAAATTAAATGTCGACTAAAAGTAGGGAATTCGTGTTACTATTCGGTTCAGAATCTCTTGTCGTCTCGAATTCTGTCGAGGAATGTGAAGCTTAAAATATATAAAATGATAATCATGCCTGTTGTTCTGTATGGTTGCGAAACATGGTCACTTACTCTGAGGAAAGAACATAAACTGAAAGTATTTGAGAACAAGATCCTGAGACGAATATTCGGACCCAAGAGGAACAGGAATGGGGAATGGCGGAAGCTTCATAACGTGGAACTACATAATTTATACGGTTTACCCAACAATTTAGGATCGTCAACTCTAGGAGGCTTAGGTGGGCAGGTCATGTAGCTAGAACGGAAGAAAGTAAAAACGCTTTCAAAGTCTTGACTGGAAGACGAATAGGAAAACGACCATTAGGAAGACGTAGGCGCAGATGGGAGGACAATATTAAGATGGACCTCGCAGAGATAGGAATACAAAGTAGAAACTGGATGCAGTTAGCTAAGGATAGAAATCAGTGGAGAGCTTTTGTGAACGCGGCATTAAACCTCCGGGTTCCATAGGCCATAGAGTTTGTTAGTTAGTTACATCCAAACCATTTGCATTGTTTTAGGTTGAAATCGGTCAATGATAAGGATTATTTTTACTTTATCTTGAAAAATAATATTTTGTACTAACAACATTTTCGTTGAACGCAATGTATGATTTGCACAGGAAGCATTGTCTTAAAGGCACAAATTACTACCGTTGATTAAGGCGGAGAGTGTTCAGTTATAAGATAAGTTCATCCCAACTTAAAGAAAATATTGTAGGGAATTTGCAAAAACTAAACCTCACTTTTTACAAAGCATAAGTGGTATTACATGTAAGGCTTAATAACTCGTCTATTGGTTGCGATTGAAACGTAGAATATGAACTCCCTGGCGCCGTTAAGTAGCTACATGGATTCTGTGAAGATGTAAAATTAAAAGGAATTTTTTAGTACTACGTGTCCATAATTATTTGTTAGTTAGGGCTTGTACGTATGCTTCTGTTGGGTTGAATTAATGGCGCAGATTATTTGCGTGTGGATATCTTATTTTGTATATTCCTATTCGGTTCTCGTCTAATTCACTTGATTTTCCTTACAGAACTTTAATGAACAGAAACTTCAACGTAGTCAGTAAGAAACATTGCTCTACAATGTGTTTTATATCTGCAATGTTGACGGTATGCTTGAAACTACATATCGCTTAAAGATTCATTGGAAACGCTGTCTGGATCTCAGTATAATGATTGGTACTCCAATGATGTAAAGTATAATACGTATATGTACTGGAATACTGTATACGGCTCGTGGTGTTCAGATCAATGTTCACAGAAACCTCTGGCAGCAACATCCGGAACACGTATTGTTATTAACGAGCCATGCCAATCTCAGGGGTGTGCCTTCCTCCTGTAATTGCGTGAAGGTTACATAGATTGATTTCGTGAAGCTATGTGTTAATATTGCTTCATCTTGTTAAACTTCGTTAATAAAGAAAGAGTTGAGTTGATTTTGAGTTTAACGTCCCGTTCAGCAGCGAGGCTATATGAGACGTGGACCTACTGATTAACGTGGAATCCGAACCACATGAGCTCCCGCCGGGAATCGAAGTTAATAAAGAAAGAAGTAGATATGGGATAAATTATTACGATGATTTGATATAGATAAGAAATAATGTGAGAAGCAGAAAAATCACACAGATGGAAAGTATTTTTCCGGAAATTATGCTAAAGAAATAAAATGGCAAGGTAAATGATGAAAACAATATCGTCACTTATGACCACAGAGCTAGAATCATAGAAAAAGAGGAAATATCAGTACGGATAAGTGCATACTCTTCTCATAAATAATACTCTCTTAATAATTGTCTAATGTAGTTCTTCTTTGGTTATCTTTTTAACGATTAGTAACCTTACTTCAGTTTATTTATTTAGTCGGTAGTTCTTTATTTTGAATAGTCTTTTTAATGATATGCAGTTTTTTTTATTCCTTTCTGGTAAGTTTGGAAAACAGTGTAATTATTATTTAATAAAACAAATTACTCTAAAGATTCCATAAATCATATCCCTATCAACTGGGTGACCAGGATTCGATAGCAGATGGAGTGGGAATTTTTGCTTTACTCTCGTTCTAATGCATCTCAGAAGTTCACCCTGTCTTTGTAAATGTGGATTCCCTAGGACCGTGGTTCTTCCAGCCCATATGCCTTTCTCCTTCCCCAGTCAGCTGCAATCTTTACCTATTTGTTACCTCTAAGATTCAAAACTTGTGTTAACTTTTGGTAATGTTCCAAATTTAATAGTAAATCTAAATTTCACAAAAATTCTTGCTTATTTCAGGTCAAACTTCCTCCGTGGATATATTGTTAGCATACTACTGTTAACATACTCGCCTTCGGCATGGAAGACTTGGGTTCGATTCCCAATGGGAGTTTATGTGGTTCAGATTATATAGTCCAGGTTCTGGTTTCATATAACTATATACTAAAAGAGACACTAAATTTCTCTCCAACCAGTCAATCAGTTTACTCCAAGAATTAAAGCTTAATTTCATGCGTTGCGTTGGAATTCTAAGCATGTGGGATCAATGAAATTAACTAAGTTACTCTAAATAATTATACTTTCTTCTTGTTCTCCTCAACCATAGATTGGTGAGCAACATGGAAATTTTAAAACTTTTGTCTCGCTTGGAAGAGCTGTTTTATACTTTGATAAGGTCTCTTCTTCGTAACTGTGACTGGTCTTCCTCTTCCTGGCTTTCCTTCTGCCTTTCCTTCTATCAGCACAATGATCCAATCGGAGTGCCAAATCAGATGGCCAAGCATGCTGTTTCTTCTTTTTCCTATCATCTTCATGATCTGTTATCCTCTGTTAGCTTCCCTCAGTACATCTTCATTCCTTTTTCTTTTGGTCCATGATATGCGCTGCATTCTGCGCCAACACCACGTTTCAATTACACTTTAGCTACAAAAAATAAATAAATAAAATAGTTGAGAATAGCCTCTGATTATTCAAAGGCGCAAACATAAATATCTGACGCAACCCTAAGAAAACAGATTCTCAACTGTTCATATACCTGAACTCTGGTCTGAACGAAAAAAAAAAAAAACTTCTAATTGCGCTAGTCTATCGCGAACTGCATAACGTTCCCCTAATGAATAATGATGTTAGCACTCAAAATGTCTTCGTTTAACTGGAAGTAAGCAATAATCAATGCTACTGTAGCATTCCTACAACTAAGGAACCAACATGACTGCAATAAATATTACATAGCTTACAAATCTGTTAATACGCCAAAGAAATAGCAAGTATATCTTAACCTATGTAATTAAAACATGACTTCATTTAACGTTAATAATTGATTTACGCAGTCTGTAATGTACCTTGGAGGACTTTACTTTCTCTGAATATATCCAGGATTATGTTCCTCCAAGCAATGACTCCATAATGTCATCTGATATTTGTAATGTTATGAAAAGCAAATTTAAAATAACAATAGAATAAGTAAGCCTAAAATAAACTTATATAAACAAGTTACTTTTGTAGTGCGGAGTAGATGACTTTGGGACAAAATAGGTACAGCAACTCAAAACATTTGGACCCTAAACATATCTTACGAAGCACTGATTTTGATTGAAACGTTTGAAACTACGTGTAATTTCCAAATGTCTAAACAAATTTTTACTCATGAAATGTAAAAAAAAAAAGTTTTTTTCTAGTTTACAAGTTAGCGAAAACAAAAGAAAAATGAAAAACATAACGGAAAAATGGGTTTTCAAAGTATGTATTGATTATATCAGTTATTCTCAACATTCCTTCAGGCCAACATCGTTTTCATTAAGACCTATGTACACATCCATAAATTATTCACCCTAGGTCATTGTAAAGAAAATATATTCATTCTATCGTATTAAGTATGAGTACCATATGAAGTATAAAGGAGGAAAAATAAATATATAAATACGTGACAGCAGAAACAATCCATGGAACTTCAAAAAAGACTAATATTGAAGGATGTGTGAACTTCGGCACTCTACTGAAAATCCACATGTCGAAAAAAAAAACACACACACACAAATGTTAGCTAAACAGGAATTAAAACAATAAAGCAAACATATTGGCTTCCAATAACAGGTTACTAGTCAAACGTATTTACCTACATATTAGTATAACATGGCACGTACATTGCTACGTAAAATATTAAACAATCAATTCCCTTTTTGGAGGCTATCCAGTAACTGTTTCTCCTAAAGTAATAATAATAAAAAAAATGAATGTAATGGACGTGTAACGTAAAATGCTTACAGTGTAGCAATAAAGGATTGAATGAATTCATCTATGACAAAATATGAACGGAGTCATTATGTGTTTGCAAATATTTTAATTTTCGACTTAAAATATCTAAATTACTTCATCATTAAGAAAGTTTGGACAAAATAAACCTATGCGGACTAAACATCAACTTTCCATTAAAGTATAGGCAAATAAATGATAATAAGGTAGTGAATTCTTTATATATATATATATATATATATATATATACAAAGACTTACATATTTGCAACGACTGAAAGATGGTTATTTATGTCTCTCTGAAGACTCGACAAACTTAGTAAAGTATCGACCTGTTAAAAAAAATGAATTGAAATATTTCAGCTTAAGTACCATGATTGAGTCCTTTACGCTAAGGGAGACTATGGTTAAGGCAAGTGAGTGATGATCGAATAATTGGTGGAATGAAAAAGTGGGAGAAAATGGGAGTACCCCGAGAAAACCCACGGACACAATGTTTTTCACCATAAACTTAACTAAAAGGGCATCGAACCAGGGACCCCATGTACTAGAAGTAAGTGCTCTACCACAGGCTACCGATCACTTGAAAAACGGTAAATGATACGTAGATCTAGGTTCGGTACTTACTGAAAAAAATAAGTCTATATCAAATACTTTACATATATAATACGCAAACTAAAGCTGTAGATGTAATCTTATGCATGATTGCTTCATGACAGAGCTTCTAAAGTGATTAATATGAATTTTTGAACGTAGTTAGCACTGCATGAAGCCTGACTCTTATGCCATTTTCATTAAAATACATGTAATGAAGGGATAGTGGCAGCTCTAGTTTTATGTCATAAAGAGAATATTCTACGTCGGAATAATGGATTCATTAATTATTACATATTATCCGAGTTTTCATTCTTACGTGTCATAAAATATTGTATTTTCTATTCTTTCTAATGTGGACTTTGTAAATCACACAATCCCAGCAAGGAAAGGAACAAACTTGGGAAGTAAAATCTGCCATGCTATGTCAGCGATAGACGTAGACATACAATAGTTACGTAATAGGGAACTACACGAAAGCGATTCAGGAAACGAGAACGCTTGAGTCGAGCAGGTTTGTAATTACGTCCATTTAGAGTGAAATATGGATCTTAACCCTACAATGCATATTGTATCGTATTTGATACAATATAAATTGTGGCTAGTATTAATGTTAAGCTCATGAGCTGTATCGCAAATACATATTGTATCATATCTGATATTTCTCCTGAGCACATAGTTCACTAGGTCAGGAAAATGTTGCTTCAGTACAGAGACAAAGAGGTCGTTCGTGTGCTTAGCAAAGTTGAAAATTGAAGATTTTATGGGTCGTCTATTCTGAAGGACAAAGAATAGTTTCGAAGTTGCAAAAATTCCAAGTTCATGAACTAAGTTTCCTAATTGAAATGAAATGAAATCTTTGAGTTTTACGTCCTACGTTTATGCCGGTTAGGCTAAAGGAGACGGTGATGATGAGTAATGAATGAAATGGTGGAATGAAGAAAGTGGGAGGAAACGGGAGAACCCCGAGAAAACCCACGCACACGGTGTTTGTCCACCACAAAGTTCACTTGGCGGGGGTTGGGATCGAACCCGGGACCCCGAGCACCAGAGATGAACGCTCTACCACTGATAAGTTTCCTAATTGTTTTTACGTATGCTATAATTTCATTTTGTACGAGAGAAGAACATGAACTGTTGATGCATAATGTATCATAAGTGATAAAAAGTTTTTTATATTTTAGCATGAAAAATTACTGTAGGACATTTTTCTATTCGTATATGAATTAGAAGTGTCTTATCATATGCCTGTATATTATTTCACTCAAATACAAAATATCATGCTCTGTAGGGTTAAGGAGGAGAGAAGTGGATTCAGATACGCTTTTAAAATATTTCCCATACATCCATTTTTCGCTTGCAAATGAGGGATTTTTACCTAATACTCTATAAAAAATAAGATACGTACAGATTTCGTGAAAATTGAAGGTAACAAAATATTTGAAGTTGTTGAAGCTATGATGTTAGGAGATATCTCGTACTGTGAGATTAATGTCAAAGACCAAGACAGCTGCTCAATATTGCTTGATTGAACAAAGGAGTTATATAGATTCAAAGGGCGTCTAATGGTTTTCTCTTCCTACTCGCAAAACCAATTATTCCTTTGAAATCTGACACATATAAGAACAAATAACATGCATGTTTCATTTTCGTTGTTACTGGTGCCTTGTTGTGCACGGCTCTCTTCTATACACGCCTATTACGTAGCCAAGTTCTTCCGTGATTAAAGACAATGACTGATGTAAAAACTTTAGCTAGGAGTAAAGACAATAAAGTACCGTATTTTAATTTTACTTAATTACGCCTGCTAATAATGATGTTCAACAAAATAGTGAACTAATAAACTCTTCATAGCAGTGTGTTTCACGAAAGTGTGCCATTTCCAAATCCTCTACAATATCAAATTATGTTTTTAAACATCAGAACCCTTCGAGCTGTATTCATGAAGTTTATTACCTAATTAATGTTCTATTACATAAATAATAAATATTAAAGGATAGGAAAAAAATAATTAAATAAGCATCGTTCATACGTATGCTTTTAGTTCATATGGAGTATATGCTTTCAAAATAATGATGTTTCCGTTACTCTAATTACACAGTATTAAGGTAGTAGATTTGCGCGTGTTAAGTAACAAGACCGCAAAGCACTTCAGTAATAATAAAATGTGAAAAATACTTGTTCTACAACTATACAAACAACGTTGAAACAAATAAAAAATATAAAAAAAACATGTATTATTTCTTTCCTCTTGTGTATAACAGGTGGTTGATAAACATTTTATTTCGAAATGAGCGATACAGAGTCAGCTCCTGGGGAAGTAATATCGGTTTTTTTTATCGCTGAAGGTTATGCGAAGAAAACTATCATAATTTAATAATTTTTTATATACAGTTATGAGTCGTAGGTATTGCAATATTCAGGTACGCAGCATATCTGCATTTGTTATATTACTGTGAGGGCAGGTTAACCCTAGAACGGTTAGACCGGGTCTCTCAGACTCACATACTTATATTTAAAGTTAAATTTTCAACTTAAAGTTAGCGGTTTGAGTTATAACTTCGTATACCTTCCTGAAACGCCTGGGAAAAGACGTCAGTGTCGCAAACCAGTTTGATTTGTTGTTAGTTTGCTTTTAATAGACCAAGCCCGTTGTTAGTTAGACCCATCTCGACCGTTCGCGTAACTTTTTTTTACTAGTGTCAAGAATCTTGTAAGACGTTTACTTTTTTTATTGCGTTTACCTATTCGACATTGTTTGAGTGTGTATATACGAAGGACATTTCAGTTGGGTATTTTGAGCAACTTTAGAACATAATGGAACATGAAACAGTTTCTGTGAGTGAAATTCGGAGAATTTTATATGATGATGAAATTGAATTGGATGATACCGATGCAGATCCTGATTTTGAAATATTTAGAGACCATAATAGTAACAGTGAGTGTGGTGAAGAAGATGATAAAAATGAAGAATTGTTATTTGTTGCCGCTGCTGACAAAACTCGACCCACTCCGCCATTAGATAGCAAATGCAAACCAAAAAAATCTACCCGGGACATTCATTATCTTTCAACATTGGTGGTGCTTTAGATTATGTCAAATAAACTTATGTTTCCTTTACAATATTACTTAACTATAACAACATTTAAGCAAGTATTCATTTTTATATAAATTTCTAGAAAAACTCATATAATTTACTAACAAAAATATGTAAACAATTACAAATTTAAAAAAAAAAATAAGCGAAAACGCCAGTTTTGAGCTGCAATGTTTTTTTTTCTGCTTTAAAAATACTTCTAATTACATGAAAGTATGTTTTTATTTTTAAAAATATCGTTTACAAATTAATTATGCATTTTTATTTTCTTGAGTCTCACAAATCGAGCCCGACCATTTATGAAACTCTTTTCCGTCCGACCGTTGTAGGGTTAACATTCAAAGTATTGTCCTTAGTGATGAACTGTCTACCTGTTCCTCGATTTTACGTTGATACCACTTTTTGTCCTTCAAAGCAAAGAAGTCAGTTGCTGCTGTTTGCGTCTTCTGCTGGTTGGTAAACCATTGTGATATCAGAAAATACGCCATATACCAAAACAAGTAATTATTCAAAGGGAGAATGTCAGGACTATATGTCGGGTGCAGCACGTAGCCAGGATTTCGTAAAGGAAGGGTCAGTGACATGAAGTACTGTAGTGATCATACCAGGAACTCGATCATTCTAAATTATTTTACTGAAACATATATTGGTTTGTTTAGTCAGGATTTGGAAAGGGGGGGGGGGCACCATGAAATACTGAAGGCCCAGGAGCTCGATCAATCCAAATTACTTTACTGGGAACACATATTGGTTTCTTAGGACAATAAAATGAGGATATGCTTGTAAGTATTTTAGTTTTTTTAAAAAATATAAAGAAATCTCGAGTAAAAGAATAAAAAAGGTGTTGAAAAAGATTTTACAAAGTTTACGTTCCTTCGTCTGTTTATTCAAATATGACAATTTTCCTTTGATTATGACCTCAACTATTGTAAAAAGTACATATCCGCTATTATAAAAAGTACATATTCAATAATGTCTTGCAAAATTTTTTATAATATGTGCGTTCTTTTCTCTGCTGAATCAAATGTTAACCGAACTTTCTTTCCACATAACGTTTTGTTTTCATTATTCCGTCAATTACTGTCTGTTCCAAATGACAGGTTAAAGGAGCAGTAGAAAACTGTTTCTGAAATAACATGTTTGTTACAACGGAGAAGCGATGACGAAAAATTATGATTAAAAAATGTCCAAGACTAATGTAAAAGTTGGTGAAAATTTTGCTTTCCTGAAGGGTTGATTTCCAGTCTGGAAACGACCACTTTTCGACGGCGGCAAGAGGTCGGATGCCGCTCGTGAGAGAATCGGAAAGCTGACATCGAAAAGAGGTCCTTTCGAGCAGTCGGCAAACAGCCGGAAAGGCGCATAAAATGCGCCGGCGCGCCGCTGTAAAGTAGCATTTCCGAGCAGTCGGCAAACAGCAGAAAAGGTGCATAAAATGTGCCGGCGCCGCCGTCAATAGTTGCCTTGCCGAACAGTCGGCAAACAGCCGGAAATGAGCATTAAATGCGCCGGCAAGTTGCCTTGCCGAGCAGTCCACAAAGAGGGTAAAGGCGCAGTAAATGCGCCTAAGACGAAATCAGTTCATATATATTTATATAAACAAGATTTATCAAAATTCGTATAAACACTGTATCATGATATCACCTTTTTCTTATAGCAAGTAACAAATTAAACATTTACACACCTCAAAAATTATACATAAAGTTTTCACGAGGTGGATCTTTCGTTTTTATATTATTTATATTTGTTACTATGACAACTAAACTCACATCGTCAAGTCACTATAATAACAACATATCATCTCATAACAACAGAAAATAAATTATTTCTATTTCTCTTTTCACATTCTTCTTCTTCCTTCCTTGCCGACTGCGACTTCCTGATAGGTCCTAGTGGTCGTGGAAGTATCCGAAGACTTATGACTTCCTTGTAGCATTCTGAAGCCATATCAAGCTCTCTTCCCTTAACATCTAATGATAACATTTAAGTTTTTATTTTATCATTGTGACTTCCTCAGGGACCACCACACCAATGATGAGAAAATGCGTAATAACGTCGAATGAGAAGTAAGACATTCAAAATAATAGTAGTAGATTTCTTTTAAATGACGTTTTTATAGAAAGTAAAATGTAATGAAAAAGATAGTTCTCTGGAGAATGAATTAAATATTCTACTTAAGGCGAGAATGGGATTGTAAAAATTTTGGAACCTTGTCTCCCCCCGTACGAATTTCATTGAAAGTGTTACGATAAAAGTCTGTGATGTTATCCATCTTTATCCCTCACATCTTCTCATCCCCATGACAATAGAAGCTGAAGTTTACTCAGACGGCATTAGGGTTGCCACTATTCTTCTCAGCGGTCCGAAAACTATGGATTGGACCTTAAAATAGATTTTCTTAAATATTTTTAAGTGTCATGCACATGCCAGACCTATCCTCCAACTTTTATGCCGATGGGGGATAAATTTTTGGCGTTATTTAAATATAAATAAAGGACTTTTGGAATATCACTATTCTTCTCTACGATCATAAAAAACTATGAATTCGACACTACTAACTATAGCGTTTTTAATTAATTTTTTTCACGCACAGGATGTGTCTTAATCCCACAGTATTTATTTCCAGTTTGTAAGACATATGTGTACCAAATTTGGAATATATATGATAGCCACTTCAAACAAAAAAAGAAAGAAAAAGAAAAGAAAAGAAAAAGAAATAAAATAAAAGCGTTTATACATGTGATCGTTTAAAATCATAATCATAAGTTTAAATTTAATCATAAGTTTATATATGGAGATTCATTTCGTAGATTCCCAGCTCCCGCCAAGTGAACTTTGTGGTGGACAAACACCGTGTGCGTGCGTTTCTTCGGGGTTCTCCCGTTTCCTCCCACTTGCTTCATTCCACCATTTCATTCATTACTCATCATCACCGTCTCCTTTAGTCTAACTGGCATTAACGTGGGACGTAAAACTCAAAGATTTCATTTCATTTTATCTTCGTAGATATATACGAAGAAACGTATATATATTCTGGGTGTGTCAAAAATTTGGGGCCATAGAGCAACTCTGTATAAATAAGGATACGAACAAACGGAAAGAGAGATAAGCTGTTGGAAAGAATTTGTTTTTAATCTAAAATGATGGATTTCATCCAACTGTACAAGCCGTTTGCGTTTCATATTGGTAACGCATCCTCTGTCAAATGGGAAAGCAACATTGCCTGTTGAGCAGCTAATCTCCCTGGGCCATCACCACAGCAAGAATACAACATTGTAAGAAAACGGATTCAAGGTGTTCTAGGTTCCCTCATGTAACAATGTTGACGTTCGTTGTGTTATTTTTGCCTGTCCGTATTGTAATATCCCGTCATATTAACAAACAACACCGTGTGCTTCAGCACAAGCGCCACCAAGCAGCCACAGATACCTTCTCCGATGAAACACGAGGAGGACACGAAGAAATACGAAAAGGCTCCGCCTCCAATAGTGGCTATAAAAGAGGACGCATAGAGGCAGAAGACATCACTTACCAACTGATCTCATCCTACTTATCTCTTCAAGCAGCTATCGACGGAAGAAAGTCGTTACTTGGAGCAAGAGGTTTCTTACCCATCTCTGTGCTGCACTGAGCAGAAGACAGCATCTCACCCCTGCGATGCATCGCTTAAGAGATTTCTAACCAACAACCGTATATCTTCGCGCTGCTCTAAGCAAAAAGTCCAAGTTATAGAGGAAAGATTATTAGAGACATTGCTTATTTGTAACCCAGTGTGTAAACTTTTATAATAAAAAAGGTGAGGGAAAATTCTCGTACCGCTTCTGTATCATACATTACAATACATTTCATTCAAAGAGGTTGAATATATAAATATTACATCTAATATCGTATACTTGTGTGAATAAGGCAATCATACTGTATTAGCTGATCATAAAATTTTCTCTTTTTATTGCAAATTCTTTGTTTATTGTCTTTAATTGCTCTTTTTACGATTTTGTTTACTTCTTAGTTTTTTAATTTAAGTATTTTTAATTCCATTGTGGTAAACATTATTTCCTCTTATGACGAAGAGATCTCAAACTTATTGATATGAAGAAGACGTACAGTTGTATGCGATCAGAAAACTTCCGAGAGAATTTGGGTTTCATAAGAAACAGGTGGTCCTACTGTTTTTGAACCATTATTTTTACCATTTTTTCAGTAAAACGGTATAAATTACAGGTATTGCACAATCATCAGCTTTCCATATCTCAAGAAAAGATCAGAAGCCCACTTAGTATGGGCGGGCGTTTAAGTTCCGAGGTTTTGATCCTAACAGACAACAAAATAAGTTAAGAAAGCATTGTATCCCGCTGCCAACCATCCTGACTGAGGTTTTCAGGGTTTCAATCAGTCCTACCAAGCAAATGCCGTAATGGTAACTACTAAACAGGCCTTAGCCGACACCTTCCCAAATCCTTTCCATTGTTGTTGTTGTTAGATATCCAGTATAAAATGACCTCTGAGCTGGATCTGATGATTTTTAAATTAGTAAATAAATAAATAATGAAATGGTAATTTGGTCAGTTTATGCTTATTGATTAATTATGGTGATTATTTCAAATTTTGGCAAAAAGAATTATTGAGCTATTCGGTCCTATGTGTTAATAAATAATCACTTACTTAAAATATGTTCACTTTAACCTTATGAATATTCTTTTGATACAAAGGCTCTCTCTCCGAGTACGTAAGTTTTAAAAAGTCAAACCCTTGAGAAAAGGGATAAAATATCTTTTTAACCGGAAATACAATTGGAGAACGACTATTAGGAGGACCTACTTGCAGATCGGAGGACAATATTAAGATTGATCTCACAGAAATAGGAATGCAAAGCAGAAATTGAATTTGGTTGGCTAAGGACAAAAGTCAGTGGAGAGCTTTCATGAGAAAACAAGAAAGTGCGAAACAAAAACAAGAAAATCCACGTAGAATATTACGATTTTGATGTCGTACAGCATCTATAGATAACCAAAGCTAAGGTCATGCCAATGCAAATATTTGTAATGTACACAGTTTATTGAAGGTTTCTTTTTCTTTAGACAAATATTTATCTCAATACAAAGAGAATGCACCAATATATTAATATACGAAGTGTCTTGGACTTGTGTCCAGTATTTTACTCTCAGTTGGAATCAGTAATTTTCGTTATTGTAAAGTATAACTCATTTTGGACTAAGAGTTTCGAAGGGAATAAATTTTTTTTTGGGGGGGGGGGGACTGCACAAATTTGAAACCAAGTAAAATATGATTAATACACCAAAATTGAATATTAACAATTGCATATAGTAGCTACAACAGGCTTTCCGATATTGCTTAACAGGCCCATAACTAGTCCAAAAATATTGGGGGCCGGTAGAAGTTAGGGGGCCCGATCCAACCATATTATAGTTCATTTACAAGACTACCGTGAAAAGTTAGGAGCTCTAGTAAAAAAATTTAGGGAGCCCGCCCCAGTGCTTTTCCGTGGATACGGGCCTCTTCCTTAACAAATCAAATTTCAGAATAGGACTAACTTGGCCATGGTGTAACTTATAAGTTACACTGTAAAACACGTTGCTGAACAATTTCAATCTCTCTCTCAATCTCTCTCTCTCTCTCAATCTCTCTCTCTCTCTCTCTCTCTCTCTTTCTCTCTCTCTCTCTTTCTCTCTCTCTCTCTTTCTCTTTGAACATATATCAATAATTTACTGAAGAAGGTCGTAAGAAATTTGCAAAAGTGAACACAGGATTAATTAAAATAACGAAATTTAATAATAAGATAAAAGTAAAATGATCTAAAACAGTCACTGCTGTGATGTTACTCATAAATATAAAACTCTATTTTGGTTAAGCTTTAACTAAATAAATTAGATGTTCTTTTAATATGTATAATGAAGTAAATTCTCAACATTTCTTGAATCTATGTTTGCTTGCAGCTCACCCATTTTTTTAAAAAAATAAATCAAACTTGTATTGTAAATATATAAAGAGATGTACACTGTAAAAAATGAGGTGTTGAAACAACACAAAATGACTACCACTTTAGTGCGTTACTTGTGTGTTAGTTCAGCGCAAAGACATCGCCTTCCGAGCATATCAAAAATAACTAGTTACTACCTGGGAGAATTTGCATTGGTATTTATCGTTTAATATGAGAAAAGCTTTGTGAAATATCTTTGGCACTTCTGCCAAGTAACGAATAATGTTCTATGTTTTCTGTAATCGGTCACAATAATATTGTTGTAAACCTGTGAATCGTCTGACAACAGTTGCATAGACAACAGTTCTGCCATCTTCTGTTCATATATGCTAAGACACACGAATAGCAGATAAAGAAAACAGATGGAAGCACGCCTATCTGTGCAACTGTTGTGAGAAGATGTTTCACAGCTTTACAACAATATTGTGACCGATTACAGAAAACATAGAATGTTATTAGTTACTTGCCATAAATGCGAAATATATTTCGTAAAGTTTTCTTAATACCAAACAATAAATATCAATGCAAATACTCACAACCAGTAACAAGTTGTTTCTGATATGCTCGGAAGGTGATGTGCTTGGTGTTGAATTGACACACCAGTAACACGACAAAGTGATAATCATTTTGTGTTGTTTCAACACCTCATTTTTTGCTGTGTACGGTTAAAAATTAAAGAAAGCAAAATATACTTCTTCCTCGTTTTAACAGATAAAAAGGAGACAATTGCTGCCCATCAGTTCCGATTCTATCTTCTGTAGCTAATATCCACAGTTATGTTATTAAAACAATACTGTACTTTTAATCTAACACACTATCCAATCTGAAAGTGTAAACTATCAGGGAGACTTTAAATATATGATGATAACGACGATATGAATACCATAATACAGTAAATTCAACAGTTTTACGTTAAAACCAGAATTTGAAACTGAATTGGTTGGTTCAGATTTTGTGTGTTCCTTTCGAAATACCTTAAATCGAGATACGTAAAACGAAGAATAAATGTACACAAATATACATATATGAAAAGTAAAATAATAAGAAAAAAGAGTAAACTGGTTGAAAAATAATATAAAGAGTACAAAGGAAATGGAAATAATAATTATAGAACGGAAATAGTACGTAGACAAGAATTGGCTATGTAACTTACCGAAATTCAATGTTTCACTAGTGTGATAGCTTTACTTAGTATTATGCAACCGACAGCTCAGTTCTGTTACGTGGGTTGCCTGCCTGCCAGTTATAGTTTCACTTGAAATATTATGCAACCAACAACTCAGTGCCGTACCGCGGGTTGCCTGCCTCCCAGTTATTACATTTAAATTTCTAAACAATTGTTAAAATACTCATAATTCCCACAGGAGAAATAGGTTTATGGAAACATTTGAATTCAATACTCTTTCTTCTTAGTTAGGGCAAAAAACAGAATCACCTTCATGCATTTCAATCAAAATAAAATTACACAAACTCCACTCGACCCAGTGTTAACTATCTTGAAACTATCAGATCATACGTTTCAGACATTTTTTTAAGAAGAAGAAAAAACCTTCTATCTTAGGATACTCATTTCATAAAAATCCAGCTTCACACAAGTTATAATTATTTTTAAAAAAGAAGTCTTCTGAAAGTTTCAACTGTACTCTTTTCATAAATTTAGAACACTTCCCCTTAGGATAATCATTTTCTATGAAAGTAAGAAGATAAAAACCCGGATCGAGAAAGTCCCTGTGTTTAAAAAATCATTTTCCGTCTGCTTTCCTATGATGATAAACAAACTAAATCGATTGTTTAAGTTGGGTTGATTTTGAGTTTAACGTCTCTTTGAGCAGCGAGGCTATATGAGACGGGACCTACTGGTTAACGTGGAATCCGAACCACATGAGCTTCCGCTGGGAATCGAACCCGAGTCTCCCAACAGACTAAATCAAATTAATTGTGAAGAAATAAAATGTAGGAATTATTCCGTTTTCTCCTTGAGAAGCAGAATTTTTAGAAACGCTGGTATACGTGACTAATTATTTTTAAAGAGAAGTAAATATAGTGTTTCCTAACCTGAATGACTCCGGAGACACTATATAAAAGATATAAATAAACTATTGCGTCTTTCTAATAGTCATCTACTACTTTTCAAAGCTTAATTTGCCAAGTCAAGATTCGAATTTGTATGTTGAGAAAACGAACATTCAGATTCACATATAAGATAAGAACTGTATGGATGCCTTGGTAATTAAAATATATCAACTCATGATAATTGTTTTATTAAAGTGATTTGATAAAAAAAAAAATCTTCCCTGGTCCAAGGGCTGTCTTTAAGTAAAATTTCGGTAACATTGGCTAAGCTGTCTCATTATCTTGATTTAGCATACCAAGTTATACTCAGTTTTATTTAGATATACCCTATTTATATTCCATATTTTTTGCTATTTATATACAATCTCTTATTGGCTCAATGCGTGGGTGTGTGAGGGTGTGACTTTTAGTTCGCATGATCAATTTACAATGGAAATGACAACAATTATTATTATTATTATTATTATTATTATTATTATTATTATTATTATTATTATTATTATTTACAATGAACAAATGTTAGGATAAATATCAGAGCATTTCTAACAAAATTAAACTGTTTTAACTGTATGACAAGGGTTCTAGCTGCTTATCTTTATTTTATTGTTATTGTGTATATTCAGTGCATTTTTATGTTATAATATTTTACTCAAAGAACCAATCTTTTACGTTAAAATATAACAATAAGTGAAAGAGATTTTTGCATGTCAAGGTCAAATTTTAAGTAAGGTTGTTTCATTATTTTAAATGGTAGTTAAATGAGACTTTAATTTGCATAGTTCTTTTAATCGTATATTTTGAGACTGACAGCTTTCTTTTATTTTTTGTTTTATATATCAGTTTGAACCTTATAATTTTAATATATTAATCTTCTGACAAAGGCTTTAACCTGCTATAATAGTCATTTTATGTTATATAATTTCTGGTCTGTTTAAAATGATTATATAATGATTTTAACATAGTGCTGTATTTTTGCTTATGAGCTGTTCATAGCACTTAAAATAACGTTATTATTATTATTATTATTATTATTATTATTATTATTATTATTATTATTATTATTATTATTATTATTATTATTATTATTATTATTATTATTATTATTATGAAACTGAGGAAATACCCTGGAAATCCAGGATAGCCGCTACTGGAATCAGCTCCCGAATGCAGAGCAATGAAACAATAATGGTAAAGACTGTCTTTGGTTTAGTGGTTGACCCAAACCTTGCAGTCGTGGGTTGCCAATTCTGCGTGCTTTTAGTTGCAGAGTATGTGTTAGCACCAAAGTGTATTTTGAGTGAAACAAGAAAGCTGCTGTAAAGAATTTACTAGATCCTTGGTGGTCGAGAACAAATAAAATGGAAGTCCTTGGAATAATTCTTTGAGGCTTTAACTTGTTTCTATCTGTGGGATTTACTGGAAAACGGATGCTGAGCAAACACAAGATCTCGGGAAACCTACAATTCCCCTCTGACCAGCTTTCTTCTTGACTTCTTTTTTTCTCTGAAGAGGCTGACAACAACTATCAGGGGAGATGAGAGAACTTTGCACAAACCAACTTAGACACTGTTCAGCCTTTTCCTTTCATATGTTCTTTTTTCTCCGGATGGAGGTTACTTTTAAGAATCCAGAGAAAGAGGGAAATGCAAGGAAGCTGATGCCAACTGTACTTTAGAGCTCTTGCAGCACGAAAAACTGAGGAACCACTGCAGTGATAGATAATTGGAGTGCAGTTTCCTAGAAAAGGATTTTAATGCTAGATCTTTGACTGAAATCATTAGTATAATTAAATATCTACTTACATAGTACATTGAAAGCTCATTCGAGAGGAATTAAATTAAAGCAGTAGTAGTAATACATATATCGTTTAAAAGTAAATGTCCGTGTGGTTAATATCGGTTAAGGTTTGAATATCATATTTTTTTGTTTTTTCTAGAGTGCTAAGTACATGCTTTGATACATATGCTTTAAAGAAAATCTTGAGAGAAGTGAAGAACCGTTTTTCCTATACGTGAATATGTTCTAGTATAATGGATTTGATAAAAAAGAAAGACTTGTTAATCTTTTTCAACATGACCATAGACAAATACCAAGTTATTTAGAACATCTGCTAACTTTAACACTTTGAGGGCCGTCGGGAGGCGAAGCATAATACTCTTAGATAAATCTTTCATCTTTGCTATAACAGATGAGCTCAAAATGACCTCATCTTTTAATAACACTACGAAAGTGAGTGTACGTCTTCTACACTTTTTTCTGAATAACTTTCGAGATATTTCGATCAATTTTAATTTACTTCCACGCAAATGGACCACAATTTTTGCCACAGAGCAGAAAATTATATCCTAATTAATCAATTTGTTCGGAAGTTCTGAAGAGAGCATGTAGAGTGAATAGGAGTATACCGGTATATTATACTTTTGCTATCAATAGAATATGTATTTCTTCTATGTTAAATTAAGAAAGTATTAAACTCTTCTTGTGTTCAGAGCATCTTCGTGGCTAAGCGGTTAGCGTACACGCCTTTGATGTGAGAGACCCGGGTTCGATTCCCGGCGGGAGCTTATGTTGTTCGGATTCCACGTTAATCTGTAGGTCCTGTCCCCTATAGTCTCGCTGTTAAATTGAAAAATCAATTTTCTTGTGTTCAGTTGACACAGTACAAATAAGACATTTTACATAATGTAACTAATAAAATTAAAGAGTTGTTAGGCAGATATTCACAATTAGGTAAGTGGATACTGTTTTAACATTCGGAATATTATAGAGGTTTCAATCTTGTAATAATTGTTTAAAAGCCACGATTTTTAAAAGTAAGATACTCAATCATGAACAACGAAGAGAAAGGAAAGAACACTCCTACTGAGAGAGGAATAAACACTGCAAAAACAAACTCGTTGTGTATATTTTTTCTTTAAATAAAAATCGATTATGTTAGTGAAAGAGGAAACAAACCACCTGCAGAGGAAAGGTGGTAATCCTTTTTATAGAATTTAATATCGAGCTTCAATCTCAATATATACGTTTGCAATTCCAGTGCAACTTGCTCTTTTATTTTTATTTCTTGATTTCCCTTCTATATCTGTTAAAATTTCTTTTTAAAAAAACTTCTTTTCACTTTCAATGATAAGGAACTTGTTTGTGACAAAGACAAGACTAGTTTTCATATCAAAACTGTGATAACTAAGTAAATGGAGCAGGTGTTCACTACTCATGTCACTACTCACTTTGTCAACAATCAAGAAATTCATACCGGGATTTGTTCGACCATTTGCTTTAGCACTGTCAACGTGATCTTAAACTAATGCGACCTAAACATGATAGGTATTTAAATAGAAGGTCATCTTAGTAAATTAACTACCATCATCATGAAGTTTGTTTGCAACAAAAGATATTTATTTTACATAGTATAGATATGACAGATTTTGCCGATCCGTGCAAACGCACGTGTTGCTTATTTGGTAGAACCGGCCCTGGGTGTTATATTTAATTATATTTGATAATATATTTATGGTCAAATTTATGGTAGCTATAACAATAAATATGGTTCATTCAACTATATATATATAAAAAAAACTATATTTTATGGTTTTCGCAACTATACGTATAGTTGTTCCTATGTTGACTATATTTTATGGTTCAAGCAACCATATTTTGGTTCTCCCAACTATACTCTTTTTTCAGTGTAACATGGAAATTTTATGCTAACGTTTTAAGGCAAATTGTCACTATTGTCCTGTCTCAGTAGGTGTAAACGTTCACTCAATTAAGGAAGAAGGGTACGGCCACTGGCATGTTTACTCAACTTAAAACATTATTTACCTCATGTTATACGTTACTTTCAATTTCCTTTAGGAAGTACGCAGGTACACGCAGTGTACAAAATTTCATATATTATTATCCTACATTCCGACAAAGCCAGAGAACTAAATGGAAAGTACCCATGATATATTTTTATAATATAATTATTAGATTTAATTCATTATGTCCGAAATAACATTAACTTATGGTATTTTCACAATTTTATAACAAAAATGAAATGAAAATCTTGTATATGGAAACATAAGAATATATTTTTTTTTCATTTCTAGTTGATCTGCTACATATAGAGATTTTGCGTTTGTTAATCCTATTGTACTATAAAGACATTATTTTAACATCGTGACAAGTTATCAGTCGGATTACGTTCTTACTATAGCCAACTTTTATTATTCGATATACAACAAAAGTTGGAGCACGGTTCAAATCTATTTATAATTATATATTTCTTCTAAACTAACGAACACAAATACACAAAATAGAAACCTCTTGTTTCAGAAAACATTAGCGTTGAGAACCATCCGGTATTTTCCCGGACAGTTCCGTTTTTTATTTCCTTGTCCGGTTTCTGGTACGACTTTAAAAACGGACGTTAAATGTCTGGTAATTTGTCCTCGTATTAGTTCTTTGTTCTATTCATATTAGTTTGGAGTAACGAAAGGAATCGTTTGTCGATGAACATGGTTAAAGCAGAGCTTATACTTCGCTTTGATATCGACCTGTTGTGCACGAAATTTGTTGAGGAGTTAAAGGTAGTAAAATTTTCTGAACTAATCAAAACTGCTAAAAGTCAACAAAAGTACATTTTCAAGGCGCAACTAGCACTGCTTCATCTCAGCTACATCTTGCAATCAGGGATAAAAGTGGATCTGAAAAAGTGGGGAGACGGTAGGTAGCGGCATGACGTCACGCCGTTATCCTTGCCTATCTTTGCCCATTGCATATTTTTAGGAATTGGGGGCACGCCGTACATATTATTTCGAGGTAGGGGGACGGCGTCACCCCGCGCTCCCTTGCAATTTTACCCCTGCTTCCAATTAAACAATGCATGCAGATCCAGTAAAAGTATGTACGCATTATGAGATATTACGAGCTAAGACTTAGTTTAGAAGTATATTTTGTGCATGCTATAATTATATTGCTGATTCAATTTGCTCTTCTGTCTTAAATATGATGTATTATTGATGGTAGACTACAAAACGTACATGTGCACACTCAATCAAAACTGAAGTAATTAAGTTTAATAACTGCTTCAGAACTAACTACATTTATTAAATTCGAACTGCTAATCGATCAATTTTATGTGAAGTAACGACTTCCAGGTTATTCACATTTTTGACTTCACAATCCAGGAAAGTGTCCGGTATTTCCATTTTCAAAAGTTGGAAACCCTAGAAAATTTCCATTTTCAAAAGTTGGAAACCCTAGAAAATTTCCATTTTCAAAAGTTGGAAACCCTAGAAAATTTCCATTTTCAAAAATTGGAAACCCTAGAAAATTTCCATTTTCAACAGTTGGAAACCCTAGAAAATTTCCATTTTCAAAAGTTGGAAACCCTAGAAAATTTCCATTTTCAAAAGTTGGAAACCCTAGAAAATTTCCATTTTCAAAAGTTGGCAACCCGAGAAAATTTCCATTTTCAAAAGTTGGAAACCCTAGAAAATTTCCATTTTCAAAAGTTGGAAACCCTAGAAAATTTCCATTTTCAAAAATTGGAAACCCTAGAAAATTTCCATTTTCAAAAGTTGGAAACCCTAGAAAATTTCCATTTTCAAAAGTTGGCAACCCGAGAAAATTTCCATTTTCAAAAGTTGGAAACCCTAGAAAATTTCCATTTTTAAAAGTTAGAAACCCTAGAAAATTTCCATTTTCAAAGTTGGAAACCCTAGAAAATTTCCATTTTCAAAAGTTGGAAACCCTAGAAAATTTCCATTTTCAAAAGTTGGAGACCCTAGAAAATTTCCATTTTCAAAAGTTGGAAACCCTAGAAAATTTCCATTTTTAAAAGTTGGAGACCCTAGAAAATTTCCATTTTCAAAAGTTGGAAACCCTAGAAAATTTTCATTTTTAAAAGTTGGCAACCCTAGAAAATATAAATATCAAATGTCACTTGGTTCAAATGTATTTAACATGAAGGACGCAGAGAGAAGGAGCGTATGTTGAAGAGTGGGTGAGACATATATATTGCGGGAAATGACAAATAAATTAAGAGAAAAGATTATCTCTTTAGAAGAAAGCTGGCTATTTTTAGGAGACACCAACATATATCCACGTAACTCTACTGTATCCAGTTAGTAAATCTAAATCACCATGCCGAATGTAGTGTAGCAACGTGGTTTCTATCAAAAAGCAATTTACAGAGTGACGTAACGTGTAAGAGAAGGGTAAAGCAGAATATACGAAAGGGTACGGGCTTTTTTCACCATTGAATGCAGAACCACGCTAAGAGGGTGGCAAAAATGTAGATAGGAGCGTTAAAATCCAGATCGCAATAGCATTTGTTGAGCTGTATTTGAACTAGCTTTAAAAGTTGGGTATGTATTTAAACTAACTGTAAATGGGGATATTTTAGGTTTGTGGAACGTTTGTTGTTATTGTTGTTTTTCAGGCAATTGGTGTTTATCGTTCCAGATTCGACTGGCCTTTATCTGGCTGTAGAAGGTACAGTTGCACCAACTTCTCGCTTCTGTATTGGTTACTACTTCTCCTTGAATGTTCCGTATAACTTCTGTGTTGGAAGAGTAGTGTAACCATATATGTGACTTCTTCTGCCTTCGGTATTAAGTTGAGATGAGTGTGTAGTGTATTTATTGTAACAGTCTTGATGACTTCTCTAAATTTTGGGGAGGTTCCTCTTAATTTGTTAACATTATCAGTATGCTGGATGCCCATATGACAATCTTCTGTGTTGTAGCGATAAGAAGGAAGAATTATAGTTTAAAACTGACATTTATAAACAGGTGTTATGCAGGAAAAGCTTCAGTTTCGCAAAATGGGATAATATATATATATATATATATGTATATAAATGAACTGTTTGTGATTGCATACCTCTTGAACTACCCGACCGATCTCCATTAAATTTTCATATAAATGAGGCTCGGGCCTAGGATGGTTTTATAATTTCACTTTGACGGTGCAGCTTATGGGAGATATTAAAGATGATCGAAAATGACTGATATTAGGGTCGAATCCACAGTTTTCGGAGGCCGCAGTGGCTCAGTGGTAGAGCGTTCATCTCTGGTGCATAGCGTCCCTGGTTCGATCCCAGCTCGCACCAAGTGAACTTTGTGGTGGACAAACACCGTATGCGTGGGCTTCCTCGGCGTACTTCCGTTTCCTTCCACTTTCTTCATTCCACTATTTTATTCATTTCTTACCATTATCGTCTACTTTAGCCTAGCCTGCATAATCGTGGGACGTAAAACTTAAAGATTTCATTTCATTTTCACAGTTTTCTGGATCGCTGGGATGAACAGTGACACTTTCAATGCCGTTTAATTCCAAGTCCAGCTCAGGAACTTGAGGAAAGGGGAGGGCGAAGATATATAAAAATGATCTAAAATGGCCGATATTAGTGTCGAATCTGTGTATTTCATGGTCGCTGAGATGAACAGTGACACTCCCGATGCCATTTAGATCCAAATCCCTTTATGTCCAAAATGAAACTATTCTTCCCGTGCGAAGAACGAGTATTCTGCTACTCAGTAATAAAACCAAGAATGGCTGACTGCGTTGTGCTGCACGCGTCATAACGTAAGAAATGAGGAAGTACATAAACCAACTCGAACATGATAAAACTCGTAACGGGCTAGCCGCATATTTCCCGACCTAACTGACTTTTTCACATATATATTGAGCTGCCATGGCGTAGTTGCAAAGGCACCTACATACGAACCGGGCGCTCAGTGTTCGATTTTCGATACTGACACAATTTATTCCTTTGATACCTTGTTTTACCTCAGGGAGAATTATCATTTGTTCCTCCTAGGGGGAAAAAAATGTGATAGTATTTTCACTTCCTTTTCACGTCTCCATGCCATACCACCTGGTGGTTCATCCGTCCATTAGGACAGTTTGCTCTCCTATGGACAAGATTTCCTGACCTCTTCCCTCTCATCCACCTTCAGAGGAGGTTGTTGGCACCTCATAGAGGTTGACTCCTTGTCCCCGTGAGTCATTCAGTACCTACCTGCGCTAAGCGCCTAAGACCTTGACCACTTTCTCCCAGGAATAGGTTGGGATTTTCCCTTCGTTTAGGATGAGACCGCAAGGTATTCCTCATACTTCTCCAGTACCTTTAGAAAGCTGAAGATCGAGAGACATGGGTGTAAGAAACATTTCCAGGTCCAAACCTAAAATTAAGAATAAAAAAAATATTTAGTCCCAGGACCTGCCAAAAGGATGAATACTTAATAATAATAATAATAATAATAATAATAATAATAATAATAATAATAATAATAATAATAATAATAATAATAATAATAATATAATACCCTTGTACCAAAAGCGGTCTTAGAGGTCACCTTTTCTGATTAAATGGAAATTCGTACAGTAAATACTGCTGGAACATGAGACTTATTACATTACCTTATAAACGTTTCGATATCGACTAATTATGGGACCTCACCTTCACATAGTCCGTGGGCCAACTAAACCCCTCTCGAAAGAGGGATATATCTTTATTAACTTTTGATAGGGTTTAAAAGACATTTTCGTCAAAATTGATATATTTTTTTTTTATTAAAATTAATGAAGCTCATAAGCTACGACCTTTGCATTGTCAGAAAGAAAGTATTAAAAGGAACTGACAACAAATTTTCATTCTGAATACAAGAAATATATCAATCGAAAATGAGAATACGGCATTCAGAAAGGACATGTACGTCCCAATGCCGAATTCTAGTGCTGTCAATTGCACATTAGGAAGCACAAAAGGGAGTCGTTTTGTTCTTTCAGAACTCTTTAAAAGCAAATGTCCAAAATTTTCATGGTTCAGAAAATATATAGGGTGTTTCAAAAATCCCCTGACATAGAACAACTCTGTTATTATCAGTTTTTTTTTAACGAAATGTAAAAGGGGAAACCGTCTCCAAATATGATGTTTTCAATCTAAAGTGAAGAATTATTTTTAATCGGACCAGCCGTTGGGCTGTACACTCTTTATGCGCTCCATGTTAAATGAAAATGCAACGTTACTATTTACCTGGACCCATACCATAAGTGAATCAAGTTAATGTCCTTTACGCTACTTGTCGATGGCCAGCCCCCATTTCAAACATGCATGCATTCATCATACTCTTATAAAATTTATCCATCTCTGGTAAATGGCAACGTTGCATTTTCATTTAACATTGGGCGCATAAAAAGTGTACAGCCCTTAAAAAATTCCTTCACTTTAGATTGAAAACATCATATTTGGAGACGGTTGCTCCTCTTACAATTTGTTGAAACTCTGATAATAGCAGAGTTACTCTATGTCAGGGGACTTTTCAGACACCCTGTATATGATGAAGACAAATACCGTACATATCACCAATCAAATTTATTTAAAAAAAAACACGAAGGTCCCTTTATTCCCCCGACAAAAATAGCTAAAAAAACTGTTCGAATTCTTCTCCTTGCACGGTATTTCACAGAAAATATATAATACATTCTAAGTTGTTTTAATAAGTATTGTTAAGGAGTCAGTTCAATGTTCAGCATTACTAAATTTCTTCCGTCCGTTTGAAACTAGTATGAATAGGTGTGTACAGAATGGTTTTCATACATATTCCATTGAAAAATTCAAATTAATGAAAAAAATAGTGTTACCAAGTTCAATTCTTTTCCACTAAATCTGTCAATTTATCATCTTCAATAGCTTCATTTTTTTTTTTTTTTTTGCTGCTGAATAACGTGTTCAAAATTAAGTTCAATAATTCTGAATGTAAGAGACATTCTAGATATCTGATCTTGCAAAGAAAACTATTTGGTTTGTTTTCCTGTAGCATTTGCAGCTCATATTAGAATTTAAGAAAGAGCTTCCAAGTAAACGAATCAATGGATGCGAAATAATATGAAATCTTTGTTTTACGTCCCACAATTATACCGGCTGGGCTAAAGAAGATGGTGATGATGAGAAATGAATACAATGGTGGAATGAATAAAGTGGGAGGAAACGAGAGAAACTTAAGAAAACATACGCACGTGATGTTTGTTCACCACAAAGTTTACTTGCCACGAGCTGGGATCCAATCAAGGATCCCACTAACTAGAGGTGAACGCTCTACCACTGAGCCTTATATTAGAATTTTAAAAAATCTTCAGAGTAAAAAGAATCAGTGAATGCACTAAAGCAGATAAAAGCTGGTTTCACTGTCACACTGCCGATATGACTTTCTCCTCGTAGAACTCTGGAGCCACCACTGGTCGAAGCAATACATTGCATTATCTTAGAAACTCCTGAATTTGATCAGACTTTTTTTATTTTACTAATACTTGCTACTTCTTACATACAAGTGAATATGTGATCGATGTGTGATTTATGGAGGACATGACAGATGGTATGGAAGATTTCAATATAAAGAATTTCAGAATAAACCTGTAGTGCAATATGGTCTTCCGTCATGATGTTCTTTATTAGCGTTACATTATTACGTTTTAGAGTCAGAAAAAAAACTCTTTCTATTCTTTCCACTAAAAGCAGTTGAAGAGTATTGGATATTTTCACATTTCCATAGATCTTCAAATCTTCAGAGATGTTTTGAACATGACGTTCCCGTCATGCTAATTAAATGAGAGCTTCAACGTTGTTCTGCCTCAAGAGTATTCTAAAATACGTAGAAAACCAAAATTACGTTAAAACCAAATGTTATCGCGTTACAGTCTCGTGATTTCTCGTTGCGCTTACAATGTCCTTAGGGTGGAGAGCGGCGAAGCGGAAACATAGAACGGAAAACGTGTGTAGTAGTTTCACCACATATGATCATTTATGTGAAAACTTAAATCCTTACAAAAGTGAAGGTTTGTGATGCTCATATTTTTATTATATTTAATTTTTAGATTATTTATTGTGGTCTAACTAAAATATTCGTTGTTATCGACTTATCTTACATTATTACCAACATTTATAGTTTATACTAACATAGCTTGAATTCGGGTAACATTTTGGTGGGGTAACCAAACATGGTGAAATTGGTACTTATGGCGTCCTGATAGGGGAAAATGAAAGAATTGTGCATTTAAGTACTGCCTAGGGGTTCCTTTTACTTTGAATAGATTTTATGTCAATTACAGCCAGATATGGAGTATACAGAGGTTGTTCAGCCTACGCTTGGCCGATTTCGTTCCTTACCACTCCCGGGCAGAATGGACTCACGCGACCTGGCTGGTGGCGTCCTACAGTGTTGTGCAGTGGCTTGCTGGGAACGGAGTTGTTTTTTTCGCGCGGACGACAATAACGCACAAAACTGAATCATTGTTGTGAGTGTTGTGTTAAATTTGTTTCCAAGTGTGTGGGTTTCCGCTCTGTGACCAAAATGCCACCCAAACTAATCCGATTTTGCGAAGGCTATGTTGGGGCTCTTTATGACGCCCACTTTATTGTTTCTGTCATTATGAAACAGTGCAAGAAGAATGGTTGTAACATCAGTTTAAGTGGAATAAAAAAATGTTATTAAAAAGTACAAGGGCAGCGAAGCTCCACCATTTGGATCACCAACGAAGTTACTTAGGAAGCGGGAATGCACCAAGGCCACCTCCACCATGCAGAGGAAACTTCGCAAAATTGCAATGCAAGAAAATCCGCCAACACAAAGGTGTAGGGCTAATCGTCTTGACGTGTCTTTGGGGATTGTGAGCCGGACGTTATACCATCAACTCAAGCTGGAGAAAGTCATGAAAGCTCCCGGCCATCTTCTCACGGATGCCCACCAAAAGGAACGGAACTCTAACGCCCGGAAACTGTACGAACGGCATCTGGCAAAACAAAGGTGGATGTACGTCGTAACGCTCGATGAAGCATGGATTTACTTTTCCGACTGCGGCAAACCAAGACCCATCATGTACCTAAGAGAAAGGCGCCAAGAACTTCAGAAGGTGGGTCCGTGTCTGTAAATAATCCTTCCCAAAAGGATTCATAGTCGTTACTGGCTAGTGTTACGGAGATAAACTGAAGATTCGTAGGGTGGCGAAGAACTGCAAAATAAATTCGCAGTATTTTCAGGAGCAGATCATGCGGCCGATCTACGAGCACAAGATTCCAACAATGTACGGAAATGACACCAATCTGGTGCGCATTCACATGGACAAGGCCTCATCACATACCTCACGATCGTCCCTCGCATTCTACAGGGAGATTCAGTGGTTTTCAGGCGATACCTTTCAATGAGATACCTGTTAATTCTCCAGATGCAAGTCTTATGGACTATTGTGGATTTGGATTGCTGAAGCGGGCTTTGGGAAAATGGCGTGTGACAAATGTGGAAGGACTTTGGAAAGCTGTGCAAAGGGAAAAGGACAAGATTCCCCTCCCAGTTCTTCAGAGAAGTCAATTACAGTGGAAATTACGCTGTCGGGTTATTGTTAGGAACCAGGGATACACATCGAGCACTTACGGACCTGACGCTATGGATTCTTCTAAATTTTTAGGTAAGTCGAAATTGGCCAAATGCAGACTAAACACCTCCGTATATTCACGTATTCTAAACTGCTACCTGCAGTAATATAGTGATACAGATTAAATATAACGTCAGATTGGAGCTCTATCCAGTTACAAACTAAAATATGTTAAAAGCAATTCATTCCAGATTCGTTTGTAGATCACAACGTTAGGTTGCTTTTGATGTGTTTTCAATTGTTACCTCAGTGTAGAGTGAAGAATAAGTATTCTTAAATTCTTACATGCTAAAGCAACTGATAGCACAAACTCTCATACAAAATTAGACTTTGCCTGTACAGAAGGTATTTCTGTTCGAGAGTGTTTGGGTTGTAGTACTGCACCATGTCGAGAAGAATGCCCAAAGATCCTAGTACAAACAGCGGATACATCTTTGACATTGCGTTCAACATTGACCGAATGACACGGATACTTTGGTAGAATAATTTGTTGATTACGGACCAGAAAATAATCACTTATTGTCATCAAGTAAAGATAGAGGGCTAATGGGAGTACTATTAGTCCCAGTCTATTAGTTCCATGTAGATAGTAACATTGAGATTGATTTTTAGCTTCTTTTCTATCAAAGCAGCGGACTTGCACACTACCGGAATTCTTCTTCCTTGTTTGAAGAATGTGCCGACATGAAAATGTTGTTATGCTTTCCTGTTCATCAGTAACACCAGCGAGCAGAAGGTTTTTAAGATGGCAAAAAATAGGAGTGATTTAAGAGGACGGGGAGAACTTCCTCCTGAGGATCAGATGATACAGTGATACCATGAAGTATTAATTCTTTTCACTATCTTGATAGCATGGATATAGAACCAAGCATATAAAAACAGAAATTTAGTACGAATCGTACCAAACGTTTCACTTCCTCTGATGGAGATTCGTCTGAAAAGTACAATCGAAGTAGTCGGTTAGCTTTAGTTAGCCATCGTGTATAACTTAAGACACCTGGTTGTGCAGTTTTCAAGTATTGCAGAATATCAGGATCTGAATTTTGCTTGCTGAATTTATACGCATATCCTTAGTAAATATAGCTGATCAGAATTCAAGAACATCAATTACACAACCTAAAACAGGTTGAAATATAGTAATGGGCTTGGTCTGAGGATCAAGTAACAGCAGTTTGGTAATAGGTCCTTCATGTGTTCTGGACCAGTTGTTCTCTCATCAGTTTAATAACATATACACTCTATTGGGTTGTTTTTTACGTAGTGATAATGTTTTGTGTACAATATTGTATGAAGTACTAAATGATCCTGGATTCTCAAATCAAATCTGGTCCGATAGTATTTTAGTATTTTAACTTAGGATTCCAGTAAAATCTCTAATTTGCTAGGAGGACGGTGGTCAGTGGCAGAGCCCTCACCTCTGGTGCCTGGGGTCCCTGGTTCTATCCCAACTCGCGTAAAGTGAACTTTGTGGAGACAAACACCGTGTGCGTGGGTTTTCTCGGAGTTCTCCCCTTTTCTTTCACATTCTTCGCTCCACCATTCCATTCCTTTCTCATCAACATCGTTTCCTTTAACCTAGTCGGCATATAATAACCGTGGGACGTAAAACTGAAAGATTTTTAACTTGCCGATGAGGCTTTCCACGTTTCTTATAGTTGTCCTTTTTTTGTGGTGTCATGTATGATGGTTACTTTAGGGGACTACAGACAATACTTAGGAGTTCTCTGTGAAATAATCGTAATGAATTGTCGTAATTTATGTGATTATTACATGCTAATATACTTAAACACAAACAAATTATTTGCTGATCATAACAATATATATAACAATATATTGTTTTGCTCAGCAAATAGTTTTTTTTTGTGTTTAAGTATATATAAAGCAAAGCTTCTAGTTATGGAAACTGCTAATATAGTTTCTTTCATGACTCTTACAATGAAGAAAAGTGTACTTTAACCTAAGAAAGTTATATTATGTTTATTATTACAGGTGCAGTATTTGTTTTATTGAGAATCGTTTTCTTGATGTGATCAGTTTCCAAAATGTATTTTTATTATATTTTAGTTCAAAGTAACTTCTAGTTGCAATAATACAGTGTTCAACTAGGGGTAAAAGTGGATGTTCTGATCAGGGGTAAAAGTGGATCTGGAAAGGTAGGAGGACGCTCTACGTCACGCCGTCCCCGTGCCTATCTTTCCCCAGTGTAATTTTTTTATAAAGTGGGGACGCCACATATATTTTCCGGAAGTGGGGGGACGACGTACCCCCAAAGTTACTCCGCACTTTTACCCCTGGTTCTGACACAATACCAAATTTGAAAACAAGTTATTGATGTATTTTCAATCCTTGCAACTCCGGGGCATTACCCACCGGTGAGAGCGATATTGCCAGCATATGTGGGTAATTCCGCGCAATGCAATAACTTTGATCTTTATCTTTATTGAATATGTTTTATTTCTTTTTATCTTTTTATCTTTTATCTGACATAATTATAAAATGTTTCTTACTCTTCGTACAAACAAGAAGGACCACAAAACATGTATGAGTTGGAATTTTGATCTTCATGTCACAAAATAGCTTCACAATTTTTTTAAATTTCTTGAGTGCTTACCATCCCCCCCCCTCTGTTCTTTATAACATACTTGTGGATCAAGTCGTAGAGATAGTGCAGATTTATGTAACAAAATTTCTGCTTACATAAATGTGCATGTGCACAATTTCACCTTTCTTCAAACGAACACTTCATAGCCTGTATAATCTGCACACACAAATTTATTTTAACAAAAGAGACACTGACCAAAGCTTAAAACCCACTTTATTTTAAATTATAATTTGTAACTGTTTCGGATATCTAGCATATCCTTCTTCATACACTATCGAAATTAATGAAAATACAGACATATATATAAATGTTGTTATAACAAAGTTTAAATTCTTTAACCGTCATATATATAGTCATTGTTATAAAAAAGTTTAAATTCTTTTAACAGACATATATATATAGTCATTGTTGTACTTTTTTTATTTTTATTTATTTTTTCTTCTTTTTCTTATTTACTGAGGCCGTCAGCCAATCCTATAAGTCTTCGTGTTCACTTTCTAATTAATCACGTTCCTTCATTTAGGGTTCTTATAAGGGCCTTTTTTTAATTTTTCTTTTTCTCTATGCTATTCAAACTTCCTTGCCATAATTCATCAATTGGTAAGCCCCCTGTCCAGTTCATCAGTTTATCTCTTCCTACCTTCTTTATCCAATTCGCTTCTTTCCACTTTCTTATTATCATTCTTTTCTCCATCTCCAATACTTCCGTCTTATCCCAATTAATTCCGTGATTCGTCTCCTTAACATGTTTGTATTTCTCTTTTGTTAAAACAATCAATCTAAAGCCATGAATAGTCTTACAAATTTATTGCATCAAAATAACGAATTGTACTAAAGTTTTACTGTTTTGCTTTCTCACCACATGTTGTGCTCATGTAGCCCAAGTATGTACGTATGTACGTGTACCGATTATGGCCCGGGTCCCCAATATGACCCATAGACCATATCTTTGTAGATTTTGGTTGGTGCTACGACATGGCAATATAAACTATACCCTCGTGATAAGTAAAAACATATTTGCGCGGCTCAGTTGTTTTCGAGTGGCGTGATCGGCAGTAGCTCCTGATGTAGTGTCAACTGGAAGAAAAAAATATTTTCTTGTTATTTTAGCAAGGTAAGTAATGTTTTGTTTCAGTCTATTGTTAAGAGCCTAATCAGTGTTGTGCTTGGATAATGTAGCTATGTGAACATAAAACGTGAACATGAACACATAACAAATGTGAACATAAAATATGTGTGACGCAATGCATTGCATTGTGTAAGTAGCAAGTGACCACAGAAGTGAAGAGGTCAAGTACCGCGTAATATGACCACGGTGGGCAATTTTGGGCAGCACTTGAAGTTTTTCCCCGTTTTGAGTTCATATTACCCCCAGGGTTTAAGATACCCTATGTTACGGTACTCATATTTTTCATAAATATTTATATTCTGATACTACCACCAGAAATGCATGCAGTATTCCCAAATTCTTTTGGATCAATTTTGCTTCTTTTGGAGTTTGTCGTTTTCCCCTGTATCCTTGTATTTCAGTAGTTATTATTTCCTACACCTTGCATTTGTTTTGCATTTTTAATATCACTTTCTTGTACTTCAGAAATTTGGCATTAAACTTATGTATTAACATAATATTCATGTTTCCTATAGGGGGCCATGTTTTGAATATCATGTGGGCCATATTGAGTATACCTTGTTCACAATATGGCCCACTTGCAATATAGTTTTTTTTTTTAATTATTTAAGTTTTATATGTCATTTCCCAGAATCAGACTATTCTTTTAATTTGCCCAAATCGTAATCTCCGAATTTGATAGTTCAGTCAATTCGCACAGAAATAGTTTCTCTTATAGAAAGAAATGAACGAAGTAAAGGTGGGCCATATTCAAGCCCCTTACTATAATGCAAACTCGTAACATGAGATTAATTTTATCCCATGTTTTACATAGTCATAGTAAACAATAGACTTAATTCCTCACGTTTGAGAACAGCTACGATAAAGTCTCCTTAACATCGGGTAACTTTCATGGAAGTTATCTCGAAACAGACTCACACAAATGCATGTTGACTGGTATGTAGAAGCATACTCACGCTCGCTTCGACGGGTACATTGAAAACGGGAAACTTAACAGAAAGACTGTCTTGGGCAGAAATTGAATCCACATAACTTCCACTCAAGATCTGGAATTACCTATCTATTTTGATTGAACAATTTTGATCAGTCGAAATAATCAGACTGCCTCAGCTGTAACAAACCTATTATGTAAGCCATTTTGAGAAATATTCAGAAGAACCTATTTTATTCTCGAGAATAAATTGCTTGTTGATAATTTCTTTAAAAACAAGTCAAGCAGTTCCGTTTATTTTTCATAAAGAATTGTTTCAAAGACATCAGTAATTTCCCCTGGAAAAAGAATAAAACACACAAAGAATAGTAGAAAGGTGGAGTTGGACTTGCATTTTTTTCTGAAGCTTTTTCTTTCTTGAACAGAACTAATAATAAAACGAAATTGATCATATTTCATAAATAAGTGTTTAAGTAATAACTTCATAGCGTGGTGTTCGTCCCCTTTTCAGCCTAACAAATTGGGTTGTGGATCAATGTCAGAAGTGCTATAGAGTGGCTACGTAGATCCGTCTGTCGACAGCTATCAGAGGAAGAAAGGTAATCGGTATCAAATAGCGTTTCCTTCTGATCAATTTAGCATCTCACCTACCTCAAGCGTAAACCAGCTATTCAAACCGGAAGCGGTAGTATTAAAATAGTTTCCGGCTTCAACGTTGATCGCAACTAACAGAAATGGTAATAGATATCAGCAAGCACTTGTAAATGACAATCGATTCAGCGTATCAATCATAATCATCATAAGGTATTCTGCCCTTCCTGGAACGTCATTTGCAGCAGCTGAGAAGCTTCCGTGCTACAGGGTCCTCCGCTAACCTCTTCGTCTTCACGTATGACCTTTTTGTTTTTATATCATCCATTAATTGTAGTCTCCTTCATCTCCTCCCTCTCTTTCTTGCCATCATACCCTCTAGGGCGTCCCTCATGATACAATTTCTTCTTAGGCGTATCAAAACGAAAAAATATTTCGAGAAGCAGTTTTTTTGCAATTGATTCTGCGTCCCAAGTATAGGTTCCTTCTTTTCCGTTAACTTTCCATACAAACTGGAAATGACTGAAATGAAACATCTCCGGCTTCAACATTTATCACGATAGAATGAAAACGTGAGATAGCGACAAGTGTTTTTTTTTTCTTTTTTCAATCGATGCAAAGTCTCAAGACATCATATCATTATCACCTGTAAGACTGTAGCAAAACCGGAAGTGGTTGAAATTTACTAGAAGTTTAGATTTCAATACTTAGTTTGATAGAGAGAAAACGGTTAGATATATTAAGAAACGGTTTTCTAACATAGATTCTGCGTCGTAAGACTCAGTTTTGTTTCGATTTTCATCTACCTGTACTAACCAGAAATAGTGAAAATCTACGACTTTCTATTACAACACTAACCGAATAACTCATAAAACGAAAAAAAAAAAAAAAACATAGCGACGATCAGTTTCCGAATTTGGATTTAGTGCCGCGAGAGTATGTTTCACCTCTGATTTAATCCCTGTACGGCATCAATTAACACTTCTTATTTCAATTAACACTTCTTATTTCAATTAACACTTCCATAGAGCCAAAATAGTAAGAGACAGTGAGTAATGGCTTTCTGATATGGGTTCAGCGTCCGAGAAATGAATTTTATCTTTGATCTTATTCCTCTGTTGCAAATAGCAGTTATAGATGTACTACTTAAAGTTTGAATATTGAATTCACATAGTTTGGACGTTCACCGTAGTCCCGCAATATATAACGAAACTCATTTGCGTATCTACTAATATGTATAATTACTAACGTTCTTTCGCGATTTTACTTACCTTGATTCATTTTGAAAATATAAACAAAAATGCACAAATATTCTCCGGTGCTTGAGGCAGGATAATTCTCGTTCCAACAACTTCAAACCCAGCGAGAGAAAGAAAAAAGAAAGACGCCCTTCGCCTTTAAGCCATTTTATTACCCCTGCGGCTCTGTAAATGTGTTATAGTGTTTGTAGTTGCCCGTAAATCAATCGCTGATGTTAGTTAGCAAGGGCCACTTGAAAGGTCGATAAAAGATGTGATACTCTCAAGGGATATGGCAGAGGCTTTAAAGCCTCACCCGATCATCAATGGCTTATTGATACAACGATGCTTTTGAACGTAAACAACAAACCTAATTATCCAGAGTACATCAACGTTTCTAAAAGCTCTAAATCTCTGGGGAAAATTAAAGAGAGAGTGTATTTACAACAAGTACCAGAATCCAGTTTTCTCCACTTTTCCTTTTCTAGCGTTTTCTGACGATATTCAATCTATTTAATTACTTTTGTAAACAGATTCTTCACTGAGCAATTTATGTGTACTAACTTGATGGAGATACCTTGCGTTTTCTGTACTTGCAAACTCAAAATTGTACTTTGAGTGACTATGTGGTATGAAATTCTGATTGTATTCACGTTGCACAAACATTGATTTAAGTTTCATTTAAGAAGATTCTTTTATGATTGTCAGTGCAAGAACCATTACGATCTCGTCGGAATAAACTAGAATTATGCTAATATCTCTGATACCCACGTTGCCAAGCGGTCGAATAGTATTCACTAATAATGCATCTTTGCAATCAATGTGTTATTTAATTAATTAGTCTTTGATATTACTTTACTTTTCGTTTATTTACACATTTATACAAGCCTACTGTAATTAACTTTTTAAAGATATTTATTGCATCACATACCTAGGTAATATTGTAACCTAATATTTTTTTTGCCTACTTACGGGGTAAGTTGGTTTTAAGCAAATTTACTACTGCTTTCCATATTTTTCCTTGATTTTTATGCCCTTTTTTATATCAAGGGGTTACATGGAAGAACAGTTTTAAGCTGAATTTCTGTTAAATAAACAGAAGTTCATTAATTTAATATATTTCATCTGATAAATAAACAAGGTTAACAAAGAAAATGAACAAATGATGTTTATTCTATTAACAATTATTGTGGACGCTAATTGCAGTTTATGCACAGTTCTTCATTAGTATATGTATTTGTTTACTTACCTTGATTCATTTTGTTAAAAGAAAATAAAATATTCTCTGGTGCTTCAACTAGGATACCACGGCCGGATTAAGGGAGGGGGCTTGGAAGAGCTATATACCGGCGTCTCCAGGTGAACGGGGTTCTCCACTCTAATTAAAATCTCTACTGGCTGTTTAAAGATAATCATATGACACAATAATCATATTTTTTTTTTAATTTATTACATTTATATAATAGAAGAAAATAAAATCGTTGAGTTTTACGTCCCACGTTTATGCCGGTTAGGCTAAAGGAGACGATGATGATGAGTAATGAATAAAATAGTGGAATGAAGAAAGTGGGAGGAAACGGGAGAACCCCGAGGAAACCCACACACACGGTGTTTGTCCACTACAAAGTTCACTTGGCCTGGGCTGGGAACGAACCCGGGACCCCAAGCACCAGAGGTGAACGCTCTACCACTGAGCCACCGCGGCCCCATTTATATAATAGAGTAACTTTGTGTGTTTTTATGTTTTTGGAAAGTTCCATTCAAGGGCGCCGACCCAAGGGGGCCCGAGCCCCCCAAACTCAGGTGGGCCTCTATTATATTTATGAATGTACATTATTTGGCATAAGTTGAATGCATTTTTTCTTAAAATCCTCATTTATATACCTTCAGCATTTGAATGGGCCCCCCAAATTTACAGAGTATTCGGCGCCCTTGGTTCCATTAGGTATAATATTATCTAATGTATTGCACGGTTGATACCGTATAACTATGTTTATTTTCTTAATTTTCGTACTGTATTCTCACAGAAATGTATTAGGCGAAGTCAGCAGAGGCCACATAATTTTTTTTCTAGCCCCGGACCTCCAGCTGGATTAATCCGACCCTGTAGGATACGTCATATTCCTACAGCATTAAATGAACGCACAAACAGGACTGTGGTGCGTAAGTACTATGACTCTTACCTATGGGGCGTGAGGTCACTAGTTCGATCGTAGCTCGCGATAAGTTGGCTTTTTGGTAGACAAATTTCATGCGTTGGATTTATCGGGATTCTCTAATTTCCACCACTTTTCTTTCATTCAATTATTTTTGTTCGTTATCAACATCACCAACTTCCCCCAAACTATGGCCTTTTACCCCTTAAAAAGTTGGCATTTGGGAGTAAAAATGGAAAAATTAGCTTTCTTCATACTTTCGTGACTTTCTTGTTCCAGTACCACTTTAGTTTCGTTGTAGTGGGTTCTACAATTAAGTGAATGTGTTTATAACATCCAGTACTTGTGAGTATTGTCTTGAATACGGGGCTAGGTGTCTTGATTAGTTTTCAAATTGGCATTCCAGTTGTTACCAGCAAGTATGAGTTATACAATAAATTCATAATTAAAAATTAAATGAAAAGAAATAATATTGTTAAACAAATAAAGTTTTGAATATGGAGTAATAATATAGCTTCATGGATTGAAATTTCTATTTAAAAATATTAAATAAACATGCTAATACTTTTTTTTTAAATCTATATATGTAATTTTGACTGAAAATTAGTTCGTGCTTCTCCAATACTGTATTTGAATTTGTTTACTTTATGTCCTTTACGCGTAAATAATATTATGAAAACCATGTACATTAATATAAACATTGAGAAAATATGTATATACAGTATTTATCCAATAAACTTCCACATACAAAAACTTTCTTTATTTCCATCAATGGTATAAACCTAACCGGCATAAACGTGGAACATAAAACTAAAAATTTCATTTCATTGCAATATAAATTGCAATGAACAAAAAATCAACAGCAATAGCTTAAAAGGGTTCACTCTAGAGACCCAATCACTAGATTCAAATTACTCACCTTATTCATTTTGTTACGTCATTTCGACAAATATAATAATATTATCATGTAATACGATCCTCTGTAAAGCTAATCATGATTACATAGTAAGCGTGTGCACTTTTGACCAGGGACGTACGCAGGGGATGGGTCCTGGGGGTCCGGACCCCCCCCAAAAATTTCTACTTTTGTGTTAATTTAGCCTAATTTTAGGGGCAATTTAAGAAAATTTAATATAAAATACCCTCATATTGAGTTTGGACCCCTCCCGAAATAAATTCCTGCGTACGCTACTGCTTTTGACTAAGGAGACAAGGGTTTCATTCCCGAACAAACCTAATGTGAATCTGATATCTCATTGAGCTGTATCTACGAGGTGTGTACTAATAGCATGTGTCGTTTTCCATACTTCAAAAGCTGATGAGAATATATTAATGTAATTTCACTTTGATCAACATTACACGTTAATGCTTAAGAGTGATATTTCAACTGTAAATGAAATATTCTTGAATGAATGAGCTAAAAGTATCAATATACATCGCCAGTTGAAGTATATTTCTGAGGACACTGCCCTAATTAACTGTACAGTGCCAAACTAGGTGCAGGGACTTATATGGGAGACGGGAACCAAGTGAAGCTCCGGAAACTGTGCAATAACCTCAAAAAGAAAAAGACATTGTTTCTGTTGAAGCCCGGGTCATGGAGAGCGTAACCTTAAAGGATCGCCTCGTGCATAAATTTTGACAGATGACTGGAAGTTGTGTGTGTCGGTTCACGTTGGATCCCTTGATGGTATCTCGGATAAGAAGAAGGCTTTTTACAGCATAAAAATACCGAAGTTTATCTTCGTTCATTCTAGCCTCAAGAACTATATCCCAATGACATCTGTCCGTTTGGAAAAATGAAGGAGATTCATTGCGAGGCAGCTGTGTCAGTCCAGAAGTGCTTTCGGAACTGTCATTTTTCAATATTTAAAACATTTCCCACAATAGTGTTCTCAAATGTTTTTGATATTGAAATAAAACTACTGTAATAGTGTGTAGGAGTAAGCAGGAATTGGGTTGAAAACTAACAGAAATTTATATAATTAGAAAATTAAATATAGTCGGAGCTATATACAGATGACAAGTGCTTTTCGAATGCATCTTATTCATGTGTTATATAGCTTCGGTGCTGAGGAAGAGCTAAACTCCAAAATAACCGGCAATGACAAATACCTCTGTGTAACCTAATGACCGACGGTCTTCAAAATTAAAAAAAAAAAAAATGTGTAAAATACATTAGCCCAACGTAGCTAAAGTTTTCGGTAGCCAGCGAACAATTTTCCGTCATTTATCAGAAGCTTATATTGGTCAACAAACAATTTCCCGTTATTTATCCAACAGTTTGTGCTGACAAACCAACAATTTGCTACCATTTATCATAAAATTCAGGTTGACCATCCAACAGTTCGCCAACATATATCTAATAGTTTATGATGGCCAACCAACACTTTATCGTCATCAATTCATGAATTTGTATTGGCCATCCAATAGTTTGCCGTCATCTATCCAACAGTTTATATTGGCCAACCAACAATTTGCCGTCACTTATCCAATATTTTATGTTGGCCAACGAACAACAATTTGCCGTCATTTATCCAACAATTTACGTTGGCCAACCAACAATTTCCTCTCATGTATCCAACATTTTGTGTTGAGCAGCCAACAATTTGCCATAATTTATCCAACAGTATATGTTAGCCAACCAACAATTTGCAGCCATTCATCCGACAGTTTCGACCTCGCACTTCTAATCGCAATTTTGTTTCTTCTGTACGAGCTATGTTGGCAAATGATCGGCAAAGCAGCTAATTACAACAGAGGCTCAACATTGGCAAATGGTTACTCTACCGATCCTCACTTGCGACCTATAATCTGCTAGTGACATTTAATTTTCACAGAGGTGCACACTTATATCTGGTGGGTTTGAATTAAAGACGCAATATTTCGCATATCTTCATTTCCCTAATACAATGGACTTCCTTGAACCATCTTCGAAGAATGTTTTGTAATATCTAAAGCGAGAGAGCAGTTATTGGTTTCGAATAAGAAAAGTGATGAAGTCTCAAAATGCAATTTTCTTGTTTCAAGTTGATAGCACATTCTATTTGAGAGAATCTTCAATTTTGTGGGTTTTATTCTCGTAGCGTATAGCTGATATTTTCTCGTTAGAGTCTTTTTTTTCTGTTTTTAAGGCCGTAGAAGTAAGGAAGACTAAAGGTTCTTAGGGTGAGCTTCAAGGTTAGATGAGAGAAAGAAAAGAATTGTGTTTGCGGAATCTATTTCCGGACTAGAAAGGATTTAATGCGATTCTAAAGAACTTAACACTCAAGTGGTCTTGTTCTCAAGGCAACAGATTCCCTTTGGAAGCATCACGAGCTGAGACAAATGGATGAATCACATTTCCCAATTCAAACACGAATCTATTTCACATTTACTCTTCTTTTCTTTTAGTTCTTGTTTCTCCCTTTCAAATACTGAACACAAAGGTTGCAAATGAGGAAACGACACAATGGTTTGAGATAATTCGCGAATGAGTATTATACACAAGATTAATCGTGTTCAACAAATCCTTCTTCGTACGAATGTATGACATGTTAAGTTATTTGTAGCTTAGCAATCTTTTTTCAACGTTGAGATTAAACTAGACGTGGCCTTTATTCCAATGTGCAACTCCAGAGCCCCATTACGGAAATTAAAATACCGCTAATTTTACAGTAATTATATGATATCTTCAAATAGATAAAAGATAACCGAAAAATGGAACAAGAGCTCGCTAGACAATATTATTTTGCATGAGATACGGTTATCACCACTCACTTATATGCTTCTGATTTCCAGCCATTTAGAATATCGGCAGTTATTTTCGCGTTTCTAAATGGCTGCAAACAGAAAGCTATTAGGTGACTCGTAATAACGGTAATAACGGTAAATATCACATAATTACTGTAAAATTAGCGGTATTTTAATTTCGCAGTGATTAGGCCTGTTAAAGCTTCCTCATGCATATATAGTTAGGATAATCAACTTAGACGTAGGCGTTTCAGGTTCGAATTCCGTTTGGAATTAATGTGGTTCTAATACCACGTTTAGCCTTAGTGCCAGAAAAGGTCATTAAAGACCAATTCTTCTGTCCAATACAATCTTCAACGCTGGTATAGGGGTTAACATGCGTACCCCCTACTTCGATTTGCAGTGGGGAAATCTTAAAAAGTGAGCACATTACGGCGGTTCAGAAATGAAAATGAAATGAAATTTTTAAATTTTACGTCCCGCGGTTATGCCGGTGAGGCTAACAGGGACGGTAATGATGGGAAATGAAAAAAATGGTGGAATGAAGATAGTGGGAGGAAGCAGGAGAATACCTAGAAAACGCACATACACGGTGTTTGTCCACCACAAAGTTCACTTGGTGCGAACTGGAGTCGAATCAAAGACTACACCAGAGATGAATGCTCTGCCACTCAGCCACCGCTGCCCAGGAAGTTCTGATTGTACACTTCTCCAATTTATAAATGCGCAAGTAAAATTTTCCAAGTCCCTTAAAATTGTATGTTCGGTAACAACGCATTCTGAGTGAGAGGAGGAGAAGGAATGAAAAAAGAAACAAGACTTATGAACACAGCTCACAGTTTGCTGTTTGAAATTCTCAGTACCTCTTTTGTTACTTAAAACAGTATCTTAGCATTATTGCAGCAAACGTTTTTCTTTATTTTTCTTAAAAGAAAATACACACACTTCTCCACGAAAAAAGAGATCATCATAAAAACAAAGGTAGTTAAGGAGTTCGTTCTCTTTCAATGCAACTGACGGAGCGTTCTCTACTTGTTGCGATAGCCACACGTGTCATGTAGTCTATTTTTTGTGTTGATGCAATACTTTTAAACCTGGATTGAATCCCACTTTATGCATTTATCTTTTTTATTTTGTAATTTTTCAGTCATTCTTGCCGTACACTTTTATAGTATATGTATTACACGGAGGTGATGGACAACTTTCTAATTTATCCAAAAATAAGGTGTACAGGCGTAGAACTTTTTCTATATATTCCAATACTGCAAATCACTTATTGCAGTGATCCATAAAATTTTCGTAAACCTGTGAATAAATCCAAAGATCTAGTGTTCATTAAATCAGTATTAGATCTAATACCTCCTTCATCACTACCAAAACACAGTTATTATTATTATTATTATTGTTATTATTATTATTATTATTATTATTATTATTATTATAAATAGTGAATAGAAAAAAGGTTTGAGGTTACTAAATTTGGTGAGACATTTTATTTCTTCTTAGTATGGACTTTATTGTTGTCTTGGTGTATTAGAACCATTTTAGATAGGTTTGCACGATTACTTCACATTTTTTTCACTTAAAAGTCTTAATAGCTCTCAATAGTATCACCGCTTTCTAGAGTTTATCTCATAAGAATTCACTCAGTTTCATAAGACATTGACCATCACCTTACCCCGAACACTCTCACTTAGTATTTTACGAGCGGAGATGAGGTATGTTCTCTACTGTTTTCAAATAGGTTTTGTCTCAGTTTCAAAGTAGTGGATGTAGGCCATACATTGGATTTTTACGATTTTTTTTATAAAATAAAACTAGTTGTATTCTCTTTTTAAAGATAAATGATGTGCTCAAAAGTGAGATCTGTTTTACATTTTCCTTTAAGAAAGCTTGTCTGAAGAGAAATCAAAATGAGTTGAAGTCCTAGTGGGACACTATTTAATATATCTTAGATCCTGCGCAGAGCGATGTTTCAACTTCGAGGAAAACGTACACCTAGAAAAAACACTGAACTCGCTGCCAACTTTGTTCAGCATTCACATTTGAGACCCTGTTTCGTCAATATTTTCCTCATGCTCTGCTACACATTTGTATCTTTAAGACTTCATCAGAGGATGTAAGTTCCGCTACAAAATGCCTAAAATTTCTATAGCACACCAGAGGTTTTGATTTTGCAATATTGTAATGGATAACATTTATGTTTTCTGAATCTGTATTATTCAAGGTGCACTGCAGCGAAGTTCATTAACAATGAATCTTTGACATTTTAGAAATATGCAACTCAAAGTAGCATTAGAAGTTGCACGGTTCCTCAAAAATTGACACATATCTGGATGGATTTTTGAGGTGATATCTTTCTAGTAGAGGTACCCAATAAAAGCTCGGTAATACACACCACAGAGTCGGTTATTTTGCGATGAGCTTATCGCTCTGTTCGACTCGACTCAGATGATCCATCCTCTCGAGTAGGCTCGGTCGAGGTGCGCCATCGGCTCGGTGATATGAGCCATATATAAGAGGTGTTTCTGAGCTCGGCTCTGTGGTGAAAAAGCCGCGAGCCGACCAATTTAAACCAATTGCATATTTAGAGTCGGCACGTTTCATTCAACGCATTCAAATGGACCGAGTTTGGTCACTAGAGGTTAGATCGGTTGTCGCTTTTATGGAAGTGACTGTATGTCCGGCTTAGTTAGTCTTCTTGTATCTGATCTTTCCTTAAAGAAATCCTTGGTTCGGGTGTGAAGAGAATTGTTACAAAGCAAAGGTATTGTAAAGTCAGATGTAAATTTCCAACTCGATAAATTTCTTGTATAGCTATCTTGAACAATTAATGGATTTACGTAGTGTTCAGTAGCTTTCATCGGTTCAGGTGAGTAGGGCCATGGTTTTCATTGGACATTTCAAAAACAAACACTAAAAAGAACGATGTTTTTTTATTATTGCAAATAAAACTTCACGAACTTTGTTTACAACACCATGTTTCGCATCCATACAACACCGCGGGATTTTCATTGGAGAAAAGATATTCAAGAGACAATTAGCTCACATTTTCTTCACTGTTATGCACTCCGCTGTTCTGTTGGAGATATCAGTAAAAGTGTTTAATGAGTATCAATTTGGGCAACAACGACGGCATGCATCTTCACGGTGATGTTCTCTCATTCTTCACAGCGTAAGCGTGAAGATTCATGAATTATCAGAAATGAATTTTCTAAAAGGCAGTCCAAACTTTTTAATATATATAGGGTAATTTTGAATAGGCCTAATATAGGCACATTAAAAGCAAAATGATGATGTAGAAATATAATTTGACAAAAACGTGAAATATCTTGTCAAGAGTTTAATCTGTTGGTTAAGTTACTTTTAAAATGTAACGCGTTACTTTGTCATCAGCTTTTCCTTATATACAGAATTTGACACAAGTTATACTAGATGATACTTGTTACTATTATAACTCATAGTCGGTTCTGAATTAGCGCACTATTTGTAGCGAAGCTACAATAGCTAGCTACAAATTTTGTAGCTCTAGTTGTAGCGGCGCTACAAGTCTAAACCTGTATATTGTAGCTGTAGTTGAGCTACATACTTTTATAGTTTATAGCGGATTTTGCAATAAAACTACAAATAAATCTTTTCCAGGTTGCAAAAATATTTTGTAACTCCAACATTTCCTCATAATTTTTAGTAAATTTTTATATGATGATAGGGAGAAAATATGATTGTTTTGTGATTTCTGTCTCCAATTATTTTGCAATAATATTACAAGAAAATTTTGTGAAATAAATTGCGTACTGACGATCGGTCAAAAGGATAGTAATGACTTAAAATAGACCTACATGCCATTCTAGCAGCGAAAGCATACACATTTTTTTTGGAGGGAGGGGGTAATATATATGCTTTAAAAACAACAACCAAAATGCATATTTTACTGTGATATGCAAATTGACAGACTCGATACACTAATACTAACAGTAACAATAAATATTCGATAAATACACTAGAACTCCGGATTTATTTTCAGGTTTACGAAAATCTTACGGATCAATGCAGTAAGGAGGAATCAGACTGGGATATATAGAAAAAGGTTTTACACCTGTACACCTTCTTATTTTTGGATAAATTAGAAAATTGTCTAATACCTTCGTGTAAATCATATACTATAAAAATGTACTGCAAGAATGACTGAAAAATTACAAAATGGAAAAAAGTAAGGGCATCGAGTGGGATTCGACCCAAGTTCAAAATTACTAAAACTGCAGAGGAAGCAAAAATAGCACGCATGCCTATTGAAGTAACTATCAAGTTTTATTCCCATTTTATGGATAGAAAACGAATTTCTTAACAACTCCTCCTCCCTTTATTTTAACGAATATTGTTGTCCAAAAGCGTGTGTGCTTTACTTACAACCAAGTCTGCTACATTTACTAAATACTATAATGTTGTAAATGTATCATTACCTTAAGTTATAGAAAGAGAACTGAGTATTTCAAACAACAACCTGTGAGCTGTGTTCGGAAGTCTCGTTATTTCTTTCCCTTTAATTTCCCCTACCATTACGTCGACCAAGCCTACAATTTTAAGGAACTTAGAAAAATTCGGGCATGTAACTATATTTTGGAAAAGTGCACATTAAACTGTAGATGGACGAGTCATATAGCCAGTGATGATTTCCGATTTTCCCTGGGCCAATTTCAGTGCACTAGGGGTAAAAGTAGTGCTATGAAAATACTAAGAATTTACAAATACTAAAAATTTATGAAATATGGCTCCGGGAAGAATTTCGCAGCTCCGGCGGGAGGAAATTCCTTCCCCTGATCCACCTCCTGAAATCATCACTGCACATATCCTCGGTGTTGAAAAGGACATGAAAGTCCAGCCAGCCAGTCGACCAGGAACCCCAAGCAGCAGAGGTAAGCGCTCTATTACTGAGTCACCGTGCCGCCCACACTACTTCCTTTCAGCGATTAGGTTAAAATGGACTATAGGATATTTACAAAATATAAATTAGTACATAGGTAATAATTAGTAATTATCCTAGAAATACGTGTGTTATGTAGAATCTATAACACTTTTTTACTTGTTTTCACCTCAAGTCACACGAGTTTTATTGCAAGTTGGTTAATTTTCAATTGGAATGATGGTGGTGATCACAGACAGGTTTCACTAGCTATAAGTGGCCCAAAAGTAGGTATACACCCCTGCATTGATGAAGTATAACATTCTAGCTTTTAGGTTCCTATGCTTCAGCTCTTCCGAGATTAAGATGGAAGTAAAAACACATTAAGTACAACTAATAAAGAAAGTAAGTCTACTTAATGGAAACAATAAGAAAATATATAAAATGCAATGAGCTAATCAGCACGGTACTGTATACTTACTTTTGGGCTACCCTGTATATGGTCAAGTTTTAGAGGAAGATAAACTAGAGGCTTCGAAATATAGTCAGATAGAAATGAAGAAAATTAGTTTTGCGGATGAAAGGCTAATGTGGAAGTGATGGGAATAGTGGAAGTGATAATTAAAATAATAAAACCAAACTTGTTAGACGAAATTGTTTTAAAAAGAAGTGATGAAACGATGAACAAATGAAAAGAGAGGCAACAATCGACTTACGGTATTAAAATGTAATTTCCACATCAAGAGGAACAGAATCATTTTGGTCCATATTCTAGCTTCATAATTTCAGATACGTAATCTCATAGTGAGGTGATCATTATTAGATGAAAGATTACTAGGTATATGTTTTTATTATAAGCTTGTTGTCTCCTTTTCCAAGCTTTCTCTATGTTGTCAACTATGATATTACTAATTTCTTCTTTATTTTAAGCCTTTTCTATTACACGAAAATCTAATATCCAATTGACATCTAATGGACTAAAAATTTTTCTACCAAGATATAGCTCACTTGGGGTCTTTTGAGTTTCACTATTTTCAGTAATATTTACTGTATATTGGATTCGATAGATATAATTAGCGCATTTTGTATAATTATTATTAATATAAGCCCCCAGTATCGATTGTATCGTCTTATTCTGACTCTCTGTCCTGTTCGAAGACATTGAGTAAGATGACATACAAATATTCTTAATTAGTGCTCTCAACGGGTCGGGTCGGTTCGAGTTGAAGACCGACCCGACCCGACCCGTGACCCGAATTCACTGACCCGACCCGTGATCCGATCCGATTGACCTGACCCGACAACCCGACCAGTGCTGACCCGATTGACCCGACCCGACAACCCGACCCGAGCTGACCCGATTGACCCGACCCGTTTGAGAGCACTATGGTCACGACACTGGGTGAACGCCAAAATGCGCTCCCATTGGGAATCAAACCCGGACCACGTGTACCGAGGTCTTACATGTTAACCACTAGCTAGATCAAGCGGGGATTTGTATATGCATCTTAATGAATATTTGGCACTTTTAAAGTTTGGTTATTTTTTTTAACTGATACCAGTGTCCGACGTGGGAGAAATTTATTTTTTCTTGCTTTAGTTCTATGTGACGCAATTTTTATTCAAGGTCAGTGTTCTCACCTTCTGTGACGGCAGAGGGTCTTCTCGGAAGGCAGTAGCAAGAGTCTCTTGGCGGAGACAAAAGGAAATCGTTTAACTACAATTATAAGGGTTGAGAAAACGGGAGAACACCTCTGATTTTTTCCAACCCTTCAACTTTCATTCCAAAATAGGTTCTTATGATTCCGGGACCCGCGCCACTTTGATTTTTTTTCGGTAATTAAAATGTATTTTATAGTACATATACAAGTAGTTGCAGGTAAGAAGATACATAACATGAATTTTGTAATTTAAAGTATAGTAAGATAATTAATTATAAAGTACTAATTTTATTTCATCACTTTCAACCTAACAAATGAAATTCAAACAATTCGCACCCTGGGTCTTGGTCATCAATACTGCGTCTTATTCTTTGTCTTGCACAGTGAAGTCTTGGTCCTGCATTTCGTAATCTTGGTGGTCTTTCATGCTATACAAGAGCCAAGAATACTCGCCTCATCGGTACAAATGAAGACCAAGTGTGATTTTGATTATGGTCTTTCATACTATACGAAAAGCAAGAAAATATGCTCATCGCTACTTCGTGATCACCAAAACAAGGCCAAGAGCAAGATTACTATGCACTTCGTCTTGCATATCCAACCGTTATCTTATTCTTGTATCGATGTTCTTGGGCTTGGTGAAATAAAATGAAATATTCAGTTTAAGGTCCCTCGATTCTGCACCGAGGCTAAGGGATATGGTGACCATGAGAAATGAATGCAATGGTGGAATGAAGAAAGCGGGAGGAAACAGGAGAACCTCGAGAAAACCCACTACACGGCTTTTCTCCACCACAAAGCCCACTTAGCACAAGTTGGGATTGAACCGTGGACACCATGCACCAGAGATGAATTCTCTACCACTGAGCTACCGCGGCCCTGCTTGGGCTTGGTGGTCCATATCCAATCTTTCTTTTGGCCTTGCTTAAACAACTTCTAATTTTGTTCTAAATCCAGACTCCATATTGGCGTAGATATTAATATTACAGTCGATTGGTAAAATCAATCTTCCACATTTAAAAATTAAAGTACACACAAGCACAATAATAAGCATTTACCATAAAAACACTAGCTGCAAGTGTTCAAAATAGATTTATGGCTTCTATAAAATCAATTGAAAATTGCTATTTTTAATTAGGCAGCTAGTGAAAAACAGCAGCTTTCGACTCCAGCCGAATTTAAGCTCAACCTAAACTCAGTTGACCAAAGTGAACTGACCCGACTGACCCGACCCTACAACCCGACCCTATAACCCGACCTGAGATGACCCGATTGACCCGACCTGACAACCCGACCCGAGCTGACCCGACTGACCGGACCCGAGAACCCGACCCGAGTGGACCCGACCCGTAACCCGACTCGAGCTGACCCGACTGACCCGGCTCGACCCGAGTTGACCCGACCCGTAACCCGACTGGAGCTGACCCGACTGACTCGACCCGACAACCCGACCCGAGTAGACCCGACCCGACCCGTTTGAGAGCACTATTCTTAATACCTAGACTAAACAAATATTGTTTGTAATTCTCACTAGAGAAGTATGACTCATTGTCATGTAGAAGAGCGTATGGATATCCATACGTAAGGTAGATTTTTGTTAATTTAGAACAAATTATTTTGGATTTAGATTTCTTACTAAATTCAAAATTAATTTTGAATTTAGATTACTACAAAACGACTACTTTTCACTTTGTATTAAAGATAATATTTCAGCACACTGTATTTCTTGGAACAATTTTCTCATACAAAGTACCAGCGATAACTCTCTACGACTGAGGGAAATATTGTATGTTATATACCCGCTATTTGTTAACATCCATAATACAATCTATTTATGCCTTGCAGGCTTCATTATCATCAGTAACGCTGGTGATTAAAGCAGTAACTATGATGACGCTGTCATGGGAACAAACTCCCTGACCACTTTTCATTTGTAGTTAATTTGCCCAATAATTAAACTTTCTCCCTCTCTCTCTCTCTGGACACAACAATATTACGACACGGATTGTTGATTTGATTTGAAACCTCTTTCATGGATGAATGGACTGTGAAATGATTGTCTGTTCTATTAACAAATGGGAAACGGCAGATAGACTAATTTTAAACTATTGTCTATATTTCTATCTCTTTGGTTGCGTAATGAACCACTTCATACTGACTGACCATTTCTTTAGTGCTGCTTTTGAGGAAGGTTTGTTTCCAGGATACCAAACAGGAAATCTCTCATTGGAGAGAAGTAGACCAGTACGAGGTTTCTTTAATATCTATTTCTTTTTTTTTTTTTTTTAAAAAAAAAAGTTTTTACTAACCAAGTTAACCCACTTGAAAGAAAGTTTGTTAGGTAGGTTCACAACGTTAGGGACGATATTTCTATTATATCTAGAAGTGCTAGAACCCTCAAATCGTTGGTTTCCCTCTTCTTAAATCAAAATGTCATCCTTTTTAAATTTTTCTGATCCAGAGAAATAAGTCACAGGAAAAGAGATCTGGCAAATAGTGGGATGAGAGTTATCCTGTGAAAATAATAATAATAATAATAATAATAATAATAATAATAATAATAATAATAATAATAATAATAATAATAATAATAATAATAATAATATGATTATTAAACTGATTTTATCTTGTTGTGTGTCAAGCATGCTATAGGAAACTTGTAAGTTACCAAGAAAACAGTACCCAGTTCATTCACATGTAACATGCGTCACCATACTTAATCTGAGGCGCAATTAATCAATGACACTTATTGTATAATGGATGCTTTTCTTTTCTGTTCACCGTACAAAATTACATTGTTTCTTAGGTTTGTAACTTTCCAATTTTCTGCGGCAGTTACTTCCGCAACTTGTGACGGTTTTGTGCGCAAAACTGTGAAGGAGGACAGACACGTTATGTACGACCTTCCAAACTAATATAACGTAATGGACGTATGCAAGATTCATCCAAATTAGTTGGCTTACCTGTAATTTAAGATGTTTTCTTAGAACCAGTGTTTTACCCAGGCATCTTAGCAGGGGAAAATCTCCCCCAAAGTTGTAGAATTCCTCCCCCCAAAAATTTTGACGATATAGGTATAGCCATATATATTTATATTTCCAGTTTAATATTTCAAGTGCAGTTTATGCTTTTCCAATTTGCCAGTTTTCAGTCAATGTCCTTTTCCATATGTGCCATTTTTATCCCTTATCATTTCGAGAAAACGCTTGCTAAAATTTCCTGCAAAATTCGCAGTTGAGGCTGAACACTAAGTAATATGCATAAGCACGAACAACGACAGAAGAAATCAGTGTGTTGGTCAGGTTTCGATCTGCTGCTTTTGTCCGTTTTGAGGTGTAATACTTGGAGTGTTATATTTCTTTATAATTAAGTTATCTGAAGTGTCCGAAATTTAATCGACTAGAACATTAATGATAATGTGTTGCATTTAAAGAGGAAAAAACTCACACGTGGCTTGTTCACTATGCAGTATATATTATAAAGACAGACCACCTCCAAAACGTTCTGATGACACTTTCATAACGAAAGGTTTCACAGACTGGAATAAAAGGGCAGATAGATAATCAAATAAAATAAATAGATTAAACTTTTAAAACAAACTCAAAGCGAATCTCATAGAAAAGCTCTTAGTTGTGATTACGAGGAGAAAAGAATGATGGAACAATGTACTGCTGTTTAATCGATGTTACACAATCTCAAAAAACAGAAAGAAGAAAATATTCAAATGTTAAGTGATCTTGTAAAGCTAGCATATTTCATGTTCAAGAACGAAATTCCCCATACAACAAAGTATGCCAGAGAACGCAACATATAGAAGTACTACACCAGTCGTCGAGTGTTTAAAAGCAACAGATGAGTGGTTGTCAAATGAAATATTAGAATATACAGGGTGTTTCAAAACAACACCGACGACGTTTGGGAAGAAATTCCTGACACCAAGATAAGACAAAAAATATAGACCAACCTGGGTGTACAAATGCTTCCTTTCGGAGTTATAAGTTGTCGAAAAAATAATAAAAAAAATAAGTTTAAAAGTCTATAACTTTAAAACTATGGGACCTACTGTAATCGGGTCAAGACTTTATTTAGGAAATAATATACGACCATCCAAATACTTATGGTTCAGCATCCTGGTGTACTTCCGCAAACATTTTTAGAGGTAGTTTGTGAGTATTTCAAATTATATGCCCGTAGCCAAACTTTCTCTATAAAAATTGTAGCATGAGTATCTTACGATTCTGAAACATAGATTTTTGGACAGGGCACATATTAGTTCCTAAGTGAAATTTTGACCCGTCTTTGATAGGTCCGATAGTTTTGTGGCTAAGTACCTGTGAAGTTTACTTTTTAAAGTTTTTGGCAGCCTATAACTCCGAAAGAAAGCATTTGTGCACCCAGGTTGGTCTATTCTTTTTGTCTTTTCTTGGTGTCAAGAATCACCGCCCAAACGTTGTTGGTATTGTTTTGAAACACCCTCAATAAAAGCAAGTTCTCTTCTAAGTGTGATGATCGATGAGTCTACAGATCTCCGCGTGCGATCAGAACTTTCACTTTGTTTTCGCTATCTGAAGGAAGGTGCTCCAGTTGAGTGTTTTTATAAAATCGTACAACTACAACAGATTGATGCGGCATATATATCAATGACGATTAATGATATTCTTGGTGAACAGAGACATTCATGGATCGAATCCGTACACAAATGTTTATCGTTCCCTCACCGGTATGATGAATGGTGACAGCAGCCTACGCTAATATTTAGAATTCCTTCAGCAGGGTCACACGCTAATAGGTTACTGATAAATAGTCGCCATCACTTCCTTGTAATAGCTGGTGTCCACAAACTCATTGACTTTCATTTAGCCTTTATTATCACAATCTACTAGGTATATAAAAATCGTTCACTAACATCATCTGTCGCTCACCCAACACTATGCAACTTGTTCAGGTTAGTTCCAAGTGTTACCAATTTGAAGCCAAATCCATCTTTCAACCTTCATAACATGCGGAACAATAAATAATATGTGCTAGGGTACTTTATACTGTATTTTACGCTTTTTGATGCGAACAAAGCATTAACAACTTTCGTGTGATGAGTAATGAAATTATTGTTTCTTCGTTCATGGTATAAAATATGTGAAGTATCTGTCTATTGGAAATGAAGTGACTGTGTATTTGATATAAAGAAACATGAACTTTTGAAAACTTTGAAAGAAAACTTTGACTAGAAGTGTACATTCTCAGACACCTGTTGTAAATGCATATTTGTTAAATAAACTCGACTAGCTTCCTTCTTTCCTTTCCGCATACCTTGAAGCACAGCCTGATACTTCCCGATTAGGTCATCATTCTTGAATTGATCAAAACCACGAGGAACAGAACAACAAGGGGTATTCGACACGCGATCAAGAGAGGTGCAGGATCATTGGAGAGAAACGGATCCCACCATTGGAGGACCACCGACTCCACAAGTCAAAGAGTACCATTCTGACGGTTCATCGCCGCAGACACCTTTAAGTTTGTCACCAGTCTAGTAGAATGAAGATGTAGAAGGACATTATCGTAAAGAAGCATTATCGTCGCCCCTTGCAGTTCAACAGGATTAAGATCCAGATGTTGACTGTCTCCAGCTGATCCAGACTTCTCGAGAGAAAGATATTCATCATTCCAGATGACCAGGACGACGCCAGCCCTGTTGGATCTATCAGGCTAGTGCTCATCCCTTATCTTTTAGTCATAACCTTTCTATTTCTCTCACCCTTTTTCCCCCAACTATGTGCAACAAATTTAAACCTATTCCCAATCAAAGAATTTTATCAGCTTTCATAGAAATTATGTGTTCATATGTGACAGGCGTCTAAGGTAGCGTGTAACTCGCAGTGTATCAACCCAACCGTGAAAATGGTCCCGCTCTCCGATGATGTGGGCCAAAAGATCTTTTTTTTTTTTTTTTTTTTTTTAGTGGATTAGGTAATGACTCTTACCAATCCTGTCACCACCTATGATTATGTCTCCATTTTATTTGACCGTGTACATTCTACGGTCCAGATGTTGTTTTCAGGTGAAGACAATTTTCTAGAATAACAAAACGCCCATCACACAATTGGAGCTGTTGTGATGTGTTATGAAGAAAATCGGTATTGAGTTGAACACCTTTTGTGGACCTTACCTTGTTCAGATCTAAACAAATTTGTGCATTTGTAGTCAGTTAGGTGATATGAATCCAGCGCAGGTTTCCCCGTCCATATTTTCTCATGTAACTTGAGTGACGTACTACATGTGGAATGGTGTGAGATTCCTCCTGCTACCACTCACTAAATTCTTCGACTCCATTTCACCTCGCATCACTGCTGTTTTGAGGACAGGAGGTGAAGCAATATCATATCAATTAGGTAATTCGGCAGATTTTCAGGTTTTTCCCCATTAAACTGATACGTATGTATACTTCTTAAAACCACCCAAAAAGGTTATATATATTAGTAAAAGAGAACATCTGCTAACCTTAGCAATGTATTTGACTATTCTCGACTGGGTGATAGTGAAACGAGTTATTTCTATGGTAAACACGAATGAGATAAATTGGGTACCGGGATAGAAGCGTAGAGTAGGTAAAGAATAAGACGAGAAGATTTTTAAAAATAATTTAAATTGGCATGTAATACTTACTCAAATGACTTACTACTGTTGTAACCAGGTTTTTTGGTGACCAAATACTTCCAAAGAAACTATTGGTCCCCAGGTCACGGCCTCATCTTATTTTTTTATTTATTTGTTTTTAAATTATGGGGCTACCTCAATAATACACTGTGCAAGTATGCATGAATTGTGCAAGAACACTGCATAGACTACAGGAATGGAGTTAACAAAGTTACTCTTCATACTTTTACGAGTGTTTTGTTAGTATCGGCAAAGAATACAAAAACAATGTCAAGAAAGGAATATAAAAAATAAAATTTGTTTTTGGAATCGGTCTTATTTACCCACTTTTTTTTCTTTTTGGCATCGAAATTATTGCCAATCCTTGCCAACATAAAGAAGAAAATATTCGTTGTACAGTTCAAAATAGGGTACGATTGTTTCAGTTATATATTAAACTATAGAAATAGCATGATATGAAAATAACATTTTGGATATGTTAGTGTTAAAACAGTAACTACAGTTTCTTTTTTTTTCTGAGGCCATAAACGTCAGGATTCCTTAAGCAGTACGATGGGAAGAAGAAGGAAGTTCTTAAAGAATCATTATGTATTTATATATTCGTCCCTGAAGTATGGATTCAAAGACATTCCATTAAATTACTCTGTTTAATGCAATCGCTAAGGGACTTCGACAATAGAATAAATTTACATCTAAGGGTGTTTAAAGAGTGAACGTTCCTTTATAAATTTTTCTTTATTTTTAAAATAAAATAAAAAAAATAATGAATAATTCTGGAAAAGGAAGGATTCCAACCATTAATGTTTTTACGGAAAGTTTAACTGTTGTAAACAAACTTAATGGAGAATCATATATCATGTTGATAGTCTTTCGATATTTTTTTTATAGAAATGCATTGCAAGGAAGAAAATTTAAAAAAAAAGTTTAGTACTTTACTGTATTCTTTTTAAAAGTAGTATCGTCTAGACTTTGCGATTTCATTTCTAACTTTTCTATAGAATAGGATAGCGTTTTTAGGTATTTTGTTTCTTAAGATAAATGAGATATTTGGATCAATAGAAAGGTAAAACATTAACTATTATAATAGTTCTTCTTAACAATTTAGTCTGTGCTTTTAGTAGACCCTAAGTCCCAAGAATACTTGGAAATATTAAGCTTATAAATATAGCAACGGGTTATTTCTTGGGATGTGCTGTTATTTTGTCACAAATTCATGCCTTACTAGCCAAACACATGTAGCATTGTGCTTTTTAAAGCCAACAGAGTGAACCGTTGTTCACCGAATTGTCGTATGTTCTATTTAGGTCTATGTACCTCTACGTTCGATCGACGCAGAAAGATTTTACCAGAAAAGAAAAAAACTCATATAACAGGTCAAAATAAGTTTACTTTTCAAAAGTGTGAAATTTGAGTTCCAAAACTTTTTCTTGTGTTCTTGGCGTCAACTTTCAAATTTTTGTAAGGGGGATGAGTGGAGGGCAAGAGCTGTTTTACCATAGAATGTAATTACTTATTTCATGTTTAGTATATAGCTGTCCAATTGGTTTGGATCACTAAGATAATGTTCCTTGTAACACGTTATACTGGAATGAGTTCCACATCAGTCTTATTGAATTAACTATTACCTTATGTTTAAGTATATCTATCCTTCACAGAGCTCTCTCGTGTCTGAATGGTTAGCATAGCGCCTTTGGCGTAGGAAACTTGGTTCGATTCATGTCGTTCAGATCCCAAGTTAAGATGTAAGTCCATTTCTCAGACAGCCTCTTGGCTCAAAAGATCGGTAAACTCAGTCAGATCAAACGAAATATACCGAGCGAAGTAGCTCAAGTGGTAGAGCATTGTCTTCGCATTCGGGAGTTCGTGCGTTCTATTCCTGCTGCCCACCATCACTGGGGCTTTCCAGGGTTTTTCTCAGTCCTAACAAGCAATTGCCTGGACGATACCTACTAAACAGGCCTTGTCCGATACGTTCCCAAATCCTTCCCATTGTTATTGTTGTTGTTAGATATCCAGCTGGCCTCTGAGCTGTATCTGGTAATTGTTAAATAAATAAAATAAATAAATATTTCTTCAGAATCTCGGAGATCCGTTTTCTTTGAGCATAGCCGTGTCTGCGAGATCTATGCCAAGCCGATACAATTAGGGTAGTACAACATATCTCAAATACTATTTGCTACATTAGTCTCAAACCTTTATTTTGACCTACTTGGATTTGGTTAAAGGCACTTTTCCAAGAAAACATGCAACAAACACAGTATACATTCTGAACTAATTCCAATATATTTCCCATTCTGTGCATCGTATAGGTCCCGTTCTGTATTTGATCTATATAAATATCCTCACTATATTCAATGATAAATACGTGGTATAGAGTTTTCGAGAATTTTCGACCTCTCTTGCTCTCAAAGCTACATAGTATAACGAAGGAAAATTAGCTTTTTACATTTCACCCTCAATGTTTGTGGTAACACCTACCTCTAACCAGGAATAGTAGCATTTCATTTGACCAGTTTTGTTAAGATCATGCAAGTGGAATTTCTAATATGGTAAGGTTAGTATCTCCGCCCGATCCTTACTCCTCACCATAACTCTTGAACGGAAGAAAATTTTTAAATTATTTTTCGGCTGAGTTCGTTAAGTGAGTCAATTGGCTAACATGTTAACAGGTATCGCCTCTTGCTAATGGGGAGCACAGATAATCTTTATAATGACTTGTCTCTAAGAATGGGATTTTCGTGTACTTCTATAGTTTATTCATGGACCTCATGCAAACAAATACACCTGGTGATTGTTTCATTTTATTGGTTAAAGAGCCTTCGAACATCCACGCGGCAGAAGAAAATAGTCCATTGTCAAGTAAGGTGTTTTTCAATGTTTTTTTTACTTATAAGGCTCATTACCAGAAATGCAATTTGCTTACACTTAAATAACAGAAAGAACACTGTATCTAAGAACTAAATTAAATTCATGCAATAAAAGAGAATACGCATGTGTAGAAAGTGCTTTTGACTCACATTACGCGCGAATCACAGTTTACAATATGGCTGCCTGTGGGGAATACGTAAAACACCGATGCTCCTGGAAAGAAGCGCTGACCGACAGCCAATCATCTGATGACTGGCGGAGTAATACCATTCTGCAATGTTTACATCAGGATTAGAAGATTGGTTGAATGAGCTTTAAACTTATTTTTGAACAATAGTGGTCGATGGAAACATGCGTACTGATGCCCTTCAAAGATAACAACATCCATCCTTAACTTGTGTTAACATGTTCCCTCCCATTAAAGCAGTACATTCTTTAAAGCTTTCGAGTTATTCTTATCACAAATTTTCAATTTTTATGCAATATGTTGGTTACTAACTGCTTAAATTATTAGTTATTCACCACCTCTAAGGCTTCGATGACTCACTTTCAATGAGTATCGCTCTTTGTTGCCTCTCCTGGATGGAAGAATGGAATGAATTATGTCCTCTCTATTGTTTCGTTCTACTATGTCCCTAAAAATTCAATTCTTTAGTTTTGAAGTACACAATATGAACCGTTTTTCAGTTTTATCTTATTATAAAAATAGGAAGTAGACTTAATCTAATTTTCTTCTGCAGGAGCATGCTTTCCATCTTATTTATTATTGAATGCTCTTCCGAATAAATAGGTTAGTGTAGGACTAGATTAACACATCTGGAGGCCCGGAACTACAAGAAATATGTGGACCCTGCTGACTTTGCCTAATACTTTTGTGAAAGTACAGTAGGAAAATTAAGGGAATATGTTTCATATTTTTGGTCATATTTTATTTTATGATGATGATGATTGTATCATTATGATTCTTTTTAAATAAGTCAGTTGAGATTTTGATCAGAGTAGAGGCCCCTACCCACTTTTAATCCGGCCCTGGGTTAGTGGTTAGTTCTCTAGCTTTGGAATCATCGAGCCTATGACGGAAATTCTGGACAAGGGTTACCATGGATTTTTCTTAATTCTATCTGACGATTTCGATTATAATACTTTCAAATACACATCACTTGAAGGCTTCTGATTCTTTCCGATTGCTATTTGATGATTCGTTAGTTTATTAAATTGATAAATAAAAATATGAGCCAACTTGTATGAGTTATGAAATGAAGGAAGAGGTATTCTTCTCTGCCAAATTATTAATATTACTTCGTCAACAAATTAGTGACGTCTTAATTAATATGCGTCTACAGTGAAGGACAACAGAGCCTTCTTTGTCTGCAAGTATTTCCAAGCCAGGCTGTGGTTTCGCTATAGACAGAAAAAGTGCAAATCTCATTTATCTATTCTTGTCCGTCAATAATTGGATGATACATACGCTACAACAGTTCGCTGGAAAACTGTTAAAATTAAAATGACTATACAAATAATTAGAATCATTATAACAGCTAGAATCTTCGTTTACTAAGTAGATTCATTAGCATGCAATCACAATGATCGGGGGGAAAATAGTAAGTGAAAAATGTAACTCCCCTCCCCCCACCAAGTGACCCTTACGAGGACTATTGATTAAGGCTGCGTTACCACCTGTGAACGAAACCACACCGAAGTGCCTGAAGGGGAAAACATTTTCTGATGGGGAAGATGGAACATTAATTCAATAGCAAGGTGGAAAGGAGAGCGTAACGAATACAAAAGAAACTATTAACACTTAAAATACTCCATTGAACCTCAAGTATGCAATGTTTTATAACGGACTCCGACTGCAGTATCCTAACGAAAACCAAATTTTGTTTCAACTTACAAAATACCTATCTACAGATGCAGTTTCTCGAACTTACATAAATTAAAATAAAAGTGATATTGTTGGCGATTCCACCATGGGAAAACGGCTTATTCGTTTGTAATAATTTTTTAAATATAGTTATTAACAATCTCGAACTATGTTTTTGTAATGTCACTTTGAATAAAATGTGTATTCTAACGGAGGAGAAGAGTCCAAATATATATCACAGATAGTATACCCAAGAATATGGTAGTGGGAAACACTAATATCTAAGACAATTTTTTTCTTGTGGGCCAATTACTGACCATTAATTTGTCTATTATTCATCAGTTTGTCCTCCATCATATCCAATTTCAGTAAAACCAAAGATGGCTTGCGAATTAATGGAGATTTTAGTTCCATCTGTGAGAGAATAGTCATTAAGACGATGATGAATATGCTGGCTTAACTTGATGCGTTGTCATTAGCTCCAAATCACCGAGCTATTTTGGAAAGTTCTGGAGCGAAGGCGATGACTGAAGTTTTGGTTCGGGGCCTTTAGCTGGAGAGATCTCAGTTTACATGGAAACTTCAGATCTCATGACGCGTACATATTTCCGAGTAATATCAGCAGCAGAGGTAAACGGAACAGGCAGTTAGGATGTAGCAGATCGGAGTAAGGGAATGCTCTCTTTTAAATGATGTTCTTCATTGAAAACGGAAGTTATTTTTAATAACCATACAATCTCAGATATTGTTTTCTCTTTGAAAGACTGGACAGTCCCTAGACAAAGAAGAATGATCACCACCATGGTTGACTGCAAGAGCTTGGTTGCTGTATAGGGATCCGCGCCATGACTTCACTGGCCACAATTCGCACAAATTGTAGCCGCCGCATTCTACGTGCTGGTGTGTCCGAAAAGCTAACATGGGCAATGAATAGGACTAGGTTTGTAAGGTAGAATCTTCAGTCGATAATATTTACAAATTTCGGAATCGTAGGTAAACTGGAAGTACTATCAGGGGTTGTGTTGAAAGTAGTTTACCTGGCTTCCTATTTGTTTTAAATATGAGCTACTTTCGAGCTGCAACATGTTTTTCTGTTAGTTTAAGCTTAATCTCCTCTTCACTGGCGTTCATGAAATGTCGACATGAAATCACTCCTCAACTGACATCCAATGGACGGCAAGATTCTGCTAATATAGGAACCGGTCTAATGCTATCCAATTTTGATAGTTCCGCAGTTTGTTTTTAATCTACCGTTTTGACTAACGAGGCGCCACTTCGTAGTTTATCGAATGTCGTTAACTTATCCGACTGTATAGCTGATAACTTTTTTTTATAACGGACGGGAACAGACCCTTAATACCATTCGTACTGTTAGATTTTGCAGTTGTCCAATCAGTATTCTTTTCTTTAATCACAAGCTATGGGAATACAGGAGTCATAGTGCCTGATTTTTCCACACTCTGTGCACTGGGTCGAGTTTACATCATGCTCACATCAGATTTGTTATTTATTCAAGGAGGGCTTGATCCGTATATTAATATTTCTTCACCTATAAGTGCGTTTTAGTTTTAACATTTATAAATGAAAACCTTATGTGGTCCCGACAACACCACACTGAAGCCTCATGCGAAGAACTAACGTACTTACGTAGCAATCCCGTATGCATGTCCTCACCGAAGGACCAGCGTGGAGCCAGCATAATCAAAGTAAATGGAAATGCATGGAACAACTATGCCGTCGACGAAAGAGCGTGACCTCGAAAGAAAAAAAATGAAAAACAAGAAAATATCAGGATAAATAAATATACAACGCTAATGAATGAAAATAGGACAGGAGAAAATTGTGCTATTTTTTTAACGTTAAAAACATTTTTTACTTTGTAGTGTTTATACAAAAAAAAAATACTGGACTAACAAGTCATGAAGGAATAATACACACCCAATTCAAGCAAAGGAAGATTTCTACATCCCAGCCTCTTCCAATACGCCTAATAACTACCAGTGGCACCTGCAGAGGTATTCGAAACTGAGATGGTAGGCAGTCAGATAGTATGCAAATGAAGGAGAGATACTTGAGTGATAAATAAAGCTGCCCTCTGAATATTATCCTCTTCCCGACTATGATGGTCCACTTCATGATAGGAAATGTTTTAAAGTTGTATATATTAAATTAATCAATATATGTATATGAAATGATAAAACAAATCAAACTGTACATGCCTTTGACGTGGGAGACCCGGGTTCGATTCCCGACGGGAGCTTAAGTAGTTCGGATTCTACGTTAACCCTTTAATTGGTAAGCATTGATAGCATTACCATTAAAATATTTAGTTTGCTTATATGATTGGACCATGTTCTCCTGATCATAATTTCGTAATTTTTAAAGTACTTTTGTACTTTGGTTACAAAATACAGGGTGTTTATTTCAAAGCAACATTGCCATAAAATAGGTCTTATGTGTAGCTACTGAGCAGCATAGCCCAATTATGGTCAAATATCATAAGAATATTTTCAGTAATTAGCAGTAGTTTCTTCGAAATATTTTCCTACAGAGCAAGAAGCTATAAATAAAAAAGTGAAAAAAGAACTTTCGCGGAACGTAGGAGATAAAGCTTCTACAATACTAAATTTGACTGTTCCCTGTTGACGAAGATTAGAAGTATCTAAAGAAGCGACCCGCAGATCATGTATCTGAATATTGTATGAAAGCAATATTGCCAATTAAATGATCACTGAAGTTATAATTCGTGCATCTAACACATTTTGCAATCGTTCTTGGTGCACAATACTTGTTGATAATAACTCGGCGGTTGTGAATGCAAAGACGTCCGTGACTGCACTTCGCAGCTCTCCCTCATTTACCAAGGATCTATTACTGTGGTAGTTGTCGCGGAATTGAAATAAATGCTAATCTGTTGTCGCAAGGAGTGGGAAATATAGTACATGGCACAGTATCTCCCAGCCAAATTGCTGAAGGATCACCTGGGTCCTCTTTACCACCTGTAATTTGTCTTGGTCGTGCAGGAACATCAATACCTTGCGAACCACCAATGCCGGCTTCTTCTGCCGCAATGCAAGCTGCACCATTTGTAACTGCTGAGAGTAGAAGCCAAAAGTGTTGATTTGATCAGTTGGAAGGAGCTCATAATGGATCATTTGCCGATAGTTCCACCATACACAGAGTATAAATTTTTGTGGCTGCAAAGATGGTCTTGAAGTGTGAGAACAGGGTCACGTGGCGGCAACCAACGTCTCATACATTTGGCAATATCATAGAGGACGCACTTCTCTCGTCAAGTGAGCAAGCGATGAAAGATGGTTGTGTTCAGGTGCCGAGTGAGTAAGAACAAACAGAATGTCTCCCGTTTTTTTCTTGTTGGCTGCTGACAATGTGTTGAGTACCCGCTTGCTTAATTTGTATGATTTTCCTATCTCTTGAAAGTGTAGCCTGACTGTTCCAGCGGAAATATGGAACCTTTCTGCAAGTTTATCACACCTTAGACTACTGAACTCTTCGGTGACTTCTTCCAGAACCACCGTCCTCGTTATCCAGCACTTTTCGTCCACTTCGACGTTCATCTGAGAGGCTCACATGTCCAAAACGAAATTTCTGGAATCAGTGCCTGGCAATGTGTTCATTCGCAGCATTCTCCCCAAATGCCTGGCATATGCAGCGACTTGATACGGCAACTGACAAACCTACTTTAAAGTCACACAACAAACACACACGAGTAAACTGATTGGACACTTCCGCTTTTCTCCGACCCTGAACGAGCTATGACTACTGTATGTGCGCAACATGCCTGTATTATTGAAGGTCAATGGTCAGACTATCTTCTGATCCCTTGGCAGGTATGTGCATAATTTAATTTTCTCTTTGTGAGCGCATAATTAATGGGACGTCAAAAAACGGCAAGAACTTATTTAGTTACCTTGTATTAAGCAACTAGATATGAACCATCGCCACAATGAATTCACGAACTCTATAACAAGAGTTCGTATACTATTTACTGGAAGGTTGAGGAAATTCCTTCATATTGGAAGAGACGAAAAGGCTACTGTGCTATTCTTACAGGCCTATACATTTGGAAGTTGTTTTTACATTATTGGAAGTAACGAGATAATAATTACTCTGAGGATTTCTTTACAGAAAAAGTCATAATTTCCAATTCGTCTGCATATTAATTAACCATAAGGTGCGAAAAATACTGTACTCAGTAATCAGTTTGTCACTTATTTCTTTATAAGATTATTAAGAATTTCTCGTAGCTAGGGTATTCGCCTACGGTGTGGTAGACTTGGCTTAGGTTTCCAGTATGAACTTATGCTCAGATTCCATGTCAAGCTGTTGGTACACATCTCAAATACCTTCGGCACTGAAGTGAATATTAAAATTCAAATCAATCAACTAGATAAGAATTGAATTGTGTAATACCTAAGTAATATATAAACAATAACCAAATTTATACACAATATTTCATGAACTTTGCTTTAAACAGTGCAACGATGCAATCACAAAACCATACATTCATTCACTTTAAAAAGGTTTTCTATAAGCGTCAGTTGATCATGTTGATAATGAGAATGCATGACAATAGTAATTTGAATATGTATTACTTTGTTTCGTGTGTATATCCAGAGATCAAAGCACACGTTAATCAGATTGTATCGTAACTTAGACAGTAAACAACAACTTTTACTATAGCTCAAAGCATTGCTTTTAATGAAACTATGATGGTATGTCCTTATGGCTTGTAATAGTGCTACAACATTTCTGGATAATGTTATTAAACCTTATCAACAGTGCTAATAATGCTTGTCCGTTCTAATATAATAAAATACAATAATATGTGTGTGTGCATTTTTTTGTGTATATGTCACTAGATTTTTGCTAGAAAGGGCTGATCTATAAGTATCAAATTTAGTATACAGATAGATAGTCATCAGATCTAATCCTGTACGAAACCCTTTTTCCATTTCCGGCTCAAGGAGTCAGATTTTGTGACATCAACATGTATGCGAAAACGTAAGCACAATTCTAAGAACACCTTACGAGTATGCAACACTCATTACATCAGTGTTGTGCGAACTCGTATATCAGCAGAGGATACTGGACTTAAACAATATCAGCGAGGGTCACTATTCGTCTTAGAGACACCAAAACTTACAAATTCGACGTTAATATTTGTTGTTTTCGATTATTTTTACATTTTACAACAAGGGAAGTTCAAGCGGGTGCCAGGAGAATTATGCTGGAACATACACACACGCACACACACACACACATATATATATAGATATAATTTATTTATAAATTGTAATCCAACATCTTTTTCGCTGTCCAACCCATTATCGTGCTTTGTAGCTCAAATATTTTTTTTTAATACGTTGAAAAAAATGAAATTGAATCTTTGAGTTTTACGTCCCACGGTTATGCCGGTTAGGCTAAAGGAGACGGTGATGATGAGTGATGAATATAATGGTGGAATGAAGAAAGTGGGAGGAAACGGGAGAACCCCGAGAAAATCCACGCACACGGTGTTAATACGTTGAAAAGTATGTCAAATTATTATAAATGAGCAGCCAAAATACTAAATTTTATATATCGAATCTTAGAAAGTTGCGTGGTGGACAAACACAGTGTGCATGGGTTTTCTCGAGGTTCTCCCGTTTCCTCCCACTTTCTTCATTCCATCATTTCATCCATTACTCATCACCGTCTCTTTTAGCCTAACCGGCATAACCGTGGGACGTATAACTCAAAGATTTCATTTCATTTCATTAGAAAGTTCCGAGTTATAGACTCTTATCATAATTGTAATCCTAGCCTCTTTTTCTGCTCATCCATTTCCTTAATTCCTAAATCAAATATAGAAATCGCTTAAAATTGTGTGAGAAGTCCATACACAAAATTTTATGTTTCCAACCTTAAGAAACTTGGAATATGTGGACATTGTAATATACTAATTTTTATCACTGTTTTGTCCCTTTTTCATTGAATTTTCAAAAATCTTTCTTTAGCGGTACCTTATGTCACAAATCGTAGGGACTGCGCAAATTTGGACTTTTCAGCTTAAGTTATTTGAGCTGAGCGTTGATCTGTTCTTAGTTCACTTGGTAAGATTATCTGGCCTGAGGTTCACTTGGTACAATAATTTGGCTTTATTGCCGAAGAAAAGTTAAATAGCTTTTTATTGCCGTAAAATTGAATGTTCGTTCTCTTTCATCACAATATTTATCATGTTTCTCAAACAAATGGAGTGGGTAAAGATAATCCTTTTTTCCCGTCTATGACAGTCATAAAGTAAAAGTGTTGATAAAATCCAGTATATAGTATGAGGTTAAACCATTAAACGTTACGTTTCTGTAAGGTGCTTATGAAAAATATTGTAGCAAGTCACATGAAGAACCACGAGAACAAAGCATGGTTGTTGCTGCCCCGTTTAGATATTTTTTTTCAATCTTGCAACAATAGCTTCCGTATGAGGCATTTCATAAACAATTGTACTTCTTCTGAGGACTAGAGTTAATAATCTTATCAACCAGTATATGTCTAGTTTGGTTCATGTAAGACTCATACTAAAATTACTGATGGAAGTCCAAAGATAAGTCTGCACAGGCAGACTATCAACAATCATGATTTGTTTGCCCGGGATTCTTTGTATCTAATTATAGATTAATGTTTCATGTTTGAACTTCATATTCACATAATATACTAACTTCTTGAACTTTTATTTCTTATGACTATCATAGGGGAAAAGGCCGATCTTTGCCCAAATTTTTGCCAATTTAACACTAAATGAACTTCCTTGTGTTTAATAAAAAAGTAAGAATTTTATAGTATCAGTAGTGATGAGTATCCGCCGCTGTCAATTCAAATACGTTGATTCTTGTCTCTTCTCTATGGAAGTAAGTAAAAGAACCGGAAGGATTACTTAAGTCAGCAAATTTTATTCACACTGAGAGAGATTATTGAGAAATGCAAAAAAACATTAAGATTACATTGAAATAACGTAAATTTGTAATCACAAAATATTTTACACAAGAGGTCTTACTTAGCTCAGATTCTTTTCCAACTAAGATTTACAAACAGGAAAAGGTCTTACATGAGTATAAGGTGTCCTCTCACCCACATGACTCTGAGTTCTCCTCTCTTCTTTGGCTGCTTCCGTCCTCTCCCGTTTGCCAGCCTGTATCCTCCTTAAATTCCTCGTCTTTATCACACTTTAATTATGTTTTTAATAATTAAGAAGTCTCTCTTGTCCCTTAGGCAAGGTTGTTTTCTCAAAAAAAAAATTAATAGTTCTTCTTCTTAGTACATATTAGATTATCTTATCCATTTTTTTCTTGCAAAATCTGTTTCTCAACACACTTGTAAAGTACAGACGTTTCCTTGAGCTTCAGTGAAGTCGCAACCTAGCTAAGTTGCTTCATCGCGCCATCCCATTTGATAAATACTTGTATGTTTTCCAAAATAAATATTACACGCTTCACTTGAAAACAACTGATTCGCTCCGTTTCATGACAACCGTTTGACGTTTTAGATCAAAATATCCAATACATCTCAATCAAAAATTTTCTTTTACGCTTTATATCTGGAGAACTATATATAGTGTGGTCAAAACCCAAACTATCATTCAAATATATAACTTAAAAAAAAAAAATACGAAAACTTTATTTAGGTTACTTAATAGAATTCCTGTTCTAGATGCGATTCATCCCAATGCATATAATTAACATTTATTCATCGTAAATCATCAATTAATTTTTTAAATTTTCGCGTTTTCATCAGATATGAAATGAAATTGAAATCTTTGTTTTACGTCCCACAGTTATGCCGGTTAGGATAAACGAGACGGTGATGATGAGAGATGAATGAAATGGTGGAATGAAGAAAGTGGGAGGAAATGGGAGAACCCCGAGAAAACCCACGAGCACGGTTTTTGTCCACCACAAAGTCCACACGGCGCGAGCTGGGATCAAACCAAGGACCCCAAGCACCGGAGGTGAACGCTCTACCACTCAGCCACCACACCCCTATTTCATCATATATATGATACAGGTATAGGTATATATTACTATACTAACTTGGTCGCGTAACAGCATAAAGATGATCACTTAATTACAGGAAACAAAATAAATCGTTTGAGATGGCAAACAGAACAATATATTAGTAGGTTATCGTATACACCAATTCGATTTGCTATTTGTGATAAATTTAGTAAAATATGTTATTCTTCCTGAGGTGAAATATGTTATTTATACACACAAGAGGGAAGATAATACAGTTCCAGAATCTTCATACATTCCAGAATATTGGATTTAATACCACGTATTTACAGTATGTTATTTTTCCTCTTGAACGACATTACTAAATAAACAGTTATTTTTATTTCAATCACTATCATAAATCCTGGTTGATTGGTTCCCAAAAAAACTAATATGCACCAGGCGCAACGGTAAATGAACGCACTATATATATAATTTTTTTTCAGTAACGCATCAATTGAGAGTCGCCACCACATTCAGTAGAAATGTGGAAAGAATATCGTTTCAGAAGATTCTGGGTCTTCCTGACAGTGATAACTGAAGCACCACAAAGATTCTTATTGATATTGCACGATACCAGGGTAGCAAAAATAAATAAATAAATAAATAAATAAATAAATAAATAAATAAAATAAAATAAAATAAAATAAAATAAAAATAAAAAATGACTCACAGTAGTTTTGGAATATAACACAAAATTGAAGTACCTTATTGAATTAACTTATTTACGTTACCAAATAAAGTCAATAATTCAATTTAGAAGAAGCAACTATTCTGTATTATACACGAACTGAACGTATGCATGCCATTAAACAATTTGCAAAAATTATGCATAGATAACTAGAATAGTGTAGGTACATATACAGGGTGTTTCAAAACAACACCGACAACGTTTGGGAGGTGATTCCTGACACCGAGATAAGACAAAAAGTATAGACTAACCTGGGTGCACAAATGCTTCCTTTCGGAGTTATAGGTTGCCGAAAACATGAACTTTAAAGGTCTATAGCTCCAAAACAATGGGACCTACCGTAGTCGGGTCCAGACTTTACTTAGGAACTAATATGTGCCCTATCCAAAAATCAATGCTTCAGAAACCTGCGGTACTTTCGCAACAATTTTTATAGAAGTAGTTAATGAGTACTTCAATATGCCCGTAGCCAAACTTCCTCTATAAAACTTATCGCGTGAGTACTTTAAGATTCTCAAACCTGTATTTTTGGATATATCATGTATTAGTTCCTAAGTGCAGTCTTGATCCGATTGCGGTAGGTCCCATAGTTTTAAAGTTATAAAACCTTTAGGTTGATTTTTCATGTTTTCGTCAGCCTATAAATCCGAAAGGAATTATTTGTGCACCCAGGTTAGTCTATACTTCTTGTCTTTTATCTTGTTGTCAAGAATCACCTCCCAAACGTTGTCGGTGTTGTTTTGAAACACCCTGTATATTTGTTTGGTTATCCAGATCAAATTCACATCTTCCTCTCTCGAACTATTATACTGTACACGGGGTATATTCCCTAAGTAACCCACATTGTAACTAAATATGCTTCTAGAGATTATCCGAACAATGCCACCATATAATAGTTTAGTTCCGATTACAGCATTGAATGACAAATCTCAGTTGTGCAGTATTATCCTTCATTATCGGAACATATTGTGTAACATTCACCCTAGCAACCAACGTATGATCCAACAAAGGCAAAGAAATATAATAAAATCAATATTTTTATATTAATATTTATTAAATATAGTGTGTTTCTTTATTCTATTTCATCATATCATCTTATTCATATTCGTCTCCATTAAATTATATCTATTAAATTTATATTGAGGCTTTGACTAAAACTGATTAGATACACTTGCTAATTACTAAACGGTAGATTGGTGCACAATCTTATTACGAAATAAAATAGATAAAACTAGTGTCAAAGTAATCATATTGTCATCGAAGCATCATGAACATAATCCCTTTAAGATTTCCATCATTTGTTTAATTACATCTCGTAATCAAACAACGTGGTAAGTTCCTATAAAAGTAAATATATATCCGAATAGTTTCCTTTATATCCCAATTTAATGGCAAACTATGAGAATTTTATGGTTTTAATTATATTTGAGTTTTTCACAACATAATTTTTAAATAAATCCTATTTCGGAGGTGATTGATTGATATCCCTAGAATTCATTCTCTTAGCTGTTCATATTCATTCCACAAGTCTAAACTATTCTTTTAATGTTTATATAGTTAATAATTATATTGGATTGAGTATAGCCCGCTCCCCCCAGTGATTTTTAACGAATCATAGTGATTCTAACGATTCATATTAGTTCATAATGAATTGGAATTGCATGTTATAAAGATTTAAGATGTATATCTTGTGGTAAGGAAGCTTTAGTATAAGTAGTAGTAGTAGTAATAGCGGTAGTAGTAGCAATACTAGTAGTAATAGCAGTAATAGTAGTAGTGGTAGTACTAGGAACGGGTTAGAAGCCCCGCAGGGGTGGTTGCGTTCTGTTCTCTATATAAGTAGAAGTAACGGTAGTAGTAGTAGTAGTAGTAGTAGTAGTAGTAGTAGCAGGAGTAGTAGTGGTAGTGACTCTTCCAGTTCCGGTGACAAAGAACTGGGGGGAGCGGGCTATACACAAGCCATTATATTTAATTATTACCCAATTTTGAAATTAGTTGTTCTTAGATATTTAATACCACTTTTTAATGATAACTGTTATTGTTAATTAATTTTATATGTAGCAGCCTAGCTTCTTCTGTTCTTTATTTTTATGTTTATTTTTTCAGTTTTTAAGTTATTATTTTCTTTTTCTTCTAATGCAAATTAAATTATTAAAGTATGATTATGATTAGGAATTAGAGATTTCTTTGCTTTCTGCATCTATGACCATGTTAGCCTGTCACTAGAATTAGGATTAGGAATTACATTTCTGGGCTTTCTGTATCTATGACCATGTTAGCCTGTCACTAGAATTAGGATTAGATTTCTGTGCTTTCTGTATCTATGACCATGTTAGCTTGTCACTAGGATTAGGATTAGGAATTACATTTCTGGGCTTTCGGCATCTATGGCCATGTTAGCCCGTCACTAAGATTAGGATTAGGAATTAGATTTCTGTGCTTTCTGCATGTATGACCATGTTAGCCTGTCACTAGAATTAGGATTAGGAATTACATTTCTGGGCTTTCTGTATCTATGACCATGTTAGCCTGTCACTAGGATTAGGATTAGGAATAAGATTTCTGTGCTTTCTGCATCTATGACCATGTTAGCCTGTCACTAGAATTAGGATTAGGAATTAGATTTCTGTGCTTTCTGCATCTATGACCATGTTAGCCTGTCACTAGAATTAGGATTAGGAATTAGATTTCTGTGCTTTCTGCATCTATGACCATGTTAGCCTGTCACTAGGATTAGGATTAGGAATTACATTTCTGAGCTTTCTGCATCTATGACCATGTTAGCCTGTCACTAGGATTAGGATTAGGAATTACATTTCTGGGCTTGCTGCATCTATGACCATGTTAGCCTGTCACTAGGATTAAGATTAGGAATTAGAGATTTCTGGGCTTTCTGCATATATGACCATGTTAGCCCTAACGTATGTGGGATCACATTCCTTGGTGATCACACTATTCGAGGGAATTGAAGGTAGGAATTGACCTGGGACCATTAGGTTAGGTTACCATTACGGCATTTGCGTGATATGAATGAGGAGAACCCAACAAAACCTTACTGACTCAGCTTTTACACCTTTCCGACGAAGTATCCCCACCGGGAATCGAATGCCAGACTGCTCGACTCGAGATAAAAACGGAACGTGTTGCATTTTCTCTTTGAATACAGAGTAAACAGTTAGTTTGCATTGTTAACGGTGTGTGAAATATCAATTTCTGTAACGGAAAAAGTACTTTTTTCCACACCAAATTCTAAAAAATCATTTTAAGTCTCAAGAACAATTCTTTATTTATTTATTTATTTATTAAAAATTGGAAGAAATCGTTTTACGGGGAAAATAAAAATGCACAACGTAAAACGTATAAAAAACGTTTTTTCCAGAAGCAACCAAAGTTCAATTAAGACCAGATTTATTAACATTACGTACAAGTTGAAAAAATAAAAAAATAAAAAAATAAAAATAAAAAATAAAAATAAAAAATAAGAATGTTAAAGCTTGTTAAGAATATATAAATAGCAAAGAACAACAACAACAACAAAAACAGAACAAGACTATAAAGAAATTCTATGAAAATGTATTTCTAAGAAAACTAGAGCTTTTATTTATTTCATTTCAGTTTTCAAATGTTTCTTTTCATCTGAAGTATAAGCAATTCAATTCTGAAATGCTAAAGTCATATATATATATTTCCTAAAAATGTGGACGAAACAAGCATGTGTATTATGTATATTTCAAAAAAACAATAAGTACAAAAGAAAAACAGTTTTATTTCAAATTTATATAAAATAAGTATTCTTGGAAGAATGAAATATTATTTACTTTTTTTAAAAATAAAGAATCAAATATAAGGGAAATAATTATAAATTGTGAAACGTTTAGCTACAGTATATTGCTTCTAAAAGTATTTTTTGTCGATGATAATAAACAATTTATATCTTCTAATCTCCGTTATAAAAAATTATTTTAACCCTTAAAATTATAAGAATTTTTTTTTTTGAAACACAAAATGATGAGATGAGTCTATTGGACTCAACTTGTTTTTCCTGTACCATTTTGAATTTTAGGCCTATTTTTTACATAATAAACTTTCCACAAGCGTCAAGGACTCTGTGTGTTTATTACCTTCAGTTCTTCGATTATAGTAAACAAAAATGGACACGAGAGACAAAATATGTTCTTCTATATCAGTCCGTTGGACTTTCGTTATCATATTTTCTGAGATGTGTTCAATGGACTCACCTTATCATTTTAAGGGTTATATATATATATATATATTCCACATAAGCTTACACTACGCTATAAACCTGTAATGTTATACTTCATTGATGCGATACGGAATACTCAAGAGCTTAAATTCATCTCTCCTTTTATCCCTAACTTTTAAATAGTACCGTAAATAGCTACTTTTGAATAGCAAATGAGCAACATCTACTTTAAATATAGAATTTTTTCTTATAAGAAGGATTACATTTCTATAGGCGTACATTGATAGCAAAATAATGTTTATAGCTAGTCATGTACTTATTTCATGAAAACTATTTATTCATTTTTAATAATATATTTTTTTAAAGCAATTGCAGCTAGATAACAATTTCAATAGAAATAATTCCAAATTTAAGAGAATATTTTTTTTAAAAAAAGAAAAAGATGCTAAGAGGCTTCACCGTGGTTCCCAACTTTTTTACTTTTCTTATTTTTTGTACATAAATAATATTAATAATAAAGAACTTGAGAGTTTTTGAAAGTGGCCATTTCAAAGAAGTCACGTTTCTAGTACTCAATATCAATGAATTTCTCAGAAAATCTTCAGAAAGAGTTTTCTCTGAAGACTAAATTACCTCTTGTGAATTCTTTATATGTGAGAGCCTTGGCCTTCTTGTGGGCTATTTTAATGATTTAAAAAAATAAATACAAATAATAAAATAGTCTACATAGTTTTTCTTTATCATTTAAAAATAACTCATACTCAAAAATAAACTTCTGCTTTTGGATTTTTTTTAGAGAAACTTATTTATCTTGCGTACGATTAACGCGGACGACCCATCACCATCTCTAGCCACTAGGTGTGGTCCTATAATCCATCTCTCTTTAGAAGGTAGCTAATATGGTAAGTAAAGGCCTATATTGACAATTGACCTTGAAAGATGATCCCTACATCCACTATCGACAAAGTATTCAAGCCCCGGTAGTTCTTTGGAGCTGTGTTAATACACTGCTCACTATCAAAAATGCAATACCAGAAAGACACAGGAGGGCAGTACTAAAGTTGATTGGCAAATAGCTGATAGTGCAAGTGCAAAAAAGATTAAATTTAGCATTTCGCGTGACGCGTGACAACGAGGCAAAAGTGAAGAAAACTTCAGTAGCCTGTAGGCCGACCGTGATCGCTCAGATCGGTAGCAATACGAAAGAATGAGCCCTACTATGCCCTTTTGGGGTATGGGAAGCCATGCGTCTTCGACATAATACCACAGCTCATCAACAGTTTGAGGGTGTGAGTAGCGTTGAGTACCCATCGTCCAGACATGTTCAATCTCTGAGAGATGGACTCAATCAATGTTGGGCAAAATCAATTGAAATCAATTGCAATTGATGAATCAATTGAAAGTAATTGCTCTGAAAATTAAAATGCAATTGATTTCAATTGCAATTGATTTCAATTTGTAATTGACAATTAATTTCAATTGCAATTGAATTCAATCATAAAATTTGCAATTAAATTCTCGTCAATTGTTAATTGTTAATTGGTCACCAGGCAATTGAAACTTTTAATTGTTAATTGTCAATTGCAGTGTGCAATTGAAACATTTAATTGTTAATTGCAATTGACAATTGAAACTTCTAATTGTTAATTGTAATTGTTAATTGCAATTGAAATCAGCAATTAAAACTGAAGATAAGAAGATCTATGTATATTGTTTTGTTCACTTGTTACTGTTTTACATATTTCAAATAAGGAACTTATAAGAAATGCTGGATAACTACCATCCCTTTGCCCCCTGGGAAGAAAACCGTGAAACTAGGTATTTTTTAAATATATTATGTTTATGGTTCTATCTCCCTCGAAAAAACTCTATATGCCCGTCATGCATACAATAGGAATGGGCACGAGCAAGTTCTCTTTAAAACTCGACTCGACTCGAAGCAGACATCTTTGAGCTCGGCTCGTAAAATTTCCCTCAACTCGACTCGAATTCGGATCGAGTTTCCAGTCGAGTCGACCCAAAACGAGCCAATTTGAGCTAAATCCTTTGTGTAGTTCTAAGAAATACTCTCTTCAAGTATCCTACATAGACGATATAATTATCAATGATACTACTACTACTACTATAACTAATTATTATTATAACACCGTGTATAAACACGAAATATATGCAGTTTGTATCTAAATACTAAAAATTAGTTGACTGTCGATCTCGGTCGTCAAGAAATCTTCAGGAGGCAAGGACATCGGTCACGAGGTTCAAGGTTTGAGGTCAGGAGGAGCAAGTATTCGGGCTCGAGCCAAAAATTGTTAAAAATTATAGGACTCCAGCCAAGCATGTTCAAAATTGCTCGACCCGGGTTTGGGTTGTCAGCGACTCAAGCGGCTCTCTCACAGCTCATTAAGTTATCGTGCCGAACCGAGAAGTGAGCCGAGCCAACTCGAGCCGATGGCTCACATGATCCGAACCAAACCGAGCTCATTGCTCACCCCAACCAAGCCCGTTCGAGCCATCGGCTCAGTTGAGCTGACTCGAACTCAGCCTATGGACTCGTTTCAACGGAGCTGGTTCGAGCCTTTGGCTCCAATCGAGCCGAGTCGATGACTTGTCCCTACCGAGCCGGATCAAGCCATCGTCTCAGTTGAGCCCAGTCGATGGGTCATCCCAACCATGCCAGCTCAAGCTGTTCGCTCAGTTAAACCTAGCCCAGCCGGTTGACATCACTATCCCGGTTGGGCTTCTACTTTGGCTAAACAATTGTACCATGCAGTTCTCAGCCTTGATGGTAAGAACTACAGTATATACTTATATTGGTGCTCACGCCATCATAAACTTGTTCCGCCACCAACGAATTTCGAGGTACTTTGTTTTGCATCTTTTGTGCGTGTTTTGTGTCGCTTTGTGCGCCTATTCTCACATTTTGTGCGTCACCAGAAGTGGGTCAAAATAGGTGTACAAATATCGCGGAACAAGTTATTGCTGTTCCGCCACCAATGAATTTCGAGGTCGTTTTCTTCACATCGTTTTGTGCTGTTTTGTGCGTCTACTTCCATGTTTTGTGCGTCATTGGAAGTGGGTTAAAATGAGTCCCCAAGGTGGGACGAGAATGAATCACTATTCCGTCACCAACGAATTTCGAGGTCGCTTCTTTCGCATTGTTTAGCGCCAGTTTTGAGCGCGTATTTTCACGTTTTGTGCGTCACCGGAAGTGGGTCAAAATGGGCTTCCAAGATGGGACGAAAATGACCAAGAGTTCTGCCACTATCGAATTTCGAGGTCGTTAATTTCATATCGCGTACCCTTTTGTGCGCCTACTTCGACGTTTTGTGCGTCACTGGAAGACGGTGAAAATAGGCCGCGAAGGTGGGACGAAAATGACCCACTGCTCAGCCACTACCGAATTTCGTGGTCCTTCTTTTCGCATCGACTAGTGAATGTTTCGTGCCGTTTCGTGCCCCTATTTCCACGTTTTGTGCGTCACCAGAAGTGTGTCAAAATGGGCGTCCAAAGTGTGACGAAAATGACCCACTGTTCCACTACTATCGAATTTTTAGGTCGTTTCTTTTGCATCGTTTAGTGCCTATTTTTTAAAAAGTTTTCTGTGCCTACTTCCTTGTCTTGTGTGTCACCGGAAGAGAGTTAAACGGGCATTCAAAGTGGGAGTTAAATGACTCACTGCTCCGTCACTACCAAATTTCGAGATCCTTCCTTTCGCATTGAGTGCTTGTTTTGTGCCGTTTTGTGTCCCTATTTCCACGTTTTGTGTGTCACCAGAAGTGTGTCAAGATAAGCCTCCAAGGTGTGACGAAAATGACCCACTGTTCTGCCACTATCGAATTTCTAGATCGTTTCTTTCGCATCGCTTAGTGTCTTTTTTAAAAGGTTTTCTGCACCTATTTGTCGTCTTGTGCATCACCCGAGGTGAGTTAAACGGGCCTTTAAAGTAGGAGTTAAGTGGCTCACTGTTCCGCCACTATCGAATTTCAGGTCGTTTCTTTCGCATCGTTAATGCCTGTTTTGACGTGTTGTGCGTCACCGGAAGTGGGTCAAAATGGACCTAAGAATATAACGAAACAAGTTAATGCTGTTCCGCCACCAATGAATTTGGAGAACGTTTCTTTCACATCGTTTAGTGTGTATTTCGTACCGCTCTTTTCGCCTACTTCCACGTTTTGAGCATCACCAGAAATGCGTCAAAATGGTCCATCAAGGTGTGAAGAAAAAGAGCCATTGTTCCGCCACTGTAGAATTTGAAGGTCGTTTCTTTCGCATCGTATAATGCCTGTTTTGTACAGTTTTTGCTCCTATCTCCACTTTAGTGCGACAACGAAAATGGGTCAAAATGGCCTACAAGTATAGCGGAATAACTTAATGCTGTTCCGTCACCATCGAATGTTGATGTTCTTTCCTTTTATGCATGATTTGTGTCGCTTTATGCATCAGCGGAAGTGGGTCAAAATGGGCCTTGAAAGTGGGATGAATATGTCTTTATCTGCCACATTTGTAGGTCCTCTTTGATCCACTTTCGGTGGCACACAAGACGTGAAAATAGGCGCAGAAATGGTACAAAACATCCACTAAACAATACGAAAAAAGCGACCTCCAAATTCGATACTGGTGAGACTGTGGGTCATTTTTCTTCAAACAGTGAATGTCCATTTTGACCCACTTCCATTGATTGACTAAACGTGGAAATAGGCTTACAAAACGGTAGAAAACACGCACAAGATGATGTGAAGGAACGACCTCGAAATCGTTCCTGACGGAACAGCATTAACATGTTCCGCCATATTTGTATGATAACATTGACCCATTTCCGGTGACGTACAAAACGTGGAAATAGGTGCAAAAAACGACACAAAAATGGAAATTTAGCTTAATTACATCGAAATTTTAAGTTTGTACGGTACGCTTAATTATATGGAAAAATTATACATTTTGCCTTTACGTTGCTCTACTTTACGTTGATTAGGGACTTTCAAATTTTATTCTTTTTCCACTGGAAAGTATGTATAATTCAAGAAGGAAATAATTATCAATGATAATTATAATAATTATTTATATAATTGAATTCACTGTAATTTGGTCCATGACAGACACTTTACCATTTCGTACTAGCTGTTATGCCCGTTCTTCGCACGGATCAGATAAAATATCAATGTAAACAAACTGAACAACGGGAGAACAATTAAGAAACATTTCTAAAATTGGATATATTTTGTGTGAATATATATGTCCAACAACATATATGTGTTTTCATTGGGAAGGCCAATGGTGGCTGAATTTGAACGTAAACACTATCGGGGGTGTCACTATACATCTGAGCAACCCCGATAAATATGGATTCGGCACAAATATTGGTCATTTTCTACTACTTTTACATGTCCCGGTGAACGCCCTCGCAGACCGTCTTGGTTCGAATTGTGAAAAAAATCTCCTCTGGTCCCCAGCCAATACCGCGAGGACTATGAATGTGACACTAACATCTGCCATTTTTTACTACTTTTTACATATACTAGTAAAAGCCCCTATGATCCTCTGGTTCCAATTTAGAAAAAAAAACAACGCCTTTGGTCCGCAGCCGATGGGGGCTGTATTTGGAAATCAACGCCTGTGGAAGTATCACCATTCATCTCAGCCACAGCAAAAAGTATGGATTTGATACTAATGTCGGTCATTTTCCATTATTTTTACATGTCTCGCAATTATCCACCCCAGGTGACTCCCGGCCCTCATACAATGGTGGTTAAATTTGAAAATCATCTCTAATGAAAGTATCACCATTGATCTCATCGACCGCGAAAATTACGGATTTGACACTAATATCGGTCATTGTGGACTATTTTTACAATTCTCGTGATCCCCTTTATAATGGCCCCGTTCCTTAGCTGATGGGAGCTAAATGTGAAAGTAAACGCGGTCTTGAGTTTCACCATTGAGCTCAGCGACCGCGAAAACTATGAAATCGACACGAATATCGGTCATTTTCTACTACTTTTATATGTCCCGAGAAACGCCTCCTGAGACCCCCTGTTTCGAATTTTGTCAAAAACGCTTCGCCTTTGTGTGGGACCTAGACCAAGGTACCCGTGACCAAAATTTGGTTACTCTCGGTCAACTTGTCTGGTTTCCAGGCCGGACCAGGTAAACGTCCCTCTGAGACCCCCTAGTTCGAAATTAAGAAAGAAAAAAAATCTCTTCGTTTTGATCTGGGACCTAGACCAAGCTAGCCGTGACCAAATTTTGAAAAGTTTCGGTCCACTCGTCTGGTCCACAGGCCCCACAAAGATAAATAGACAGACACAAACAAACTATTTATTTTATTTATATTGGAAAGGTCAGATCCGCCGTTATTGTTACAGAGCTGTGCTTGAGCGATTGATCGTAGAAATTCAAACTCCGATGAGTGATAATTTCATAGGCTTGATTATTACAAGTTTAAACTCTTTAGTCAGTAGAGAAGAGGGCGTGAATCATGGGTCAGAGTTGATGAAAATGGGTTTTATTGGGTCTGTGGGTCACAGTGGGTGAGAGTGGTTCATGGTGGGTGGTGGGTCAGAGTGGGTCACGGTGGGTCGTGGGTCACGATGGGTGGTGAGTCAATTGGTCGTAGCTAAAGTTTTCATTGCCCCACGCCCTCTTTGAACTACAGTGTTGAAAATTAATCTGTGAAAATCAATTGCAATTGATCAATCAATTGAAAGTAATTGCTCTGGAAATCAATAGCAATTGAATTAATTGCCAATTAATTTCAATTGCAATTGAATGACTGAATTCAATTCCAATTACTTTCCACTGCAATTACTTTCAATCAATTGATTAATTGCAATTGATTCTGCATTATTAATGACCAACTGCAATTAACAATTAACTATTACTTATTTCGATTGTTAATTGCAATTTATTAAATTTACAGATTAATTGTTAATTGTTAATTCAATTGAAATTTGCCCAACACTGGACTCAATACAGGAAAGGAAAATTCTGTCCGCAAGGAAGTGACGGAGAGTATGTACAAGGTGAGAGAGCGCTTTATTCTACCAGAATGTAGACCCCGGCAGGACCTCCGATAAAAAGAGACCCATCTGATCACAACCCCTCCGTCTCCTCGACGTACTATTGGCTGTCAAATGTCTGTCATACGTAGAAGGCAAGAACGGGCAAGAAATCAAATGACACTCCAAACCAAAACACTCGGTGCCAGTCCGACATGTCGATGCAAAATGGAGGCATATTTTATATGTATGGTGTGCAGTGTGTGAAAGCTGCAGCAATGGGAGCCGCGCAAGTATGCATCGCTCTGCTAGACGTCGTAGAACTGTTTGCAATGACATTGGGCCATATACAGCAGTCTCCAGTGCTTTTGGGAGTGTGAGGAATGTCAATGTTGAACCCGTAGAGCCATCGAGTACATATACACAGTATACTGCACTGTGGAAGGATAAACTACATTCGCGAAGCGCCACTATTTCTCCGCGATCAAAGGCGGGAAGTCCCTGAAAGGACTACCGTCGTAGTCGATACCACACGCACACGCTCAGTCCATTGCAACAACCTTGCCAACTCTTTTATAGATCTCCGCTTGCTCTCAGTAGACGGCATACGCGGTCTTTTCTTCTTCACGGCGATGTCGTGCTAATATTTTTTTACCCTTTCATGCTCTACATTTTCTGCAAATTTGGACTTTCCAGGGTGTCTTCTTCTTGGTCTTGCATTTTTAATGCCGAGCAGTGTACTTCATCCTTCTTCGTAACTTCGATGTTGAATAAAAATGTAAGACAAAAACGAAAACGTAAAACGAATAGTCAAAGCCTATACCTGGAACTCTAAATGCCCCTTTTTACCATGAAGCAATTAGGATTGCACACAGATTCTGAAACATTGTTCATTTTTATCCCCTTTTAAAATTAGAAAGGTAAACATTACGTAATATTTACATTTACAAGACACGAAAAATAAATTAAGTTTCAGTTCATGGAAATCGATCAATATTTAGAAATAAAAATAAATGTTTTCTTTAGAATCCAAGCTGTTAGAAGCCTAACATGTTTGCTCGAAACGGGAATATTTTTTTCACACCTATCACAACAACAAACTCATTTAAGGTGCGGTCTTTTTTTCTTTTTTCTTTTGGTAATGATACATTTCACAATTTGTAGTCATTAGTTAATTGCATAACGTTCTGCTTTAAAGGTTTCCGTTTAAAGAAGAATTGATGTTGCATTAACGAAAACTGAGAAAAATATGTCGATGTAATTTCTCTGCGCTCTAATGGCAAAAAAATCTTTCACTTGCAATAAAAAGGTCGAGGATACCTTTCCGGTAGAAATTACTATATGCTCTGAAAGCTCTCTGAACAAATAGTCATTTCTGCATTGATTAAACGTTAGTCAGATATACAGACGTATTGGAAATGAGAAAAAAATATTTTTTATTTAAAAAATGAAAAGATAAGGACACATATTCATAATCAAGAAATAAAAAGGAAATGATTTACTTTTACAATAAAAATATTTATTTGAAATTCAGTTTAACATTATTTCTTCGATAAAGCCAAATACATCCCGTTTTATATCAACAGATATCAAAGAGAGATGTAAGAATCAGTCTATTACGTCTGTTTGTCTGCTTCTGTTTCCGAAAAATAAGTATTTTTTTTATACATTCAAAACTGAAACAGGTTCAAAGCTATAGAACACTAACTAGGGATGTACTTGAACCTCAACCCACATAGTTGGTGTGATGTATATATTTCCTGAAAGTTGAGTTGAGTTGATTTTAGTTTAGCGTCCCGTTCAGCAGCGAGGCTATATGAGACGTGGACCTACTGATTAACGTGGAATCCGAACCACATGAGCTCCCGCCGGGAATCGAACCCGGGTCTCCCACGCCAAAGGCGCGTACGCTAACCGCTTAGCCACAAAGGAGCTCTATATTTCCTGAAAGCTTGGGTAAAGGTAAAATCAAAACCGGTTGTCACAATTGGGAAGGTCTCATTGATTTCACTTGGGGGCAGCACTTTACTCATTGTTATTAAAATGATCTTACCTTGACCCAAGCTTTCAGGAAATATATACATCAGCCCCACTTTGTGGGTTCAGGTTCAATTACATCCCGGGTAAGTTTTGAACTCTCGAAGATATTTTTATATTCGTTAACCAAGCCGCTCTAACTCAGTTGTCGCCAACCTCTTCAACTGACGGCACTTTTACTGCTGCCCACGAATTTGCAACCTACTTGTCCTATTTGTTAGTTATTAATATTATATACCATACAGGGTGATCCAATAAAACTTCCCACATTATAAAAGCTAAAAGAACACAAACTATTACATACAGAAATTTTGTTTATTCAAAACTGTAAAATAGTATTAAATACAGTTTGGGAGTAAGTGCAGGTCTTCTTGTAAAACTATTTTTAAACTCTCCTTATAAAGTCCAACAGCTTCAGCATACTTCGTTGCAGAACGTTTTTGGGAACGGAAAACAGTCTGTCTCAGAGCCTATATTCTCAGGCGTACTGGTCAGATTATTCTTTTCCAATCCTGGGTCCGTTGTTCAGAAACCCTCAACCCAGAGACGGACCGTTATTTATTTTCATACTATGAAGAATGTTTTTCTTTCTCCTTTATATTCTTCAAACGTGAATTTAGTCTTCTGTCTTCTTTCTCCTGAATTTTCTTTATTGGTTCTAGTTTTTCTTAAAAAATATTTGATGCGAGTTGCTCGACTTTTTGGTAGAATTCAGCATTATAGTTTTCTATTCTTAACGTTTACTTTATAGTTCTAGAATTTCTTTTTCTGATATTGAAATGATCCATTGCAGCACTGATACAATCTTCATAACACAATAACACTAATAAAGAAGATATCTCTAAACAAATGCTTTGTATTGTCCATCCACAATCTATTTCTTATATACAGATAGACAAGCTATGACTGACTGTGCCTTCCTCGTATTTCTCACTTGTAAGCTAACACCGTGTGAGCCTTAGGTGTCGGTGATATCATGCATTGGCCAGACGGAAATATGTGCTTTGTAGATTTTCAGACTACTTACTACTACTACTACTACTACTACAATACTACTACTACTACTATTATTATTATTACTACTACTACTACTACTACTACTACTACTACTACTACTACTAATAATAATAATAATAATAATAATAATAATAATAATAATAATAATAATAATAATAATTAACAATATTAAGTTTTCTCCGCTGGTCAAGTCGCTAGCCAGCGCATCTTCGCTGCATAGTGTCAGTCATAAAATTGCCATTCAAACTACAACTTTATAGGAGCCAATAATTTGGCTTGGTACATGCTTCATTTTTTTTAAATTTGAGCACGGGAGCTCAGTGGTAGAACGCTTATCTCTGGTGCTTGGGATTCTAGGTTCGATTCCTAGGAAAGTAACTTTGAAGTGGACAATATCATGTCCTTGAATTTTCTCAGATACTCTAGTTTCCTTCCACATTTTCATTCTACCGATTCTTCCATCATGATCCTCTTGCCTTAATCATCATCTCCTTTAGCTTAACAAGCATAATAGAAATGAAATGAAATCCTGAAGTTTTACGTACCACGATTATGCAGGCTAGACTAAAGGAGACGGTGATAATGAGAAATGAATGAAATGGTGGAATAAAGATAGTGGGAGGAAATGGGAGAACAGCCACACACACGGTGTCTGTCCACTACAAAGCTCACTTGGCGTGATCTGGGATCGCACCAAGGACCCCATGCACCAAAGGTGAACGCTCTACCACTGAGCCACCGGTCTATAACAAACATAATCGTGGGACTTTAAACTTTTTTTTTCAAAGTTTTAAACATAATACTAATGGAACTGAATCAGTCACATATCGGTAGATACAACATAATATAGATATTCAAGTAAATAAAACTTAGCCAGTTTCATTGATTTATTGCTTTATAATAAATTTAGATAAATACGTTATTTATTAGGTAAGGTCAATTATTTTCTGCTTTTTTTCCATTTTAAAATATTTTCTGCTTTGAAGCACATTTTATGGTTTTCTGATGTCTGGCGTTTTCTTTATTGTCTGGGTTTCAGCATTTTATGAGGTTTGTTAATATTATTCTAAAGTTCATTTCATTCTCTATATTTTTTTCCTTCAGAGAAGGTTTATTGTTTTCTCTTCGGTTCACAAAAAGTAAATAGCTGATCTATATTAAACTTAAAAATAGATTAACCACATTGTAGTTCAATATTCGTTCATAATTATTTTAAAATAATATCATATCAATTACTAGAGTTTCTAAACAAAAGTTTGAATTTAATGAAACGGATTTCTAACAAGGACACAGAATGTAATATTTAAAAAAAGCTTTAGCAGCTTATTTTTAATGCAAAATTATTAGTCTTTTATGTATAACATAAAAGATGTTTAACTGAACTTTTCTGTTTTCTTCTATATGCTACGAACAAACATCTTTATATATATGTATAGGTTTATATATATATATATATATATATATATATATATATATATATATATATATATATATATATATATATATATATATATATATGTCCAATGCGTGTGTGGAATAAAATGCTTTCGCCATCAACAAGCAGCTCAGGGTGCCAAACATGGCTTCCTACTCAATAACTTTTCCATGTACGGAAACATTAACACCATTTCACAGAAGGAGAACTGCAAAAATACTCGAAATACGTAGAGTAAATACGTTTTGTGTTTTTTTTAACGTATTTATGTTTCACGAAGTCAACAGAGAATATTATATGAATACAGCAAAATGAATTTCTGACGAAACATGAAAGTTTGTTTGAAAATTTTCTGTCAAAGCAGTTTTTCTTCTTACAAAAAAGCTCTTTACATTCTAGGTTATTGAAAAGGAAATACAACCGGAAATTCAACTAGAATACGTTTTTTAAGTCTTCTTGTAACTAGAAAAAAAATGTACATATCATACGTGTAGGCAGTGTTTAAATGGCCACAAGTTTTTGTGATGCGAAACTCAATGAAGAATATTTACTCCGTAATACAACGATGCAAGATCTTGAATGACTTGAGAGCAACATAACGCGATATTAACGCAAATGGTCTACGCATTGTAGTTTCTCGGTGTACGCTATGGCTTTCAAGTGAAAATTAAGCGGTGTCAAATCTCGACTTGCAGTCGTTCAGTAAGTGTATTTTCTCTGGTTAATCTCAAGTCCGTCGGCTGTTCAAATTGTCTTCAAATTTCACAAGAAAGTTATAATAGCAGCGAAAGGTCTGCCAAAGACTGTATCATGTAAACCATTCTTTAAGGAAATGCAGATCGTAATAGTTCCATTTTTGTACAGAGAAAATCAGTATGATATTGGTTACCGCAATAATGTTCACTAATATAATACAGGACGTACAGTAAATATCATTGAAATACCTAACATGTTAGGCTAAATACAACCAAAAGAAGCTATAAATATAATGGCATGAAAAACTGTATAATGTACAGGGCTAGCATAAATGATTCATTTATTCATCTTGAAAAGGAATATTTTCTAAAGTATTACACGTAGGCTACATACATGAAAGATATATGAAAAGAAACACAAACTCAACACACCCTCTATAAATGTTCAATATGTGACCCTTTGATGATATGACAGACATCCAAATGGCCCCGTGTAGCGTAATCTCTAACGCTGTCATCTGCGGTGCGAGGAGTCCCGGCTTGGATTCCAGGTGGAGACACTCGGTCGAAAAAGTATAAAAAGCTTTTTCAGACCAGTCATCCTAAATGAGGTTTTCCTGGGTTTTCCTCACTCAAACCAGGCAAATGCCGCGGTGGTCTTGGTACCTAACTTATAGGTCCGAAGCATCTTCTTTCCCTTTCCCCGGATAGTGTGCTCACCGAGGGCCATCATCCCTCATACATGATGGGCTAAATGTCCATAAATGCCGAAAGCCCAAAAATCAAAATTCTAAATCCAAAACGACACACGTCAAGACGATACATGAGCTCATTCCATACATTTTGTAGCATACGCTTGTCAATTGTCTACACTGCAGCACTGATGCGTTCATTGACCTTGAATAAGGATCGCTGTAGTGGAAGTACGTGAAAAAGGCCCTTAACGTACCCGCACAGGAAGAAGTCGCAAGATGTTAAATGAAGAAATGCGTGAAGCCACGGGAACAAAGCTAGGGCATTCTCACCAATAGGCCCAATCCAGCGATGCAGGAGTTCATCGTTTAGATAGTCACGTACTGAGATAGATAATGGATTCGTGCTGCCACCTAGAATACACAATGCAAACTTTGTGAGTTTATGGTTCTTTTCGTATATTTCTCATGTGTGTACGTGCAATATTTTTGTAAATATAACCTTACTGTCCTTAAATAAATTAGTTATACATGTTCACACACAAAACACTAAATTACACATACGCATGCTATATCACACATGAACTAAGAAAGCAAATATTAACACATATCACTATACATGCTAATCCATATTATTACACAACTCAACTATATGTACAACGAACAAATCACTCATTTCACCACATCGACAATCGGCTCTGTCAACTAGAAAGAAAATGGAATAATCAGAGCTAAGTGGCCCTTCTATTAACTACACCATTTTTTAATTTTAAGATTATTGTCAATGCCCCAGGGGGACATATTGAAACTATTAAATAAAAGGAAGATTGCTTCCCTGAAGGGGAAGAACCCTTATGCAATTCACTTAACCCATTTTCGTTGGAAGCTATGGTCAATGTAGGAATAAATGGCAGTCCCTGTGCTAACCTACACTAACACAATAGTAATTAATTCAACCACAAAGAAACCTACACCTACCGCCATGTGAATAAAAACGTTACATAGACTACGTACACAGAACTATACTCGTACAGGTTACCGCACCCTAATTAACTTTGGGAGAGTGAAATAAATTTTAAAGGGAAGCACTAAGCTTCAAAACTTAGTTTGGAGAGCTCACAAACCACTATGAATCCTGTCCATAACTATCAATGTTTACCAACATGGCGTCTGCTGAGCTGGATTCCATATTTTAGCTTCTCTGTTAATTATTAGTTAAATAATTTCACTGCAGAATTTAACAGTTCAGGGCTCACTTTTACTTCTGAAGTGTTTATTTAACTAATTTGTGCATTATTACCTGATTTCTGGTTAGTTTTCCTGTCAAAATCTCAATTTACCAGGATCCGGATTGATGTAGTCCTATGTCAAGCGTGTTCGAAGCAGAATAAGCTGAGGGCGCGCCTTGATACTAAGGCAGAAAATATAGTTCCAATCAGCTCAAAGAATTTTGGCGGCGGAAATTACAAAGCAAATGAAAAATAGTAATAACTGGATGAAACCGCATTTTGGGAGGATATGGGCATCTCAGAGGGACGAAGGGGGTCTAAATTATTCTGACAAATATCAGATTGGTGGACAATCTCAAAAATTTCTGTCCAATTGCTGACCTGTGTTCTTGTGTCGCATTAAGATGTATAATTGCAATAGTAATCCATTTGAAATGCCCATATAATGGTTTATAATGAGTTTATAATGAAATAATATATAAAGAAAGAAATTATTACCTGGAATATCATTCTTCCTAGATTATTCCCAAGCTCCCACATTAATTTTGGTTTGAGTAAAAAACAAATTAATTTAATACATAGACCGAAAATTATGTGTTGAAAAATTTACAGTACGCGATAGTCCGAAAAGCATGGGTTCCCCAAACAAAAGTTTCATTACCTTGACTGTAATGGCACATTACATTTTTACTAACAATAAAGGCGGAATATGTTACTAGATTTGAAATTTTAATATTGTGAACTTTCAAATCCTCATTCTGTTAAAGTTGTTTGTATCTAGTTAAGATAAATATCAAGTTTTGCAGAGCAGAGTGTCCTGAACTTCAATACTTATGATCTTGGTTTATCTTTCGTCATTTAGATTTCTACGTTCGCCATTCAACACCCTGACAACAATATATATTCACACAACGAATCTGGACCGAGCAGAAAGAGATATCTTTGACATTTATATGATTCACGAACATTTAAATCACATTCTACCATCTTGGCATTTGTTTACCATTGATCATTAACATTGGAATTCCATCCTATCTACATCAGTCTCGAATCGCCCCGAGACAAGATATAACCCTCATGTGTTTAAACTAAGTTGCCCATCGTGCTTGTGGTATGAAAGCACTTCATTCATCTATCCATAACTTTATCATATTTATATACCATTTCAGAATATATTTATATTACAATTAATTACGTATTATTTTCAAGTCTAGCACTTCAGCATCTTGAATGTAATTCTTGTACTTATTTATTTGCTAATTGTGTTTCTCATACACATTTTGTATTTTTCTGTTAGATATTAGTCTAGTTATAACTGTGCTTAGACGAACTATAATACTTTAAATTTCAAGTAACTTGTCTTAACATCTGTGCCAAAGAGAGGGTGTAATCCTGTAATGGCTGCGAGTGCAAGTCTCTTCCATAAAAATGTATGATCTAAATGCGGTGAATAAAGATATATTTTATATCCATCACCTTTTAAAATAATCATTAAAAAATTACAAGATTCAAAAATACAAAATAAACAGCCAAACATTTCTATAAATAAATCCTATTACCCATCCCTAACTGAAACTACGAATAAACGAATGCTCATGGCCCAGGAGGGCGCGTTACCTTCTGCGGCATGCCCATCTTCTGATGGAAGTGAGATTTCACTTTTAAAAATTCGTCTTTGTAACGTATTTTTGAGGTGATTTAGTTTATAAGGAAGATAAAGTCAATGCTATCATTAGTCTCTAGTTTTTTCATTCATAAGCACTGGTGTAATTGCGATAGTTTCGGATTTTGTTATGTTTCTCAATTGACGACATTATTCTAATTCCAACATGGAAGCTTCAAAAGGAATGAAAAGCCCGTTGTTATTAAAGAGAATGAAGCATTGTTCTCCAAACTGATGGAACTAAAATGAGCAAAAAATGATTACCACGACTTCCTTATTGTTAGGCTAGGTGGGCACACAATGGCATAAAATTCTTGCAAGTCATTGGCAAATATGTACGATCATCAGGGTTATTGGAAGGTTGGGTTGAGGGCAAAGTAATTGACGCAGAAACTGCTGAGCATGTACTAGCAGGAACATCTTACACGAAAGGAATGAGAGCCAACAAGATGATGGCTCTTTTGGAGGATACTACTTCCACAGTTGCTCAGCTTCATAGAAGAGAATAATCTAGAACTAAAAATATGAGTCAATAAACAATAAAGTGACTATATTGAAGAACTTGTGTCACTGCTTCAATTTACAGCAATCATACAGCTTCCATTGCAAATAACGAGAACCCGAACATTATGTTTTGGTGGGAATATATGCAGATGGTCCACATACTGCTCATGATTACTCGTGCTTAGAGAGATGGAATTTGGGACCTGCATTTCCACGCCTTCCAGCGAATTTTGCCACATTTTGTGCACTACAATTACGTGAACTATGCTCGCTGGAGCACCATCTATCTGAACGAAATGCACCAGCTTCCAGAAGAGGTCAAGAACGAGTTTGAAGTTAGTAACTTTGTTGTCGTGCATTCACCATTGTGCTTCAACCAATTTGACCGAGATCAGAGTCAGGAGTAGCTTGGTTGCAGTGGGAAGAAATATAAAGGCGTTATTGGCATCACGAAAAGCAGAGTTCTGAGCAAATGGGCTCTGTCTTCTAATCTCCGTTCTCAACGTTCCCAGACAGAAAAGTTATTTTTGGTCTTCTAGTCAACGAAAACTATGTTCATAATGAGACAATGGAAGGCAGAATGAAGTTATATTCGAGATATCAAGATGCATTGGTTTTAGGTTTGCAGGTATTCTTCCTTTTCTTAAGTAACATGCCTCAGATATTGCAAAACATCGCAAACAAGAATTTAGCTACCCAAGATATTGAGGATGACCTGTTGACAGTTGCACAGAAAGGACAAGGTGATGGAATGTGTTTGTGAAGGACAAGCGTTTGGCAACTGAAGAAATGACGATAAATTTTAGAAAAATGTTGCCTCTAAACAAGTATCTGACCTACGCATCTCTATATGAGGTGATACAAGTCAGATGTAAAACCTGGGAAGATAAAAACAGTGAAACCTGATAGAAACATTCTGAAACGACTGATTGTTGCATATGAAGCAGGACGTCCAGTCAACCTTAAGAACAGTATGGTGCAGGAACTGTTCGTTATTACTCTCTCTGGCAGAAGCAAATGGGCAGCATCGCTCAGGTTCAAAAACAATGGAATATTAACTCATTGTATTTCTTGTCCCAACAAATGTGCTTCCAGCAACTTTGACGGCGAATCACAGCTAATCATTGATGGACAGGCCATGTTAATAGCACTTGGAAAGCCTCACGCAGCACATACTTTCGGAGATCTTGCAGATACTTTTGTTTAAATTTTTTTCTAAAGTAGGGAACACCTTCAGCGCACTAATATCATTTTTAATCGTCACTACCATACTCAATCAAGAGTGGCAAACAAAAACGGCGTGGGAATGGCTCTATGGGAATCAGGGAAATGTACTTCTTCTTGCAAAGTGGGAGAACTTTATTATTGACGATAACAGTAAAGTAGCTCTCGCTAAATTTCTCTCACATCAGCTGATTCTGAAAATACCATCCAACAAGACCATAGTTGCTGCAGGTGGCTTCAATGATGAGGAAAGGGTAGAAAGCTTCTTATGCAACCCTTGACACTAATGACTTGTAGGCTAAACACGAAGAAGCTCACACCAGGATTTTCTTACACTGCGTTAAAAACACGCTCTGAGAAGCATTCCCGACAAGAGACACTGATGTCTTAGTCCTTCTGGTTAGTTACTTCCACATGATGTCATGCCAGAAACTGTGGATGAAAGGAGAGGCAGTAAGTAGCAGAAAGTACCTTCCAGTTGAAGAGCTGTAGATGTAACCACAAGTACTCCAGCTTCTTACAGCTTTCCATGCTATTACTGAATGTGACTCAACTTCGTACATTGCTGGACATATGAAGTGGACATGGTGGGATGTGTTTGCACAGCATAACCATTTGCCGAGAAGATTAGGAACTGATTCAGTCCTTAGCGACCACACAATTAGGAATGCTGAAACCATCTTCTGCCGAAACCAGCATAGCGTGCTGAATGCTGACAACATCAATGAAGGTCGTCTAGTATGCTCATCAAGGGCATTGGAATAGAAAAACTGCTTCCAACCAGAGATTCTCTTTACTTTCACATACAGCATTCTCATTACCAGGCATTAGTGTAGAAACAAGACCGTTTGTAGCACCCAATTCTGCCTTCTCCTTTAATAATGGAATGGAAATGGAGAATAGTTCATTTGTCCCTCATTTATTGATGTTGCCGCCCATTTCAGACGCTTGTGGGGAGTTGATTATCTATACTTGTGCTACTGGCTTCAATACAGCTCGGTAGAACTGTAAACCAAACTCAGGCACGGCGTCTTGCAAATGTAAGAAGTTGAGAGACACTTGCATGAATCAGTAACTGGAATTTGAACGGAATTTTAACCGATTTCGATCTGATACAAAATCAACGGTTTAGTACAGTGCATCATGTACTTCACATATATGTATTATCGATAGAAAATATCAAATACCCTACATACCGATGCAATGTTATTTTAATAAAATAACGTTCTTAATATATCGGATAACGCACATATCAAGTTTCGCGCAGAAGGATTGAGCGGTAAGGAATACATAAAAAAATTGTAATAGGTTGGTAACATTGACAATTGGTGCTTGAAGACTTTGAATCCAGCAATCGCTTTTCTGGAGTATCGAGGAATATTTATATCAACTTCAATAGAAATTTTGTTGAGCTCTGTGCAAACTTTTGTCGAACAAACACACATTTTGAGTTCTGTATTTCACAAAAAAAAAAAAAAAAAAACTTTCGACCGCCATTTTCTTTTTTGTGAATGTTCTGAGAAACAGTGAATGTTACAGCGTGGCTTACGGCAGATATAAATTCAGCAACAACAAATCATACTGAAACATAACTTGAAGTGTTTTTCCTCACAATTGCCTACTCAACTTAATCCTTGAGGATTTCTCCATATGTGCACCTGAGTATTCTAATCGGAAGTAGGGAATACACAGTCACACAGAATTGAAAAAATGAATTATGATATTAAAATGAATAGCGAAAGCCAATACGTAACAACCATACTTTAATTGAAATTCTATTCTCCAACAGAGAGATATTACAATAGCAAATCTAATATTTTAGTGCGTTATAATGTTCGAATATGTCATTATAAATCTTTCTTTACAGTGTACTCCCGGCTAATGTTCGAATATGTCATTATAAATCTTTCTTTAGAGTGTACTCCCAGCCATTGCAAAACAAGCACCAAATTGAGTAAAGAGATACTTATGATACAAGTGTTGTTGACAGTTAATATTCTCTCCATCGTGCCACAGCTTTCACACTCTGGGCAAAACATTAATGCGCACTGACGTCAACAAGTGGTGCGACAGAGAAAATTATGGAAACAAAGAGAGGTAAGAGATGTTCCATGTCTTTCTGTTGTATCACAGAGATTTTCACACAACAATGGTCATGTAGTGTAGCAGCAGCAGGCCCTGCATTAAGTAATATTTCCTTAGTGATACCACTACACCAACCAAATCTAAATCGACAGAAACATTTAGAAGACGGCAGTCTCAAGTCTGATATAAGAGTTATTCATGTGATCACAGATGATTGTGATTAATACCAAAGAGGCAAAGTGAATGTACGGGCTAAGTGAGTACTGAATCGTGGTGCATATCTAACAATTGTCGGTTGTTGGGAACATTCAATAGTGCATTGTTGCGTTCAAAAATATCCTAATTAGTTTCTATGAGTGGGAACACAGTACTTCACAATGCTTCAGAGATGAATGGTGGCTGGTCAACATTTTGTTGATGCTAACTAACATTAAACATGATCGTAGATCACACTTCAACGCTCGGAACTTGATCAGTGTGGCAATGTAGAATACATACTTTATCCATGCTGCCGCCGCGCTAGTGTCTACTGTAACCATAATTCCAACTGCGACCATAATGCTCAGCTCGATAGACATGACTATGGTGGACACCATCGTGTCCATGAGTTTTCTAGTGGTACACCCGTTTAATCTCATATTCTCGTTCCACTAATTCTTCCTTTATCATTCACTTGCCTTAATCATCCATCTCCCTTAGCCTAACGTACATTATCATGGGACGCTAAACTAAGATTTTCGATATGCACAATGTTCCCTCGACCACTCTATACACAGTCATAGAAAGTCATAGCAGTGAGTATTATACAAGAAGTCTTCAATATATCAGACGACAGCGAATCGTATGCGTGGACAGTAGTTGTGTAACACTCTTATAATGTGTCTGTACGATGTCCATAATCATGAAAATAAGATGTCTGCTCTCTTGGTCATTTCAGTTGCGGAATAGATGAGATCCTTAATATTCCTTCTTCCTCGAGCCATAGATTATGCATCACTGTAGTAGCATTCTCTCGGACAACAAAGACATCAATTTTGGTTTCGAAATGCAACAATTATTCAATGATCAAAGGCGAGAACCTGTTATGGCTGCCACATTCATTATGGAATCGTTGTTAATATTCTAGGATGCACTAAAGTGATACAAACTCTCTCTACACTGTGTTTATCACGCTCTATAACGGCACAGTTTCTGTTCTTATTCTGAGTATATCACACAGAGAGAACAAAACAGCATAAATTAAATTTGTCGTAGAAAAATGAAGTAGTAACAAGGAAGAAAAAATGCAAATAGTTTTTGAAATACTGTACTTAGATTATTTGTATACTGATAATATTTGTGTCATTTCACTCTTTTACCTCCATGCCCTACTGTTTTACTCCATTTATTTATCGAATTCCTTACTCCGATCGCGAATACGACACACATCCGTCAGAAGCATATGACTGTTCTAAGACAATTAGGAAGCTTCTTCAATAAAGAGGTGCTGAACACCAGCCTTGAAACGTTGAGCAGTTCTGTTTTAATTAATTCAATTCCATCTCATCCTCTACATAATTAACTGAGCGATGTACGACCTAGGACTAAACTTTTCCAATTAGATAAATAACAGAACAAAGACTAAAGCAACGGAGGAGAAAGACATTGTTGAGGATGATGGAATTTGTAACTATGGACCCACTAGCATTATCCTCAACAAAACCAGCAACAATGTAATCGACGTTCTTGTTTCCACGTTACCACTGTCTTTTATCAATGTAGCTTATACATGTATACCAACCTCTCCTCTCCGCGTATATCATTAACAAGAGGAGCACAATGTCATGGTTGGAAATGACTACCTAACTCTATGGCCTATAGAACCCGGAGGTTCAATGCTGCGTTCACAAAAGCTCTCTACTGACTTCTATCCTTAACTAATTGGATCCAATTTCTACTTTGTAGTCCTATTTCTGCGAGATCCAACTTAATATTGTCCTCCCATCTGCTCCTAGGTCTTCCTAAAGGTCGTTTTCCGATTCATTTTCCAGTTAAGACTTTGAAAGCGTTCCTACTTTTTTCCATCCTAGCTATATGACCTGCCAACCTGAGCCTCCTATTCTTATTCCACTTCTGGAAATCCTTACTCCGATCGCGAAAAAGACATACATTCTCACATGCATATGGCTGTTTTGTAGCAATTGGCGATCTTCTCCAATAAAGAGGTACTGAACTCCAATCTTGAAATCCTGAATTAAGTGTGATCGAAACCGAGATAATTTAGCTTATATTGCAAACAAGGCGAAAATCACGCATTCAATGCAAATTTCATACATTTTTTCTGATAAGTTTATTTAAATTAGCTGTATCTCTCTTTCCGCGTTGACGTCTGTCAATCATTACTCGTGTGATGAATAAACAAAAAGCTGTCTGGATATCTCTAACTACAAAATCTCATTTATTCTTTTCAGCTCTTTATAGCGAACTCCCTTCAATCCCCGTTAACGTCCATCGTTCTTTGAATAAGATAATTTCTTTTTTTGTATCCGTCTGTCGACGCATAATGTAAGCTTTTAATCTTTCCTGTTGTTCTGTTTCATAAAACCTTAATGAATTAAAAAGGCTTGCAGTTACTTAAAGGTCATGTTTAGCATCTATTCAGTATAGATAAGGTCAAAGGGGATTTGGTGCTATAACTTTACGGAAATGCACGTTAGACATAACAATTCATAGAATATTAATCAGACTAATGGTTCCTTTCACCGTAAAAAGAGTAAAAGATAGTATAAGAAATCATGATACTTTTGGTGTGAGTTGCAGCTTTTCTAATAATTCCTGCTTCGTATTGGATATAATATTTCATTTGAAGTGTATGATATTGGACATTTTCTTTGAAATAAGACTTCCGCAGCTTCTGATTTGCATTTGATTTGTTGATGTGTATGTATATGTATTTCATATGTATAAACTTTGATTGTATTTCGGCCATTTTCTTTATAGTACTAACATAGTATCATTTTACTAACATAACTGCTGTAGGACAGGTTTTTAAACGTTCCTGTTCCTGAGACAGACAATATTTGATATTCTTTTAGGCGTAAGCTATTTTATTGATAGAAGAATTTGAATGAATTCTGAATGCTGATTGGCTAGTAAATTTGACCATTGTGCCATTCTAATGTGTTTCGTGGAAATAAATTCTTATATATCAAAATTTTACCTTTCACCTACTTCCACATGAACCAGTAGGAGCAATGCTTAATAAGTCTTCAAGAAAATAGACGCAATGCTTGATCAAAATCGAAATTATAAATGACAAATACGCTAAAATATTTTCTTATAGTTACGTATGAATTAACTCCTTTGCTCCTCACTGTTGTCAACGCTGAGAAACAGGCCATATTGGAAAGTACTTGTACCCGCTGTGGGGGTAAGGGAAGACAATCCCTTCCCTGGATTTTAAGAAGCGGTTCAGTTTTTCGAAATATATCTTCAGTTCTTATTCGCCAACTACAATATTTAATGTATTTTCTGTAGTTAATAAAGTTATGCCATGGTCATCACTAATAATTACTTACATGAAATATTATTTGCATCAAGGCGTCCATAAATTACAACTTCGCTTGTGTGTCGATCTTTCGTTCCTTTTGGAAACATTTCTGCGGGCGTTTGTGTCGGGAAGCTTCAAAGAGATTATGACCCAGGAGTTATGATCTCTTAGATTCTAGGAAGTTTCTGGTTAGACATTCTTTTTCTTTCGTTTAGTCCTTAACTGATTTCAACCTGGAACAATAGGCTATTAGGTAGAAAATAAACTTATCTTCTTAGAAATCAGTTAACCATAGTCGTTTGGAGGGTATTGAAACCTCTACCTCTAAAACTTTCGATCATAACGAGATTTGAAAGAATATTATGCATTGTCAGGTGTAACTGTTCTTGACCTGGTGTAGTATTACCACTTTGAAAAGACTGTCCTCTCCTGACGTGATACCTAAATACTACTACGACCGCAACACTCGTGAAGCCTCGATTCTCCACCAATCATACAACTATTTTGCCTCATGCGTAACATATCTGAAGATTTCGGTGCAATTCATGAAGCTTCCTTCCGAACGCACACTTAAGAAATCGCCAAAGTGCACCAACAGTGTTGTCAAACTTTGAATACGTGGTGAACCTGCAACAAAAAAGAACATCCAAAGGATTATAAGATGAATGGTAACTGTTATTCGAATTAAATTTATTATTAATTCTAATAATGTTAAATGAATTAAATAATAACCATAAGACGCAGTGTATTGCTTCCCATGTCGACATTTCTACGCTAAAGCTACTTTTTGACCAGGCGAAACGTTTCGAAACCGGGCATTTATAAACAAATTATTCAGGGAGTGGTAGAATGTCTCGGCACTTTCCAGCAACTTGAAAAATCGAAAGAGACAAAAAATTTAGTGTCTGTGTGTGCAGAGCTGAAGAGCCGAAGTTCAATGTACATATCAATATAAGTTAATTACTAACATATACTGAATAAACTTCCGAAATTCAAGGTGATAGAACTCCAAATGTGGTCAGTTTCTTGGGACGGCAAAATTTAGAATTCCGGAGACATGATGAATCAGAGGAATCTATGGGTAGAAACAACTTTCTGGAGATATTAAAAACCCTATGCAAAGTCGACCTCAGACTTAAGGAAAAAATGAATCGTCGATATGGCCATTACAGCCCTCCAGAATACGAAAATAATCTCATATCCGTGTTTTCTACATGAATTGTGAAAACCATTGTTGAAAGTGTAAAAGAGGCTGGTTTCTACTCAATCATGGCTGACAAAACCAAAGAAGGTTCCACGACTGAACAGTTAGCCATTCTGATTATACAAGTTGATCCTAGATTCTAGGATTGCTAGTTGAAAGAAAGATTGGTTTAAATCAAATAATAGATTGTATTGCAGAGAAAGTTACTAATTATATTTTCCTCTTCTTTCAGAACAAGGATTGGACATTAAAATTGTATAGGACAACCTTACGAGGGGTAATCAGAAGTCCTGCGGTAGAAGTGTGCAGTATATATAATTTCATACAATCAATACAGCCAACAAATAGTACACGCATTAGGTTAATTTCCGGCACAGTCTTCATAACGATTGAGGCATCTGTCACATCGTGAGATGGGTTTGAAGATTCTCTCCTGGTAAAAATCTTGTTCTTGGGTGTTCAGCCACTTTGTCACGGAGTATTTCACCTCCTCGCCTGAAGCGAAGCGACGTCCTCCTAAAGTTAAGTGCGGGAACAGGTAAAAGTGATCCTCCTGTTCTTCTGATCAACTCCTTCACGCAAGAAGTGTTCACATCTGTTGATGCCATGCTGGCTCGGCCACTGCACTCTTCGTCGGTGACGTTTTTTCTACCATCGCAAACTTTCGACACCATTCTGTGACATGCTGACGAGACATTTACAGTCTCTCTGTAAACCTTTATCAGCTGCCGGTGAACTTCAGCCGCTGCCACATGTTTCGCCCACAGAAATCGAATAATAATATACCGGGTGTATCAAAAGTCTGGGCCCATAGGTTTACTCCATTATGAGTAATGATACGAAAAAATGGAAAGAGAACAAAGTTGTTGGTTTTCAATCTAAGAAGTTCAATTTTTCACTGGTACAAATGGTGAGGCTCCCTATGTTACATGACAAAACAACGTTGCGAGTTCAGCAGATGCTTTTCATGAGGCCTCACCATATCAAAACACAACGTTATTGCGAAACAGATTAAAGGAGTTCATGGTTTCCCCTCAAATAATAATGTGCATGTTTACCATCTTATTTGCGAGTGGTTTTATGTTCCGTTCGGATAACCTTCTAAATTGGAAGCAATTTTTAATTTAACATAGGGTCATTTACTCGTATGGAGCACAAATAGCTGTAGAAATTTAAAAAAAAACTCCATATTATATTGGGAAACTATCCATTTCCAACGTTTTTTTCCTCTTTACATTTCTGCAGATGTTTGATCTTTGGCCCCGGACTTTTGACGCACCCGACACATATAATGTGAGTGTGTGTGTGTGTGTGTGTGTGTCTGTGTCTGTGTCTGCGCCTATATATGAATGTGTATACAGAATCTTGTCCCCCCTCGAAGCAAAAATTGGAATGACGTCACACGAGAGTGATAGCCCCGCGTAGCGTAGTCGCTAACGCTCTCGCCTTCGATGCGAGCGGTCCCGGGTTCGATTCCTGGTGGGGTCACTCAATCGAAAAGTGTATAACGCTTTTTCAGGCCAGCCATCCGGAATGAGGTTTTCCTGAGTTTTCCTCATTCACACCAGGCAAATGCTGGGGTGATACCTAACTTACAGGTCCCAGACCACATCCTTTCCTTTTCCCGGATAGTGTGCTCGCCGAGGGACGTCATCCCTCAAAACGTGACGGGCTAGATGGCCTTAGATGCCGAAAGCCCAGACATCTAAAATTCTAAAACCCTAATCGACAGTGATAGCAGATAGTACTCGTCCTTTTAATTTCGCCAACATACTACAACCTTTGTACTATACTCATCTTTCTCTGCTCGTTAATGTCTCTTCCTGCTCTAGGAATTTGTAGTAAGTCACAAGCAAATTTGTTCGCATAAACATCTTAACAAAAATTATAACTTGCTTATAGAAAAGAGTTTTAGACTTCATGGCTACCATTTTCATAAAAAATACATTTTGAGACTAAGAAAATAACTTTTTGTGTGATAAAATAAAAAGAGGGCTAAAAACAAAAGCATTGACTATTTTGTGCAGGCATGCCAACCATATAATAATTTATCGTAATATCCGATACTTTAAGGCTTAATCCTATATATGATAATTATCTTGCGATAATAAGTGAATATACGATAATTTTAGATCACACACTTTTTTTTTTACCGTTTTTCAACGTTAAAATAAATTGTAGATGTGAGTTAACAAATAATTATAAAACACACAGATTGACGTTTACATCAGTCACTCGCGCTAAAATAAATCATTAACGATTGGAGAATTGGCAAATGGTAACCGTGCATATTTCTTTTTTTAAATTCAATTACGTTTGCGAGTGTTTGGAATTATTGTTGTTGTTCAGAGTAGTGTTAATTTATTTTTTTTAATGATAAGAACAGTAACGCCTATTTGAACTTGTAAACTGAAGTTACCTAGATTGTTTGTTATATAGTACTGCTATTATTAGTAATATCTACAATTATCACGTACATAACGTATATAAGATAATTTTAAGGAGGAAAATCGTAATTTTGTTCTCTGAGGTTGGCATTTTTATTATGCAACAGTAAAGGATAATATTATATGTCTAATGATAGTGGTTCATTGTTGATCAAATGACCAGTTAATAAAAAATAAAATTTGTCCAAGTAAAACACTTTTAACGAATAATAATGTTTTGCTTTCGTTAGATTTTAGTTTTACTTAAGCAAGGGCGCCCATCGACGAAATTGTACTTGGGAATATCGAAAACCCAATAGAATTTTTACAGTAGTTACAGCAAAATTTGAAACTATTTTTAAAACTTTGCTTATACTTGCCTTCCCCGTGGGAACTACAACATGGGTACCCTTGTACTTAAGGAAAGGCAGTTCCAAATCTAGAATGAACGGCATTCAGGCACACCAAAATATTAAACTCCACTCAATGATTTTAGTCTTAGACCCATTTCTTCACCCTTTCTCCCGTCCCTTCCGTTTTATGAAAATATTGATCTTAGAAACTGTTTTTTTGTAACATTTTAGTGGTAATTGATATCTTACCTCAAACTTACTTATTGACCCTTTTCCGACTGTCGGGACTTTTAAGTCCCATTTTCTTTGCTCATACATTATTTCTGCTGTGTGCGTTATAATGTCGAAGTCTGTCCACCTGATGGGACTCCTGAATCCCCTTTCTCCTCAGCATTGTTGAACAACTATAGAAGCAAAGTTTATGTTTATATAGGCTAATGTATCCTCAATCAGGCGCGGATCCAAATGGGGCTATAGCCCCCTCCGCCTTGACGCTCAGGTATACACAGGATAAAATGGGCTTCAATCTTGCTTTACACTGAATAAATCGGCAAACTATGGTTTAGCCTCTCCCTTGATCATATCCTGGATCCGCCACTGCCCTCAATTTACTATAATTTACTATCATATCAAATTATAGTAAAAAAAAAAGTCAGTCGGAAAAGGGTTAACTTGAAAATACTACAGGACTTCGATATGTAAGCTTATCTTCTAAAAACATTCTATCAGACTTGCAACATCATTTTTTAAAAGCAAGAAAATCTGAAAACTATATTTACTTACTCAATATCATTCGGTGATAATACACATAATCCTTGTTTCCATTGTGTGAAAGCTGGTTTCCATTTCCCTGTTGATGTTCCTAACAGGAGCGCACTTATTGGGGGTCCACCGCGTTCAGACCCCTCGTCCCCAAAACTTCCTATCTCAATATACATTTGTACACTTTCTCAATAAAACTATACAAATAAAACAATAATTATATATTTATTTCTGATAAAAAGGTCGAAGCATTTTGAAATATTTATCATCTTTTCGTGTGCAGAACAATACCAATTCAATAGTACATAGACGTAATGGTTTGTATTGTACCCTCCTCCCAAAGCTTGGACCCTTCCAGGGCTGGATTAATTTATCTGGAGGCCCGGGGGTAGAAAAACTATGTGGCCCCTGTTGACTTCACCTAATACATCTCTGTAAAAGTACAGTAGGAAAGTTAAGGGAATATGTTTCATATTTTTGGTTATATTTTATTTTGTGATGATTGTATCTTCATGATTCTTTCTAGATAGTCAGTTGAGATTTTGATCAGAGTGGAAGCCCCTATCCACCTGAAGGCCCAGAGCTATAGCTCTCCTAAGCTCCTCTCATAATCTGGCCCTGGACCCTTTCCAAGAAAAAATTCTAGGTTCGATCCTGGTTCCTAAGTTTCTTATTAAATGCAGCACATGAAGGTCTCAAACTAGCACTGAAACACTTTGATATGTATTGAAATGATGTTTCATGAATTTACATTGACTACTCAAATGCATTGTCCTAATATGTTACTTAATTGCAGAGCAAATAGACAAGCTAGAGCAATAGTGAAATTTAAGTTACAAGATTAGATACGCAGTAACAAACTATAATGCTGCCAAAATGTCTTGAGCCGTGGCAAAAATGCGAGCTAAAGCTCACACTCTCGACATATCCACGCGTTGAGCCAATAAGGGTTCAGCTGTTGCTAAGCGAGAGAGCCTTGCAGCCGTCTGCGCCAAAGGAAGTAGAATTCCTTCAGCTGATACCAGCGCTTGCAACGAAAGGCTAGGTGTCAAGTCAATGTTGTATACTTTTAGTGGTGTGCACGGCCCAGTCTCGGGCCAACAAAGCATTTATCACTTCAAGCCCGGGCCGGGCTCGGCCAGTAAATTTTTAAATATACAATCATATTTCTCTGGCCATTTCGGACCTCTACAACGATATTTATTGGACCGTTGTTTCAAGAGAACTTTTAAAGCACAACTGCAAAATTAAACCTCGAATTGTTGTAAATAAAAATACAATTTTGCGTTAATTATTAAGTTTCTGTAATTCAGGCTTATTTCGGGTTCTTTTGATTATCACACCAGCTCGGGCCGGGCTCGGGTCTAAATGCTAAAACATATTTCGGAGTCAGGTCAGGACTCATATAAATTCACGGGCCTGGCCGGGCTCGGGCTAAAAATTCCGGCCCGTGCAGACCTCTAAAACAAACACAAAAGTAAACTAATAGAATTAACAGAGTGCATGTTTGTTATTACATGCTAGCAATTGCATTCTTTTCTTCAGGAAACCCGGGCCCGCGGTGGCTCAATGGTAGAGCGTTCACCTCTGGTGTATGGGGTCTCGGGTTCAAACCCTGCTCCCACCAAGTGAACTTTGTGGCGGACAAACACCGTGTGCGTTTGTTTCCTCGGCATTCTCCTGTTTCCCCCCACATTCTTCATTCCACCATTTCATTTATTTCTCATCACCATCTCACCGGACGTAAAACTCAGAAATTTCATTTCATTTCTTCAGGAAGCCCGATTGGGAGTAAGTTAGACAACTGGTAAAAGAATAAGACCTTTTTAAAGGTAATAGATGATGTTTTAAATAAAGAAACAATAAACTTGCAGTCGTGTACTTATAGTCCTTCAATTGTTCATCTACACATGCCAATTTTTCTTCCTTAATGTTCTAAATGACATCATAAACTGAAAATTAGTCACTGAGCAAGGAGAATGTTGAGAATTAAGATTAATGATACAACGAAACAAAATGTATCTTGGTTATACGTGTCATAAGGCTCTTTGGACTTCTATTGTTAGCATCCCCAAGAGATGCTCTTCTTGTAAATGAGGTTATATCAATATTGATGTTCTCGCAAATCCTTTCTTAATATATATATATATATATATATATATATATATATATATATATATATATACTTAGATAGCATTTATCACTTTCAATAAACCCGATAGTTTTGCCGGTTTGAAGTGAAAACCTACAGATCATCATCTTCTTCTAAAATAATCGACCAATCAGGAGCCTTCACCTGGTGACTAGGGGTACAAAACCTGGGAGCGAGGAAGAGAGAGCTCAGTTCACGTTGAAAAATGAAATCTTTAAGTTTTACGTCCCACGGTTATGCCGGTTAGGCGAAAGGAGACGGTGATTATGAGAAATGAATGAAATGGTGGAATAAAGAAAGTGGGAGGAAACGGGAGAATCCTGAGAAAACCTACGAGCACGGTGTTTGTCCACCACAAAGTCCACACGGTGCCAGCTGGGATCGAACCAGGGACACCAAGAACCGGAGGTGAACCCTCTACCACTGAGCCACCGTGCCCCCCAGTTCACGTTGAGAGAAGGTGGTCGGTGGAGCTATTGTGTTTTTCAGATGTAAAGCATCACGGGCAGTAGCCAATGCTGTGCGATATTCCGCGCGGTGTTGCCGGATTTCGGACTCCCCTTTCCCTTCTCGCTCTTCCTCTAGTTCAGATTATTACACATACATTGGCAACATTATTCACAATGTAAATATACTATTCCAGCAAAGTCAAAGATTTTGGCTGTGTATCCTAGAAGTATATATAGCAACAGAATAACATACCTATTAACTTATTCCAGTGAACTGCTGAACGTTCGTCTTCAACACTACTTTCACTATTGTCTATGTCAATTAATATTTCGCCATTGTCTGAATCTGACTCTTGTAAATTTTTTATTATGAGTTCCAAAAATTGTAAACACAAAAAATAATTCTTCGAGCTTCACTTCGTAGCACTTTTTTTTTTTAAAGAAAATTCCGCACTTGTACTCGGTTTCCTTAAAGACATTGTCAACTATAATTTTGGAGAACAAATGAACTACCACGAAAGAAAGCAACCTAGACACTGATGAATTCTGTTTATGCTAGAAGTTGCGTTCCTACACACACAATCAGCTCCTTTGCTTCCATGTCTGTTCCTATAATAACATACTCTTATACTTGATGTAGGTCTCACAACAACAATCCATCTGATTCGTAAGCAACACGATATGGTCGAGTTTGTTTTGGATTACAATAATTTATGACACCACTCAGACGCCTGGTGCTTTTGCATCCCTGCTAGAGGAGTAAAGAAGGAGCACGTAATTGGCCACACATACGTAAGATATTGAAACGAAGAAAAAAAATCACACTGCGTTTCTTCTGTCGAATAAGGAAGAATCTTGCATGAAGGCAATTTCAAAACAATATTACGAATGTCCCATACCTTCTGTTCTTCCACATGAGCTCCCGCCGGGAATCGAATATATATATATATATATATATATATATATATATATATATATATATATATATATATATATGAATCAAATTGCAGAGGCTTGTTATTTAATTCGATCGCTTACTATTCTCAAGGGTGTAGAAACGGGGGAAAAGAGGGCCTTGACTTTCCAAACTATTTCCAGCCCCGAAATAAGGTTCATCTAGTATATGTTTAGTAAACTTATTTAATAGTTAATGCAAATTAGGAACGTTTATAATAAAATACGATTTTTAAAAAAAGAAAAAAGAAAACATCATCAATACAGTTTCTGTACCTAATTACAAGGACGCTGATTTCTCTGTAAATTGGCGGGGGGTACATTCAGATGCAGAAAGCATATATGATGATTTTAAGACAAATTGCATTCAAATTATGCCTAATATTGCAAATTTACAAATAATATGAGGGGGGCCCATATGAGTTTTGGGGGGCCCTGGCCCCCTCCGTCCCCCAGGATCTACGCCCTTGCCTAATTAAAATAACTAACATTAATTATATGCTTTATATTCTTATTTCCCTAACTGGACGCTCACCGTGTGAACTCACTACTATATTATTGCATAATAATATCTGAGTTGATATTTTTTCGAGTTTTTTTTCCCCTTTAGTATTTTAATCTACATTAACACAAAGTCAGATAAACAGACTGCTAGAAACAGCATTTGTTTTCTTATGAATAGCTTATTGATTTATCTCTTACAATCCGCTTTTCAACTTCAGTACTGTCAAGATCCGTCTTTTGTTAAGGTAGCATCGAGAAAACATAATATGTGTATAGTATACATGGTGAGTTAAAATGCTTTCATATTCTGAAAGAGGTCATTTGTTCTGTTTTTAATGTGTGAAAAGCTTTCCTCCCCCTGAAAGTAATGTTCCCCTAGAACAACCTGTTGGTTACACCCCTGATTATCCTTTAATAAAAGTTGAGTTCCATTTCCAAATCGAAGAAAAATCCACTGGAAATTAGACTGGACTCAACGCTCGTTTTACTAATTGTTTTATATGGAAACCTTTCAAAGCGTGTATCATGACAACCAGTTGTCATAAAAAGATGTAGTTTTCACGTATGTGTTCGTAATTCTTTTCTCTACTTCGTAAAGTGAGCAGTTAATGTGCTAATACAATATTTCTAATAAGCGCCTCTGCTATTGTCAAGATTCGCAGTAGCGCGAGAAGTCAGCGTGCAGAACTGCTTGTCGCGAATTGTCAACACCGCTCAAAGCCAATTGGACGCCGCGTAAAGCCAACTCAAGGCCATGCCGCTTCTCATCTGAAATCTGCTGTAGTGCAGCGCGCGTGGGGATCTCGATTGAATCAAGCGAAATAGGACATATTCTCTCAAAAACATTTGTCACAATTTCATTATGCCACTTGGTTCAGTGTTGTGGACGCTTCATCCGACGAGGTACAGTGGCTCAGTGATAGAGTGCTTACCGTTAGTACGAGAGGTCATGGATCGACCAAGGCCAAGTCCAGCAACTCTTTCATAATCATTCGTCTTTCTTAGCCTATAGGCGTGGTATTAATGCTAGAAATGTTATATTTTACTTTGTTTCATCACAGTAGTGCTCCCTTGTGCACCCTCCAGAAAAGGTTAGCAAATTTTTTTCTTAAATCTTTTGGAGTTTGTTGGTCGATTTAAACACAGTCTTTTATATACATTATATTAAAGTTACAAAAATATATATCTAAAACTATGGTTTCATTTTAAAGTTTTGAAGCGGTTTTTACAAACCCATTTTGTTTGCAACTTTTCTTCTGGTTTCATTTCTGAGTTGCATATATACTTTGGCCAGCACAGTTATGATCAGATGTAATGTTATCTACGGTAAGATGTAATGCTATCTTTTCTGAATCATAACATCATCTATTTGATTTTTTTTATTTTGAGGATTTCCATGTATATGTTCGACTGTAGTGTCGTTTGTGTCAATTACGCCAACTCAGATTCGAATGATGTTAGCAGAATTCGATTAACCCGTAGCATTCCTTTCGCCTAAACCATAAGACACTATTTTCTAGTAGTCTGAAACATTATTTTCCTGTACTTTCTCTACAACTGTTTATTACAATTATCTATATATGCCTATCCTCCCTTTTCATGCTTTCTTCTATTTTCTCAGCCTCATTTCGTCATGTGGTGGTATTACATGGCCAACTTGCTAAAGAACATAACCATGGAACGTTAAACTAAAAAAGCGAGCAAGTTGTAACAGAATGACAATTATTATTACATACGATAGTAAAACAAAATTTGTCAGAAGGTATATTTTCAACGAAAGTAGAAAGTACGTTACTGAATTCTATATCTCTGTGTGTGTGTGTGTGTGTGTGTGTGTGTTTGTTATTTGCGAATTTTCCAATTTTGAGCCCTTCTTTCTATAGTGCATCAAAAACTATCTGAAAGAAGTGATTGAATATTTCGCGTCACTCTTACTGTTTCGAAGGTATTGCTCCAAAAATTCCGATTTCGAGAGATATAAGGAGCCATATCTCGACAACCATAAGTCACAGAGAGATTATATTGGTGTTAATCAATACCAATATTAATTTAATACTACAGTAAACCCTCGTTAACACGAATTCCAAGGGTCTGAAAAATCAGGAGTTCGTGTTATAAAAATTCGTGTTAACCGGGGACCCAAATTTTATTATTCGAATACATTTTCTCCATACATACGCACTACAGTACACAGACTATACATACCACTACAGTATATTATGTATGTCATAGAAGACACTAGAGATGGTATCAAGACGAGACTGAGTAGTCTCGGTCTCGTTTCGGTTCCAAATTCGAGACCAGACCAAGACTATTCTCCGTCTTGATACCATCCACAGAATTGTATCGAGAGGAGACAGAATTTCCATCTCGTCTCGATTTCGAAAAGTACGGCTCAGTTTCAAATTCGAGTTAAGATCGAGATCGAGACTAGTTTCGGTCTCGGTACCGTCCTCTGAAAAGTGAAAACACTACAGTAAGCTTATTATCCTTCTTCGAAAATTAAAAAAAAAAAAAAAGTTTCCACGCAGAAAATCCAGGTTAAGTTATAAAATTGATAACTCCGCTTGCAGGTTGGGTACCGCTAGTAACGGAAAGGTATTTATGACTGCTGTCACCAGTTTGGAGTTACAGGGGAGAGAAGAGGTTTTGCCTCGAGCTGTCGTCAGCAGCTCGTCTGCCAAGCACCTGCATGTTCAGCGCTTGACGGAGGACAGAATCAACACCTCATAAGGGAGGATAGATACCTGTTTCTGGTTTTTCTCTTATTTACAAGGCAATTTTCGTCTGTATAAATATTGTATGACAAAAACTGATCTGGAGTGAAATCTGAAATAAGAAAAATGATCTAAAAAAAACAAAGGATTGAAAATTCGTGTTAAATTAAAACCTTTACTGACTCAAGGGACTAAAAATTAGTTCGTAATTCGTGCTAACCGAAATTCGTGTTAACCGATAAAACTTCCTATAAGATAACGTACAGCGATGGCGGGACCGAAATTTTGTTCGTCCTAACCGAGTGTTCGGCTTAAGCGAGTTCGTGTTAACGAGGTTATACTGTAATACGTTATTGATTTTTTATTTATATTGTTTCATTTAATGAAATGCCTAAAAAAATTTATTATAATAGAAGTAATTTTCATTTTCGGTTAAATATGTTTCAAAATTCTGCCATTGAATTCTCACGCAATGTTAACAGGCAGTTTTAGAACAGATCGCCTTAGCAAATCAGATATTCTCAGAGCATGATTTTAGTATATATGTATCCAATTGTTCTTTGAGTATTTTTGCGTTTATTTTTAACAATACGTATATTTGTTGTAAATATCATTACATTCCACATTTCTAATTTATATTATGTAACAATACTCTCCATATTGTAAGTCGAAGAAATTGTATTCATGTTTTGAAAACATATTATAAATACTTTGAATAATTGTACTGACAAAAATCAAAATAAATAAATATAAAATATGTAAAAAATATTTCTAATTTTTACTACAATTATAATTTACATTAACATAATTATCTATATTGTATTATCTATTGAATTTAATCAAAAGAATTTAGTATACAATTTCATATAAATTTAGAACAACAATTCGTTTTAAGTTCGTTCTGGAAATTCTCTCTTTAGTATGAAATCAGAGATATTTTCCCGCCGTACCCACATTATTTCTAGTTTTTGGTTTTGAGAATAAATAATTTGCATCAAATCGTTTGTTTTCATTAGGTATTCACAGTGGCGCATTTACGATTTTGTTTCCGGGGAGGCTTTGGTAACTTTATTCCTGGAAATTTGAAAATTCTGCAAGATATTTTATTTACTTATATATAGTAAATAAAATTTCGTGGGGGCTTAAGCCCGGAAGCCCCCCCCTAAATACACTACTGGGTATTCATATCATGGAATAAATAAAGTAATTATTGACAATGTTAAAACGTACAATATGTTTACAGCATTGAATTACAGCATCCACGCAAAATAAATAAGATTAACTTAACATTTTTTTCCACATAGATAGACAAGTGGATTAGTCAACGTTTTTTCAATGTTTATTTGGAAGTGTGAACTTGCGAATTCAGCAGCGCCCTCTAACATTCATTATTTGTGGGAGGTCAGTTTACTGATTGCATTAGCTTTGCGAGCGTCCACGAGCTCAGATTACGTCGGGTGAAAATGAAATGTTGTTTACTTATAAGAAAGAAGGTCTCGTAAAAAAAAAAAAAAAAATGAAGGAGATACGAGATTAACTTCGTTTGACGTCGTGTTGAGAAAAAAGGGGAACGACAAGAAATTGAACCACAAAAGCAGGTGACGTGGATGTTTTTACGTCACAATTTCCCGTCCTTATGAATATTGTCAAGTGAAGACTAACCTAATTCTTAAGAAATGAATATTTATTAATCTTTTTATACAAAATGCCCTATCTTTTATATCTTTTTATTTTACTTGGAGGAAACAAAGATGTATGTTTAAAGGAGATGCTTTTATCTTAGATATATTTATAGCTACTGTTAATGCTGTAAGAGTGACGTAATTGAAATCATATAGTAGGCGATTTGTTAATAGTTTAGTGAGTTGACTTTGTATTATTATTATTGTTATTATTATTATTATTATTATTATTATTATTATTATTATTATTATTATTATTATTATTATTATTATTATTATTCCAAACCAGATACTACTTCATCATGGCTGCATAGTTAGCTTTTTCCACGGAAGACCCGGTTTCAATATCCACTAGGTGCTCGTGCGGTTCGAATTCCACGTTAAGCTAAGCTATAGGGTGACGCCTCATACAACCTTGTTGCTGAAAAGGACGAAAAACTCCAAATAAACTAAGCAAAAAATAAAATCAGGGATCTCATTTGGCATATTTTTTTGTGTCTACGAGACTCCAAGTTCGTATTTCTATCATGAAACTAGTCACCTATTACAGAAACGAACTGGATTCAAAAATTGTCAGAATTAATTACCTTTCCATTAATGAGATGCTATAGAAAATTAAAGTATCATGTCTCAACTGCAGCATATCTTAATTGCCGCTCTTAAAGCTGGAAAGATGAAACTGTTTACTAGATTCTCGAAACTAGTCCTAGAGAACTATTTTTTTTTTTTTTTCTTTAGTAAGTTCTACGTTTAGAGATGAAGAGACAAGATTTCATCTTTAAATCGGGAATTTGAAAGTTTTCAAGAACTGATTCGGAAGAACGAGTGCGACAAGGTGGAAGACACCATTAATTGTAAGAAAATCAAGTGAGAAATTACATTTCTAAAATAATAGCTCGTCGCTTAACTTCAGTGAAAAGAAATTACATATGAATTAACATGAGTTTCTTACGTATTGAGATAAAACTATAGTATGAACCGGAAAGAACATACAAAAATTTCTGATAATTCAATTGTATTTATACCGTAAGATTATGTATGCATACAAAATAAATCTTTAATACAATACACTACAGTTTGCGTTCTGTTTACAACACAAGGCGAATGGTGAACTAATTACAAAGTAAAGTAATTGCAATCGTATGTGTGCTGTGAGTCATATTGCTATATCCTTTTTTTGGTATTTAGAGATGAGAAGGTGTTGGTATACAGAGGATTTATTGAAGGGAGCTGAAATTTTAAAGTGCATACATGCAGACAGTGGCGCTAATTTGTCTTCAACATTGGAGGGGACGGGTAAGACTAATCTTTTTTTTTTTTTCGACTTTCAAAATATTCGTGAAGTTGGAAAACAATGGTGTGGAGGATCAGGGGAGCAGAGTTGTCTTCAACTTTGAGAGGCGGGCAGCTTTGAGGCTTATTCTGGGGGACATCAATTTTATTTCGCTTTCCTTTGTGGCAATTGAACACAAATTATCACATTTTCCCCCCAAAAGCACATCTCAAATCGGAATATTGGGGGGACAGTCCCCCAGTTCCAAGATTGGAGAAGACATGTTCCCTCATCTCCCCGGGATTTGCGCCAGTGCATGCAGATAGCTATAAATGTAATGGAAATACCCGAAATTGAGAACACGACAGATGTCTGGGTTGACAACTGTCAGGCTGCGTAAGTATTGCCGTGATGTGGTGATGTATTAGGGCAAATTCCATACTACGTGAAGGTCAGTAGAACGACAGTTTGTAGCATACGGTAACTGACTAAAATGGGCGTCCTCTTTGATTTCCAAAAAGGATTTTTTTTTGGCGCTCGAATATGTGATAAGAGCGTGAGAAAAGTGGCGTGTGTTTGGTGTGTCGCGATAGCCATTGTTCAAGGTGATTTCGCCCTACAAAACCACATCGGTGGAAAGAAACAGTTGTCGGAAGAAAACTCTCAGCGGCGGCAGTCACGTCGAACATTAAAGCAGATAGTCACTCAGATCCGTCATGCGCTTACGGCGGAAGTGACTGAGAAACTCAAACATTAATATTGAATTGATATCTTATGAAATCTCTATGAACCAAATCCATTTAATTTGTTCTCATTTGCTCTGTTTCTCAAATAAAATTTAGTTAGTTTCAGATTTGAAACTTTTCTTTCAATTGTAGTTGTGTAGACAGGAAGTACACCAAATATTTCAGGTAGTATGTTTGTATTTGACAAAAAAAAAAAAAAAAAAAAAAATTACTAATGCGGCAAGAACATTTACAGGTTTTTGTTTAGATTCACTTCACTTTTGTCACCATATTTCCCATTCCCCAAAAATAAAGTCGTCTTTATGGACTCCGAATGCAGCGAACATTATCAAATACCACATCACGGTTGGTTGGAATCAGGTACTGGAGTGATAACACAACACCCTGATGCGCTAGGAATCCTTCATCTAAACAACAAATCAGTCATTTAAGCATGTAATAGTGAGCTACTCGGTAATATGTGTCCGGATCTATATAAGGCTAAAGTATCGATATCTCTGGAGATCAACTTTCTTTGCAGTGATATTTGAATATTTATATACGCTGTTAGCTCCAGGGAAGTTTTGAACAGTTTGTGGAACTCAAAATCAGTGTTTTGTGGCAAATCATTTAAGACTTTTGTTACTCATCTATTACATTTACATGTTCTACTGCACTGTAAATGACGATTCCTTTTGCTTAAAGGTTTTCCCAAGATTTTTTAGGTTATTTCCGGCCATTTTGGAGTGACAATCACAACTGGCGTTCACTATAAAATTAGTAAAATTTATTTTGAATGTTCAACAGATAGTTGACTGGTATTCTTAACAACTACAATAATCGGAATAACAATTTCTTTAAAAAGTAATACAACGTTTCCACTATCGGACCATTTTATTCTATAAAGCATTATCAATCTTGTGATCTCCGAGTCTTGTGTCAATTCCTTGATTGTTTGGTCTAGAATTGAGGTGCGGTTTGCACTGACTCTTTTTTTTTTTTTTAAAAAAAAAAAAAGTATTAGGAAATTATCACTCATCCCCCTTTCGGGCAAGAATCCATTTTCCCAATCACCTATTTTCCTGTTTTTTTCCTACTCTTTACTAATGATGCAATGCTATCGTTTCTGGTAGGTAAAAGAAGAAAAAAGAACAATTTAGCTCGCATAAGTTGTAAGTTCTGCACACGGGCGTCTCTAGCGGGGATCGGTATTCCCCACCCAAATGTCTTGTGCATAAGATGAACCAGCTCAATGCTTAAGAGGCCTCTTTCTTCCACAGAACTAACAACCGGATTGGCTAACATATGAGACACATCACATTTCCTATATTCATTTAAAAAGAAAAAGATTTTTCATTAAATGGGATATTAACGAATATATAGTGATATTTACAGAAAAAATCGTTATTTGAACAGATTTATTTGCATTGCTGATCTGAGTCAGTGTGGATTAGTGGAAAGCTGTTGCACTCTGTCAGGAAGCTATGAATATATCAAATAGCGCAGAAGCCAGAAAATTTATGGAAATTGAAGTAATGGCGAATAAGAAGAACTTTTTCCATTTTTTTCAAAGAACAGAAAATACGTATTAAACGCTGGTAACTACGTTGCATATGAAGACAAATTAATTTCACATCTTGCATTGCACATCTACATCAAGACTGATACATTTTAAGATTTCCTCTTTTTTAATAAAAAGCTCATCTTCCTAGGCTCAAACTTCACTTTCTTTCTTCTTGAAGGAAATGGAGGGAAATGATCTATGAAACGTAAATTTGCATGTGACATATAATGGCAATGCAACATGTAGTAGGGGCCGCGGTGGCTCAGTGGCAGAGCATTCACCTCTGGTGTATGCGCTCCTTGTTCGATCCCAGCTTGCACCAGGTGAGCTTTGTGGTGGACAAACACTGTGTGTGTGTGTGTGTGTAGGTTTTCTCGTGGTTCTCCCGTTTTCTCCCACTTTCTTCGTTTCACCGTTTCATTCATTTATAATCATCATCCTCTCATTTAGCCTAACCTTCATAATTGTAGGACGTAGAACTTAAAGAATTTATTTCATTTTCAACATGTAGTAGCACTTAACAACAGGTTTAACATTCAGTGCTCTTGTTTGTTTGTTGTTTGTTGTTTGTTCGCTCTTCTTGTTTGTTTACTTGTTATATATCGTATAATCCCTTTTGATTTTCAATGATTATTATCATCATCATCATCATTTTCAGTGATCTCATCTTCTGGAAATAATAATATTGTAGACCTAATATTCTTAAGATAGAGTGAATAGCGTAGACGGGTGCTCTAGCCCTTTATTCTTTTATTATAAAAATGTCACGTGAGTCATTCTATTTCAAATCAACGAATGATGAAAAATTCATGATCTCAGATTTTGATAAATTTGTGTACATTCAAAGACATGTTTGAGAATATTTATTTCCCAAAATAAAACTTTTCCAACCCTCATAGTTAATTAATAATTAATTACGCAATCAGCTTCAAGGTCACGACTCGAAACCAGCTGCTTTTGCGATTTGTTGTTTTATTTCAATAATCATAAGAACTATGAAGCTAAAAATTTTCATCCGCATGTAATTTTACCTGTAGATTTCAAATCTGCAATCAAAACTAATGAATATTGTATAGGTGTAGAGTTATAGTAGCATTTATAGTCCCAAGTTCAGGCCCCGGAATGAGGGTATGGTGAAAGTTGTACATATGTGAAATTTTAGCACAAGATGAAGAAGTGCCTATATTTTGAGTGAACCAAATTTCGTTTTGTATATTTGAACTTAAGAGCCAAATTAAAATTTCTAATATGTATTAAAATTTTCAGTATAATGAATCTACAAGGGGTTAATACACTTTTCAAATCGCTATTTCAGGTTAATAAACCACGGAAATCACCCAGAATAGCCTTGGAAGGTGATCGTGTAATCAGTGCTAACTTGAAATATGACAGTGTGGCTGTACATGAATTCTTAGCATTGTTCTTGGTAAACTTAAAAACGGAGCTACCTTATTTATATATATTTAAACATATATATTTCCTTAAACATATATACTTCATATATTTCACTGATGGCTCTGCTGCTCAATATAAAAATTGTAAAAATCTCAAGAACATTTATAGAACTATGCACAAATCAGATTTTGGTCTTACATATGAGTGGCATTTCTTTGCTATTTCATGTGGTAAAAATGTTTGCGATAGCATAGATGGACCGACAAAGCGATTAGTTACTCGCTCGAGTTTACAGAATACAAGTGCGAACCAAATATTAAATGCACAGCAATTTCGTAAAGGGGCTGTGAACGATATCACATCGATTAGATTTTTATATGTTCAGCAGCATCGCACGACTCAAAAAAAAAAAAAAAAAAATAGGTTTATCCCTGTGAAAACAATACTTGGAACAAGAAATAATCATGCTTTCATTCCTCATAGTGAAATAAGTTTAAAAATTGGACCAATTTCCTCTATACCAATTGAACAGCTACGTAGAGTTTGGGTAGATAGAAAAACAGAAGTGGAAGACATCAGAAGTTAAAGTCTTGGATCCAGGAAAATTTATAGCGTGTGTCTATCGCTGCACATGGTGGATTGGGCTGATGCTGGAATATTCTGAGGAATATCAAGACTACAACACAAAGTTCTTACACTCTGCAGGGCCCCATTCCATTTTTCACTGGCCAGGAACCGACGATATCGTATGCGTGTCAGCTGATCACATTCTTATTGATGCAACAGATCACATTTCTATCACGGCTAGTGGAAGATCACATAGTGTGTCACATGAGACTGTTAATAAAATTAACGAGTTATTCAAGTATTTCAGTAAACATTAATAAGTTGCAAAATACTGATTTTAGTGGATGAGCTATTATTTTTTTTATATAATTGCAGGCAGGGGCACCCAAAGAAAATTATCTAGGGGGGGGGGGGGGTCATTCCATGGTTGCTATGTTACGTCTGATATTTAATATATGTGACTTCCTATATTACATATACATTTTCTTGAGCCAGGGAGCATTGCCCCCTTCGGGTGTCCATGATTGTAGGCTACTGTGCGGAATAGTTGTAATAAAAGTTATACAGTATCAAATAGCCTGTATCATTATTTCAGAAGCTCGTTAAGAGACAAAAGACACGTTCAGATTTTTGAGGGACCTTAGGTTCAAATATTCAAAACCAAATTTGGTTCACACGAAATGCCGGTATTTCTTAACCTTGTGCTAAAATTTCACACACGTACAACTTTCACCACATACTCATCCCGGGGCCTGAACTTGGGATTTAAATGCCGTAATAACTCTACACCTATACAAGATTTATTAGTTTTGATTGCAGATTTGAAATCTTCAGGCAAAAGTACATGCGGATGAAACATTTTAGCTTTATAGCTCTTACGGTTATTGAAATAAACAAATAAAATGCAAAGAAGCTGTGTTTGAGTTGTGACCTTGAAGCTGATTGCGTAATTAATTACTAGTTACCTATGAGGGCTGGAGATTGTTTTATTTTGAAAAATAACTATTCTCAAACATGTCTTTCAATGCACAAAAATTAGCAAAACCTGAGACCATCAAATTTTAAAATGCTTATACTTTGGTTGATTTGAGATAGAATGGACTATATAATTATTGTATATTTTTTAAAAGTTTTTTTCTCGACACTGTTTTTAAATAATCTAAATAAATGTTTTCAGTGTACGTTTATTGCATTGCTGTTTCAGGTAGATAGAATGTTGTCTTAGCCCAAAGTGGCCTTAGACGATATAGGTACCACTGTAGACAAAGCGGCCTGAGGAGCAGGCATTAAAGGTACATACTCCGTAAACCATAGCGACCTCGGGAGTAAGTATTGAAGGGTAAGTCTCCGTAGCCCATGGCGGCCTCGGTCGATGGTATTGTAGGTTAATGATCAGTAAAAGATAGTGATAATTACTTAGTCCTGTGGTTCTCTTTCTCATCCTTTGGAGGGGAGACCTGTGGAAGGGTTGTCGGGTTTCTTCGTGGTTCTCCATGTCCTATTCGTCTCTTCCTGAAAACGTTGTTAGAACATGAAATTTTCCATTATTTGTTTACGTATCGTAAAAAACACGTGTTTATAGTAAAAACATGTGGCTTGTAGTATGTGTGGATGTAGAGATTCTTACAATATATTTAATTCTATTGGAAGATTTTTTTAAACATACAAGAGGTGATAGATAGAAAGAATACACAATCTTATGAGTGACTAGCTGAAATGACCGTTCTTCTCACGGGAAGAGTAAGTTTATGGGAAATATTTTGAGACCTTCCCAAGCTTAGGATACGCATTTCAAGAAACGTGTAATGGTAATAATTCGTATTGTCAACTCTTTCTCACCTTCCATACCAGTGGGGACTGAAGTGAGATTTAATCTTCATCTAGAGTGTCACTATTCATCTCAGACTCACCGTAAACTTTGGATTGAACACTAAAATAGTTGCCAGGGATGTACGACGAGGGTGGTAGGCTACCTCGGAGTGTCCAAACCCACCGAAATCCCGATTTTCCTGTGAATTTAGTTTAATTTTGGGAATAGTTTTACACATTTTAATAAAATTTAGAATTATATTGAATTTACATCCCCATCAGCGCTGAAGTAAATTCCTTCCTGCATACGTCTCTGATGATTGCTCTTAATTATTTTTATATGTTATTCCCTTCTTGTCCTAACCCCTATTCTCATGTTTATGGTGTATGAACTTGCAATTAAACGGCATCAAGGTTGTCACTGTTCATCTCAGCAAGTATTGCTGCACACTTGTATTATCACCTTCAAAGTATTCCTCTTGCAAAGCATTGGCACGAGGAGTCTTACACTCCATCCTTCGAAGTATCTTTGGGACTCTTTTTTTGGAATAGCCTTCAAAGTCGCCACCGTATTAGCATTATAGTAATCAATATAATCAAAATGGCTTTCTTACACTATTTTGATCCTTAAGTAATGAAAAAATCATTGGGGTTGAGATCAGGTGACAACACAACATACGTGCAACCACGAACAACAATGCATACAACTCAGCACGAAACCGTCACGCATCAACGCGTACTCTGCTGTGAGACAATGAAGTAATAGGTTCCTGAAATAACATAAAAGTGTTTTTATAATGCTGCACTCAGTCACACTCGGTGGCCAGATTGGGAACTTAATTGTCAGACTTCGTATATAAAACACAAATAAATATTTTTCTACCAAATAAAAACTGTGAATTATTATAGGAGTCGAATTACTTACTTTTAAGTGCTACAAAAGTTGTTAGAGCTGACTTTATCAAAGCTCAATGTTAGGCGTGTCTACTTAGTAATATACTATAATATAGTGACACTGTTTTGGAATATTCTTACTTTAATAAATTCAATTTTTGTGTCACGCTTGTGAGTACTACCGACGTAAATTCGCATTTGCTAAACCCTGGAAGGCGAATATTGCATTCAAGATTTGTCTATATTTTCTCTCAATGTTCCATGTAAAATTTTCATTCATAGATGTTATTGAGAGAATGATTAAAAGGCGAAATTTAATATCACCTGTGCATGTACTAGTGTTGCCTATTGCTGAATTAATTTGTCTATAACAGGTTTCCTTATAAGAAATGACTTCCGAAAATGATACCGTACATAAAGCATTGCATTTCCTCGTCTGTCCGGTTTGGGTGATTTTTAAATATGTTGTAGCTAAAAACCCTGCAGGCAATTGTTTATATAGGATCAGCACCTTATAAGCAACCATGTAACTTCCAGAGGTCATCAAAAGTCACACAACGGGTGTTCACAGAACTGATTCAAACTTGGCATACAGAAAATATTTATGTGTTATACTGGGCTACTGCAAATGAGAATTGTCCACGTGGCTAACCGTGTGATCTCCAGAAACCACAAATCACAATACCGTTTGGTCTTGAAGTGGTTGTATTTCCCAGGTGGAAACGTCAGTTGTTCTAATGGACGTGTGCAGAGGAAAAAGTCGTTGGAGAAAAGGCGTTTCGGGTGCATCCCGTGCAAACTCCGATTAATTGTGTAATCATTAGTTGCAGATATTGCAAGTTAATATAAGAAGGTATGAAAACTTGTGGTGATAGGAATAGTAGGAAGCCTTGAAATTAAAGTAATTAAGTCGGTTAAGTGGTAGTGGCAGGGGGTTGGAAAGAGCTGAGCCTCAAGGTGAGGTGGGTAGACTGTGAGGGAGCAAAGGATCTCAAAGTCAGCTGACAGCGACATTCTTCGTCCAGCCATTTACAGAAAATGGCGTGCTACGTATGCGAAAAGACGTTTCGAGCTGGCCTCATGAGCAGGTTTACTGGACCAGAGAGTGATGAAATGAAGGGTGTGCACAACAGCATCGAGAAGAGGCTAATATGCCATCAAAAAAACTAGACAATGATAGTTGGCTATTCTCTAACTCCAAGTTCCCTGCTCTGGGCAACGATAGGACTGATCATCCTGCTGACGTCTCCCGCAACATGTTTCGACTTGTGACCTTCCATTACATCACTACTGCATTTTGTATCGCAAGTTAGCGACAGTTCCTACAAACCCCATTGTGTGACCTTTGGTTACCTCTGAACGTCACAGGGTTGGTCATAGGGAGTTGGCCTCATATAAATAATTGACCGGGGGATCCTCAGCTACAATATATCCCAAAACACCCAAATTGGATGAACGAGGAAATGCAATGCTTTTTGTATGGTTGTTTTCGATTAAGCCATAATTTTAGCTTTAGTTTCCTACCGTTTTACAAGAAGTGTCGTCTGTAAACATACTCCAACCATTGTTTTAGTTTTCTGCTATAAATAAATGCTTTAAACCTTTTCCACGTAAACCAGATTACAACACGTATTATGTATATGTGAAGAAAATATTGTGGAAAGGGAAGTTTTATGAAACGTAATATTTTGCACAGTTTATTAAATTAAAGCACATGATGAAAACAAAAACTATTTTATTAGTCAAATAAAATTTTAATAAAAAAACGAAAACAAGCTGAGAGAGAGGGAAAATGAAATACAGCACGCACAATGTAGAAATCCCTTTGAGAATACTAGAGGAAAATGTTGAGTACAGATATAAAGTCTAGCAGAGGCAAGCGTTGGGATGGATCTCACATGACATATAAAAGCTTATTGGTATTGGTTGCGTGCACTTTCGAGCTGTGTGGATAAAGGGGATTTGACACGAGTGAGTCCACATCATAATACTTGGTTCTACATTTAATCGTGTCATTTGAAACCAAGCAAGAAACAAAACAATTTTTTTTTTAATTTGTAGTTTTTGCTACATTATTAAAATTATTTTATTGTTTTCTCTTAGTACAAATATATGTTTGAGAAATCTACTTGAATAGATTAATTCACGAAGTTGGTGAAACAACATCCACAGTGAAAAACCAAAAAGAAAAACAAAGGAAAAAGAAAGAAAAATGAAATATTTCAGGTTTACCTTCCACGGTTTATGCCGTATACCATAAAGAAGATGGTTATAGTGAGAATGAATGAAAAGATGGAAATAGTAGGAGGAAACAAGAGAATCCCTAGCAAATCCACACACACATGGACTTTGTCCACCATAAAGCTCCCTGACAAGTAAACCTTACGTTTGGGTGAATCGAGTTGCTGACTGAGACACATATGAGAAAGTAGTACTAAATGTGGTCAGTATTTCAGTGAAGTTGTAGGTGCGAAGCTCCAGGGGTTTAGGAGATACAGCTACCAGAACATCACATGGAAGTACAGAATAGTCTTCATACAGTTGGAGGTAAAAGCTCTGTAAGACCTCTTGTAACGACAAAAGGTGAATAACAAATATATGGGTATATATTAGGACTAGGGGGAAGTCATATAGTAAGGGTATACCTGACGGCGGCCATCTTGAAATCCGCCATTTTGAATTAAGGTTAAGTTTTTAAAATATGAATAGGGTCATGTGATACATAATTTAAGGCGCAAATTTAATCAGAAGAACAATGGTCACGTTAATTTTGAGTTACGCACAATTGGTAAAAAGTTACAGGGAAATTAAATATTGTTGCAGCATATTAGTCCTTTACCCCCCTTGTAAATTTTGTTTTAATGATAATAATTAAATAAAAAGCAGGTGGATAAATATTAGGTCTATGGTAAGAGTTGCCTTGATGGCGGCCATGTTCAAATCCGCCATTTTGAAGCAGACAAAAGTTTTAAACAAAACGCATAACAGTGACACCTTATTAATAGCAAATTTTACCATAAATCCAACGGTATAACCATTTTTGCTTTATCATTAACCAGCATTTGTTATCGCATAAACAAGTTGCTAATTTAAGGAAAAATGACCAAATAGGAATTGAGTCATAATTGAACTTGGGTCTTTCTTCCAGAAAAGTCCTCAATTAGTACAATCAATATGTAGTTCAGAAAATAGTGCATGACTTGCACAAATGTTCTGCTCACAGCGAGCACACCTGACAAAGGCAATCGAGTTACACTTGACACATCTGTCGTTAAAAAATCCGTCAAAGCAGTAGTCGTAAGAAGCGATCCATTTAATTTTGTGCTTGTTTAGTAATGAGAGTGAAAAACACATCGTCACTGGTCAGGGTCTCAAAAGGTCATCCTCAATATCTAAGGGAAAAAATGAAATGAAATCTTTAAATTTTACGTCCCACGGTTATGCCGGTTAGGCTAAAGGAGACGATGATAATGAGAATTGAATGAAATGATGGAACGAAGAAAGTGGGAGGAAACGGGAGAGCCCGGACAAAACCCACGAGCACGGTGTTTGTCCACCACAAAGTCCACACGAAGCGAGCTGGTATCGAACCAGTGACCCCAAACATCAGAGGTGAATGCTCTACCACTGAGCCACCGCGGCCCCCAATATCTAACGGAGTAATCATCGAATAGTAAGTACCAAAATTATATACACGAATTTAATACAATTACCTAGGCATTTCTCAATTTGCAGTATATAACTGTTCCGTACTGGAAAATGTTTACAACAGGCATTCACATGAAATTCCAAAAATACACGATTTCTTCAACTATCTAAATTAAGAGTTTTAATGCAAAGCAGTGTTTAACGGAAATTAAGTAGCTTAGTTATTATACATAATTAAATATTGAATACAAAGATCATTTAATATAACATTCAACCATTAATGTAAATCCATTGTAATATAGAACTACTCCAGACGTCAAACAGTACATTGAATTTAAGATTCAAAATCTATGCAATTTTTACGCTTGGAACATTGAATAGTATTAAATCACTACTAATATAAATACACAAAATAAATTGATAAATTTCTTATCAACGACTTGAAAAGTTATATTGAATGGCGAACAACGGTATCATTGTTCAACTTTTTAATAACAGAGTAAAAATTTAACATAGAACAGATTCACCAATTTACAATAATATATATCTCAACTATAATTCTCAATATCAGAAGTATTCAGTAGATTACTGAAGTCTTGGTAGAACCTTAAAAATTATTAATTTTACAACACTTAGTCAACAACGATTTGACCAGTTTCAATTTTCCCTGAAATCTGTCGTAATTTCTCCGAACAGAATTCCAGACAGAGTTTATAATTTCGACCGCAAGATGGCACTGATTCCACCATTCAGCGTTATCAACTCAACAACCTACATCATTTCCATAAGTCACTTAATATTTTTTTCCCCATAAATTTATAACATATAACGAAGTCTACTGTAGTTTTACGCTGTGAAACAAAACTCATTTGTCATTGTAATATAGACGCCCATATCTTAGAATCCCTTAAGGTTACACAGCTACGCCCATATCTTGGAATCCCTTAACGTTACATAGCTACGCCCATATCTTGGAATCCCTTAAGGTTACATAGCTACGCCCATATTTTGAAATCCCTTAAGGTTACATAGCTACCGATATCTTGGAATCCCTTAAGGTTACATAGCTACGCCCATATCTTGGAATCCCTTAAGGTTACGTAGCTACGCCCATATCTTGGAATCTCTTAAGCTTACGTAGCTACGCCCATATCTTGGAATCTCTTAAGGTTACATAGATACGCCCATATCTTGGAATCTCTTAAGGTTACGTAGCTACGCCCATATCTTGGAATCTCTTAAGGTTACATAGATACGCCCATATCTTGGAATCTCTTAAGGTTACATAGATACGCCCATATCTTGGAATCTCTTAAGTTCACATAGATACGCCCACATCTTGGAATCTCTTAAGGTTACATAGATACGCCCATATCTTGGAATCTCTTAAGGTTACATAGGTACATGAAATATAGTGTTTAGTCTTATTATCTAAACTAACACAGCCACAGACACACACACACACACAATCAAAGCTCTGTGCTGGGGATCCCAGGGTAGAGATTCGATGTATACAGAACCCAAATTTTGAAATCCCAAGACAATCGACCGTGTCAATTTTTTAATGGGCGAAAATCGTATGTGCTGTCTCACGTACCAAAATTCGCTCAAGTGTTTTGCGCATAAGAAAAATGGACACGATCGATCGTCTTGGGGTTTCGAAATGTGGATTTTGTGTAACAAATTACATTGATTTCATACCCCGGGGACCACTGCACTGAACTTTTATTTTTTATGCGTGGCTGTGTAATTGAACAATCTTATCAGCGTTTTTAGACGTTTTATCTACGTAGAATGGATGAAAGCGCTTTCCCAAGATGCCGAAACGAGAGTTCGAATTTTGTGCTAAACATCCAGTGCAGGCGAATTCTGCTATATAAGAGAACCTGAAAGAAGAATATAAAATTGTGCTCATAGTAAAACGTGGGCGGGGAAGGGTTTTCTAGCTGCTTTTTACAAGGTAATGATGATCAAGAATCTTTAAAGTGTTGAGATATACTTCAGTTTAATATAAAGGTATTTTAAATTACCACACACATTCATAATTTGTTCCATTTCGTCTTTTAACAAAAGGTTACACGATAAGCCTAAATGTTATGCAGAAGGCACACTTGCATCGCAAAATTGTTAAAAAGTAATACAAGAAAACTACACAGCATGTCTCCTATTATTATTATTATTATTATTATTATTATTATTATTATTATTATTATTATTATTATTATTATTATTATTATTATTACTACTACTACTACTACTACTACTACTACTACTACTAATAATAATAATAATAATAATAATAATAATAATAATAATAATAATAACTACCCATGCTGAGCAGTGACTGAGCTATTCCCAGTGGCTAGCGCGCATGCCAAAGTAGGTGTCACAAAAGTTGTATTTTGTCCCCGAAATTATAAAATGAAATGAAATGAAATCTTTTAGTTTAACGTCATATGTCCTGTTTAACGTCCTGTTAGGCTAAGGGAGACGGATGGTTTAGGTTAAGTGAATGATGCTGGAAGATTTGATGGAATGAAAATGTTCGAGGAAGCGGAAACAATCCGAGAGGCTCCCATTTAGACAATGTTGTCCACCACAAATTTGCTTGGCCGGGAATCGAACGAGAGACCCCACGTACAAGAGGCAAGCGCTCTATGACTGAAACACTGTGCCCTATCCCCCGCTGAATTTTCAGCCGATATTCTTTGAAAGCCATCGCATTCTTATTTACATCGACAGTTTGAGCAAGATCTTTGCAGCAAGCCAAAACAATATTGTTTCTATGCAGGAGGGAGCGATGGCTTAGTGGTTCACCTCCGGTGCTTGGGGTCCCTGGTTCGATTCTAGCTCGCGCACTGTGAACTTTGTGATGCACCAACACCATGCTCGTGGGTTTCCTCGAGATTCTCCTGTTTCCTCCCACGTTCTTCATTCCACCATTTCATTCATTTCTCATCATCAATGTCTCCTTTAGCAGGGGTGCCCACAAGGGGGGCTATGACGCAAACTGCGTCATTGAAATATTTGGGGGGGTTGAAAATCTATATAAATATGTTTGAAGGAGTGTAAAAATTAATCGAAAAGATCTTTTTTTTTTTCATGGAAGAACACCTACTGATAGACAATTGAGGGGGGTGCGTCATGGACATGAGGGGGGGTGGGCACCACTGCCTTTAGTCTAATAGGCATAAGCGTGGGACGTACAACTGAAAAAGAATGTTCCTACGTATGGGTGAGGATATATGACCCTTGAAAAAGAAATAGGTGACTGGCAAGGCCGTACCTTGTTACCTTGTGTTATTATGAGTTTAATTCGATGAAATATATTTTACTCTTTATAAACGTAGACACATGTAACAGCAACGTCTGACAAGGAAATGTTTCTACATACAATTTATTTCGTTCCATTTAATTGTGGAAATAGAACATTAATAGGTATAATTACTTCATTTTGTACTTTTTGAGCAATTTCTTCTCTTCTATGTTGCTTCTACCATATAAACCTTTCCGAGTGTATTTTCTTCTTTCCGTTTTGGAAACTTAATGTATCTTGTTCTTGTAATTTGATTACTCCTCCCAAGATTCGAGACTAAGCGTGAGAGTTAATGTTATATATTACAAGTCCCTTCTTATTCCTTTCACATTCATTTCAAACGCAGGCTCATACATAATTAAATCTATTCAGATCAGAGGCGGAAATTTGACGAGTTGTTTCATAATCAGAGTTTTTTTTTTTTTAAAAAAAAATGTTATATTTAACTGCCAGCAGTTCTTAATTTTTGCAAACAATTAAAATACATTTTTTTTAAAAAAAAAGAAATAAAACCTATCCTTGGACACTTTTATTTTCGTTTACTCGAATGCATCTAAATGCCTACTTGATTTCTGACTCAATTGGGAGAGTTGTAATTTCATTTCCAGTGCAGAGATGCTACATGTAGCGTAAAATATTTTTCCTCATGGCTTCTCGCTATTCCATAATTAATTAAATCACGGAACAAAACAGGATAATTTTTTGTAGAAATCATATTTCGTGTTCCTTTTCTCTCTTTAACCACGAAAAAATATTTTCACTCTGAATGATACGGATGATGATGATGCTTTGAGCGTAAGTACTAAGTTGAAAATGAAATGAAATCTTTCAGTTTAACGTACTACAATTATTTCCTTTTGGCTAAAAGAGACGAAGATTAATGCAAATGAATTATAATAGAAGAATGGGTGGAATGAAAAAGTAGGAGTACTCAAGGACGCCGATTTTTTCTGTAATTTTTTTTTGGGGGGGGCATTCAGATGCAGAAGGTATACCTATATATATGAGGATGTTAAGACAAATTGCATTCAAATTATGCCAAATATTGTATATTCATAGATACAATAGGGAGCCCACATGAGCTTTGGGGGTCGCCCCCCTGGCTCCCCAGGATCGGCGCTCTTGGGAGTACCCCGAAAAAACCCATGGACGCTATGTAGCACTAGGTTGAATTTATACAGTTTGTTGATACATTAACCGTTTTGGTGATCTACTCGATGGCGTAAAGTCATGAACGAGGAATTTTCTTTTTTTTTATTTTCTTTCTTTCTTTTTCTTTTTCTTTCTTTTTTTTGCACACTTTCACTCAATAATTTTTTTTTCTTCTAAAAGAACATAAATTCTGGTGAACTGTAAAAAAAGGATCACGGACAAGCACGTTCAATTTCGGCCGGTAGATGCCAGCATCTGGAGGGCATTTTCTGCCATCTAACGGCGAAATGTTTAGCATCTACTACTTTTGCAAAAACAGGAAAACATAATTCTCTTTCGCTTAAGAGTTGTCGTATGTACTAATGGATTCACTCCGTTAACCAACTCGATCGAGATAACTGCGTTAGCTATTTACTTTTCTTTTTAAAGAATAGAACTCAAAAATCTGCATCCGTCCAAGAGTTATCTTGTGTGCTAACGGACATGTTAACTCCATTAACGAATTCGTTAGACAAAATTGCCCTAACTATCTATTGCGAAGAAACAAGAATTTAAATATTCGTTTCCATTTAAGAGTTATTGTGTGGAGCAACGGACGTACTAACACTACAATATTATAAGTTCAACTTTGTGTGACCCTAACAAATCGTAAATAAATTAAAAATTGACATAGAGGATAGCTTGGTTATTATAAATCAAATATAGTTTTGTGTTCAGATCTTTGGTGCCCGAGTTATAAGCTATCAAATTTGTCGTAACTTAGAACAAACATGCACAGAACGAACCTATTGAACACTAATTTGAGCCAAAAAAAAAAAGTAAGTGGTGAGACGGTTGATAAGTTATGTTGTACATGGGATTTGCAACGCAAAAAGATATGATTTTAACCCTTTAGCGCGCAGCTTTGCATATATGCAAAGTTTACTTTGAAATTGTATTACACCATTTAGTTTCTAGTTCGGACATAGAAAAGCAGCTTTGCGTATTAGCTAAGATGCACTTTCACTAATGAAGTTCTGAATTTCCTGCTAGATGTCATAGTAAGCCAGTGTCGGACTCTTTGTCTTACTTGTTCCACGCGGAGGTACCCAAAATTGTCATCTTTGAGCTTTCTTTGCACGTTTAGGTGGACAGGTTTTGAACTGTTGACTTTTTATGTGTTAAACAGAAGTGTAATGAGTGCTAAAGTGCAAGTACGCTGACGTTCGTCGCGTTTTATTGGTTCTTTCTGGTTTTAGTGGACTTTGCAGAAATCAACGCCCACTGTTGCTAATACCCTATATGCAAATAGCATAAAATATCCCATAGAGCCCACATTATTTGCATTAATTCTTTAAAAAGAATTCCCGTGTTTTCTATACCGAAACCACTCCAAATTTTAAAAATATTAGTCTGATTAGAAAAATGGTGCGTTAAAAGATTAATACAATTTAATTTTAATACAGGTCAGTGGTCCCAGAAGAAGTAACAATTTAGCGTGTTATTTTAACATCAAGTATGTTGTGTTACGGTTAACACAGGCCTTGTCTTACCGGTTTCACATAGGACGGATGTTGACTGATATGAAGAAAATAATACGGCGATGATGTTAAGAAACAAGTGAATGAGCAAAGGGACGCAGATATAGGAACAGCGTCACGGTATTCTTTCAGTATATTCCTTGTGTCTAGCAAAACCCCACCTCACATGTTAAACTTTAGTACTAAAATGGAGCTGTATTATTTGCCAGCGATTAGCCAAACTTTCTATATTTGCTAAGAGCAATCGCTTAGCAAATGTACCGTCCCTATCTCAAAGTCCTTCGTACCTGATTAGACACAGCTATCTTGAAATTTAATGTCCACAGTGCCTTACGCAGATATTGTTAATATATAAGTAACAGACATTAGGTATTTCTATTATTCTCCATAAGTAGAAGCTTTGCTTTGTATGTACTTAAACACAAACAAACTATTTGCTGAGCAAAACAATATATTCACATAAAAAACTACATACGTGTTACAGTTTCGCCAACTAACATTTTGGCTTCATCAGACACTATGAGATACATGAGAAACATGTAGTCTTATATACACACAAGAGCTGAGACATCTTGCTTCTGATTGGCTCCTGGCAGCAGTCAATCCCCATCAAGTATTCTAATTTGTATTTCCCTATAATGAGGCTTCCTATCTGTTGTAAATTACACACACTTAAAAAGGACGATCTTAGCACAACTAATCTAAACTAACAAATAATTGACATAAATAATTAAATAATTATATAAATATATATAAATACACATAAATAAATAAATATATAAATAAACAGATAAACATACAATTACGCATACGCTTAAAAAGACGACACATACATACAGTATATACACATATACTATACAACCACATATATATCTATATATAAATATACCATTACATATATACATATATATACACACGTATATAGAGATAGCTAATATGGACTAATAAATACATAAACACGTGTGAGACAATCAATATATATACAACAACCATAATAGATATGTGTATAAAGAATCTTATCCTTAAAACTTTTTTTTTTTTACAAACTATTCCACTGTTGGTCGATGATCAGTCCTGAGTTCCAGTTCATAGCTTTATTACCCTCCATTTCTATAAACCGTGCCTCCTTCCATTTCCTAACTATGCTTCTTTCTTCCGGGCTTAGAATTTTTACTTCATTCCAATTAATCGAATGTCCAGTGTCCCTTACGTGTTTGTAGACCGCATTTTTGTTCCTTTCTAGCCTAACGTCATCCTTATGTTATCTTATACGCTCTCTTAGTCTCTTTCCAGTCTCCCCAATATAACAAATATCACACTCGCCGCACTGAATTTTCTAAATAACTCCTTTTTTTACCATCATTACCCCTTGTTCTTATTCTGTCTTCTTCTTTCTTTTTTCCCTTATTACTTCCAGAAGCCTCTTGCTCCCTTTTCTGTAAGTTGAGATGCTCCCCATCTTCTTAAGCATTCTTTTAATGATTTCTGTTTCTTCTCCCAAACTTTCTATCCCCACCACATTTTTCTTCTTTCTTCTATTCCTCCTTCACTTTGCTCTCCTTCTCGCCTTCTTTCTTCTTTTAATTCGTTTTTCTTCCCCATCTCCTTCTGTATTTGAGTCTCTTTCTATCGTATCCATTATTCTCCAGCTGCTTATGGAATGACTGTATAGTCTGTTCCGCCTTGTCTCTTTCACTGGTTATTTGCTTAATTCTATTCTCCATGTTAATGATGAAATTCCTCTTGGGCGAGTAATTTACATCACTTCTGGCGTGGCAATAGTTTCCCGACGCGCAACTTTTTGATACCATTCTGTGCATATTACTCCTTTTTTCCTCCTTATTCTCATATCCAGAAAAACTATAGCCTCTTCCTTTTCTACCTCTAGCTCCAGTTGTATACCTTTCTCTAGATCCTCAATTTCTTTTACAAACTTTTCCAATTGCCTTACAGTTCCTTTCCAAATTAGTTGATCCTATATAGTTTAGCCTCAGTGCTGAGGAAATATGTTAATTTTTTCTCAATTGTCCAGTCAATAAACAAAAATAGACTTCTCTGTTGGAGAAAGAAATTGTGTTAATTATTTGACAAAATATTAATAATATGTTAAAATGTTATATTATTATTTTTAGGATAAAAGAAATATTATGATTTGATCATTCAACATTAACTACAAATGATTTTTAAAAAACAATAGAATTATGATTTTAAAAAAATATAGTTGAGAAATATATATACTGAATTAGACAGGTAATTATGTTGTATCGAATTCCGTTTAGTAGTAATATTGGATTATCTGCTCAAAAGTAGGAGAGGAAAGAGACAATAGGAACCTATTGTAATCGTAGCAGATGCTTCTTTTGAAGCTGTCACGTATTTTCATCATTGTGTCAATTAAGGAAGTAAGAAAATTGTCAATTTAATGTGACATATGGATGTTGCACAATACTTGAACCCTAGGAGGTGAGAAAGACACGTCAAATAAATTTAGAAACATGAGAAACATGAAAGAAAAAGATAGAATTTGAAATTGACAAGCTTTTTGTAACACTGTTACAATTGGAACCTTGTGTCATTAAAAGAAAGAAGAAAACTGTCAATTTAATGTAACATATGGATGTTGCACAATACTTTAACTGTTGGAAGGTAGAGAGACAGACATGTGAAACATGGGAAACTCTAGATAAAGCATAGCTATATGTTAGGTAAGAATGGCGTAGGAGAAAGAGAGCCCTTTGATGTTTACTAAAGAAAGAAAGAAACATATACACAGGTGTACTGTAATTTTGGGTGGTCCAGTTTTTTTTTTGGAGGTGGAGGGGGATGTACTGTGCTCTGGACATTGCTTAATGAGGGGACTCTGATTTCTAATGCATGGAAACTGAAAAAATATGTGAAAAAGAAAGAAATAGGAGACACCTGCTTGTATGTGTGTGTTCCAGGGTTTTTTTTTTGGAGGTGGGGAGCGAACTGTACTGCCCATGGAATAAAAAGACATTGCTTAATTGACAGTGTAACTTACACCCTATGGAGAAAGAGCAATGAGTATACTGAAGGAGAGAGCATGTAAGAAATACCTTGAAAATGTTACATAGGGAAAGTGTAGTGTCCTTTTGAGCAAAGGACCAGTTTAAATTAACGTGGGAATAGTTAAAATTACTACAATAGAAAGCGAAACTTTTTTTTTGTGTGTGGATGAGAAAACGCCATGATACTTTTAACCCAGCTGTATGTCTAACTCTTTTTAGAAAAGAAAGAAAAAAAAAGATCTTTTAAGTTGTTAGGATGTAGAAAGTTATTTGAGAAAAACGTATGTGACATTTATTGTTGACGGATGGGACCCCCTGTAATTTCGAGTTGAACGTAACTCTTTTTAGAAAAGAAAAAAAAAGATTTTTCTGACTTAGACAGAAAAATGTTCCATTTAGCATGCCCTGATAGAATGAAAAAGAAAGAAAGAAAAAGTCCTTTTTCTGGAAAAGATTCTTGTTAACTTTAAAGAATAGCTATTGTACTTGTTTTTGTGAAAAAACGGAAGTGTGTGTGTGTGCGTGTGAACGCTGGAACCACCCAGGTTAACGAATATATATATATATAACGAAGTTTGAAATGAGAGCAGATTATATAGTGTGTTTTTGGCGTTGTGGAAACTTGCCTTGTGTATTTTTTCTGTGAGTGTGTTGTTTGGAGAATAATTTTGGAATTACCGGAAGGAAAAAAGTAAGTTAAAATTTACCATTTATATAAATAAATATTGAACTTTGATTTTAAATGTATTTACATGCATTAAAATGACTTGTGTTTGCTTTTATTTATTGGACAAATGTGAGATAGAACCGTTGTTACGGGAAATTTAAGATTGAAATACGCAAACCAGAAATGCTGCGCATTTCCTGAATGGTTTTTATGAGGCGATTTAAAACACCAAGAAGCCCAACGTGGACAGATTGCTTACCTAGCGTAAGAGAGCAAGAGAGAGAGAGAGAAATAATATTGGAAGCATGCATAAACGCTCAGTGCAGGGTAGTGACCCGTGTGGTGGTATGGCGGGGCGGTAGGATTTTGGTGTTTGTAGTTTGACGAAAAGAGTGCGTGCGACAAAGAGAGAGAGAGAGAGAGAATGTTTGCAAGGATGCGTAAACACGTTGGGTGCGTGAGAGGAGAGGAGAGGTGCGGGGGAAATTTTGTTTGTTGTTTGACTTGAAGAGTAAGAGCAATATAGACACGAGCAAAAAGATAGGGAGAGAGAGAGAGGTAGAGCGAAGCATGCATACGTGTGCTGCTGAGCGGAAGACAGGGGGAAGGCGCGGGGTTAACCTGCTTCAGGGCATTTTTTTTATTCCTAGTTGAATGCAATGGAATTTACGGTCTTTTAAAAGGAGGGGAAAAAGCGTGATTTTGAACACAGAAACTGCAAGTTTGTGTAAGCCAAGAGAAAACAAATACATGAACGAAAACGAATAATTTATCTGTTGATATCAGTGGCGTATATGCACGCGTTTATTGAAATTTTAACTGAATATGTAAACGGGTTTGAGTGACTATTTTTTTTAAAAAATATGTATGGGAAACTGTATAGTGTATGGGAAACTACATGTAAAGTATAGAAATGTTAAAATGTTAATACTTACCTAGGATAAACTGTTTTGTTTGATGTTTGAAGCACATACGAAGCACTAATATATGCCGGAAAAAAAAGACGGGAAACGAGAAAAAGATTTTTTCGGTAAACGTATAAGGCATTCCCGGTTGTTTAAATAAGACGAGACCCATACGATGTGATGCTAACCGCACAAAAGCATGAATGGTACTGACACGTGTTGGTATATAGGTGGCGTTGATGCATAAAGACTAAGATTTTTTTCCGTATAATAACTTTAAATGGGCATAGCTCCTAAACGATTGATTGTACGATAAAATGGACTACAGAAATCGATTTGTCAGGTCGAAATTTATATAGAAAGACACCTTACATGATAAAATTGAACAATTTTTTGTGGGGGGCCAACAGTGGTGGCTGGGTATGTAGGGCTCTAACATTACATTTTTCGCTTTTGACGGCCAACTATTGGTTGTAGAAACAAAAGAAAGGTATTTTCTTGAATGTTAGGACCTAACGAACACTAGTATACAGATTAGAACAATGTAACTTGAAAATAATTTTAAATGTGCGTGGCTCCTAAACGGTTGATCGTATGACAAAATGGACACCAGAAATCGATTTATCAGGTCAAAATCTATATAGAAAGACACCCTACATGATACATTTGAACAATTTTTATTTTTTTTGAAATTTATATACAGGGTGTTTCAAAAGTACAGTTTTTATTTTTTTGCTTTTTTGGCCAAACTATTGGTTGTAGAAACAAACGAAAAGTATTTTCTTAATTGTTAGGACCTAAGGAACAAGACTATACAGATTAGAACATTGTAAATTGAAAATAATTTTAAATGGTCATAAATCCTAAACGGTTCATCGTAGGTGAAAATGGACAACAGAAATCGATTTATCAGGTCAAAATCTATATAGAAAGACACCCTACATGATACATTTGAACAATTTTTATTTTTTTTGAAATTTATATACAGGGTGTTTCAAAAGTACAGTTTTTATTTTTTTGCTTTTTTGGCCAAACTATTGGTTGTAGAAACAAAAGAAAAGTATTTTCTTAATTGTTAGGACCTAAGGAACAAGACTATACAGATTAGAACATTGTAAATTGAAAATAATTTTAAATGGTCATAAATCCTAAACGGTTCATCGTAGGTGAAAATGGACAACAGAAATCGATTTATCAGGTCAAAATCTATATAGAAAGACACCCTACATGATACATTTGAACAATTTTTATTTTTTTGAAATTTATATACAGTGTGTTCCAAAAGTATAGTTTTTATTTTTTCGCTTTTTTGGCCAAACTATTGGTCGTAGAAAGAAAAGAAAGATATTTTCTTAATCGTTAGGACCTAAGGAACACGACTATACAGATTAGAACAATGTAACTTGAAAATAAAAATTTAATGAATTTGCATAAACAATATGGCGTCGATTTTTTTCAAACTTTGGAAATATGTTTATTAAAAGATATATTTTTATATGAATAGGTAAAATGAATAATATTACTAAAATAAATACCATTTTTGCGCGTTTTTTACCGCAACCGGTACGCGCCGCGCGTTTTTTACCGCGACCGGTACGCGCCGCGCGTTTTTTACCGCGACCGGTACGCGCCGCGCGGTACTTGCGGCCGAAAAAAGTTTTTGCGACGCGGGACGCGTAAAATATTGCCGCCCGGGCAGTGTATGTTCCATGGAGACGCCGCAAAGATATTTCTGCTAAGTCCGTTTTAGCTTCCATTACTAGAGTGTTAAATAGTAATGAAGACTTCCTTTTAGGTAATCATGTCCTCTTTCGATTTCATATAGTAAATTCCATGTTTGGTGCTGGAAGAACACGTGATAATAATTCCACACTTAACAAATATTTACCTTTAAATGAATTTTTAGTACAACATTTGGTTGAGCTCCCGGGAACCGATAATGAAAAACTTTGTTTACCTAAAAGTATTGCTTGGGGTATAGCAAAGCATACCGAAACACATCGAAATTTGAGTAATTTAACAGATCCAACTCGAGATACATTAAAAGGTAGAGCTATTAAGCTTTGTACTCAGGCAGGTGTTAGCGTTAAAGGTGGTTGCGATTTTAATGACGTTGAATTATTTGAAAAACATTTAGCTCCAAATTATCAAATTATTATTTATGAAAAAGTACCCGAAAGCAAACGTGAATTTAGAGTACGTTATCCGGAAACAGAAGTACAAAGACCAGAGTTACAAAATGCAAAACCAATCTATATTTATTACGATGAAAGAGGAACTATTGGACATTTCCGTCCTATTCGTACTATAACGTCATTTTTAAGAAAAGAAAAGTACTGTTTGCAATGTTTAAAGGGTTTTAATGGTGGCAATCGTTATCATAAGTGTGAGTTAATGTGTTCATCTTGTGAACATATGCACAAAGTAGATGTTACGATGTATAAAATGAAATGCAATGCATGCAATAGATATTTTACTATGGGTGAGTGTTTCTACAATCACTTAAAAGGTAATAAAATTGGCAAGAATGTGTGTGAATATGTGAAAGTTTGCATCAACTGTAATGCACTCTATGATTTAAGAAGACGTAAATCTGATCATACATGTGGTGAATACTTTTGTAGTACATGTCGTGAACATGTACAGGAAGGTCACTCGTGAAGAAAGTAAAACCTACTCATATTAAGAGGTTTCTTTATATTATCTTTGACGTAGAAACCATGCTCAAACCGGAAAATGAGCGTGGGGAGCGGGAACACGTTGTTTGCTTGGTATGCGCTAGACATGTATGTCATAAATGTATGAATAACGGCATTGATGAAGCCTGCAGTACATGTGGTGATGAAAACGGTAACCGCTCGTTTTCTTTTAAAACCATTGATGAATTTATTACACATATTTTATTAGATAGACCCCTATTTAGTAAAGTATGCGTCATAAGTCATAATGGTAGTCGTTTTGATAGCATTTTCTGTTTGAGATCTCTCATTGAGTCCCAGCATATTATTCCAAAAACTTTAATTCAGGGTCAAAAGATTTTTAGTATTTCTATTCACAATAAAATTATTTTTAGAGATAGTTATTTGTTTGTTGGTGCAAAATTATCAAAATTACCTAAAACGTTAGGCCTTTCAGAAAATTTAAAGAAGGGAGATTTCCCATACTTGTTTAATACAGTAGAGAACCAAAATTATGTAGGACCATATCCCGGAATAGAGTACTATGATCCTGAATCGCGAACTGGTGAAGAAAGAAAGCGGTTGGAGGGATGGCATCAAGAACGGGTGCAATTGGGAGAGCAATTTAATTTGCAAAAGGAAATGCTGGAGTATTGTGAAAATGATGTGAGAATTCTCACAGAAGCTGTTATTAAATTTAGTAATATTATAGAAGACAAAACGGGTGGATTACAATGTTTTCTAGTATCGTCTACGATTGCAAGTTTAGCCATGCAAACATATCGTACATCGTATCTTCCAGAAGAAAGTATTTCTGTTATACCACCTTTGGGGTACCATTATAAAACAAAAACCAGTGAAAAAGCAATGAAATGGCTAAAGTATATGGAACACCAAATGGGTATAGAAATCCAGCATGCTGGACGAAACGGAGAACAATCTTTTGGAAGGTATAATGTTGACGGATACAATGCTGAGCTTAATGCCGTGTTCGAATTTATGGGATGTTACTGGCATGCCTGTAAAACGTGTTTTCCAAATAACCGTAATGCCATAATAGATAATGCACATGGTCCGTACAACACATTTGAAAAAAGGTACGAACATACGGAAATCCGGCGAAAATATTTCACAGAAATTCTAAAAATGAATTTGTATGAAATATGGGAGTGCTCTTGGGATAATAAAGTACGCACAGATGTAGATTTACAAAAGTTCCTTAAAGAACATTGTGATACTACTGCCGACTTTCTTATTCCTAAGAGTTGCTACAACGGAGGCCGTACTGAAGTATTTCGTTCTTATGTGAATTGTGCGGACGATGAATCCATTCTTTATTATGATATTACATCGTTATACCCCTACGTCATGGCAAGGAAACCTCTTCCGGTGGGGGCACCTAAGGTGCATAAGGGGCCGGTTTTCCCAGATGTGGGAAAAATTCATGGGATTGTAAAATGTACTGTGTTGGCTCCTAAACAACTCTTTTTTCCCATCTTACCGTATGTAGCGCAAAGCCGATTAATATTTGGACTTTGTAGGCTATGTATGGAAGGAGAAACTATTGATAATTGCACACATAGTGATACTGAACGTGCATTAACTGGAACTTTTTGTACACCAGAGCTTCACCGTGCTCTTGAAAACGGATATAAAATCGTCAAAATTTATGAAATATGGGAATTTGAACTCATGGGTTCTGAAGATCGGAATTCACCTAGTTTATTCCGGGACTATGTGAATACGTTTCTTCAGATGAAGCAGGAAGCTTCAGGCTATCCTGCTTGGTGTAAAACTGAAGAAGACAAAAATAAATATATTGACGATTACTATGCTCACGAAGGCATAAAGTTAAATAAAGATAATATTAGGTCGAACCCTGGACTTAGACAATGCGCGAAGTTGTACCTCAATTCCTTATACGGAAAATGGGGACAGCGTACAGATATGACACAGTGTGTAATTATTGATAGTGGGGCAGAGTTCCATAGGTACCTTGCTACACCGAGATATGAGGTTCATAGTGTTATTCCAGTTGGTGATGAACATCTTATTCTAACATATAAAGACTTGGAAACCGAAAATGTACCTCTGGAATTTTCCAATGTCATCCTTGCTGGTTTTATTACTTCATGGGCCAGGCTACAATTATATGATTTACTTGTGACTGTAGGACCTGAAGACGTAATTTATTGTGACACAGACAGTATTATGTTTACGTGTAAAAAAGATAGGGAACCTCCGTTGAAGCTTGGCAGCTATTTGGGTGATCTTACTGATGAAATTGAAGAAGGGTGGGAGTTTGTAACGTTTATAGGATTAGGGCCAAAAAATTATAGTATGCGGCTTAAAAATGCCGCAGGGGAATTTCGGAATATTTTCAAAATTCGGGGAATTACACTAAATGATAGGACCTCTCAAAGAATAAACTTTGAGAGTTTCTATGGATTAGTGACAGGAAATATTAATTGTACAATTATAGAAAATCCAAATAGTATTGTGCGGAAACAGGGCTTCACTATCTTTTCACGTAAAGAGACAAAAACGCACCAAGAGGTAAACAAAAAACGTAAACGTATTGACGATACACAAAGTGACGAACCAATACCAAAGACAAAAAGTTTACCTCATGGATATGTACAATAATAATTTTAGCTTGGCTTATAAGTGATTGTTTTTATTTATTTATTTATTTATTTATTTTTAAAAGATCATTAGTAGAGTATGACTATTTATTTATTTATTTATTCCATCGTTTGCTGTGCAAACTTATAAATTGTAAACCAAAGTATACATTTCATTCTAGTCATTCATTTATTCTAGTCATTCATTCATATTTTACTCATTTCAAGCTTTAATATTTATTGTTTAACTTATTTTTAATTTATTTTTAATTTATGTTGTTAATTGTGTAAGTGAGTGTATATAAAGTAAAGTATCTATTGTGTGCATTCAGTTTAATACAAGATGTTAAAGTTTCAACATCCATCAACCATTTTAATTGCTGGTCCTTCACGTGCCGGTAAAACATGTTTTGTAAATCGATTATTAAATGAACGTGATCAAATGTTTACTATGAAATTTAATGAAATTGTTTGGTGTTATGGTGCAGTCATACCAAATTTAGATGCAAGTTCAGAAATTCGATTTATAGAAGGAATTCCAGATATGAATAATTTTGAAATACAAGAAAATTCATTATTAATATTAGATGACTTAATGTCTGAAACCAATGGTGATGTTGCAAACTTATTTACAAAATATGCACATCATAAAAAATTAACAGTAATATTTATTGTTCAAAATTTATTTCCAAAAGGAAAACATGCTCGTGATATAAGTTTAAATGCACATTATATTATAGTATTTAAAAACCCTCGTGATAAATTACAAATACAATATTTAGCAAGACAAATTATGCCACGATATAGTAAACAAGTTGTGAATGTGTTTGAAGATGTAACACGTGAACCTCACACTTATTTGTTATTTGACTTAACTCAAAAAACAAATGATGCATTACGATTACGTACAAATATTTTTCCTAATGAAACACTGCATGTATATGCAAATGTAAAAGACAGTAATTCAATCATTTACGTTTAGTTTAGTTCAAGATGTTGAAGGTGAAACAACACTTTGATACTCTCCGTGCTTTGTGCAAATGCAAAAGCGCAAAGCGAAAACAAATTATACGACATGCATCTGGTGATTTAATACGTACTATTTCACAAGTTGCTAAAAACACAATAAAAGGAAACATTCCGTTGAATTCGCGTCAGAAGCAACGTTCACGTAGACATAAAAAGATCTTGCGTGCTTTATCTGCACAACGTACAGCACTTAATAAGAAAAAGAAAATTTTATTACAAAAAGGTGGGGCATTTTTACCATTAATTTTAGGACCATTACTTGGTGCAGTAGCAAGTAGTTTGTTTGGAAGATAAGTATGTCGGAATTTCGTAAAATGATATTAGTACCTGAAAATGCAATGCAACAATTGCATGCAAATATAAACTCAACAGATTCACATCAATCGCGTTTAGACGAAGAAATGAATAGTATTTTACAACCTCGTAATCTTAGTATTGAAGAAAAATGGAAATTGTATCAGCAAGCATTACAACAATATTTAAATTATACTTCATCAGTTTCACAAAATCCAATTACATTACCTATTATTGAAAAAGATGTTCCTCAAACATCATCATCATCATTATCTCAAGAAGAAGAAAAAAATAATTCTATTTTACCCTTTGTATCAGACATTTTACAATCAGTACCAAAAACACAACGAAGGAAAACAGATCTATTATTAAAACAGTTAACAAGTTCTGATAAAATTCATTGGGATCAATCAGGAACAGTACGTATTCAAGGAAAAATAATACCAGGTTCTAATATTATTGATTTAATAAATGATGTTGTTCGTACACGAAAATATCCAAGAAATCCTATAGGCATTCACGAGTTTAAAAATTTATTGGATGATCTTAATGTACCACGTGAATTTATTTCTACTCCTATAGTAAAATCACATAGCAAAATTAAAAAATCACAAAGTCCAACACTAGTAACAAATATTTTTAAAAACTGGAAAGAATATAAAATGTAAATAAAAAATGGGAAAATTGTCAAAATTATATTATGATTATACAAATCCTGCTTCTTTATCAAGTATTAAAACATTACAAACAAAAACAAAATTATCAAAAAAGAAAATTAAAAATTGGTTAGCATCTCAAGATGCATATACATTACATGCACCAGCACGTAAAGTATTTGAACGTAAACAATATTATGTTAGTGCACCAAATGAAACATTACAAATGGATTTAGCAGATATGCAAAATATTGCAAAGTATAACAAAAATTATAAGTATATATTATGTTGTATCGATATTTTTTCACGGTATGCGTATTGTGTTCCCTTAAAAACAAAAACAGGTCCTGAAATGGCAAAAGCAATCAAAAAAATTTTAAAAAATTTTAAACTACCCGTGTTTAATGTACAAACGGATTTAGGTACAGAATTTTATAATCATCATGTAAAACGTTTATTTAAAGAATACGAAATTAATCATTATAGTGTACATTCAGAAATTAAATGTGCATTAGCTGAACGCTTTATAAGGACATTAAAAGAAAAATTGTATCGTTATTTTACGGCTAAAAATACATACCGTTATATAGATGTGTTAGATCAATTTGTAAAAAATTATAATCATTCGTATCATAGTAGTATTAAAATGGCACCGGCAAATGTAAATCATTCTAATGTTGATCAAGTTTTGAATACGTTGTACGGTGATAAAACGAATAAAAACAAATTAACATGTAAATTTCAGCCTGGTGATTATGTGCGTGTTAGTAAATATAAACATAAATTAGAAAAGGGATATTTACCAAAATGGTCACAAGAAATTTTTATTGTTGATAAATGTATTCCGACAAATCCTATTACATATAAATTAAAAGATTGGAATGATGAGGAAATTAAAGGAATATTTTACACAGAAGAATTACAAAAAGTAAATGTAAATTCAAACAAAACATTTTTAATTGAAAAAGTACTAAAACGAAAAAAAGATATGATGTATGTAAAGTGGTTAGGATATCTATCAAGTATGAATTCATGGATTAAAACAAATTCTGTTCAGTCTTCAAAATGAGTTCAATGATAGAACATGATTTCTATGTTACTCTTCCTTCAAATGCTAGTACTGAAATTTTTACTAATAATACAACTTCTTCATTTATAGTAAAGTTAGCACAACCTATTCACTTAAGTGAAGGAGAATGGTATGTTGCATTAACACAACTTAATGTTCCTTTTAGTTTTTATAATGTAGGTAAAAATGAAAAAATTGTAATTGAAACCATCGTTAATGATGAACTTGAAATTGCTGATGTTGATATTACACCAGGATACTATACTTCTATTTCATCCATTTTAGAAATGATTCCTGAAGAATTACGAATGTTAAAATATTATAAAAATAAAAATCAAGTTGGAATTAGACATTCTTTAAAATTGAAAGATTTTTGTGTTATTGGAATGACACGCGGATTGCAACATTTACTTGGATTTATAAATGAAAATACAACAGAGTTTACAGATGCTGTTTTTGTAAAACCAGTTAATGAAGATGTTCCAACCGTAACACGTGCAAAATTTCCATGCAATTTAGAATATAATATACCAAACGTTTTTAATGTATGTGTTGATATTGTAAAACAACAAGAAAATATTGGACCAGTAGTTCGTAAAGTTAGTGCCTATAATATTGAGCACGGAGATGTAAAATGTTTTCTATTTCACACACCACAATATGTTAAAGTTGTAAAATCTTATTTTAATACGATTGAAGTAAACTTAAAAGATGAGCACGGTTTAAAATTGCCATTTGACTTTGGAACTTCAAACTTAACACTTCACTTTAAACGAAAATGATTTCTGAAAGTATTGATGATAGTTTTTACATTACACTTGTATCAAACGCAAGTACTGATGTATATCCTACAAATAGTCCAACACATTTTATTAATCAACTAAAAAATAATATTCAATTATCAGAAACCGATTGGCATGTAGGATTAAGTGAATTACATGTTCCTTTAACATGTTATAATGTTAACGATGGAGAAAATGTTATGTGGTATAAAATAAAAAATGAAGAAGCACAAAAAGGTAAAATTGTAAGTGGATATTATCACTCTGCACATCATATCATTGATGAATTAAATAAAATATCAAAAGATATAAAATTTTCTATATCAAATATTGTACAAGTAGATTGTAGTGATCGTGTTGAATATACCTTATTATCAGCAACATTAGCAATGCAATTAGGACTTCGTCAACATAAAGATCTTGTTTTGTATAAACGTGGATTTAAACAACCATATGTTGATATTGGATATCCTCATCAAATTTTTATTTATACTGATATCATACAATATCAGTTTTTAGGTGATACAAAAGCACCTTTATTACGTATTGCAACAATATCAAATGTAAAATACGGTAAAGTAAAAACATTAACATTTCAAGATATTCATTATCTTCCACTTGCAAAGTTTTCATTTAACAGTATTGAAATACTATTAAAAGACCATGCAGGACGAAATTTGCCATTTCGTTCTGGGACACTAAGTGTTACACTTCATTTTAAGCGCTCTCCTAATAAAAATTAATCAATTAATTATATTTTAAAAATGAAATTTAGACGACATTACGGACATGGTATCCCATACTTTTCAGGACCTGTATATCAACGTGGACATGGTATAGGTAGTTTCTTTCAAGGATTATTTCGTTTTGCATTACCATTTCTTAAACAGGGTGCAAAAACTTTAGGTCGACAAGCATTACAAACGGGAATACAAGTAGCGGGTGATGTATTAGAAGATAAACCATTTAAAGAATCTGTTCGTGCACGTGTAAAAGAAGCTGGTGAAACATTAAAGACAAAAGCTGCTAACAAAGTTGGTCAGTTATTAACTGGAAGTGGTAAGAGACGGCCACGCAAGCGTAAAGCTCCGCCAATTATTCGTTTTGGACCTCCAACTAAACGTAAGCGTACAAACAAAAGCAAAAGCAAAAGAAAAGTAAAAAGAAAAATAAGTCGTGTTACAGATATATTTTCATAATGGCACTACTTAATTCAAACAGTGTTGAATGTTGTACCAATGATTTCGATTTTTTTAGTACTCCAATGACACAAACTGCAATTGAATCTTGCTTTAATGCTGAATACCGTCCAATTTCAACATTAAGTTCTGATGGACCTATTGAATTTTTTATTCCCGGTGAAACAGGAGAATTTATTCATACTGCATATCTTTATCTTTACGTACGTTGTAAAATTACAAAACCTGATGACACACTATTAGCTGACACTGATGTTGTAGCACCAACAAATAATTTCCTACATTCGTTATTTAGTCAAATTGACATTTCATTAAATGATAAATTAATTACTTCTTCATCAGGATTTTATCCTTATCGTGCGTACCTTGAAACATTATTAAATTATTCCCGTGATGCTTCTGATACACATTTGAAATTAGGTATGTGGTATAAAGATACCGCTAAACAATTTGATACCATAGGTAATGCTAATGTAGGTTTTCAACAACGTGCTAATTATATTAAAAATAGTAAATCATTTGAGATGTATGGTCGTCTGTATACAGATATTGCTGGATTACCAAGAGCACTTGTAAATAAAGTAGGTCTTCGTATAAAATTACATCGTAGTAAAGATGCTTTTTGTTTATTATCTCCTGTAAATACTTCTTATAAAGTAAAACTTGAAGATGTTACTCTACATATACGTCGCATTGATGTTGCACCTCATTTGGCAATGGAAATCAATACTAATATGAATCATGAAACAACAAAATATCCCCTTACAAGAGTACAAACAAGATCGTATACTATTCCTGCAAACGTTAATTCATACAATCTTGATAATATTTTTCTGGGTAACGTACCTAAAGGTGTTGTTATCGGGTTTGTTTCCAATTCGGCATTTAATGGAAAATCTGAACTAAATCCATTTCATTTTCAACACTTTAACGTTAACAAACTGCAGCTACAAGTTGGATCAAAATCTTTTCCTCCCAGTCCCCTCACCCCCGATTTTAAAAACAATTTGTACCTTCTAAGTTACCATTCCCTGTTTTCCGGTACTGGATTATATTATAAAGATGATGCACATACTATTACTCCTGAAGAATATCCACACGGCTATACTCTTTATGCATTTATTCTATCACCTACAGCAACATTAGATGACTGTACTTGGGACCTTGTGCGTGATGCGCCTGTAAATGTTAAAGTTTCCTTTTCTGAAAATTTAACTGAGCCTATAACATGTATTGTTTACGCTCAGTTTGATTCTTTAATTCAAATTGATAAAGATAGAAATATATATACTGATAATACTTTTTAAAAGAATCATTTTAATAAAAGAAGTATAACTGTTCACTTCTAAGCATATGAATTACATGTGTCCTACTGGTACAACGTGCGTTAAACATTGTATATTGTAATATTTGTGCTTGATTATTCAAAGAGTTGCAAGGTATCATACTATGAAGTTTCTCAAAAGTATTTTTTATGCGTTAGCACCATTCATCGTTATTGGAAAAGTTATAAAAAAATCTGTCATGAATATTTTAAGCATGTTATTTCGTTTTATGAGAATATTCCATATACTCCACTAGGTCTTCCAACATATACGCGTATAAAGTGAAGTGAAGTGATGTGAATTTAAAAAACAAAAGTTATGTACACGGATGAATTAATAAAAGTGTTACTTCGTGATAAACTTACTGGTGCAAATGTGCATGGCATTTATCCTATTGATAGAATACCAAAAACTGTACAACCACCGGCTGGACTTATTATAAATTTAAGCAATTCATCTTCAAGTGGTACACATTGGGTGTGTGTATTCATTGATGAAAATCAAAGAGGATACTATTTCGATAGCCTAGCATTACCATTACCAAAAGAAATAAAAACTTTTTTAAATAAAAATTGTAAAATATATTTTACAAATAGTTCCGCATATCAAGATGATAATTCAATCTTGTGTGGGCAATTTGTGTTGTACTTTCTGCATCATATTGTACGAAAGAAAAGCTTTAACGAATGTTTAAATTTGTTCAAAACAAATAATCTTAAACAAAATGATAAAATTGTATTCAATCATGTAACCAACATATTGAAAAAGAAAAACAAGTAGATTAGTTTAATAAAATTTTTTTATTTACAATTTAAAATCTTGTATTTTTATTTACAAGAACATATCATATATCCTTTTTACAACTTTGCAAATGCATTAGTTAATGTTATAGTACGTTGAAACTTCCACCAATAACATAACTGTTGTGCATTACGAAATGCACATCCTGATTTTTTATCAAGTTTAATATTTTGTTCATGAAAAGTACAATAATCATTAAATACGTTTGCATCCAATGTGTTTAATGGTGGACACTGTTTACTTTCCAAATCAATAACATTAGCTAGTGCAAAAATATTTTTAATCCAAAGTGTTTTTTCTGCACCTTTACAATAAAAGGTTGCATCTTGTTTACAAAGTTGATATATAAGGTTACGTATGTGTGATACAGTATAACCGCATTTATCATTCCAAGTTAATCCATGTAAGTTTAATGTTAACCATTCAATTTGTTTTTGACAACCTAATGGAAGTATATTGTATTCTACTGGTGATTTTATTAAACAATGCAAATTTACTGTATCATCACACGCAGTTAAACAAAATTCACGTATAATAAATTCATGATTTGAAATCTTAAAACCTTGTATGTCAATAATGTATTCATTAACACATGGTGAAATTTTATGTTTACGTTCTAAGAAAAATGGTATAATTTGTCCAACAAATTCAGTGTTCTTTAAACAATCACGCACTTTGCGTGTAAAGTTTATACTTGAAATTTCACTATGATGTTCTTCAAACACTTCAAATAAATCAATAAGAGTTATGTCGTTGGATAAATATCCTACAGCAAAAGTTCCAATATCATGATGAAATAAACATTGATGTTCAAGATGCAGCAAGCATTGTTCACAAAAAATATTATTATTAAAACGTAAGTATGCACTTATAGTTTTTAAAACACAAACTTCACTAATATGTTCTTCACTACATGATACACAAAAATTATTTTCGAAATACATTATGTACAGTACGTTTTCTTAACACACTTCACTATAGTCGTTCGATCTGTCTTTTTCAAGAAAAATACTTAAAAGTTCTTTTCGCACATTCACATCCACTGATAGTTCACCAAATGTAATATTAAAATAATCTCTTGTTAATGTTGTAATAACTGTATGTGTTTCTGCATAAATATCAAATAATTCCTCCTGTACACGCGGATTCACTAACACAGACCAAACACGAATGTCTAAAACGTCGTCATTACAGTAAAAACATTCATGAGACCATTCACATGTATCGTGCCAATAACATGCATAGCATATTAAATAATCATTTGGTTTCCATTTCAATATGCAATCTCTTACACAGTTCACATCCACATAATTAACACCACATTCACAGTTCCAACTTAATTCTGATAAATCAGGTGAACATGGCGGCGTATCCACATTTGATACCACTTCGTCATTTGATTCCGCCTCAAAATCTGAGTTATCTTGCGAAAATTCATACACTTCATTATCTATTCCCGCCTCACTATCACTTGCATAAACTTTTATATTATCGTTTTCATATCTTTCTAATTCATTTTCATCAAATGTACAATCTGGAGAATCTGGATATTCATTCTCAGCGTCTAACTTATGCTTCACATCAATGTCTTCTACAAACTGACGGTTCTCCATCGCTAACAAAACTATACATGCCTATTTTTTAAAACCAATATTTAAATAAAAATTTCAAATGACGTCACGCGCTCGCGCCCGCGCACGCATATATTTTCCGTTCGCGCCCCCGCGCCTTCCCGCGCCGCGTCCGCGTTTCCGCCACCGCCGGGTTAAAAACTCTTTTTATAACAATCCGCTATTGTTCAGCACCTAAATTATTATTCTTTAACGCATACAGCTGCAAGGTTTCTCTTTACATACAACTACAAGGTTTCTCTTTTATTATTTTAAACATACACCTGCGAGGTTTCTCTTTTATTATTCTCTATAACAAGCTAGCATTGTTCAACAAGTTTTCCAAAGTTTTTTTTTTTTTTTAAATCATTTATCTTTTCAACTTTGACATCTTTTATTATTCTCTTTTGTGTCACTACTATACATACAATAGTACAACAACCATTACCTGTCATCATATGTCATTTAAACAATAGTGTATTTCTATAGCACTATACTCTCTACCCATTGTCTCCCGGCGCCCCGCTGGTGCTTCTCAATTACGAATACAATAGGTTTCTATTGTGTTTACCACCCCCAGTTTTGAGCAGATAATCCAATATTACTACTCCGTTTGTTTCAGGTAATTATATTATCATGAAATTGTTAATAGAGAATGGCATTAATTACAGTTGAGATTGTATTCTGAATGGGTAAATTGATTTTGTACAGCATTGTCAAACATTATTGCTATTTAATTGCTGTTATTTTATGCAATCAAATACTGGAAAATATTCACAAACAATCAATCAATTTCAAATTACTCCCCATAAATAAAGGATATTAATGATCAAGTAGCAGCGCCTTTTACATATGAATTCTGTCCATTCTATCATTAAAAAGTAAGGTAACTTAAAAAGATTAAATAAAATATTTATATGTAATTCTAGAACTATTATGAACTAGTATTCAATGCACGAGAGACTTCTACGGACAAATAGTTTATTGCTACAGCCTAGATATAATTGTTCTCATAGAGAAAATACATAATCTTAGATTTGCAGACGATATCACACAATTGGAAGACTCTAAGCGAAAAAAGCAGAAGCAGGCTTTATGGAGCAAATATAAAATGAAGATGAAGAAGAGCAAAACAACAATTGTAAAATTCGAAAAAAGCAAAGTAACAAATAAAATGAAAATCAAGATAGTTCACCTGGTGAAAGAGACGCGGGAACTCTGTTATTTAGAGAGTACAATATAAAAATGAAATGAAATCTTTGAGTTTTACGTCCCACGTTTGTGCCGGCTAGGCTAAAGGAGCAGGCCCGTAGGCAGCCCAAAAGTTATGGGGGGGCCCGGTAGAAGTTAGGGGGGCCCGACCCAATCATATTGTACTTCTTCACCATATTATAGTTCATTTGCAAGCCTACCATGAAATTTTATGGGGGCCAGCCAAAGTTTAGGGGGGCCAGGCCCCCTTGCCCCCCGTGGATACGGGCCTGTAAAGGAGACGGTGATGATGAGTGATGAATGATATGGTAGGATGAAGGAAGAGGGAGGAAACGGGAGAACCCCGAGGAAACCCACACACGCGGTGTTTGTCCAGCTCAAAGTTAACTCGGCGGGATCTGGGAACGAACCGAGACTCCAAACACCAGAGGTGAACGCTCTACCACTGAGCCACCGCGACCCCTATTACAATATAAGCGATAATAGGTGCAAAGAAGATGTACAATTCGTAATACCTAGGTACCTCTGATGAAGAAAGCCTTTGAGAAGCATAAGAGATTCTGACCGGAAATTAAAAAAAAAAAAACATTGAAGCACATTGGTATGATTAAAAGGATACAATCAAAATTCTTGAAATTACTTACTTATAGAAAAACTGGCATGTATCCGAAATACAAGATATATATTCAGAAATAGTAAAAAAAAACTTCAATATATACATTTTGAAACAGTGGAGATAACATACTGATTTTTTACTTTTAGGCAAATTACTACATGGTAAAATTGACTGTCCCAATCTTACATGGAATTCATGTTCCGTCAGGTAAAACAGGTCTCGCGTAGGAAATAACATTACATTTTACTGCAAAAAAGGAAAGAACAAATATGCTCGCTAAGTCTCCTATATGGAGGATGAGTGCTTTGTACAAAGCAATTGGAAGGATGTCTGGGATAGATATTTTTGGAATGCCAGAGAAAGCATATAAGAATAAACTTTAAAATATGTGTGATAAGGAAAATATATAAATGTATCTTGTTTCAAATATAACTGTGGGTAAATATATTTATAAGGGAATACCACTGTAACTGAGCTTAGAGCCTGTTGTGTCAAATAAGTAAATAAATTTGGCATGCAACTGAAGGAAGGGCTGATGGATATGTGTATGTCGTTTTGTGTTGTGTGAATGTGAGACATACAACAGTGAATAGAAACCCTTAAAATCTGGAGTTAGAGAAGAATGCCGAAAATTACACAGTGAATAAGGTATCAAATGGAGTAATACTGGAAATACTGGAAGATAAAATGACTATACTAAGGACAATTTCTAAAACAAAATCTAAGGTCCAATTGTGGTACAGCGGAGACAATTGATTAGAGAAATTGAATGATTCTGCAAGAATTGTTCTTATGAGAATGTGAGAGGGTGTTTGAAAAAACCTCGAGAAAACTAACATACACGATGTTCTCCACCAGAAACTCTTGGATCTAATCAAGGACACATATTATTAAAGAGTGCTCTTTTCCACTTAGAAGAATTCCTTTTCAGTCTTATATTCTCTTCGTCGTACTTCTCATACCTTCTAGATTCGAGAGAGATATGAACCCAGAAAATCGAGGATGGCTGAAATTGTGCATGCTTTCCAGAGTGATTCGAACACCAAATGTGTTCCGACTCAGCTAGTAAGCCACTGTCTCTTGGATGATTAAATACGGTATGAGGCATAGCGTAATCAAGCTAATATTGTATATGAATTGAATTGCAGAAGGAAAGTGTTTAGAAGTCGACGCTGTTGAAATATACATGCAAAATAAAGCAACATATAAGGAGGGAAACCTTCAAGGAAATGACAAGCCTAACTCAGCTTAGAGAAGTATGAAAATATTCAGCGGTTGTTAAGCTGAAGAGAATAAAGTGGAACTTCAACTAATTATTTTTTAAGCGACTAACAACAGTGGCTAATTCCATAAAGACTTCAGAAAGTATTCCGCCAACGCCAATACATTATGTTCAATGCTTGGGTATGACAGTTATTATTATTTCGAATGAATTCAAATACTTTTGAGAGAACTCTGTATAATTCAAGGTCAATGAGGCTCAAATTGAAAGGGACAAGATAAACTAAATATGGCAATCCTCAGCCTACCAATTCGATCGATAGGTGCCAACTTGAATTACCCTGCTAATGTAGACCGGTAATGAGTTCATAATTGGATCAATTAGAATTATTCCTGAGTCTAAGGCTAACAAATTGTCACACAGCTAAATAAGAAAAGCAATAGCCGGAAATGATTAGTTGTACGAGGTGCATTCAAATTATAACAACTCCTATTTCTTTGTCAGTAACTAATCACATCAAACTTATCAAACTTATGTCACTACTCACTTCTGAAATATTTCTCATAATATCGACGCCATGATTCTATGCTCGCAGCAAATGCTTCTTTAGGAGTCTGTTTTGACCACTAGAAAATCGGTGAGTCAATAACGACACGGTTATTGCTCTTCGTTTCAGGATTGAAAAACGGTATCCATTGTCACAATCGAGAGAAAGAAAGTCCCATTCATGTCGTCATCATGCTTGGGAATGGCCTTACATCATGTAACGCGCACAGCCTTGTGGTCGTAAGTATCATAAGCAGTCATCACTTTCACCGCTTCAGCTAAAGTTCTGTGTGTTGTAAGGTGTTGCGATCTCTGTTATCCATTGACAACGAGTGTTTGCGTGATTTAAAACAAACAGCACATTTTTATCTATCCCGAGAAAACATTAGAGGTGTTATTACTTAAATGCACCTCGTATACCAAGTGTTGTAAATAGATGTCCATAGAGTGTTATGATAGTTTTATAAATTTTTGAAACTTTAGCGTCTCTGTCATTGTTCTCGATCTACAAGGGTCATTCAAGGTTGACCGGGATTTTCGTACATAAATAATTGATTAATAGCCGGATCATAATGAAACTTGCGCGGGACGTAATGTATTCCTTCTCGAGTAACTAGCTCCCGACATGACGTATTTGGCGCATGCGCAGCAGTTGCAGCGAACATGGCGGCAAGAAGTGCACCGGCTGCTGAGCAACGGTGTGTAATCAAATTTCTTGTGGAGCAGAAAGTTAAACCAGATGAGATTTTCAGAAGATTGCAAGCATAGTATGGTGAACAAACAATGTCACGGACAAGGGTGTACAAATGGTGAGAACACTTTCGCGTAGGACAGGAAATGCCGTCTACTGGAAAGATCATGGAAAATGTCTTCTGGGATATAAAGGATGTTATCTATGTGGATTTGCTGAACAAAAGAAGCAAAATTAATGCCCAGTATTACTCCACATTGTTGAGTGGTGCTGTACGAAAATCCATTGGGAAGAAAAGACCTGGGATGTTGTCTAGAAATGTAATTCTTGTCCATGACAATGCCCACCCTCACACGGCCAATGTAACAACAACAACTCTGGCCGAAATGCGCTAGGAAGTTCTGCCCCATCCCTCCCACAGTCTAGATTTAGCCCCCAGTGAGTATTATTTGTTTGAATCCCTTAAAGGCCATCTGGTAAGGTAGAAATTCAAGACAGACGAAGCATTGCGGAACGATGTCCTCCAGTGTCTACGACAACAACCAAGTTCTTTCTACGCCAAATCAATCAGGGAACTACCACAACGATGGCAACGGTGCTTGGACGTGCACGGAAAATACTTTGAAAAGCTGACATAGTTTGGCGTTTCTCATGCTATCTGTTCCTCTGAAGAAATAAAAGTCCGGTCAACCTTGAACGACCCTTGTATATAAACTACTCCAAGCTAATAGCATGTCCATTGTAAAGGAATTCAATAGTTTTCAGCGAGATACGTTGCACTTGGCAAGGAAGAGTCAAGCTCTACTGTGAAGTAGGTTGTAACAACACAAAACTCCCTGCAAACTATTCTCATATGGTATGAATAAAATAGTATTGGGTAATGCACATATTAAGATTTTACAAACTGAAAAATATTATGAGTACAGTTTCTATGGGAAATCAAACATTATGATGAACAATGCTAGTAAACCACATAAACAAAATCCAATCAGTGCCTGGTAGTAATGAAGACTGTTCAAATATTTATATTATCTAGTTGACTTTTGTAGAAACTGAAAGTATACATTTACATTAATAGATTCACATTTCCATTTTAAATGTGGAAAACATGGTTAATTCTTTTATTAATTCTGATGATAAATGAGGTTTTATTTCATGATTTGTTTTACATGTTGGTTACCATTATCTTTATTATAAATCTTAACGTCTATTCTTTAATTTTCATATATAATAAACTCTTAGTCTACGTATTATGATACTTTAAAATTTAGAAAGTAATTCTGTAACTGTCAGGAAAGCTTCTTGGCAAAACACAGGATGCAAAATATTTATAAACTCCTGTCAGATCCAAGTCCTTGCTACGTCCAGTAAAAGGTGATTTTTGAAAATGGAAGATTGTCATAATTGCTAACTTTACAGTAGAAGAAAATAAAGTTTGACTTGAAAGCGCTTCTAAAAATGTGCCGTTTTGAAAACGATCCCTTAACGCAAATGCGACAACTGTTTTATTGTGCTTCCTTTTGATATTAAAGGTACAGAAGTGAGTGAAAGAAGTAAGTGTAGTGGAATAGACTATATTCATACTGTGATTTCTACCGAAAATGTTCCAGTTTGCATATATAAACGCTGTTGCATAACTGAACAGAGCTTATTCTGAAGATTCAGAAACCGTAAAAAACAGAATTTCGCAAAAAAAAAAAAAAAAAAAAAAAAGTTTTCTTTTGAAAATAACCTCTTTATTAAGTCTTTAGAAGACCGAGAATGTATTATATTCCATGCGAATGAGATGAAAACCTATTTCGTACAGATTGAACGCGCTATTGAAATTCAGTACAGGGAACATTCTGATTATATATAAATGGCGTCAAGCAAAAAAATCGAGATAGGTACACCAAATAACAGTATAACTGGATGACATAATATTTTTTTTCGAAGACTACCTTGCTGGCTAAGTATTCAGGCTTTCGGTTGAAAAAATCATGGAAATAGAAATATTGGGACAAGACAGTAATGTTAACAGCGAGACTGCCCTACAACTCAGCCAAACAGATTTTCTTCATTCAAATTTTAGACTAAAATTGAGTGTTACTTTAGCTTGTTATTATTGAAATAGGACAATACACAATCCTCACTTTTGCAAACTTTCATGACTCTGAAGATGCGGCTAATATTTTAGGGTTACAATGGTTTGCCAGCATTAAACTCACTAAGGATCAAATTAGTGTAAATTTTCAAACACTGCTACTATCACCGTACACTGAAAAATGTCAGTACCACAAACACTTCTTGCTGTTAATCCTAATTCGCATTTAACATCCACTAAGTATCATTGAAATCTCTTATTCTTTCCTACCAGATTACACTGAGGAAACAAAGTATGTGTGTCGCTTACGCAAAAACATAGGTTACATGTGTAAATCCTGTAGTTTTTTGAACTTAACGGACAGCAAACGTATAACAGAAAAAGTATATTTTATACGTACTATTCGTATAACTGTTCCGAATAAACGTACTTTCCAAACGAACGAACAACTGGGTCAGGATCTCACAGATAGATGTATGTAATATATAGCTGACATATGCAAAATACGTATAAGTATGTAATATACGGAAGACCGTTAGATGTCAGACATCCTGCAAAGGATGTAACATTTAAGGGCAGTGCGTATGTAGCATATGGATAACGTATGCTCCGTACTGATTTCTGTAGTAAGCAAGAGGATTCTGTATATTTGTACAATATACCGCTGTCCGGATAACGTCTTTTTTTTCAGTGTACTAAAATACAGGGTGTTCCTGGTAAAACCTGAGAACCTTCGCTCTTATGATCCTCACCTCCAAACAAGAGAAGAGTTTATTCTGCACTTTACTGAGATTAATACAGATCAGGGGCCGAGGTGGCTCGATGGTAGAGCGTTCACTTTTGGTGCATGGGATCCTTAGTTCGATTCCACCTCGGGCCAAGTGAACTTTGTGGTGTACAAACACCGTGTGTACCGGTTTTCACGGAGTTCTCCTGTTTCCTCCCACTGTCTTCAGTTCACCATTTCGCTCATTTCTCATCATCAACGTCTACTTTAGCTTAGCCGGCATAATCGTGGGACGTAAAACTTAAAGAGTTTATTTTCTTCTAATTCACATTTAACATATAGTAATGTCATAGGAATTCCTTATTCATTCCTACCTATTTCCTTCAGTAGAAGTACAGGGTGTTTCGGAAAAAAGCAACGAGTTTTCTATATATGTTCTTCACGTGCTCCTTCGTGGCCAAGCGGTTAGTGCACGTGCCTTTGACGTGGAAGAGCCAGGTCCGCTTCCCGGCGGGAACTCATGTGGTTCTTACGTCACGTAAATCAGTAGGTCCCGTCTCATATAGCATCGCTGGTGAAAGGGACGCTAAACTCAGAATCAACTCAACTCATATGTTCTTCACGTCAAAACAAGAAAAAAGTTTATTTTATACTTTGCTAAAAAGTTTCTAGTTTCGGAGGTACAACTACTTTTAGGCAATTAGTGATAATGACACTAAATTTGCTACACTGTGAACTTCAACCACCAAATTTAGTCAATCTGAATCTTATTTCGAAACAAGAGAAAAGTTTATTTTACACTTTGCTGAGATTAGCACACACTTTTCTCTTGTTACACACATTTTTCTTTTATCTCTTCGCAGTAAAATAAGTATCTTCTTCTTCTATCCTAGCTAAATTACAGGTACAACAAACCATACAAAATGATACTTCTGCTTACAATATAACTTAATATTATTTATTTCACATCCTTGAGCTTTAGTTTCTGTCTTTTACGTCTTTATACAACACCGAGATAATGAAAGACGAGATTTACTGGTCGTGCTGTCAGGAAAGATAATTAGAACCAACATTACCAAAATGTTTTTTTTAATGGTTTTTATTGTAAACACATTTTGAAAATTGAATTTTGGTCTGAACGTTGAAATTACGTTAACGTAACTACGTTATAACATGTCTAACACATCTAAATGAATATTCAATCATGCAAATAGTATTCTATTCTATAAATTCTATGAAGAAAATACAGGGTGTTTCAAAACAACACTGGCAACGTTTGGGATTTGATCCCTGACACCAAGATAAGACGAACAGTATAGACTAATGTGGGTGCACAAATGCTTCCTTTCGAAGTTATAGGCTGCCGAAAACATGAAAAAATGACATTAATGATCTATAGCTCCAAAACTATGGGACCTATCGTAGTCGGGTCAAGACTTCATTTAGGAACAAGTATGTGCCCTATCCAAATATCCATGATTCAGAATTATGCGGTACTTCCGCAACAATTTTTATAGAGGGAATTGATGAGTACTTCATATTAAATGCTCGTAAACAAACTCCCTCTATAAAAATCATTGCGTGTGTACCTTAGGATTCTGAAACATGTATTTTTGGATAGTGCACATAGAATATTAATTCTTAAGTGAAATTTTGACCCGACTACAGTAGGTCCCATAATTTTGGAGCTATAGACCTTTAAAGTTCAATTTTCAGCAACCTATAACTCCGAAAGGAAGCTTTTGTGCAACCAGATTAGTCTATACTTTTCATCTTATATTGGTGTCAGGAATCACCTCGGAAATGTTGTCGATGGTGTTTTGAAACGCCCCGTGTACTAATAAGTATTGTTCCAGTGGACATAACCATTTCTTTCTTTTCAATACGGTTATACGTAAGATAACCAGAATAAACATTATGAAATAAATTAATTTTTACATTAAAATTGTATCGTATGAATATTGACTGCCATTATGCGCATGGAGAAAATACAATTTAAAATTCTTCTTTTCCTTTTTCAGATTTATATGATGAAAAATAATTCACATAATATTCAGAGTTTTTTGTTTTAGAAAAATATACTTCAGCTTCTGTTCAGCTTGGAATAATATGCTTCCGTTTCCATATATCAATTGCGCGTAGGTGACCGCCAATTCCCCATTCTCTCCTATGTGAGTAGGAAGTTCAAACAATGTTAATTTCATTCTTTTTTCTAAATTGCAATTTTATGCTTTGGCTTTTAAAAAAATCGCTAGAGGTAAAAATAATTCCACCATTCAGGAAACCTCTGAAGTTAATAGGACATCAAACATAATAACCTAATATAAGTTTGTCTAGTTTTTTCATTCTTAATAAACATCATTTGCAATGTACTGCTATACGATTTTAAAACCAGAGTTTGTACTGTACAACTAACAAACAAAAAATATTGTAATATTGTGCATGCAGTATAAATTATATTGAATTTTTTACCACATAATTTGTATTGAATATTATTTACAAACCTCTAGAAACTAGAAACATTGTCTGAAAACACATAACATTCTAGTAGGATTTATATTTCCTTAAGTCAACAGTAAAGTTATTCCAGACGTTTCTGAATATTTCCAGTAACCCTCCGTGGTCACACTAGGGTCTGACAGGCCCCATAGAAATTACTTTTAGATCTGTTTTTTTTTTTCTGTTGCTTATGTAACCTTTCTCATCCATGTAAGTTCAATTGGGAACACTGGCTGTTGTTATGGCTAGAGACTTGCACGGGCCAGGCTTGGGCGGGCCGACTCTGTTATTTCTTTGGGCCGGGCCGGGCTTGGGCTGGCCGACACTGATTTCTCTTCAGATCGGGCCGGGCAGGGGCCGATTAATTGCAATTCTTTAATAATTATTGACTTTCGTTAAACGATAATTAGAATAAAGGCAAACGTTGAAGAAGTGTGCCCATGAAAATGTTACCAAATGAAACTTTTAAAATTTATCGGGCCCGGGCCGGGCTTGGGCCAAGAATTTTTAAAAAAACTTATCGGGCCGGGCCGGGCTCGGGCCGAAAATCTTCAAATCTTTTCGGGCCCGGGCTGGGCCGGGCCTAGGTACATTCGGGTTGGATTGGGCTCGGGCCGAAAAATTCGCCATTATTGTTGGAGGGTAAAAGAAGCAATGTAGTTGTTATGTTGCTGTAATGGGAATCGGTCGTTTGGAAATATGTTCCAGAGTTTCTTCGTACTAGAAAATGCATAATATAATATTTAGTGTTGGTTACTATTGTAAATTTAAGAAATATGCGAAGATATTAGAACATCTACCAGATACCATACTATGCAATTATTCCGACTTAGCTTACGTACAGTAATGACTTCTACTCATCATCATCATAGAATTCTGCCATTGTTGGCAGGTCACTTGCTGCACTGACAAGCTTCCATGCTCCACGGTCTTCCCTTAAACTCTTCGTCTCCACGCACAAGTTCTCTGTTTTGACATCATCCATTATTGGATCAAAAGATCAAATATATTTCAGGCAAAAATTTTCTTGTAGACCTTATATCTCGAGAACAACATATCGCTCATTCGCTGCAACAGTGACACAAATAAAAAATCGCAACTTTTCAGGAGATCAGTGTAAAGGTTTCGACATGTTATAGTTTCAACAGTAATTTATATGAAGAAACTGCTTTCCCTCAGCCAATTTTGCAATTTCAGATGTCTCGCTCTAGCAATAGAAAGTAGATGTATAAAGGGCTTTTTTCTTACCATTTCCTCAATAAGGGTCATTTTTGAGTTTTCACTGTGCAGGAAATGAGCGATATAGTGTAGCCAAATCCGAACTATCACTAAACTTAGTATGATGTGCTTATTCCGTAAAAAAAAAAAAAAAAAAAAAACACGATTTAGGTGACGTTCAAACATTTTGTGGCCCCTGATCCAAAAAGAAAAAAAATCAAATCTATTTCATTCAAACAAGCATTTTCTTGAACGCCCCACGTTTTGAGAACTACATACAGTGTAGACAAACCAAAACTAACAATTTACTCAGTATGATGTACTTATTCCTTAAAAAATACGAAAACTCGATTTAGAGGTCGTTCCAAACTTTTGTGGCCCCTTATCCAAAAATTAATTATTGGCCAAGACCGCAATCTTTTGATCCATTTGTGAATCATTCCTAAAATTCTGGATTGTAGTCTCTTTCGCCCTCTCCCTCTCTTTCCTGCCACCATACCCTCTACCACGTTCCTCATGATACAGTTCCTTCTTACCCAGTTTCCTAACCAGTTTCTCTTCCTCTTCTTAATTATATCTCTAAAATTGATCATTTCTTCCCACCATTTCTAATACCATTTCATTCGTTTTCCGCTCTACCCAGCTAATTCTCTCCATTCTTCTCCACACCCATATTTCGAAAACTTCGAGTTGTTTATCATAATTTTTTTGCGTGATGTCCATGTAATGTCTGATTCATACAGTACGATACTCCACATGAAGCATTTTAGGAGTCTTTTTTCTAACTCTTTATTCAAGAAATCACAAAACAGAATTTTCTTTCTCGTAAAGGCTTTTTTCGCCATTCCTACGCTTGCTGTTATTTTACGTTCGCATTTCATATCATCACTAATAATGCTAATTAAATATCGAAAACTCTTCACCTGTACTAATTTGTACACTCCTATTTCTATATTTGACACAGATTGCTTCGTTCCAATCACCATGTTTTTTGTCTTTCTAACATATATTTTCATCCCATATTCTTCACGGTCCTTCCTCAAGTTTGTAACATATTGATTTTTTTTCTAGATTCTGCAACAAGCACAATACCATCTACAAACCGTATGCATCTAGTTATTCTACCTCCTACTGAAAAGCCGTCTTTATTATGTAGACTCCTTTTCACCATTTCTTCTAGATAGATATTAAATAATGTAGGCGAGAAACAGCATCCCTGTCGAACTTCCCTTCCAATTGCTCTCTCATGTCCTCCTCTCTTCACACCCTGCACTTACATGTTGGTTCATATACAGTATAGCGCTAAATTCGTTGTACAAAAGCAGATGAGTGATTCCTGAGAGTAAAACAAACAAAAAAGTTCCTATAAACATAGGGCGAAAATCCCATCCTTTACGTATTATAGGCTGCCGAAATCATGAAAAAATGAATTTTAAAGGTTCATAGCTCCAAAACTATGGGACCTACCTTGGTCGAGTCAAGACTTCACTTAGGGACTAGTATGTGAACTGTGCTAAAATGCGTGTTTCAGAATCCTGAGGTGCTTCCACAACAATTTTTATACAGGGAGTTTGACTACGGGCCTATGATATAAAGTACTTTCCAACTATCTCCATAAAAATTGTTGTGTGAGTACCTTAGGATTCTAGAGCATGTATTTTGGATAGAGCACATACTAGTTCCTAAGTGAAGTCTTGATCCGACTACAGTAGATCTCATAGTTTTGGAGCTATGGACCTTTAGAATTCATTTTTTCATGTTTTCGGCAGCCTATAACACGTAAACGATGGGGTTTTCGCCCTATGTTTATAGGAACTTTCTTCTTCGTTTTACTTTCAGGAATCACTCCTCTGCTTTTGTACAACGAATTTAGCGCCATACTGTATATAAGATTCTTATGAGTCTTCAATGTTGCCCTCTCGCCGTTTGCCGCTCAGCATTCTTCGCATTTCTTTCTGTCCATCTTATAAAAAAGTATGATGTAGGTTACTTGACTGGAGGTAACATTACAAATGTAAGTTGCACGCAGTCTAGAGTCTGTTCTCACTAATGCACTCCCTTTTCAACCTGTATCTTCCACACAGAAACTTCAGTATTGTAATAGGAACTGATTGTTATTATTTTTAAGGTTTACCAATGCTGTTATATGCCTGTTGTTCTGTATGGCTGCGAAACATGGCCACTTACTCTGAGAGAAGAACATAGACTGAAAGTATTTGAGAACAAGATCCTGAGACGAATATTCGGACTCAAGAGGAACGGGAATGGGGAATGGCGGAAACTTCATAACGAGGAACTACATAATTAATCCGGTTTACCCAACATTGTTAGTGTCGTCAAGTCTAGGAGGCTTAGGTGGGCAGGTCATGTAGCTAGAATGGAAGAAAGTAGAAATCCTTTCAAAATCTTGACTGGAAGACCAATCGGAAAACGACCATGAGGAAGACCTAGGCGCAGATGGGAGGACAATATTAAGATGATCTCGCAGAGATAGGAATACAAAGTAGAAACTGGATGCAGTTAGCTAAGGATAGAAGTCAGTGGAGAGCTTTTGTGAACGCGGCATTGAACCTTCGGGTTCCATAGGCCATAGAGTTAGTTAGTTAGTTAACTAGTGCTGCTATATTTGTTATATAGTACTGCTATTATTAGTAATATCTACAATTATCACGTACATAACGTATATAAGATAATTTTAAGGAGGAAAATCGTAATTTTGTTCTCTGAGGTTGGCATTTTTATTATGCAATAGTAAAGGATAATATTATATGTCTAATGATAGTGGTTCATTGTTGATCAAATGACACAGTTAATAAAAAATAAAATTTGTCCAAGTAAAACACTTTTAACGAATAATAATGTTTTGCTTTCGTCAGATTTTAGTTTTACTTAAGCAAGGGCGCCCATCGACGAAATTGTACTTGGGAATATCGGAAACCCAATAGAATTTTTACAGTAGTTACAGCAAAATTTGAAACTATTTTTGAAACTTTGCTTATACTACTTGCCTTCCCCCTGGAAACCACAACATGGGCGGCCTTGTACTTAAGGAAAGGCAGTTCCAAATCTAGAATGAACGGCATTCAGGCACACCAAAATATTAAACTCCACTCAATGATTTTAGTCTTAGACCCATTTCTTCACCCTTTCTCCCGTTCCTTCCGTTTTATGAAAATATTGATCTTGGAAACTGTTTTTTTGTAACATTTTAGTGGTAATTGATATCTTACCTCAAACTTACTTAATGACCCTTTTCCGACTGTCGGGACTTTTAAGTCCCATTTTCTTTGCTCATACATTATTTCTGCTGTGTGCGTTATAATGTCGAAGTCTGTTCACCTGATGGGACTCCTGAATCCCCTTTCTCCTCAGCATTGTTGAACAACTATAGAAGCAAAGTTTATGTTTATATAGTCTAATGTATCCTCAATCAGGCGCGGATCCAAATGGGGCTATAGGGGCTATAGCCCCCTCCGCCTTGACGCTCAGGTATACACAGGATAAAATGGGCTTCAATCTTGCTTTACACTGAATAAAGCGGCAAACTATGGTTTAGCCCCTCCCTTGATCATATCCTGGATCCGCCACTGCCCTTCAATTTACTATAATTTACTATCATATCAAATTATAGTAAAAAAAGTCAGTCGAAGAAGGGTTAACTTGAAAATACTACAGGACTTCGATATGTAAACTTATCTTCTAAAAACATTCTATCAGACTTGCAACATCATTTTTTAAAAAGCAAGAAAATCTGAAAACTATATTTTCTTACTCAATATCATTCGGTGATAATACACATGATCGTGGTTTCCATTGTGTGAAAGCTGGTTTCCATTTCCCTGTTGATGTTCCTAACAGGAGCGCACTTATTGGGGGTCCACCGCGTTCAGACCCCTTGTCCCCAAAACTTCCTATCTCAATATACATTTGTACACTTTCCCAATAAAACTATACAAATAAAACAATAATTATATATTTCTTTCTGATAAAAAGGTCGAAGCATTTTGAAATATTTATCATCTTTTCGTGTGCAGAACAATACCAATTCAATAGTACATAGACGTAATGGTTTGTATTGTACCCTCCTCCCAAAGCTTGGACCCTTCCAGGGCTGGATTAATTTATCTGGAGGCCCGGGGGTAGAAAAACTATGTGGCCCCTGTTGACTTCACCTAATACATCTCTGTAAAAGTACAGTAGGAAAGTAAAGGGAATATGTTTCATATTTTTGGTCATATTTTATTTTTTAATGGTAATTGTATCTTCATGATTCTTTCTAGATAGTCAGTTGAGATTTTGATCAGAGTGGAAGCCCCTATCCACCTGGAGGCCCAGAGCTATAGCTCCCCTAAGCCCCTCTCATAATCTGGCCCTGGACCCTTTCCAAGAAAAAACTCTAGGTTCGACCCTGGTTCCTAAGTTTCTTATTAAATGCAGCACATGAAGGTCTCAAACTAGCACTGAAGCACTCTGATATATATTGAAATGATGTTTCATTAATTTACATTAACTACTCAAATGCATTGTTCTAATATGTTACTTAATTACAGAGTAAATAGATAAGCTAGAGCAATAGTGAAATTTAAGTTACAAGATTAGATACGTAGTAATAAACTATAGTGCTGCCAAAATGTCTTGAGCCGTGGCAAAAATGCAAACTACAGCTCACACCCTCGACACATCCACGCGTTGAGCCAAAAAGGGTTTAGCTGTTGGTAAGCAAGAGAGCCTTGCAGCCGTCTATGCCAAAGGGAGTAGAATTCCTTCAGCTGATAACAGCTCTTGCAACGAAAGGCTACGTGTCAAGTCAATGTGGTATACTTTTAGTGATGTACACAGGCCAGCCTCGGGCCAACAAAGCATTCATCACTTCGGGCCCGGGCAGGGCTCGGCCAGTAAATTGTTAAATATACAATCATATTTCTCTGGCCATTTCGGGCCTAAATTTGTAAATATACTGTACAACGACAGTACGCCGTTGTTTCAGGAGAACTTTTAAAACAGAACTGCAAAATTAAACCTCGAATTGTTGTAAATAAAAATACAATTTTGCTTTAATTATTAAGTTTCTGTAATTCAGGCGTATTTCGGGTTCATTTGATTACCACACGAGCTCGGGCCGGGCTCGGGTTTAAATGCTAAAACATATTTCGGAGTCGGGTCCGGACTCATATAAATTCACGGGCCAGGCCGGGCTCGGGCTAAAAATTCCGGCTCGTGCAGATCTCTAAAACAAACACTAACGTAATATTATAGAACTAACAGAGTGCATGTTTGTCATTACATGGTAGGAATTGCATTCTTTTCTTCAGGAAAAAAGGGCCCGCGGTGGTTCAGTGGTAGAGCGTTGACCTCTGGTGTACGGGGTCTTGGGTTCAAACGCTGCTCCTGCCAAGTGAACTTTGTGGTGGACAAACACCGTGTGCGTTTGTTTTCCCGGCGTTCTCCTGTTTCCTCCCACATTCTTCATTCCACCATTTCATTTATTTCTCATCATCACCGTCTTATCGGACGTAAAACTCAGAAATTTCATTTCATTTCTTCAGGAAGCCCGAATGGGAGTAAATTAGACAGCTGGTAAAAGAATAAGACCTTTTTTAAAGATAATCGATGATGTTTTAAATAAAGAAACAATAAAGTTGCAGTCGTGTACTTGTAGCGCTTCAATTGTTGATCTGTACATGCCAATTTTTCTCCCTTAATGTTCTAAATGACAATAAACTGAAAATTAGTCACTGAGCAAAGGAGAAGATTGAGAATTAAGATTAATGATACAACGAAAACAAATGTATCTTGGTTATATGTGTCATAAGGCTCTTTGGACTTCTATTGTTAGCATCCCCAAGAGATGCTCTTCTTGTAAATAAGGTTATATCAATATTGATGTTTTCGCAAATCCTTTCTTTTTTAAAAAATACACTTAGATAGCATTTATCACTTTCAATAAACCTGATAGTTTTGCCGTTTTAAAGTGAAAACCTACAGATCGTCTTTTTATTCTAAAATAATCGACCAATCAAGAGCCTCTACCTGGTGACCAGGGGTACAAAACCTGGGAGCGAGGAAGAGAGAGCTCAGTTCACGTTGAAAAATGAAAGGAAATCATTAAGTTTTATGTCCCACGGTTATGCCGGTTAGGCGAAAGGAGACGGCGATGATGAGAAATGAATGAAATGGTGGAATGAAGAAAGTTTGAGGAAACGGGAGAACCCCGAGAAAACACACGAGCACGGTGTTTGTCCACCACAAATTCCACACGGTACGAGCTGGGATTGAACCAGGGACCCCAAGCACCGGAGCTGAACGCTCTACCACTGAGCCACCGCGCCCCCCAGTTCACGTTGAGAGAGGGTGGTTGGCGGAGCTGGTGCAGCGCGCGTGGGGATCTCGATTGAAACAAGCGAAAGAGGACATGTTCTCTCAAAAAACATTTGTCACAATTTCATTATGACACTTGGTTGTGGACGCTTCATCCGACGAGGTACGGTGGCTCAGTGATAGAGCGCTTTCCGTTAGTACGAGAGGTCATGTGTCGACCACGGCCAAATCCACCAGCTCTTTCATAATCACTCACTTTAATTAACCATTCGTCTTTCTTAGCCTACAGGCCATAGGCCTACTACTAAAGCTAGTTTACTTTTACTTTTGCTTCATCACAGTAGTGCTCCCTCGTGCACCCTCTAGTAAACGTTAGCATTTTTTTTTCTTAAATCTTTTGGAGTTTGTTGGTCGATTTAAACACAGTCTTTTATATACAGTGTAGTAAAGTTACAAAAATATATACCTAAAACCATGCTTTCATTTTGAAGTTTTGAAGCGATTTTTACAAACCCATTTTGTTTGCAACTTTTCTTCTGGTTTCATTTGTCAGTTGCATATATACTTTGGCCAGCACAGTTATGATCAGATGTAATGTTACCTACGCGTAAGGTCTATCTTTTCTGAATCATAAAGTCATCTATTTGAATCTTGATTTGAGGATTTCCATGTATATGTTCGACTGTAGTTTCGTTCGTGTCAATTACGCCAACTCACATTCGAATTATGCTAGCAGAATTCGATTAACTCGTAGCATTCCTTTCGCCTAAACACTATTTTCGCATAAGGCACAATTTTCCAGTCTGAGACATTATTTTCCTGTACTTTGTCCACAACTGTCTATTATAATTATCTATGTATGCCTATCCACCCTTTCCGTGCTTTCTTCTACTCTCTCTGCCTCATTTCATCATGTGGTGGTATTGCATGGCCATCTTGCTCAACAGATCTATTTCCTTTTTGCAGGATACTTACAAACTGAAGTCTTTAAACATAAGCCACAGACAGTTAAGGTTGTAAATGATTATATTCATATTCAGATCGTAGCAATAGCGAAGCAATATGTTTAAACGCATTGCAGAAATTCTGAATGAAGCTTCAAAGAGTATGGCTTGCGAGAGCATGCAGTTGGACTCTTTTGTAATTGCTGAAGCAATTATCTGTCTCGGCAGTGTTGCCAACGGCAACGGTTTCCCGCTAAATCTGGTGGTTTTACGACCGTGTCTAGCGGTGAAAATTGGCTGGCAGCGGAGCGGCGGGAAACCTAGCTTTTTAAAAATATATTTTCAACGTATTTCAAAACATGCTACTTTTTGATAAAATATGTTACTGTTGTATTTTTTCTTATCTAGGTATTGAACGAGTGTATTGTACGATTGCAAATTATCTGTGTATTATAGAAGTGGTATATGGCAATGTTGCTCTCGGGACGTGGTATGTGGCAACGTTCTCTCTCTCTCTTTTTTTTTTTTTTTTTGAAATCAATGGGGCAATCCCGTTTAATCGACACGTATGATCGTTCCTTTCGTTCATTCACTGGATATGATCGTTCCGAATTAAGCATCCGAGACTGCCTAATTTTGTTCGAATGCGGACTCTGTTCCCGCTACCACTTCCCGTCAATTAATAGTTGTTAGTTGACAGTTCTGTGGTCGGTCGTTTCTTTTTCCGGTTTATGGGGACTTGTGCTACTTTTAGTGTTTCTTCACTACAATTGTCATTGTGTGGTGTAACAATGAGACGAACAAGAGCAGGTTATTCTCAAAAATTTAGAAAAGACTGGCTAATTGATCCAAATTTGAAAGACTGGCTGTTGGAAGTTGAGGAAGATCTACGGTAGCTCGGTGCAAATACTGCAACTGCAATTTGAAAGCAAAATTTTGTGATCTTATAGCACATAGCAAAACTAAAAAACACGTAAGTCCAGCTGAACCTTTTAGTTCAAATAGACAAAAGTAAATAGAATTCCCGGTGACAAACGTTTCTTTTGACACTGCTCGAGTCGAGGCAGGATTGGCTTTATTTACCGCGTGTCATTGTTCTATTAAAAGCATTAACCATCTTAGTGAATTGTGCAAACGCTATTTCCAAGTGAAAGAGGTACACTTACATCGTAGTAAGTGTAGTGCTCTGATCAAGAATATTTTATCTCCATACTTTAAGGAGATCTTCGTAAAGACATTGGTGACAGTGACTGTAGCATTCTTCTTGATGAATCAACAGATATTGGTGTAGTCAAACAGCTAGGATTATGTATCATTTACTATTCTGATGCACGTTCTACTGTCGTGTCTACTTACTTAGGAATGTATGAGTTACAATCGACTAATGCTAATTCAATTGTGAAGGTACTAAAAGTAGCTTTGAAAGATTTTGGGCTTGATTTGAAGAAACTACGCGGTTTAGGGACTGATAACGCTAATGTCATGGTGGGAGTTAACAATGGCGTGTACCAAATTTTTAAAAAAGAAATCAATCATCTCGTGTAAGTTTGTTGCGTTTGTCATTCTGTGCAACTAGCTGTGTCCACGGCGGCCTCCAAATCACACCCGAGAAATTTGGAATTTATGATTTCCGAAACTTATAATTGGTTTGCTCGATCACCTCTCCGGCAACAGGTGTACACAGAACTGTACAGAGCTATAAATGAAGGGTCTAATCCACTTAAAATTGTACAGGTGTCCCATACTAGGTTGTTATCAATAGAGATAGCAGTGAAACGGATTCTTGCGCAATGGCTCGAGTTAAAAACGCATTTTCAAATAGTGCGGAACAGTGAAAAGTGCTACACATCTGAATTGCTTTTCCAAATGTACAGTGATTCGAATAATGAAGTGTATTTTTTATTTTTGAATCCTATCTTAGCAGAAACCCAACACGTAAATCAATCTTTTCAATCGAACTCTGATGACCCAAGTAAGCTACTGCAAGATCTTGTCTTGCTTACTGAAAGACTGGCAAAAAGAATAGTTGTACCAAATTGTCCAGTTAATTTGTTAACTGAGAATATTAAAAACTATGTGAGTTCAAAACCTTATCTGGGTTATGATGTTGAGAAAAGAATAGGAGAACTAAAAACGGCTGATGAACTTACGATTGAAAATGAAAGCACAATTAGGGAAAGATGTAAGAACTTTATTGTTAAGCTGGTATCACAGCTTCAACAGCGTTTACCTGCAAATGTTGAAATATTGAAAAATATTTCAATGTTCGGACCAGAAAACTGTTTTTAAGGTGTTAAAGGATCCGATTATTCCTTTGGTGGAACTCATTGGCTTTCCTAAGGAAACCATAACATAAATTGACTTTCAATGGCAAAAACTCACGTTACTTGAGTGGAAAAGAACAGAAAATTCTACAGCGTTTTGGAGTGAAGTTCAAAAATATAAGGATGCAGCCGGAGAAAATCCGGATTCGAACTTTCTAATCTCGCTTTGTGTCTCCTTGTTTTACCATGGTCAAATGCAGAAATAGAGAGAGCTTTTAGCCAGCTCAATCTCGTGAAGACGAACCATCGAAATCGAATGGGAAGAGAGATGGTTGACGTTATTCTTACTACTCGTGCAGGGTTGAGACGACTCGCAAAGTGCTGCCATGATTTCGATTTACCTATTTCCATATTACAAAACATTCAAAATATGACAAGAGCAACGTACTCCAATGCACAAATTGAAGACGACGAATCGGAGGATGAGTTAGCTCCATTAATGAATTAAGGGTGAGTACTTCTGTGCTTTAATTTTTTAGTGCATAGATTGGGATTAATTAAAATATGCAGGTTTTTCAGGTGTAGCGGGATTCTTAGCTATATTTGTAGATCGCGATATTTTTTGCTGGAATTCTGGCGGTTTTGGTTTTCAATTTAGCGGGATTTTGTGCAAACTCGTTGGCAACACTGCGTCTCGGTTATCCTTAAGAACATAACCATGGAACGTTAAACTAAAAGAGGGAGCAAGTTGTAACAGAATGACAAATATTATTACATACGATAGTAAAACAAAATTTGTCAGAAGGTATATTTTCAACGAAAGTAAAAAAATACGTTACTGAATTCTATATATATCTGTGTGTGTGTGTGTGTGTGTGTTTTTTATTTGCGAATTTTCCAATTTTGAGTCCTTCATTCGATAGAGCATCAAAAACTATCTCAAAGAAGTGATTGAATATTTCGCGTCACTCTTACTGTTTCGAAGGTATTGCCCCAAAAATTCCGATTTCGAGAGATTTAAGAAGCCATATCTCGGGAACCGTCAGACATAGACAAATGATATTGGTGTTGATCAATTCCAATATTGATTCAATATTAATACAAATTAATGATTAAATAATTATTGCCGTCATTACTTATTGATTCAATAATTATTGCCGTCATTACTTATGAATTCAATAATTATTGCCGTCATTACTTATGGATTCAATAATTATTGCCGTCATTACTTATTGAATCAATAATTATTCCCATTATTATTATTGATTCAATAATTATTGCCGTCATTACATATTGAATCAATAATTATTGCCGTCATTACTTATGGATTCAATAATTATTGCCGTCATTACATATTGAATCAATAATTATTGCCGTCATTACTTATGGATTCAATAATTATTGCCGTCATTACATATTGAATCAATAATTATTGCCGTCATTACTTATTGAATCAATAATTATTGCCGCCATTACTTATGGATTCAATAATTATTGCCGTCATTACTTATTGATTCAATAATTATTGCCGTCATTACTTATGGATTCAATAATTATTGCCGTCATTACATATGGATTCAATAATTATTACCGTCATTACTTATGGATTCAATAATTATTGCCGTCATTACTTATGGATTCAATAATTATTGCCGTCATTACTTATGGATTCAATAATTACTGCCGTCATTACTTATTGATTCAATAATTATTGCCGTCATTACTTATGGATTCAATAATTATTGCCGTCATTACTTATGGATTCAATAATTATTGCCGTCATTACTTATGGATTCAATAATTATTGCCGTCATTACTTATTGATTCAATAATTATTGCCGTCATTACTTATGGATTCAATAATTATTGCCGTCATTACTTATGGATTCAATAATAATTGCCGTCATTACTTATTGATTCAATAATTATTGCCGTCATTACTTATGGATTCAATAATTATTGCCGTCATTACTTATTGATTCAATAATTATTGCCGTCATTACTTATTGATTCAATAATTATTGCCGTCATTACTTATTGATTCAATAATTATTGCCGTCATTACTTATTGATTCAATAATTATTGCCGTCATTACTTATGGATTCAATAATTATTGCCGTCATTACTTATTGATTCAATAATTATTGCCGCCATTACTTATGGATTCAATAATTATTGCCGTCATTACTTATGGATTCAATAATTATTGCCGTCATTACTTATTGATTCAATAATTATTGCCGTCATTACTTATGGATTCAATAATTATTGCCGTCATTACTTATGGATTCAATAATTATTGCCGTCATTAGTTATTGATTGAATAATTATTGCCGTCATTACTTATTGATTCAATAATTATTGCCGTCATTACTTATTGATTCAATAATTATTGCCGTCATTACTTATTGATTCAATAATTATTGCCGTCATTAGTTATTGATTCAATAATTATTGCCGTCATTACTTATTGATTCAATAATTATTGCCGTCATTACTTATTGATTCAATAATTATTGCCGTCATTACTTATTGATTCAATAATTATTGCCGTCATTACTTATGGATTCAATAATTATTGCCGTCATTACTTATTGATTCAATAATTATTACCGTCATTACTTATTGATTCAATAATTATTACCGTCATTACTTATTGATTCAATAATTATTGCCGTCATTACTTATGGATTCAATAATTATTGCCGTCATTACTTATTGATTCAATAATTATTGCCGTCATTACTTATGGATTCAATAATTATTGCCGTCAATACTTATGGATTCAATAATTATTGCCCTCATTAGTTACTGATTCAATAATTATTGCCGTCATTACTTATGGATTCAATAATTATTGCCGTCATTACTTATGGATTCAATAATTATTGCCGTCATTACTTATGGATTCAATAATTATTGCCGTCATTACTTATGGATTCAATAATTATTGCCGTCATTACTTATGGATTCAATAATTATTGCCGTCATTAGTTATTGATTGAATAATTATTGCCGTCATTACTTATTGATTCAATAATTATTGCCATCATTACTTTTTGATTCAATAATTATTGCCGTCATTACTTTTTGATTCAATAATTATTGCCGTCATTACTTATGGATTCAATAATTATTGCCGTCATTACTTATGGATTCAATAATTATTGCCGTCATTACTTATTGATTCAATAATTATTGCCGTCATTACTTATGGATTCAATAATTATTGCCGTCATTAGTTATTGATTCAATAATTATTGCCGTCATTACTTATGGATTCAATAATTATTGCCGTCATTACTTATGGATTCAATAATTATTGCCGTCATTACTTATGGATTCAATAATTATTGCCGTCATTACTTATGGATTCAATAATTATTGCCGTCATTACTTATTGATTCAATAATTATTGCCGTCATTACTTATGGATTCAATAATTATTGCCGTCATTTCTTATTGATTCAATAATTATTGCCGTCATTACTTATGGATTCAATAATTATTGCCGTCAATAGTTATTTCAATTAAAACTTTTAATTTAAATATCATTACATATTTTTATTTATATTGTTTCATTTAATGAAATGCCAAAATTTTTTATTATAATTATTTCTAATTATTTTATTACAATTATAATTTATATTAACATAATTATCTATATTTTATTATCTATTGAATTTAATCAAAAAAATTAGTCTACAATTTTATATAAATATAGAACAAAAATTCGTTTTAAGTTCGTTTCTTGAAATTCTGTCTTTAATATGAAATCAGAGATATTTTCCCGCCGTACCCAGATTATTTCTTGTTTTTCGTTTTGAGAATAACGAATTTGCATCAAATCGTTTGTTTTCATTAGGTATTCACAGTGGCGTATTTATGATTTTGTTTCGGGGGAGGCTTTGGTAACTTTATTCCTGGAAATGTGAACATTCTGCAAGATATTTTATTTACTTATATATAGTAAATACAATTTCGTGTGGGCTTAAGCCCGGAAGCCACCCCCTAAATACACCACTGGGTATTCATATCATGGAATAAATAAAGTAATTATTGACAATGTTAAAACGTACACATTGTTTACAGCATTGAATTACAGCATCCTTGCAAAATAAATAAGATAACATTAGATAACTTAACATTTTTTTCCACATAGATAGACAAGTGGATTAGTCAACGTTTTCTCAATGTTTATTTGGAAGTGTGAACTTGCGAATTCAGCAGCGCCCTCTAACATTCATTATTTGTGGGAGGTCAGTTTACTGATTGCATTAGCTTTGCGAGCGTCCACGAGCTCAGATTACGTCTGGGGAAAATGAAATGTTGTTTACTTATAAGAAAGAAGGTCTCGTAAAAAAAAAAAAAAAAAAAAAAAAAAAGGAGATACGAGATTAACTTCGTTTGACGTCGTGTTGAGAAAAAAGGGGAACGACAAGAAATTGAACCACAAAAGCAGGTGACGTGGATGTTTTTACGTCACAATTTCCCGTCCTTATGAATATTGTCAAGTGAAGACTAACCTAATTCTTAAAAAATGAATATTTATTAATCTTTTTATACAAAATGCCCTATCTTTTATTTCTTTTTATTTTCCTTGAAAGAAACAAAGATGTATGTTTTAAAGGAGATGCATTTATCTTAGATATATTTATAGCTACTGTTAATGCTGTAAGAGTGACGTAATTGAAATCATATAGTAGGCGATTTATTAATAGTTTAGTGAGTTGACTTTCTATTATTATTATTATTATTATTATTATTATTATTATTATTATTATTATTATTATTATTATTATTATTATTATTATTATTATTATTATTCCAAACCAGATACTACTTCATCATGGCTGTATAGTTAGCTTTTTCCACGGGAGACCCGGTTTCAATATCCACTAGGAGCTCTGCGGTTCGAATTCCACGTTAAGCTAAGCTATAGGGTGACGTCTCATACAACCTTGTTGCTGAAAAGGACGAAAAACTCCAACTAAACTAATAAAAACATAAAATCGGGAGTCTCATTTGGCATCTTTTTTTGTGTCTATGAGGCTCCAAGTTCGCATTTCTATCATGAAACTAGTCACCTATTAATAGAGATGCAAGGGCTCAGAAAAAAACCGGCTTTTTTGAAAAAAAAGTCGCTTTTTCTGCTTCGCTTTTTTGCTTGGGAAATTTTGGGCTTTTCTCAAAATTCTGCTTTAAATTGATAAACGACATTTTGTTTCGCTTCTCTATAACACAAAAAGTCATTTAATTAGTGGTTGATGTCGATATTAATATAAAACCTCGAAAATAAACCGTGAATTTCGAAAAGATATTTCAAACAGTTTTACTTCTCAACATATTTACATTATGAATTCCAAAGGATTAACCAATGTATATAATAAGATTTTTTTTAACCTCCTACATACAAAAGTAAGCTGGGTTGGCAAGAACCGTTGTTGTTTTTGAAAATGGCAAAACTCCGTTTTTGGGGGGAAGTTTAAACTAGGTTTTTTTGGTTTAAACCAGGCTTTTTTGGGTTTAGATATTTTACTTTATGTATTTATATTACATATTGACAGAAATAAGTTTGTTTCACCTTGGTGTTATTGTGCAACAATGGGGTTGTGCTGGAAGAGGTCACATAAGCTTAAATAAGTCCGGTCAGTAAATTTCTTAAATTGAGAAACTCTCGCCCTAGCCATCGGGAAAATCTCGTCATTACTCTAAATGTAAAACAATAACGGAAAAATCCTGTTATTGCTTTGCATGTAAAATTTAAAGGTCAACATATCATAATCAGTACGCTAAAACTGAGGTAATAAATTACAAATTTAGTACGTACATATCATTGAAAGTCCAATCTAAGCTAATGTTGGAAGCTACGTAGGCAATCGATAAATTTTGCCAATTTCTATCAATATGTTTAAGTAACCTTGGCTTCTTTATAAAACAACAGGCATTCAGGCATGCAGAAATATACAATTTGGTTTCATTTCGGTTCATATATTTAGGCTTAACATCCTTACGTAATACCGAGGTTATTAAGAAGAAGACTTTCGCTTAAAGTGAGATCCGAACCGCTACTTTGTTTACGCATGAAAGAAGTGTTGTGGTTCTACCGAGAATTGAACATGGGACACTTTGACTAAAAGGTGAAAAGGAAATAAAACTAATGCAGATGATTTGATGGGGGGAAACGTCACCATGAAGTTCACACGATTCGCATTTTTCGTTCTTTTTACTTTTTTGGTTTAAACCAGTTGTTTATTAAAAAAAAAAAAAAAAAAACAGCTGGTGTAAACCAGCAACCCTAAAAGTAAATACTTATTTTTGAAAAATACACAGATAACTAGCAAAATTCTATGTAGTATTTTTACTTCAAAATATTCCATACTCTCTTTATGGAACAAAATAAAATAAAAATAAAACATAAGAAAAATACTTAGATTTATATGATACACTTAAAGGCTGCACATCTAGAGCTTTTGGTTTTGTATATTCTTGAAATTCTACACTTTTATATAACCACCATCACGGTTTACTCAGTCCTCAAGTTTTCTGAATTTTTAACAAGAGGGATTCAACATATGAAGGGTATGAGGCAAGAACATGGTAACCCACAATTTTACTATTTTAAGAAATTAGAAATTTTCTGCTGCACAATCCATTTTGAAAGTCGGAAAGCTAATTTTTCACATAAGACTATACATGAAGGATTAAACGAAGCGGTATGCGTTGCTGTCTATCTGGTGCTGCATAACTCAGCAATTGAAAATTTGTTAGTTATCATGTTCTTGGCTCACACCCTTCGTATCATTATGGAACTCTCCTCACCCCACCACCACCCAAAAAAATAAAAAAGGACTACGGAATATATTTAACTTAAGATAAATACAACTGCACAACAAACATGACTGAGTGGAGCTTTTGCGCTTCTATCGGTAAGTCCGGGATTCAACTCAGCATTCGATCATTCTGACAAAGCTTTCCTTCATTTCATCTGTGAAGTAGAAATAGTGCGTGTACTGTGAGTTGGCCGACTTCCTTTCTTATTGTTTTTAAATCGTCATTATTACTAATTACCAGCAGTGACGGTTTTGCGAAGGTTGGGGGCCGTCTTTCGGACTGAAGCCTGTTTCCCAAAATCACTTAATGTCTAAAACAAACGAAATATCTATTAGTCATGCCTTTACTCATAAACTTTAAGCTGCCGTCAAATAAAAATTACAAATGTTTGGAAAAACTAAACATTAGTAAGAAAAAACCCTCCCAAAATACTTTTTTAAATCCGCCACTGATTCTCAGTATAAAATGAACTTCAAGGTTGTATCCGGAAGATTATCGCTAAATATATAAACGAAACGAAATTTTAGTTATGCCTGTACTCATAAACCTCAAGCTGCTCCGAAATAAAATTAGAACATTTTAGAAAACGAAACAATCAGAGAAATCCTCCCGAAAGTACTTTTCTAAATCCGCTACTGATTATTTGTATAAATTAGTATTCAAGGTTGTATCCAGAAAATTATTGCTAAATCGTTGCACAGCTACAGTATAACAGAAATGTGGAAGTACGGTTTGACAGATATATTGAAAAACGTACGCTTTGACGGATATGTAGAAAAACGTAAGTTTAACTTTTGCGCTAGAAGCTAGAGTACTAAGCTCTTAGAAATGAAACACGGATGACAAACTAAAATGATCTAGAGAAGAAAAAAGATGTCGATAACTCAAAAGTTAAAATAAAGTTAAATAGCCTCTAAAGTTGCCCTCAAATACTACATTCTTCATGTTAGCTTTAAAACATGTGCTCCATCCATCTTGCTGGTGAATTTTAGAGCGAAATATGGCATTTAGGTCATGGAATTCTTATCTAACTATTGAATATACTATAAGAAAGCTATTTAGATAGACAAATCGTGAAAATGAAAAAAGCCAAAATTTAAAAAGTTATCTTTTTTCCCCAAGCTGGTAGACAGGAAGTACAACAAATATTTTAGGTAGCATGTTTGTATTTGACCAAAAAAATGAATTTGACTAATGCAGCGAGAACATTTACAGGTTTTTGTGTATATTATCTTCAGTTTTGTCTCCATATTTCCCTTCCTCAAAAAATCAGGTTGTCTTTATGGACTTCGAATGCTGCGAACGTTATCAAATACCACATCACGCATGCTTGGAATCAGGTACTGGAGTGATAACACAACACCCTGATGCGCTAGGAATCCTTCATCTAAACAACAAATCAGTCATTTAAGCATGTAATAGAGAGCTACTCGGTAATATGTGTCCGGATCTATATAAGGTACAACGTATCGATATCTCTGGAGATCAACTTTCTTTGCAGTGATATTTGAATATTTATATAGGCTGTTAGTTCCAGAGAAGCTCTAAACAGTTTGTAGAACTGAAAAGCAGTGATTTGTGGCAAATCATTTGAGCTTTTTGTTACTTATCTATTACATTTACATGTTCTACTGCACTGTAAATGACGATTCCTCTCGCTTGAAGGCTTTTCCAAGATTTGAGGTCATTTCCAGCTATTTTGAAGTGACAATCACAACTGGAGTTCACTATAAAATTAATAAAATTTATTTCAAATGTTCGACATATAGTTGACTGATACTCTTAACTATTACAATAATCGGAATAACCATTTCTTTAAAAAGTAATACAACGTTTCCACTATCGAACCATCTTATTTTATAAAGCATATCAATCTCGTGATCTCCGAGTCTTGTGTCAATTCCTTGATTGTTTGGTCTAGAATTGAGGTGCGTTTTGCACTGACTCTTAGTATTAGGAAATTATATCACTCATCCCCCTTTCGGGCAAGAATCCATTTTCCCAATCACCTATTTTCCTGTTTTTTTCCTACTCTTTACTAATGATGCAATGCTATCGTTTCTGGTAGATAAAAGAAGAAAAAAGAACAATTTAGGTCGCATATATTGTAAGTTCTGCACACGGGCGTCCCTAGCGGGGATCGGTATTCCCCCACCCAAATGTCTTGTGCATAAGATGAACCAGCTCGATGCTTAAGAGGCCTCTTTCTTCCACAGAACTAACAACCGGATTGGCTAACATATGAGACACATCCTGAATACATTTCCTGTATTCATTTAAAAAGAAAAAGATTTTTCATTAAATGGGATATTAACGAATATATAGTGATATTTTCAGAAAAAATCGTTATTTGACAGATTTATTTGCATTGCTGATCTGAGTCAGTGTGGATTAGTGGAAAGCTGTTGCACTCTGTCAGGAAGCTATGAATATATCAAATAGCGCAGAAGCCAGAAAATTTATGGAAATTGAAGTAATGGCGAATAAGATTTTTCCATTTTTTTCAAAGAACAGAAAATACGTATTAAACGCTGGCAACTACGTTGCATATGAAGACAAATTAATTTCACATCTTGCATTGTGCACCTACATCAAGACTGATACATTTTAAGATTTCCTCTTTTTTAATAAAAAGCTCATCTTCCTAGGCTCAAACCACACTTTCTTTCTTCTTGAAGGAAATGGAGGGAAATGATCTATGAAACATGTAAATTTGCATGTGACATATAATGGCAATGCAACATGTAGTAGGGGCCGCGGTGGCTCAGTGGCAGAGCATTCACCTCTGGTGTATGGGCTCCTTGTTCGATCCCAGCTTGCACCAGGTGAGCTTTGTGGTGGACAAACACTGTGTGTGTGTGTGTGTAGGTTTTCTCGTGGTTCTCCCGTTTTCTCCCACTTTCTTCGTTTCACCGTTTCATTCATTTATAATCATCATCCTCTCCTTTAGCCTAACCTTCATAATTGTAGGACGTAGAACTTAAAGAATTTATTTCATTTTAAACATGTAGTAGCACTTAACAACAGGTTTAACATTCAGTGCTCTTGTTTGTTTGTTGTTTGTTCGCTCTTCTTGTTTGTTTACTTGTTATATATCGTATAATCCCTTTTGATTTTCAATGATTATTATCATCATCATCATCATTTTCAGTGATCTCATCTTCTGGAAATAATAATATTGTAGACCTAATATTCTTAAGATAGAGTGAATAGCGTAGACGGGTGCTCTAGCCCTTTATTCTTTTATTATAAAAATGTCATGCGAGTCATTCTATTTCAAATCAACGAATGATGAAAAATTCATGATCTCAGATTTTGATAAATTTGTGTACATTCAAAGACATGTTTGAGAATATTTATTTCCCAAAATAAAACTTTTCCAACCCTCATAGTTAATTAATAATTAATTACGCAATCAGCTTCAAGGTCACGACTCAAAACCAGCTGCTTTTGCGATTTGTTGTTTTATTTCAATAATCATAAGAACTATGAAGCTAAAAATTTTCATCCGCATGTAATTTTACCTGTAGATTTCAAATCTGCAATCAAAACTAATGAATATTGTATAGGTGTAGAGTTATAGTAGCATTTATAGTCCCAAGTTCAGGCCCCGGAATGAGGGTATAGTGAAAGTTGTACATATGTGACATTTTAGCACAAGATGAAGAAGTGCCTATATTTTGAGTGAACCAAATTTCGTTTTGTATATTTGAACTTAAGAGCCAAATTAAAATTTCTAATATGTATTAAAATTTTCAGTATAATGAATCTACAAGGGGTTAATACACTTTTCAAATCGCTATTTCAGGTTAATAAACCACGGAAATCACCCAGAATAGCCTTGGAAGGTGATCGTGTAATCAGTGCTAACTTGAAATATGACAGTGTGGCTGTACATGAATTCTTAGCATTGTTCTTGGTAAACTTAAAAACGGAGCTACCTTATTTATATATATTTCCTTAAACATATATACTTCATATATTTCACTGATGGCTCTGCTGCTCAATATAAACATTTTAAAAATCTCAAGAACATTTATAGGCCTATGCACAAATCAGATTTTGGTCTTACATGTGAGTGGCATTTCTTTGCTATTTCACGTGGTAAAAATGTTTACGATGTGGACCGACAAAGCGATTAGTTACTCGCTCGAGTTTACAGAATACAAGTGCGAACCAAATATTAAATGCACACCAATTTCATAAAGGGACTGTGAACAATACCACATCGATTAGATTTTTATATGTTCAGCAGCATCGCACGACTAAAAAAAAAAAAAAAAAAAAAAAAAAAAAAAAAAAAAAAAAAAAATTAGGTTTATCCCTGTGAAAACAATACTTGGAACAAGAAATAATCATGCTTTCATTCCTCATAGTGAAAGAAGTTTAAAAATTGGACCAATTTCCTCTATACCAATTGAACAGCTACGTAGAGTTTGGGTAGATAGAAAAACACAAGTGGAAGACAACAGAAGTTAAAGTCTTGGATCCAGGAAAATTTATAGCGTGTGTCTATCGTTGCACATGGTGGATTGGGCTGATGCTGGAATATTCTGAGGAGTATCAAGACTACAACACAAAGTTCTTACACTCTGCAGGGACCCATTCCATTTTTCACTGGCCTGGAACCGACGATATCGTATGCGTGCCAGCTGATCACATTCTTATTGATGCAACAGATCACATTTCTATCACGGCTAGTGGAAGATCACATAGTGTGTCACATGAGACTGTTAATAAAATTAACGAGTTATTCAAGTATTTCAGTAAACATTAATAAGTTGCAAAATACTGATTTTAGTGGATGAGCTATTATTTTTTTTATATATAATTACAGGCAGGGGCACCCAAAGAAAATTTTCTTGGGGGAGGGTCATTCCATGGTTGCTATGTTACGTCTGGTATTTAATATATGTGGCTTGCTATATTACATATACATTTTCTTGAGCCAGGGAGCCCTGCCCCCCTTCGGGTGTCCATGATTGTAGGCTACTGTGTGGAATAGTTGTAATAAAAGTTATACAGTATCAAATAGCCTATATCATTATTTCAGAAGCTCGTTAAGAGACAAAAGACACGTTCAGATTTTTGGGGGACCTTAGGTTTAAATATCCAAAACCAAATTTGGTTCACACGAAACGCCGGTATTACTTAACATTGTGCTAAAATTTCACACACGTACAACTTTCACCACATACTCATCCCGGGGCCTGAACTTGTGATTTAAATGCTGGGATAACTCTACACTTATACAATATTCACTAGTTTTATTTGCAGATTTGAAATTTTCAGGCAAAATTACCTGCGGATGAAACATTTTAGCTTTATAGCTCATACGGTTGTTGAAATAAACAATAAAATGCAAAAACAGCTGTGTTTGAGTCGTGACCTAGAAGCTGATTGCATAATTAATTACTAGTTACCTATGAGGGCTGGAGATTGTTTTATTTTGAAAAATAACTATTCTCAAACATGTCTTTCAATGCACAAAAATTAGCAAAACCTGAGACCATCAAATTTTAAAATGCTTATACTTTGGTTGATTTGAGATAGAATTGCCCATATAATTGTTGTATATTTTTTTAGTTTTTCTCGACACTGTTTTTAAATAATCTAAATAAATGTTTTCAGTGTACATTTATTGCATTGCTGCCTCGGGTAGATAGAATGTCGTCTTAGCCCAAAGTGGCCTTAGACGATATAGGTATCACTGTAGACAAAGCTGCCTGAGGAGCAGGCATTAAAGGCACATACTCCGTAAACCATAGCGATCTCGGGAGTAAGTATTGAAGGGTACGTCTCCGTAGCCCATGGCGGCCTCGGTAGATGGTATTGTAGGTTAATGATCAGTAAAAGATAGTGATAATTACTTAGTCCTGTGGTTCTCTTTCTCATCCTTTGGAGGGGAGACCTGTGGAAGGGTTGTCGGGTTTCTTCGTGGTTCTCCGTGTACTATTCGTGTCTTCCTTGAAACGTAGTTACGTGTCATCTTTCATTATTTGTTTACATATCGTAAAAACACGTGTTTATAGTAAAAAAATGTGGCTTGTAGTATGTGTGGATGTAGAGATCCTTACAATATATTTAATTCTATTGGAAGATTTTTTTAAAACATACAAGAGGTGATAGATAGAGAGAATGCACAATTTTGTGAGTGATTAGCTGAAACGACCATTCTTCTCACGGGGAGAGTAAGTTTGTGGGAAATATTTTGAGACCTTCGGAAGTTTAGGATATGCATTTCAAGAAACATGTAATGGTAATAATACGTATTGTCAACTCTTTCTCACCTTCCATACCAATGGGGACTGAAGTAAGATTTCATCTAAAGTGTCACTATTCATCTCAGAGTCACCGTAAACTTTGGATTGGACACTAAAATAGTTACCAGGGATGTACGACGAGGGCGGTAGGCTACATCAGAGTGTCCAGAACCACCGAAATTTTGATTTTCATGTAAATTTAGTTTAATTTTAGAGATAGTTTCACACATTTTAATAAAATTTAGAATTATATTGAATTCACATCCCCATCAGCCCTGAAGTGAATTCCTGCATACGTCTCTGATGATTGCTCTTAATTATTTTTATATGTTATTCCTTTCTTGCTCTAACCCTTATTCTCATGTTTATGGTGGCTGAACTTGCAATTAAACGGCATCAAGGTTGTCACTGTTCATCCCAGCAAGTATTACTGCACACTTGTATGATCACCTTCAAAGTATTCCTCTTGCAAAGCATTGGCCCGAGGAGTCTTACACTCCATCCTTCGAAGTATCTTTGGGACTCTATTATTGGAATAGCCTTCAAAGCTGCCACCGTATTAGCATTATCGTAATCAATATCATCAAAATGGCTATTTACACTATTTTGATCCTTGAGTAAAGAAAAAAATCATTGGGGTTGAGATCAGGTGACAACACAACATACGTGCAACCATAAACAACAATGCATACCACTCAGCATGAAACCGTCACGCATCAAGGCATACTCTGCTGTGAGACACTGAAGTAACAGGTTCCTGGAACAATATAAAAGTGTTTTATAGTGCTGCACTCAATCACACACGGTGGCCAGTTCGGAAACTTAATTGTCAGACTTCGTATATACTGCACAAATAAATATTTTTCTACCAAATAAAAACTGTAAATTATTATAGAAAAGACGAATTACCTACTTTTAAGTGCTACAAAAGTTGTTAGTGCGGACTTTATCAGAGCTCAATGTTAGGCGTATCTACTTAGTAATATACTGTAATATAGTGACACTGTCCTGGAATATTCTTACTTTAATAAATTCAATTTTTGTGTCACCCTTGTGTCACCCGAACTACCGACCCGAATCGAGACCGTTGGTGCTCGAATATTCAGAAGATGAATATTTTAATACATCATTTCTTTTCCAGCTGAGAACCAGTAATCTGAAAAAAAAAAAACCCTTCTCTTTCAGATGATTTTAATAATATGTTTTAGTGATAGTTTATTTCATTTTGTTTAAGATGGCATATAACGAGGCAGATATAATTCGGAAACTAAAGTTAATTTTTAAAGAGAATATTGAAGATTTAAAAAAGGAAAGTAAAGTTGATTTTAAAGACACTTTTACTGAGGTAAAGAGCGAATTAGGGCAAAAGATAGACGATTTACGGGACGTATTTCGTGAAAATAGTCAGCAAACAGTAAATACTGAAAACAGCCAAGAAACAGAGAGCGCTGAAAACAAAACACCGGAATGCGAACCCGAGTTACAGTCAGATGTTCCTACTGGATACGAAACACCGGAAATTGAACCTCAGTTAGCGACTGATATTCCTAGTGTAAATAAAACATTGGAATTGAAACCTGAGCTAGAAACTAATACTCCTAATGAAAAGGAAACGCAGGAATTTGAACTCCAACCAGAGACAGGTAGTCTAAACCAACCTCGTAAGAAATCTGACAATGATTTCATTCATTCAGAATCTAGTGAAAATTACGAACATATGATTGTAGACAACAGAGGTCGCAAACGCACAACAACAGCTGTCACAAATCACAGAGTAAAAAAGCACAAACGAGGTTACAGTTATAGTAATAGGCAAAGATACGCAGACCGGAGCGTAAACAATACGAAATTTAAATGGAATCAGAACCAAGACCACACTCGAAAAGGCAGTAATAGAAACAGAAGGAGTCGTAAATCACGGCCACGTAACCTGAGTTATCACAAACTACACAGGAACCGCAACTTGTGTGACATCATTAAGAGTATTTTTGTACGTAGTAGTAATCATTGTAGGAATAGACGAACAAACCGTAATTATCAAAATAGAAATAGTAATCATAGGAAAAGAAAAAAAAGTAACCAAGACTTTGTGTGTTGATACAAATTTTTCTCCTAGGAGAGCGACTCATTTCTAAGCGATAAACATGTATTCATTTTTTTTTTTTTTTTTTTTTGCTTTTAGTTTTGGTGATGCATGGAAAAAATGAAAAGGAGAAATACGCATTTCTTTTAAACTCATTTTTGCTTCTAGCTTTTAACTGTTCAGCAAAGAGCAGATAACACGTTATTCTTTCTTTATTTTGATAAGATAGTCGCTGCATTTTTGACCACCTGTGTTTATGGTTACAAATAACGGGTGATACACAGCTGATTAATTCTTTTCCTCTTTTTGTCTTTGCTCCGTGTAGCACTTCATACCTCAGTCAGCTGTGCATTTGTGTTGCAAACCTTATCACTGACTTACTATTAGTTTAATGTCATTAATTTTTTCTTGTTTTCATTTCAGATGTTTGAATTTAGATTTGTTAGTAAATAATTAACATACCATATACGTAGGGGAATTGCATTTTAAAAGCAATTTGAAATCTTGGCGCGATTTCCGTATCCCCAGCCAGTGGGAAGATGTTTTGGCGTTATAATATATATTTTTATTGTTTTAAAATTTTAAAAAAATTCTTTTAGGATCCCTTCCCACTTTCGAAATTCTTAAATATGCTATTACATGTTATTTACAATTAATGTTTGATTTTCTTTTTAGAATTAAAAAATAAATAAATAAATAATGCATCGAGATGCATAGGAAGAGAAAATTTTTAGTTGTTCATTATATATACATTTTTATATTTGTCATTGAAACTTAGTACGTAATCTCATGCGTAGAATATGAAATTCTACATTTATAATCTATCACAAATTTCTTTTTTAGTGTTAATCTTAGATTTTCTACTTTCAGTAATCCATAATTAAGTATGCGTATTTTTAGGTTAAATATTTTGAGTATATTTTATTGTCTAGTAATATTCTAGTAAATATTTTAATGTTTATGAATCGTAACTGTATTGTGTACTTGTATGCTAATGTGTTACAATGTTTAGTTTATACATTAATTTTTAGAAAATTATATTTTAGTCACAGTATGTCCCAAAACTATTTGGAATTTATTAGTAAAATTATTATTGTTATGGAGGATTTTTTTTTTAAATCAACATGGCCCATTATTTATGAGGTTTCAGCCGTCTCTGAGATATTGATATAGATCCCGAAAAATAAACTTATTTTCTTTCTTTCCAACAGCATGAAGCCATAATGTTTTATGACAATTACTTTGTTAATTATTTCGTATGCTCGATGACTTTGAATTTTAATGTGTCAATAAGAACATTTTGAATATTTTGTAGCGAAGATGCCTAAGAAAGTTTAACTGTCGTGATATGACATAGCTGTTTTGTAGGGAATTTAATTGGATGTTTCAGATCGTCCAGAAAGTTGTAATGTCGTTGACTATACTCTTGTTTGTATCTCATGTTTTTCTCTTAATAGGTCTCACGTGTTTTGTCTTATAGAGACATATCTTTACGATGCTACGAGAGCATTTGTATTTTGTGTGTTTACACATCTTTTCTAGGTGGAAGACACGTTATGTTCCAGGGAACATACGCGTAGTTTACTGAATATTAATGTTTATATTTCAGTTTTGTATAGAAACATTTTGTAAGTGCCTATGGTTGCAGGCCTTTTCAAGTTTCTAGTTTTGCCTCGCATGTGTCGATGGCATATATCGTGTGTAAGTACGTGTAGTATTACACATTTTCCCACCTATGGTTTTGGTCAATTCATGGCGTAATGACCATTTATTTTCAGGAATGTTTGGACTAGTGAGTCAACTTCCTTGATTCAGACCTTTGAAAAACTTGGATCAATATTGAATAGTTTTCAACGCTATATTAATAAGTTCTTTTGCAGATAATACTCATATGTTCTGGTAACCCTACAATGTTTACGTTTTTGGAAGTGAACAACAACCATTATTCTAGGCCTACGCTAATAATAACTTTGTTTCAGAATGAAACCATTTGTTGTATTGAGTATTATTGAATTAAAGTCTCGATTTTCACGACGAGCAGATGGCATTTGATCTTATGGCGTGCCAAATTTTCTTCATACATGTCAACGAAATCACAATCTTTTCTTTGATATGCAGAATCATGCTTATTTCTTGGAATTACTATGAACGTCATTTTTGACACTTAAGTTTATTTTTTTTTATTTTTGAAAAACGATTTTTCGTTCTTTTCTGCCAAACAACACGAGGCACAGTTTTAAAAAAAAGGAGGACATACAGGTGAAAATCTTATTTTGTTTGTATATTGTCAGTTTATCATGTGTTTACATTTTCATTCATTTTACTTTTTCAATGATTTTCATATTTTTCAAATATATTATAGTGATATCGAAACTTTAACAATAATTTTAATATTTCAGTACCTTTAACATATTTGCTATTTGCATATTCATTCGTATTTTGATATTTTAAATAGAGATATCAGTATATTTACTAATTTTTATTGAGATATTTGATAATTCTTTAAGTCGATGTTTTCTTGAATAGTTATTGAGTGTGCGTATTTACTTCATATTATCACAAATAAAGTGATCGAAACGGAACACTTAAACATTTTACGAGAAGTATTTGTGTGTTTAAAAAAGAAAAAAGTAAGAATTTTAATAGCCCTACAAACGCTTTCAGCGAACTTTACAAAGAAAAAAGTTATCATACAGGTGTTTAAACTATACCACGTTTCTCACACCAGTGTTAAAAAAAAAAAATCTCCCCTTTTTCCCTCATCAACTCATCGTTGGAGAACCATGGAGGATACTCACACAGAAAGACAGCATGGTTTCAACATGTGAAGAAACGGAAGATAAGGAAACCCAACTGCACCAATTGTTCAAGAGGATCTTATTACTTCATGGAACACTTGGATTGGACATTGCTCATGCAGGAACCTCATCACTTTGTAGTGAGTGGACAAGTTCTTTAACTATTTTAAATAGCCCTTTTTCAGGTGAAAAACCATTCATCGTCTATGCACGTAAGTCTCACACCATATGACAGTGTTGCCAACTAACTAATTTTAAATTTCAGGTGAAAAACCTAATTTTATTCATATTTCGTCATACGGCCAAGGGTTCTCAACCTGTCTACGTGTGCACTTGACAGGTCGTTCCACGTTTCAGACGCCATATATAACCGCTACCAGGTTATAGAAGGATTTTTTGTGGACACTCTGTATATTTCGTAAAGACTGTGATCATTATTTTCGATTTATACTTTATTCTGCAACGCACATAAGTTCTTTCTTCGGTGGGAATTGCTTCTTTCCCACACAGTTGGACAAAGAAGTCTTTCATCGTTTTCTCATATATATATATTTAAAACATTGCTTTTGCTGAGAACATTTCAGTTAGTGACTAACCATTTCAGTGTTTCTCCCTGACTCATTATATGCACAGTATATATTTTATAGTTATTGGGAACTGAATTAAGTGCTTTCTTTAATCACTTATGGAAACATTATAATAGATTAGAGAAATACGGGTTGACCAGATGTCCCAGTGGCCAAAGTGGCACCAACTGCGTTGTTTCGTAGTCCCTTATCTGTACTTTCTCACGCCAGTGTTATCGCTGTGTCTAGTGCATTATAGGCAGTTGACTAAAATTAACATAAATTGTTTTCTATATTCTGTTTGTATGTGCATACAGGTGAGTTAACTGAGTAATTTTTGAAATGAACTGCCAACACTTTTCCGTTGATCATTGCAACCCGTAGCTTGAGCTTGGATGCTCGAGGAGTTCGACTCCGGTGTTGTACGCAGCCACCACGCACGTTGCGTGGGTTAAGTTTTGTGAAGGGGCACAAGCTATTTAGCCGGTGAAGGACGATTTCTTACGGCTAGCCCCAACTAGTGAAATCCCAGGTCCGCAGACCTTGTGCGTTTAAAAAGTTATATACGCGCCCTCCAATATCAGTATTCCACTGTGGAGATCTTCTTTTCGTTTATTTACTAAAGATTCACCTTTACGCTGCAGGACTGTTCAGAGTAACAACTGGATTCATCGTGGGACGATACAGACAACTTTTCCCCAGTGCTAATCCCCCAAGTGTGTCAAGGGTGTGAGAGAAGAATTTGTAGTGATATCTGAATCGTAATCATATATATAAAGGGCTATATTGCCCGAAAAGGGCAAAGCGTAATTTCAGCGACTAAAATTGTTATACATCCTCAGTGTTCAGTGTTGTGTTCATTTCTCTTCGTTATTTTTTTTATTATTTTTTTTAATATACTAGTGCTCTAATAAATAAGTATAGTGTTATTTAATCCAGTGTGTTTTCGTTGTTTGTATGAGTGATGTTTGTGTGCGTTATGGTCTGGATGACCGTCTGATCGTCTGTGAGGTTTTCGAGAAGAGACACCCGAACCTCTCGGCGCCTAATGCTCATCTCATTATTGAGACCGACGAGCTTTTTGGAAACAGTTTGTAACCTTTCTTGGAGAGGTCCTTCATCGTCCTGTCCAGGTAAGTTAAAGTATCAGGAGTATACTTATTGGTAGTACCACGAGCCACGGACAGCGACAGAATACGGAGTGGTTACAAATAAAAAGTCGCCCGAACACCGACCCGAACTCCAGGCGATTACAAATAAATGGCCGCCCGTACAGTGACTTGAACTACAGTCGGTTACAACGAATTACCTACTTTTAAGTGCTACAAAAGTTGTTAGTGCGGACTTTATCAGAGCTCAATGTTAGGCGTATCTACTTAGTAATATACTGTAATATAGTGACGTTGTCCTGGAATATTCTTACTTTAATAAATTCAATTTTTGTGTCACCCTTGTGAGTACTACCAACGTAAATTCGCATTTGCTAAACCCTGGAAGGCGAATATTGCATTCAAGATTTGGCTACATTTTTTCTCAATGTTCCATATATAAATTCCATTGACATGTTATTGAGAGAATGATTAAAAGGCGCAATTAATATCACCTGTGCATGCACTAATGTTGCCTATTGCTGAATTAATTTGCCTATAAGAGGTTTCCTTATGAGAAATGACTTCGGAAAAGGATACCGTACATAAAGCATTGCATTTCCTCGTCTGTCCGATTTGGGTGATTTTTAAATACCGGTATGTTGTAGCTAAAAACCCTGCAGACAATTGTGTATATAGGACCAGCACCTTATAACCAACCATGTAATTTCCAGAGGTCATCAAAAGTCACACAACGGTGTTCACAGAACTGGTTCAAACTTGGCATACAAAAAATATTTATGTGTTATACTGGGTTACGGCAAATGAGGATTGTCCACGTGGCTAACCGTGTGATCTCCAGAGTCACCATAAATCACGATACCGGTTGGTCTTGAAGTGGCTGTATTTCCCAGATGGAAACGTCAGTTGTTCTAATGGACGTGTGCAGAGGAAAACGTCGTTGGGGAAAAGGCGTTTCGGCTGCATCCCGTTCAAACTCCGTTTAATTGTGTAATCATTAGTTGCAGATATTGCAAGTAAATATAAGAAGGTATGAAAACTTGCGGTGATAGGAATAGTAGGAAGACTTGAAATAAAAGTAATTAAGTCGGTTAAGTGGTAGTGGCAGGGGGGTGGAAAGAGCTGAGCCTCAAGGTGAGGTGGGTAGATTGTGAGGGAGCAAAAGATCTCAAAGTCAGCTGACAGCGACATTCTTCGTCCAGACACTTACAGAAAATGGCGTGCTACGTATGCGTAAAGACGTTTCGAGCTGGCCTCATGAGCAGGTTTACTGGAGCAGAGAGTGATGAAATGAAGGGTGTGCACAACAGCATCGAGAAGAGGCTAATATGCCATCAAAAGAATTAGACAATGATTGTTGGCTATTCTCTAACTGCAACAAACGAATAATGATCGAAAGTCACCTTCTGGGTCGGAGGTCGGGGGTGTGGAAAGTGTTGAGGCAGCATGGAGAGAAGCGTTCAAGTTCCCTGCTCCAGGCAACGGTAAGACTGATCATCCGGCTGACGTCTCCCACAACACGTTTCGATTTGTGACCTTCCATTACATCACTACTGCATTTTGTATCGCAAGTTAGCGACAGTTCCTACAACACCCATTGTGTGACCTTTGGTTACCTCTGAACGTCACAGGGTTGGTCTTAGGGAGTTGGCCCCATATAAACAATTGACTGGGGGATCAACAGCTACAATATATAAAAAAAACCACCCAAATCGGATAAACGAGGAAATGCAATGCTTTTTGTATGGTTGTTTTCGATTAAACCATAATTTTAGCTTTAGTCTCCTACGGTTTTTCAAGAAGTGTCGTCTGTAAACATACTCCAACCATTGTTTTAGTTTTCTGTTATAAAAAACGCTTTAAACCTTTTCCACGTAAACCAGATTACAACATGTATTACGTGTATATGAAGAAAATATTGTGGAAAGGGAAGTTTTATGAAACGTAATATTTTTTACAGTTTATTAAATTAAAGCACATGATGAAAACAAAAAACTATTTTATTATTCAAATAAAATTTTAATAAAAAAGAACGAAAACAAGCTGAGAGAGAGAAAATGAAATACGGCACGCACAATGTAGAAATCCCTTTGAGAATACTAGAGGAAAATGTTGAGTACAGATATAAAGTCTAGCAGAGGCAAGCGTTGGGATGGATCTCACATGACATATAAAAGCTTATTGGTATTGGTTGCGTGCACTTTCGAGCTGTGTGGATAAAGGAGATTTGACACGAGTGAGTCCACATCATAATACTTGATTCTACATTTAATCGTGTCATTTGAAACCAAGCAAGGAACAAAACAAAGATATTTTTTAATTTGTAATTTTTGCTACATGAATAAAACGATTTTATTGTTTTCTCTTAGTACAAATATATGTTTGAAAAATTTACCTAAATAGATTAATTCAGGAAGTTGATGAAACAACATACACAGTGAAAAACCAAAAAGAAAAACAAAGGAAAAACAGATAGAAAGAAAAATGAAATATTTCAAGTTTACCTTCCATGGTTTATGCCGTATACCATAAAGAAGATGGTTATAGTGAAAATGAGTGAAAAGATGGAAATAAAAAATGTGGGAGGAAACAAGAGAATCCCTAGAAAATCCACACACATGGTCTTTGTCCACCATAAAGCTCGCTGGGTGAGATCTGGGATCAAACCAGGGACCCCTATCTATCAGAGACGAACGCTCCATAGTCCCAGTGAAATACTCACGGTGTGCGAAGCAAGATTGGTAGTAGCATTGTGGAACTTTTCCAAACAAGAATATGTAGAAAATTTGTTCATGGAATAATGTTAAATAACATAGAAAATGAAGCGAAATTTTTCAGTTTCATGTCCCATGATTATGCCGCCTAGACTAAAGGGGACAGTGATTATGAGAAATGAATGCAATAGTGAAATGAATAAAGTGGGAGGAAACGGAAAAACGCCGGGAAAAGCCACGAGCACGGTGTTTATTCACCACAAAGCCTAGTTGGCGCGTACTACGATTGAACCAGGTACGCTACACACCCCCATCAGGAAGTCGCGGTCGGATAGAGGGATTGCCGCCATCGACGCACCCGTCTGCGGTGGCACGACGATCTACTTGTTCAAAGTTGCCGACCTTTCGCCGAGGCGGCGAGCGGTTGAAAATCGTAAAATAAAATACCCTTTGCCGACTGTTGCCGACCGTCAGAATCAGCAAAACAGTCGGAAAGGCCTCTTTCCGACCCTCTACCGACTACTTATGCCGGCCTCTGTTCGACGGCGGCGCCGACGCATTTAATGCTCACTGCCGGCTGTTTGCTGACTACTCGGAAGGCAAGTATTCGTCGCGGTCCAAAGACGCCGGTGTCCGCCGCCGACAATCCGACCGCAGCATCTGGTCGGCATGGACAAATTGTCCGACTATAGGCGGCAGGGTCCTGATGGGGGACCAGAAGAGAAAGCGGTATCTTCCTTTTTTAAATTCGCCCCAACCAGGGTATTGTTCGCCCTAAGTATCTCACGTACATTCAATGTAATCCAAATATGACATGGATACGAACACAGAAATATGGGGGACAGTCAAAATTTCGACCATGCTTTTCAGGGGGATTCGAATTCCCAATTGACTTCACCTCTTAATAGTCAGCCTAACGCCTCAGACTGCTTGGTTACCCTACAGGATACCACTGAGCCACCGTGCCGTCCTTAAACAGCGTAGAATAAAGGCAAGGTAGAAAAACTTAAATGAAATGAAATATGGAAAAATCTCATATTCGTTGGAAGCAACAAAATCTACGTGCACGGTGCTCTTTAAACACAATCTGGCGTGATTTCTAATCGAATCTGGGATCCTTTGCATAGCAGTTACCACACCAGCACTAACTTGTTTGTTTCTTGTAAGTTTCATGTTCCTATCAGCATTGAAATTTCATAGAGCTCCTCCGTGGCAAAGCGGTTAGCGTACGAGCCTTTGGCGTGGAAGACTCGGGTTCGATTCCCGGCGGTAGCTCATATGGTTCGGATCCTACGTTAATCCGTAGGTCCTGTCTCATATAGCCTTGCTGCTGAAAGGGACATTAAACTAAAAATCGACTCAACCCCAAAATTTCATGACTTCAATATATAATTAAATATGTTATTCGAACTACATTAACTCCCCTGGGAACCCGATTCCCTCACACTAAAATAGTTAAAAGCTAACCATTTAACCACCAAGAAGACACATTTATGAGGTACCATGTATAAATATGTATTAAAATTAAAAGTAATCTTTAACAACAGTTTTGTAAGCACAATTTGAATACAAATTAGAAATGGGCTGTTTCCGGTTTTAATATTGACACCTATAGGATAAAAACTAGGCGATAGGCGATAGGCATCTACTCAACGTTTCAAGAAAGAATGGCAGCTGTACTCATACTATTTTACTAAAACTGGCAATACTAAAAATCTAATAGGATTTGTGGTTTTAACGTTGATCTTCATACGGAAAATGGTAGTAGATACCGACAAGTGGCTCTCTGGAATTGATTTAGCGAATATCAAATAAAGATACCATTTTCATCAGTAATACCGGTACCCTACTAAAACAGGAAATGCCAGGAATTTACTAGTACCTTCTGTATCAATATTAATCACCATAAGAGTAGAAACAGTAAGGGGTACTGAGTAATAACTTTGTGATTTGAATACAATATCCGAGGAATAAATCCTAATTTTTGGTTTTATTAATCTAATGCAAAAGTATGAGTATTGAATTTGCAAGGTTTAGAAGTTGTAACGTACTTGTTTAGTAATGAGAGTGAAAAAAAAATACCATTCATTAGTCAGGGTCACAAAAGGTCATCCTCAATATCTAAGGGAAAAAATGAAATGAAATCTTTAAATTTTACGTCCCACGGTTATGCCGCTTAGACTAAAGGAGACGGTGATGATGAGAAATGAATGAAAGGGTGGAATGAAGAAAGTGGGAGGAAACGGGAGAACCCTGACAAAACCCACGGGCACGGTGTTTGTCCACCACAAAGTCCACACGGAGTGAGCTTGGATCGAACCACGGACACCAAGCATCGGAGGTGAACGCTCTACCACTGAACCACCACGTCCCCCAATATCTAACGGAGTAATCATCGAATAGTAAGTACCAAAATTATATACACGAATTTAATACAACTACCTAGGCATTTCTCAATTTGCAGTATATAACTGTTCCGTACTGGAAAATGTTTACAACAGGCATTCACATGAAATTCCAAAAAATACACGATTTTTTCAACTATCTAAATTAAGAGTTTTAATGCACAGCAGTATTTAATGGAAATTAAGTAGCCTAGTTATTATACATAATTAAATATTGAATACAAAGATCATTTAATATAACATTCAACCATTAATGCAAATCCATTGTAATATAGAACTACTCCAGACATCAAACAGTACATTTAATTTAAGATTCAAAATCTATGCAATTTTTACGCTTGGAACATTGAATAGTATTAAATCACTACTAATATAAATACACAAAATAAATTGATAAATTTCTTATCAACGACTTGAAAAGTTATATTGAATGGCGAACAACGGTATCATTGTTGAACTTTTTAATAACAGAGTAAAAATTTAACACAGAACAGATTCACCAGTTTACAATAACATATATCTTAACTATAATTCTCAATATCACAAGTGTTCATTAAATTACTGAAGTCTTGATAGAACCTTAGAAATTATTACTTTTACAACACTTGGTCAACAACGGTTTCGCCAGTTCTAATTTTCCCTGAAATCTGTCGTAATTTCTCTGAACAGAATTCCAGTCAGAGTTTATAATTTCGGCCGCAAGATGGCACTGATTCCACTATTCAGCAATATCAACTCAACAACCTACATCATTTCCATAAGTCACTTAAATTTTTTTCCCCATAAATTTATAACATATAACGAAGTCTACTGTAGTTTTACACTGTGAACCAAAACTCATTTGCCATTGTAATAAGACGCCCATATCTTGGAATCCCTTAAGGTACATAGCTACGCCCATATCTTGGAATCCCTTAAGGTTATATAGCTACGCCCATATCTTGGAATCCCTTAAGGTTACATAGCTACGTCCATATCTTGGAATCCTTTATGGTTACATAGCTACGCCCATATCTTGGAATCCCTTAAGGTTACATAGCTACCCATATCTTGGAATCCCTTAAAATTACATAGATACGCCCATATCTTGGAATCCCTTATGGTTACATAGCTACGCCCATATCTTGGAATCTCTTAAGGTTACATAGCTACCCATATCTTGGAATCCCCTAAAGTACATAGCTACGCCCATATCTTGGAATCTCTTAAGGTTACATAGCTACATGAAATATGGTGTTTAATCTTAGTCTTTTTATCTAAACTAACACAGCCACACACACACACACACACAATAAAAATTCTGTCCACCGGAACTCAGAGTATGGATTCGATATTTTGTTACACAGAATCCAAATTTTGAAATCCCGAGACAATCGTCCGTATCAATTTTTGGTGCGCGAAAATCGTATGTGCTGTCTCACGTACCAAAATTCGCTAAAGTGTGTCGCCCATAGGAAAAATGGACACGATCGATCGTCTTGGGGTTTCGAAATGTGGATTTTGTGTAACAAATTACATTGATTTCATACCCCGGGGACCACTGCACTGAACTTTTATTTTTTATGCGTGGCTGTGTAATTGAACAATCTTATCAGCGTTTTTAGACGTTTTATCTACGTAGAATGGATGAAAGCGCTTTCCCAAGATGCCGAAACGAGAGTTCGAATTTTGTGCTAAACATCCAGTGCAGGCGAATTCTGCTATATAAGAGAACCTGAAAGAAGAATATAAAATTGTGCTCATAGTAAAACGTGGGCGGGGAAGGGTTTTCTAGCTGCTTTTTACAAGGTAATGATGATCAAGAATCTTTAAAGTGTTGAGATATACTTCAGTTTAATATAAAGGTATTTTAAATTACCACACACATTCATAATTTGTTCCATTTCGTCTTATGAACGAAAGGTTACACGAAAAGTCTAAATATTATGCAGAGGACAGTCTTGCATGTCAAAATTTTTAAAAAGTAATACAAAAAACTACACAGCATGTCTCCTATTAACAATAATAATAATAATAATAATAATAATAATAATAATAATAATAATAATAATAATAATAATAATAATAATAGCTATGAATGCTGAGCAGTGACTGAGCTATCCCAGTGGCTAGCGCGTCTTTCAAGGTAGGCGTGAGAAAAGTTGTATTTTGTCCCCGAAATTACAAAATGAAATGAAATGAAGTCTTTGTTTAACGTCCCTATGCCTGTTAGGCTAAGGGAAACGGATGACTTAGGTTAAGTTAATGATGCTGGAAGAATTGGTGGAATGAGAATTTGGGGAAGCGAAAGTAATCCGAGAGACCCCACTTAGACAATGTCGTCCACCAGAAACTTACCTGGCTGGGAATTGAACCAGAGACCCCATGCACTAGAGCCAAGCGCTCTACGACTGAAGCACTGTGCCCTCTTCCCCCGCTGAATTTGCAGCCGATCAAAAAATTGTGGCCAGTCATAATTCTTTGAAAGCCATAACATTCTTATTTACATCGACAGTTTGAGCAAGATCTTTGCACCAACCCAAAACAATATTGTTCCTATGCAGGGGGCAGCGGTGGCTCAGTGGTCCAACTCCGGTGCTTGAGGTCCCTGGTGCGATCCCAGCTCGCGCCCTGTGAACTTTGTGGTGGACAAACACGTTGCTCGTGGGTTTCCTCGAGGTTCTCCAGTTTCCTCCCACGTTTTTCATTCCACCATTTCATTCATTTCTCATCACCAACGTCTCCTTTAGCCTAACTGGCATAAGCGTGGGACGTACAACTGAAAAAAATGTTCCTACATATGGTTGCGGATATATAACCCTTGAAAAAGAAGTAGGTGACTGGCAAGGCCGTACCTTGTTATCTTGTGTTATTGAGTTTAATTCGATTAAATATATTTTACTCTTTATGAAAGTAGACACATGTAACAGCAACGTCTGACAAGGAAATATTTCTACATACAATTTATTTCGTTCCATTTAATTGTGGAAATAGAACATTAATAGGTATAATTGCTTCATTTTGTGCTTTCTGAGCAATTTCTTCTCTCCTATGTCGCTTCTACCATATAAACCTTTGCAAGTGTATTTTCTTTTTTCCGTTTTTGGAAACTCCATGTATCTTGTTCTTGTAATTTGATTACTCCTCCCAAGATTCCAGACTAAGCGTGAGAGTTAATGTTATATATTACAAGTCCCTTCTTATTCCTTTCACATTCATTTCAAACACAGGCTCATACATAATTAAATCTATTCAGATCAGAGGCGGAAATTTGACGAGTTGTTTCATAATCAGAGTTTTTTTTTTTTTAAAAAAAAATGTTATATTTAACTCCTAGCAGTTCTTAATTTTTGCAGACAATTAAAATCCTTTAAAAAATAGAAATAAAACATATCCTTGGACACTTTTATTTTCTTTTACTCGAGTGCATCTAAATGCCTACTTGATTTCTGATTCAATTGGAAGAGTTGTAATTTTATTTCCAGTGCAGAGCGGCTACATGTAGCGTAAAACATTTTTCCTCATGGCTTCTCGCTATTCCATAATTAATTAAATCACGGAACAAAACAGGATAATTTTTTGTAGAAATTATATTTCGTGTTCCTTTTTTCTCTCTTTAACCACGAAAAAATATTTTCACTCTGAATGATACGGATGATGATGATGCTTTGAGCGTAAGTACTAAGTTGAAAATGAAATGAAATCTTTCAGTTTAACGTACTACAATTATTTCCTTTTGGCTAAAAGAGACGAGAATTAATGCAAATGAATGATAATAGAAGAATGGGTGGAATGAGCAAGTAGGAGTACTCAAGGACGCCGATTTTTTCTGTATTTTTTTTTGGGGGGGGGGCATTCAGATGCAGAAGGTATACCTATATATATGAGGATGTTAGGACAAATTGCAGTCAAATTATGCCAAATATTGTATATTCATAGATACAATAGGGGACCCACATGAGCTTTGGGGGTCACACCCCTGGCTCCCCAGGATCGGCGCCCTTGGGAGGTACCCCGAAAAAACCCATGGACGCTATGTAGCACTAGGTTGAATTTAGACAGTTTGTTGATACATTAACCGTTTTGGCGATCTACTCGATGGCGTAAAGTCATGAACGAGGAATTTTCTTTCTTTTCTTTTCTTTTTTTTTTCACTTTCACTCAATAATTGATTTTTCTTCTAAAAGAACATAAATTCTGTTGAACTGTAAAAAAGGATCACGGACAAGCACTTTCAATTTCGGCTGGTAGATGCCAGCACCTGAAGGGCATTTTCTGCCATCTAACGGCGAAATGTTTAGCATCTACTACTTTTGCAAAAACAGGAAAACATAATTCTCTTTCGCTCAAGAGTTATCGTATGTACTAATGGATTCACTCCGTTAACCAACTCGATCAAAATAACTGCGTTAGCTATTTACTTTTTTTTTTTTTAAAGAATAGAACTCAAAAATCTGCATCCGTCCAAGAGTTATCTTGTGTGCTAACGGACGTGTTAACTCCATTAACGAATTCGTTAGACAAAATTGCCCTAACTATCTATTGCGAAGAAACGATAATTTAAATATTCGTTTCCATTTAAGAGTTATTGTGTGGAGCAACGGACGTACTAACAATACAATATTATAAGTTCAACAGAATTATAAGATTAGATTAGTTAATAATATACTTTATAATAATTAGATTAATAAGATTAGTTCAACTTTGTGTGACCCTAACAAATCAAAAATAAATTAAAAATTGACATAGAGGTAGCCCATAGCTTGGTTATTATAAATCAAATATAGTTTTTCAAATATAGTTTTCTGTTCAGATCTTTGGAGCCCGAGTTATAAGCTATCAAATTTTTCGTAACTTAGAACAAACATGCACAGAATAAACCTATTGAACACTAATTTGAGCCATAAAAAAGTAAGTGGTGAGACGGTTGATAAGTTATGTTGTACATGGGATTTGCACCGCAAAAATAGATTATTTTAATCCTTTAGCGCGCAGCTTTGCACATATGCAAAGTTTACTTTGAAATTGTATTACACCATGTAGTTTCTAGTTCGGGCATAGAAAAGCAGCTTTGCGTATTAGCTAAGATGCTCTTTCACTAACGAAGTTCTGAATTTCCTGCTAGATGTTATAGTAAGCCATAGTGGACTCTTTGTCTTACTTGTTCCACGCGTAATTACACAAAATTATCATGTTTGAGCTTTCTTTGCACGTTTACGTGGACAGGTTATGAACTGTTGACTTTTTATGTGTTAGACAGAAATGTAATGAGTGCTAAAGTGCAAGTACGCTGACATTCGTCGCCTTTTATTGGTTCTTTCTGGTTTTAGTGGACTTCGCAGAAATCAACGCGCACCTTTGCATATACCCTATATGCAAACAACATAAAATATCCCATAGACCCCGTATTATTTCCGTTAATTTTTTAAAAGAAATTCCCGTGTTTTCTACACTGAAATCACTGCAAATTAAAAAAAATATATATGATTAGAAAAATGGTGCGTTAAAAGATTAATACAATTTAATTTTAATACAGGTCAGTGGTCCCAGAAGAAGTAACAATTCAACGTGTTATTTTAACATCAAGTATGTTGTGTTACGGTTAACACAGGCTTTGTCTTACCGGTTTCACATAGAACGGATGTTGAGCGATATGAAGAAAATAATACGGCGATGATGTTAAGAAACCAAGTGAATGAGCAAAGGAACGCAGATATAGGAACAGCGTCGTGGTATTCTTTCAGTATATTCCTCGTGTCTTTAGCAAAACCCCACCTCGCATGTTAAACTTTAGTACTAAAATGTAGCTGTATTATTTGCCAGCGATTAGCCAAACCTTCTATATTTGCTAAGAACGATGGCTTAACAAATGTACCACACCTATCTCAAAGTCCTTCGTAGCTGATTAGACACAGCTATCTTTAAATTTAATGTGCACAGTGCCTTACGCAGATATTGTTAATATCTAAGTAACAGACATTAGGTATTTCTATTAGTATTTTTTAAAATTTTTTTGTTATGAGCAAAGTTATACGCGATATATTTGACAATTAAAGCAAGTAATGAATAAAGCATTATACTTTCTGTAATGTTTTACGAAAGTAATTCTATGATACATTAATACATTTCGTGTCATTTTATACTAGCACAAGAGCTACTATCAGTTCTTGGTATTCTCGTACTTTATACCGGTGTATTTCAACCCATAAATATCATGTCATATGGTCGATTTCACGACTACATTTTTACAATTAACTCGCAAATCCGTTGGAACTGTAGTAGCATCTGCTATGTGTCCAAATTTAACATAACTAAAGTAAGACAGATCTAGTGTGTTGTAATGAACGCAACTTCTTCTCTTTTTTTTTTTTTTTTTTTTTTCTTTTAGTGTGTGTACTAATAATAAGGATTTCTTAAAGTCAATGAAAGATCATTTTTTCCCTGCAATAGACATAATTTCAGTCCCACTTGCAGATATTCATATCTGATTATCTGGTATATGCATCATCTACATCTGCTTAGATTTAAAAAAAAAAAAAAAAAAAAAACTTTATTTTCTGAAATATATCGCTCCCCAAAATTGTGTAGATTTCGATCTATACATCCAAAGAAGTATTTCTCTTGAATATCAGAAGAACACTATTCAGAAAGCATACTGATTGAGTATTAGCGCGCACTGATCTATGTTCATATATATCGACCCCCGTCTTCGATAAAGGATACATTTCTTATTGGGTTATTAGTCCACAAACTGCAGGAGGATCTAAGATTTTACGCCGTCAGTATTTATCATTTTAGATGGATAAGAGGAAAGTTCTTTAAATATGAGAAAAATCAAAATTAAATGAATTTTAACAAATAATGTAATTAGTTTGTGAATTTCTATATAGAAATATGAATAAAATAAATGTTTGCATATATAATACAATAGATCTACCCAGTCTATTTTATAGGCAAAAGAATAAGCTTTGTTAACTGATATGGATCATCTCAATATTGTTTTTGGCATGGCAGCAATTAAATGAAAATTTTCAACTCTGAAATAGTCCATATACGTGTTTAAGTAACTAACATGAGCGCTCCTAGCTTCAATTCCCAGTTGAGGTAACAAGCTTCGGATATAAAATTAATAATGATTCAGATTCCATTTGAAGTAGTTGATCCTATATAGTTTAGCCTCAGTGCTGAGGAAATATGTTAAATTTCTCTCAATTGTCCAGTCAATAAACAAAAATAGACTTCTCTATTGGAGAGAGAGAATATCTAAATTCTGTTAATTATTTTACAAAATATTAATAATACGTTAAAATGTTATATTATTATTTTTAGAATAAAAGAAATATGAAGATTTGTTCGTTCAACATTAACTACAAATGATTTAACAAAAGCAATATAATTATGATAAAGCTGAGAAATATATACTGAATTGGACAGGTAATTATGTTGTATCGAATTCTGTTTGTTTCAGGTAATTATATTATCATGAAATTGCTAATACAGAATGTGACATTTATTGTGGTTGAGATTGTATTCTGAATGGGTAAATTGATTTTGTACAGCATTGTCAAACATTATTGCCATTTAATTCCTGTTATTTCATGCAATCGAATATTGGAAAATATTCACAAACAACCAATCAATTTAGAATTACTCCCCATAAATAATGGATATTAATAATCAAGTAGCGGCGCCTTTTATACATGAATTCTGCCCATTCTATCATTAAATATAGGGTAACTTAGAAGGATTAAATAAAATATTTATATATAATTCAAGAACTATTATGATCTAGTATTCAATGCGCGAGAGATTTCTACCGAACAACTGTTTGTTGCTACAGCCTGGAAATAATTATTCTCATAGAAAAAAATACATAATCTTAGATTTGCAGACAGTATCCCACTGTTAGAAGACTCTAAGCGTTAAAAGCAGAGGCAGGCCTTATGGAGCAAATTTAAAATGAAGATGAAAAAGAGGAAAACAAAAATTGTAAAATTCGAAAAAAAAAAACAAAGCAACAAATAAAATGAAAGTCTAGATAATTCATCTGGTGAAAGAGATGCGGGAATTCTATTATTTAGAGAGTACAATATAAAAATGAAATGACATCTTTGAGTTTTACGGGTCCCACGGTTCCGCCGGTTAGACTAAAGGAGACGGTGATGATGAGTAATAAATGAAATGGTGGAATGAAGAAAGTGGGAGGAAACGGGAGAACCCCGAGGAAACCCACACATACGGTGTTTGTCCAGTTCAAAGCTCAGTAGGCGGGGGCTGGGATTGAACCCGGGACCCCAAACACCAGAGGTGAACGCTCTACCACTGAGACACCGCGACCCTTAATACAATATAAGCGATAATAGGTGCAAAGAAGATGTAAAATTCATAATCCTAGGTAGTTCTGGTGAAGAAAGCCTTTGAGAAGTATAAGAGATTCTAACCTGAAATGAAAAAAAAAAAAAAACACTGAAGCACATTGATATGATTAAAAGGATACAATCAAAATTCTTGAAATTACTTAGTTATAGAAAAACTGTCATGTATCTGAAATACGAGTCATATTCAGAAATAGTACAAAACTGCAATATGCACACTTTGAAACAGCGGAGATAACACAGTGATCTTTTACTTTTAGACAAATTATTACATGGTAAAATTGACTGTCCCAATCTTACATGGATTTCATGTTCCGTCAGGTAAAACAAGTCTCGCGTAGGAAATAACAGTACATTTTACTGCAAAAAGGCAAGAACAATTATGCTCGCTAAGTCTCCTATATGGAGGATGAGTGCTTCGTACAAAGCAATTGAAAGGATGCCTGGGATAGATATATTTGGAAGTCAGAGACAGCATATACACCGTAAGAATAAACTTTAAAATATGTGTGATAAGAAAAAAATATAAATGTATAATTTTGTTTCAAATATAAGTGTGGGTAAATATATTTATAAGGGAATACCACTGTAACTGAGCTTAGAGCTAGTTGTGTCAAATAAGTAAATAAATATTGGCATGCAACTGAAGGAAAGGCTGATAGATACGTGTATGCCTTTTTGTGTTGTGTGAATGTGAGACATACAACAGTGAATAGAAATCCTTGAAATCTGGATTGATTTGATTTTAGTTTAGCGTCCCCTTCAGCAGCGAGGCTATATATGAGACGTGGACCTACTGATTAACGTGGAATCCGATCCACATGAGCTCCCGCCGGGAATCGAACCCGGGTCTCTCACGCCAAAGGCCCGTACGCTAACCGCTTAGCCACGAGAGAGCTCCCTTGAAATCTGGAGTTAGAGAAGAATGTCGAAAATTACACAGTGAATAAGGTATCAAATGGAGTAATACTGGAAGATAAAATGAGTATACTAAGGACAATTTCTAGAAAAAATCTTACTTTTCTTATCTATGGTCCAACTGTGATACAACGGAGACGATTGATTAGAGAAATTGAATGATTATGGAAGAATAGTTCTTATGAGAATGTGAGAGAGTGTTTGTAAAAACCTCGAGAAAACTAGCGGACACGATGTTCTCCACCAGAAACTCTCAATACCTCGGATCTAATCAAGGACATCTATTAACGTGTTCTCTTTTCCACTTAGAAGAATTCCTCTTCAGTTTTATATTCTCTTCGTCGTACTTCTCATACCTTCTAGATTCGAGAGAGATATGAACCCAGAAAATCAAGGATGGTTGAAATTGTGCATGCTTTTGAGAGAGATTCGAACACGGAATGCGTTCCGGCCCAGCTAGTAAGCCACCGTCTCTTAGATGATTAAACACGGTATAAGACATAGCGTAACCAAGCTATTGTGTATAAATTGATTTGTAGAAGGAAAGTGTTTAGAAGTCGACGCTGTTGAAATATACATGCAAAATAAAGCAACATATAAAGAGGGAAACCTACAAGGAAATGACAAGTCTAACGCAGCTTAGAGAAGAATGAAAATATTCAGCGGTTGTTAAGCTGAAGAGAATAAAGTGGAACTTCAACTAATTATTTTTTAAGCGTCTAACAACAATGGCTAATTCCATAAAGACTTCAGAAAGTATTCCGCCAACGCCAATACATTATGTTCAATGTTTGGGTATAACAGTTATTATTTCGAATGAATTTAAATAACTTTTGAGAGAACTCTGTATAATTCAAGGTCAATGAGACTCAAAATGAAATGGACAAGATAAACTAAATATGGCAATCCTCAGCCTACCAATTCGATCGATAGGTGCCAACTTGAATTACCCTGCTAATGTAGACCGGTAATGAGTTCATAATTGGATCAATTAAAATTATTGCTGCATCTAAGGCTAACAAATCGTCACACAGCTAAATAAGAAAAGCAATAGCCGGAAATGATTAGTTGTACGAGGTGCATTCAATTTATAACAACTCCTATTTTTTTGTCAGTAACTAATCATATCAAACCTATCAAACTTATGTCTACTCACTTCTGAAATATTTCTCATAATATCGACGCCATGATTCTATGCCCGCAGCAAATGCTTTTTTAGGAGTCTGGTTTGGCCACTGGAAAATCGGCACGGCTATTGCTCTTCGTTTCAGGATTGAAAAACGATATCCATTGTCACAATCGAGAGAAAGAAAGTCCCATTCATGCCGTCATCATGCTTGGGAATCGCCTTACATCATGTCACGCGCGCAGCCTTGTGGTCGTAAGTATCATAAGGAGTCATCACTCTCACCGCTTCAGCTAAAGTTCTGTGTGTTTAAGGTGTTGCGATCTCTGTTACGCATTGACAACAAGTGTTCGCGTGATTTAAAACAAACAGCACATTTGTATCTATCCTGAGGAAACATTAGGGGTGTTATTACTTAAATGCACCTCGTATATCAACTGTTGTAGATAGATGTCCATAGAGTGTTATGATAGTTTTATAAATTTTTGGAACTTACGCGCGTCTCTGACATTGTTCTCGATCTACAAGGCTCATTCAAGGTTGACCGGGATTTTCGTACATAAATAATCGATTAATAGCCGGATCATAATGAAACTTGCGCGGGACGCAATGTATTCCTTCTCGAGTAACTAGCTCCCGACATGACGTATTTGGCGCATGCGCAGCAGTTGTAGCGAACATGGGGGCAAGAAGTGCACCGGCTGCTGAGCAGCGGTGTGTAATCAAATTTCTTGTGGAGCAGAAAGTTAAACCAGATGAGATTTTCAGAAGATTGCAAGCATAGTATGGTGAACAAACAATGTCACGGACAAGAGTGTACAAATGGTGAGAACACTTTCGCGTAGGACAGGAAATGCCGTCTACTGGAAAGATCATGGAAAATGTCTTCTGGGACATAAAGGATATTATCTATGTGGATTTTCTGGACAAAACGAGCAAAATTAATGCCCAGTATTACTCCACATTGTTGAGTGCTGCTGTACGAAAATCCATTCCGAAGAAAAGACCTGGGATGTTGTCTAGAAATGTAATCCTTGTCCATGACAGTGCCCACCCTCACATGGCCAATGTGACAACAACAACTCTGCCCGAAATGCGCAAGGAAGTTCTGCCCCATCCCTCCCACAGTCTAGATTTAGCCCCTGTTGAGTGTTATTTGTTTGAATCCCTTAAAGGCCATCTGGTAGGGAAGAAATTCAAGACAGACGAATCATTGCGGAACGATGTCCTCCAGTGTCTACGACAACAACCAAGTTCTTTCTACGCCAAATCAATCAGGGAACTACCACAACGATGGCAACGATGCTTCGACGTGCACGGAAAATACTTTGAAAAGCTGACATAGTTTGGCGTTTCTCGTGCTATCTGTTCCTCTGAAGAAATAAAAGTCCGGTCAACCTTGAACGACCCTTGTATATAAACTACTTCCAGCTAATAGCATGTCTATTGTAAAGGAATTCAATAGTTTTCAGCGAGATACCTTGCACCTGGCAAGGAATAGTCTAGCTCCACTGTGAAGTAGGTTGTAACAACACAAAACTCCCTGCAAACTATTCTCCTATGATATGAATAAAGTAGTATTGGGTAATGCACATATTAAGATTTTAGAAACTGAACAATATTATGAGTACAGTTTCTATGGGAAATCAAATATTATGATATGATAATGCTAGTAAACCACATAAACAAAATCCAGTCAGTGCCTGGTAGTAATGAGGACCGTTCAAATATTTATATTATCTAGTTGACTTTTGTAGAAACTGAAAGTACACATTCACATTAATAGATTCACATTTCCATTTTAAATGTGGAAAACATGATTAATTCTTTTATTAATTCTGCTGATAAAGGAGGTTTTATTTCATGATTTGTTTTACATGTTGGTTACCATTATCTTCATTATAAATCTTAACGTCTATTCTTTAATTTTCATATATAATAAACTGTTAGTCTATGTATTATGATGATTTAAAATTTAAAAAGTAATTCAGTAACTGTCAGGAAAGCTTCTTGGCAAAACACAGGATGCAAAATATTCATAAACACCTGTCAGATCCAAGTTCTTGCTACGTCCAGTAAAAGGTGATTTTTGAAAATGGAAGATTGCCACAATTGCTAACTTTACATCGTAGAAGGAAATAAAGTTTGACTTGAAAGCGCTTTTGAAAATGTGTCGTTTTGAAAACGATCCCTTAACGCAAATGCGACAACTGTTTTATTGTGCTTCCTTTTGATATTAAAGGTACAGAAGTGAGTGAAAGAAGTAAGCGTAGTGGAATAGACTATATTTATACTGTGATCTCTACCAAAAATGTTCCAGTTTGCATATATAAACCCTGTTGCATAACTCAAGAGAGCTTATTCTGAAGATTCAGAAACCGTAAAAAACAGAATTTCGCAAAAAAAAAAAAAAAAAGAAAGAAGTTTCCTTTTGAAAATAACCTATTTATGAAGTCTTTAGAAGAGCGAGAATGTATTATATTCCATGCGAATGAGATGAAAACCTATTTCGTACAGATTGAACGCACTATTAAAATTCAGTACAGGGAACATTCTGATTATATATAAATGGCGTCAAGGGAAAAAAATCGGGATAGGAACAACAAATAACAGTATAACTGGATGACATAACAACTCTTTTTTCGACGACTACTTTGCTGGCTAAGTATTCAGGCTTTTGGGTGAGAAAATTAAAGAAATACAAATATTGGGACAAGACAGTAATGTTAACAGGGAGACTGCCCTACAACTCAGCCAAACAGGTTTTCTTCATTCAAATTTTAGAATAAAATTTAGTGTTATCTTAGCTTGTTAGTATTATTGAAATAGGACAGTACACAATCCTCACTTTTGCAAACTTTCATAACTCTAAAGATGCGGCTAATATTTTACAGTTACAATGGTTTGCCAGCATTAAACTCACTAAGGATCAAATTAGTGTAAATTTTCAAACCCTGCTACTTTCACCGTACCTGAAATATGTCAGTGCCACAACAACTTCTTGCTGTTAATCCTAATTCGCATTTAACATCCATTAAGTGTCATAGAAATCTCTCATTCTTTCGTACCAGGTTACACTGAGGAAACAACGTATGTATATGGCTTACGTAAAAATGTAGGTTACATGTGTAAATCCTGTATTTTTTTTTTTTTTGCACTTAACAGACAGCTAACGTATAACTGAAAAAGTATATTTTATTCGTACTTTTTGTATAACTGTTCCGAATAAACGTACTTTCCGCACGAACGAAACAACTATATATAGGTGGCCAGAATCTCACAGATAGACGTATGTAACATACAGTTGACATATGAAAAATACGTATAGGTATGTAATATACGGAAGACTGTTAGATGTCAGACATCCTGCGACGGCATGATGTAACATTTAAGAGCAATGCGTATGTAACATATGGATAAAGTATGCTTCGTACTGATTTCTGTAGTAAACATAAGGATTCTGTATATTCGTACAATATACCGTTGTTCAGATAATGGATTTTTCTCAGTGTACTAAAATACAGGATGTTCCTGGTAAAACCTGAGAACCTTCGCTGTTATGATCCTCACCTCGAAACAAGAGAAAAGTTTATTTTGCACTTTACTGAGATTAATACACATTAGGGGCCGAGGTGGCTCGATGATAGAGCGTTCACCTTTGGTGCATGGAATCTTGAGTTCGATCCCATCTCGGGCCAAGTGAACTTTGTGGTGTACAAACACTGTGTGTGTCGGTTTCCACGGGATTCTTCTGTTTCCTCCCACTTTCTTCAATACACAATTTCGCTCATTGCTCATCACCAACGTCTACTTTAGCCTAGCTGGCATAATCGTGGTACGTAAAACTTAAAGAGTTTATTTCCATTTTCTTCTAATTCACATTTAACATTCAGTAATGTCATAGAAATCCCTTATTCATTCGTACCTATTTCCTTCATAAGAAGTACAGGGTGTTTCGAAAAGAGCAACGAACTTTCTATATATTTTCTTCACGTGCTCATTCGTGGCTAAGCGGTTAGTGCACGTGCCTTTGGCATTGGAGTACCAGGTCCGCTTCCCGGCGGGAGCTCATGTGGTTCTTACACCACGTAAATTAGTAGGTCCCGTCTCATATAGCCTCGCTGGTGGAAGGGACGCTAAACTCAAAATCAAATCAACTCATATGTTCTTCACGTCAAAACAAGAGAAAAGTTTATTTTACACTGCTAAAAAATTTCTAGTTTCGGAGGTACATATACTTTTAAGCAATTAGTGATAATGACACTAGATTTGCTACACTGTGAACATCAACCAACGAATTTAGTCAATCTGATTCTTATTTTGAAACAGGAGAAAAGTTTATTTTACACTTTGCTGAGATTAATACACACTTTTCTCTTCTTACACGCATTTTTCTTTTATCTCTTCGCAGTAAAATAAGTATCTTCTTCTATCCTAGTTAAATTACAGGTACAATAAACCATACAAAATGATACTTCTGCTTACAATATCACTTAATATTATTTATTTCACATCCTTGAGCTTCAGTTTCTGTCTTTTACGCCTTTATACAACACCGAGATTATGAAAGACGATATTTACTACGAGGGAGAGTCCGAAAATAATTTTCCCCTCCCGTTTTCCCCAGGAAAGCTAACAGCAATGGGGTGGGGGAGAACAAGACAGCACTTGCATGTACAACACACCTAGACACAAGTAGGTATCCTTCGCCCACAATCCTACAGATGGCACTATCGCAGTGACTGCGCAAAGCGGAGACGAATCTCTCAGTCTGAGCCTAGTAGTTACGGAGAGGAGGCGCGTTCCTACGTCGTGGTCAAAGGAGGAAATGCGACCGGTTGTCCGTTATGAATGGGCACGTGGCGGATCGGGAGCAAAAATCAACAATCGCCTTGTGGAAGTCTGTGGACCGGATGTGAAATCGAAAGAAATGGTGCGGAGATAGTGTCGCCATCTCAGTGAGTTACGGCAGTAAAAGTGCTGTACACATCGAGACCTGCAAGAAGTGCACGGCCACTACAGACGAAAATGTCAGGATGGTGAATGACATGATTAAAGCTCTGGAGCCAATGGTGAAGTCACAGAAGCTGTTCGACGTTTCTTCCGTATGTTGAGCCCTGAATTTTTACTGGAAGGGTTTTTGAAGTTTATAGACCGCTATGACAAATGTCTCAATGTACGTGGTACTTACGTGGAAAAATAAAGGTACAGTACGTCTCATCTTGAATGTCACATGCTATTTTTGATTTTACATCTCCACCTGTGTCCACATTCGCCTTCCCCTCGTATGAACGTGGACGCCAAACTGCGACATAAGCTTCAATCCGTGCAGTTGATGGGTTCAGACTCATGAAAGACAAGCTTTTACGGTATAGACCGATTTCCAACATAATATCTTGCTTTACGGGACCACTCGACCTTCTTCGGCTGTAGCACAGGGTATCAGCTGTTTATTCAAGATGTGCCATATTGATGGGACATATTTAAAATGCATTTGTAGGGCATGTTGTAGACAACATTTAATAGGAACTATGCGGAACACCTAGCCAAAGAGCGGAACACTGTGATCAGTGTTTGAAAATTACATTCCTTAGATAGGCACCATCTTGATGGAATGTCAATGACAACACTTTGACGATGCTTTCCTGACACTTCATTCATGATTTACTGATATCCATTGGCCACCCTGATCCCCGATCTAACTCCACTGAACTATATTCTGTGGAATTATCTGAAGTGTACACCAGAAAACCTACCATCATCAATTAACTAAAAGTTAACATTCTAAGGGCCGGCCATCCCTGCCGACACCCTGTGGAAAACTATGCTGAACGTCATTGATAGGCCCATAGAATGGTCTCGTCAAGGTGGTGCCCATCTAAGGGGTGAAATCTGCAGAACACAGTGCAAAATGCTCGTCCTTTAGCAATGTGTTCTACATAAAATAGTTGGTAATAAGTGTTGTGTTCAACATGCTCCACAAATGCATTTTGAATGTGTCCTATCAATATGCCCTGGCTTATGTCATACCAAAACAAAACAGTTCATATGAGGTTTATGACATCGTAATAGTTTGCGAAAGAAATAAATTCACCACCCTACTTTACTGGCCTACTGTCCGTACTGTCAGGAAAGAGAACTAGAACCAACCTTACCAAAATATCTTTTTTATGGTTTTTATTGTAAACAGATTTTGAAAATTGAATTACGTTAACGTAACTACGTTATAACATGTATGACACATTTAAATGAATATTCAATCATACAAATAGTATTCTACTCTATAAATTCTATGAAGAAAATACAGGGTGTTTCAAAACAACAATGGCAACGTTTGGGAGATGATTCCTGACACTAAGATCACACGAAAAGTATAGACTAATCTGGGTACACAAATGCTTTCTTTCGGAGTTATAGGCTGCCGAAAACATGAAAAAAAATGACATTAATGGTCCATAGCTCCAAAACTATGGGACCTATCGTAGTCGGGTAACTTAGGAACAAGAATGTGCCCTATCCAAATATCCACCTTTCAGAAGTATGCGGCACTTCCGCAACAATTCTTATAGAGAGAATTGATGAGTACTCCATATTATATAGCCGTGGCCAAACTCCCACTATAAAAATCATTGCGTGAGTATTTTAGGATTCTGAAACATGTATTTTTGGATAGTGCACATAGAATATTAGTTCTTAAGTGAAGTCTTGACCGGACTGCGGTAGGTCCCATAATTTTGGAGCTATAGACCCTTAAAGTTCAATTTTTATATTTTCAGCAGCCTATAACTCCGAAAGGAAGCTTTTGTGCACCTAGGTTAGTCTATACTTTTCGTCTTATCTTGATGTCAGGAATCACCCTCGGAAATGTTGTCGATGTTGTTTTGAAACGCCCCGTATATACTAATAAGTATTGTTCCAGTGGACATAACCATTTCTTTCTTTTCAATACAGTTATACGTAAGATAACCAGAATAAATATTATGACATAAATTAATTTTTACATTAAAATTGTATCGTGTAAATATTGACTACCATTATCCGCATGGACCAATCAAAATTCTTCTTTTCTTTTTTCAGATCTATATGATGAAAAATAATTCACATAATATTCAGAGTTTGCGTTTTACGAAAAATATACTTCAGCTTAATTATTCCATTTTTAAAAGTTGGAATAACTGCTTCCGTTTCCAATATATCAAATTGCGCGTAGGTGACCGCCAATTCCCCATTCTCCACTATGTGGGTAGGAAGTTCAAACCATGTTAATTTCATTCTTTTTTTCTAAATTGCAATTTTATGCTTTGACTTTTAAAACAAAAATCGCTAGAGCTAAAAATAATTTCACCATTCAGGAAAGCCCTGAAGTCAATACGACAACAAACATAATAACCTAATATAAGTTTGTCTAGTTTTTTTTTTATTATTATTATTATTCTTAATCAACATCATTTGCAATATATGATTTTAAAACCAGAGTTTGTATTGTACAATGAGCTAACAAAAAATATTGTAATATTGTGCATGCAGTATAAATTATATTTAATTTTTTACTACATAATTTGTATTTAATATTATTTACAAACCTCTAGAAACTAGAAACATTGTCTGAAAAGACATAACATTCTACGGAGTTACAGTAGCTACAGTAAAGTTATTCCAGATGTTTCTGATTATTTCCAGTAATCCTCCGTGGTCACACTAAAGTCTGATAGACCCCAGAGAAATTACTTCTAGTTCTCATTTCTTTTTTATGTTGCTTTTGTAACCTTTCTCATCCATGTAAATTCAATTGGTAACACTGTCTGTTGTTATGGCTGGTACGCTGAGTCTATCACAGAATAGTAAAAACAAACAAAAAATTCAAAAAAGATATTTAAAACATTAAATAAGACAAAAAATTCTGGGGTCTATTGGACCTCAGTGTGACTTCCGTGTTACAAAAAAATGTGACCACGGATATGTAAATTTGTTCATCCAATAGGCTATATTTATTGGACGGGTAAATTTGGATAAGGGCGTAACTAGTAATTCTTCAATTTTTCAGGAGAGCAGAAAAACAAAACTCCCTTATCCAATTAACCAACGTATTCACATACTATTTTTGGAGACAGGCGTTCGCTACGGAGCAGAGATATTACCTTAACACCACCTAGATACATACGGACATGTTCAAACTTGCAGAAAATATGTATATCTCATTTTACTGGAAATAGGTCGATACGCCCTTATCCAAATTACCCCTTCAATTCTTCTTTATTAGTGCCACATATGTTTTTTTCTTACCGCCGTTATTGTTGGGGGGTAAAAAAGGCAATGTAGTTTTTATATTGCTGTAATGAGAATCGGTTATTTCAAAATGTATTCGAGAGTTTCTTAGTACTACAAAATGCATAATCTAATATTTAGTGTTGGTTGCTATTTGTAAATTAAACAAATATGCGAAGATATTAGAACATCAACCCGATGCCATACTATGCAATTATTCTTATTTAAACTAATTACAGTAATGACTTCTACTCATCATCATCATAAATATTCTACCATTGTTGGCAGGTCACTTGCTGCACTGACAAGCTTCCATGCTCCACGATCTTCCCTTAAACTCTTCGCCTCCACGTACAAGTTCTCTGTTTTGACATCATCCATTATTGGATCAAAAGATCCAATATATTTCAGGCAAAAATTTTCTTATAGACCTTATATCTCGAGAACTACAAATCGCTCATTCGCTGCAACAGTGACACAAATCAAAAATCGAAACTTTTCAGGAGATCAGTGTAAAGGTTTCGACATGTTATGTAGTTTCAACAGTAATTTATATAAAGAAACTTCTTTCTCTCAGCCAATTTTGCAATTTCAGACGTCTCGCTCTAGCAATAGAAAGTAGATGTATAAAGGGCTTTTTTCTTTCCTTTACTCAATAGGGGTCATCTTTGAGTTGTCACTGTGCATCATACGAGCGATATAGTGTAGCCAAACCCGAACTATCACTAAACTCATTATCACGTGCTTATTCCGTAAAAAATGTGAAAACACGATTTAGGTGACGTTCAAACATTTTGTGGCCCCTGATCAAAAAAAAAAAAAAAAAAAAGAGAGAGAAAAGAAATCAAATCTATTTCATTCAAACAAACATTTTCTTGTACGTCCCATATTTTGAGAACTACATATATTGTAGACAAACCAAAACTAACATTTTACTCAGTACGATGTGCTTATTCCGCAAATATACGAAAACTTAATTTAGGGGCCATTCAAAAATGTTGTGACTCCTGATCCAAAAAATTCAATATATATTTTTTTTTCAATCAAACATTTTCTTGTACGCCGTATGTTTTGAAAACTACATACATTGTAGACAAACCAAAACTAACAATTTACTCAGTATGATGTGCTTATTCCGTAAAAAAAATACGAAAGCTCGATTTAGAGGCCGTTCCAAACTTTTGTGGTCCCTGATCCAAAAACTAATTATTGGCCAAGATCGCAATCCTTTGTCCATTTTTGGATCATTCCTAAAATTCTGGATTGTAGTCTCTTTCGCCCTCTCCCTCTCTTTCCTGCCTCCATTCCCTCTAGCACGTTCCTCATGATACAGTTCCTTCTTACCCAGTGTCCTAACCAGATTCTCTTCCTCTTCTTAATAATATCTCTACAATTTATAATTTCTCCCCCACCATTTCTAATACCTTTTCATTCGTTTTCCGCTCCACCCAGCTAATTCTCTCCATTCCTCTCCACACTCACATTTCGAAAACTTCGAGTCGTTTATCATATTTTTTTTGCGTAATGTCCATGTAATGTCTGATTCATACAGTACGATACTCCACATAAAGCATTTAGGAGTCTTTTTTTCTAACTCTTTATTCAAGAAATCACAAAACAGAATTTTCTTTCTCCTAAAGGCTTTTCTCGCCATTCCTACCCTTACTGTTATTTTACGTATGTATTTCATATCATCACTAATAATGCTAACTAAATATCGAAAACTCTTCACCTGTAATAATTTGTACACTTGTATTTCTATATTTGACACAGATTGCTTCGTCCCAATCAGCATGCTTTTTGTCTTTCTAACATCTATTATGCCCCATATCCTTCATAGCCCATCCTCAAGTTTGTAACATATTATTGATTTTCTTTTCAGATTCTGCAACAAGCGCCATATCATCTACAAACCGTATGCATCTAATCATTCCACCTCCTACTAAAATGCTGTCTTTATTATGTAGATTACTTTTCATTATCTTTTCTACGTACCTAGATATTAAATAATGTAAACGAGAGACAGCGTCCCTATCAAACTTCCCTCCCAATTGCACTCCCATCTCCGATTTTGTCCTCTGTTCATTCCCTGCCCTTACATGTTGATGCTTCTTATGAGTCTTTCGATGTTGCCCTCTCGCCGTTTGCCGCTCAGCATTGTTCGCATTTCTTTCTGACCTAAATTGCACGCAATCTAGAGTCTGTTCTCAGCAATGCACTTCCTTTCAACCTGTATCTTCCACACAGAAACTTCAGTATTGCAATGGCAACTGATTGTTATTATATTTAAGGTTTACTAATGGTGTAATATTCTCTCATTTAATATTGAAGCTGGCAATGGTAGAGTTTTTTTGGTACAGCACTCACATAAGGACCTGGACTGTTATAATTCCGTTACTTGGGGTCCAGGTCATTTGCAGTTGTGAGAAGGCCTAGACAGATGCAACCCAATTTACATCTAACTTTTCTCGGCACTGACAGCAGTTGGTAGACCTGATCCAGGTTTTATGCAGGTAAAATTGTAAAGTAGGCGACTAACGAAAGTTTTCCATTCTAAGATGAATCTCTATGGTTCGAAGTGTGTTTTCCAATGAACACCATATAATAATCTCAATATTGCTGTGTGTAATGTATTATTTCTGTATATACTGTATGTTTAGAGAAATAAAAATACTGACAACGCATGAATCAGTAAATGCTTGAAACTAGCTGAACATATCAAATCTAGAACAACTGCAGGAAATAAGTTTGTAAATGATTGCCTCCATTGAGAGACCTTCTCCAATTCTCCTCATTCCAACATCTTTTTCTTTCTGGCGGAGAGAAGATCTTACGCACTGAGTATGTATTGAAATTGAAACATTTGAAGAAGATGGCCAGGATTCGAACCCGGGTCCGCCAAACAGAAGTTCAATACATTAACCAATTACCTACCGCATCACTTCATCTTTCATCTAAACTATTAGCTAGTTAAAATCGTTGCATGTAAGACTATAAAAAATACTAATGCTTGTATAATGAGACGTTTCTTGTGAGTGTCACAATGATTTACTGAAGATTTCCTTCTCTAACCCAAAAACAAGTTATATAGACGTTCCTCAATCAGGAACATATCACCAAACGTTCTTCAAGTTAAAGCTACGTCATCGTTTTCAGTGATCGTCCCGATGTACAGTACAATTATTCTTCATCTTTTAGTTTAAAAAGAAGAAAAGAGGGTAGAAATTAATTTCACGTTCTTTGAATTATAAGTATCAACACGTGTAGAAATAGTGTGTGCAATCTTTATCTAACATAACTACTAGTTTATTTTCTTATATTTGTATGAGGAATTGATGACAATGTGTGAAAGCAGAGAACTGCCATTACAGCGACCCGAGTTCGAATCCCGTCGTGGCATTTATATTTTTTTATTGGAAGGCATTGTTTACGTAATTGATATTGTAATTCTGTTATTCCTTTATTATTGTTATTATTAGTGCAAAGTCGAGAGTTTGATGATCATAAGAGAGTAAGTGAATAAGTGATAAGATCAATGAACTTTGCGTATTAACAACATTTAAAGTATCAGCTTGTCGGAAAGCCCATGTTGTGTTTCGGCAAAATATGACAAATGATGATTTGTGGATATATTAGAGTTATTCGCATCATGCAATAGTTATGTCATGAATAGCTAAGATGTTGAGCGTTTTGTGTATTAATATTGCTCTTTGTTTGGTTTGGTTTTACAGATTCGACCAGAGATGCCGTTGGTAAATGAGAATTTGACACACAACCAACTGACCTACCACACACCGTGACCAACTCTCACCCACGACCCACCATGAACCACTCCGACACACCGCCCACCATGAACCACTAACCCACCAAATCACATCATCATCAACTCTGACACATGATCCACAGCCTGTTCTCTACCAACTAAAGAGTAATAAAACCAGGTCGCGAATTTGAGTTTGAATTTCTACGGTCAATCGCTCAAGCACCGCTGTGTTACAATAACCGTGGATTTGATCTTAACGATATAAAATGTTAAAGGCAAGATTAGGATGATTTTCAATTAAATTATCATGGTCTAATTATTTCGTTGTTGAATTATCGATTCTTTTCAGTGGAAAGACGGATGAAATTTGAAAGTCTCAAATCAAGGTAAGTAGACCAACGTACAGAAGCTTACATTACAAATTTTATGTCTATTTTTCTCACAACTTTGTGTTTGATTGCCCTGTGCTCTAAGCGCTCAATGTAATAAACAAGCTTCATCAATTATTATAGTAGAAAGAGCATGGTAAGCATATATGGATATGCGATGCGTAGCACTGTATTTTTTGTTTCTCAATTTGTTTCTCAACTAATATCGATCGTTTTCGATTATTTTTACAAACTAACCCACTATCAATTTACCATATATATAAAAAGCTCCGTGCCTCCCCGTAAAAGAGAATTTTTAAAAATGCTAGGAAACGTGATGTTCATTTTCAATAATAAATTAATATACTGAATTTCAGCTCCGTAAGTTTAACGGATTGTGAGATATTCATTTTTTTTTCGCAAAAATTCGAATTCCCACTATCCCTTAGTATATTATTATAATGAATGAATATGATAACATCCAGTTTGGATTAAAGCCTAACTATATACAGAAAGTCAATTCATCTGACTGCAATTTGGCTGTGTTGATTAGGCACATATAGTTACATTCAATTTTTCATATAATAATTTATATATTACAGTGATTCAAAAATGATTTTTTCCCAGTAGTTAGCTCCTCTAAAACTCACAGGCTGTGTGTCTCGAAAGCCAACTAGTACCATACGTCCTATTGCTATTTTTATTACAATTTCAAATATCAATATCCAAAAATGCCTCAAGTTCTTTTTTTATTTAGAGATACTCATCTTAGGTAAATAAGCAGAAACAAATGAAAAAGGGAAATGAATGCCTTGAAAGTAACAAGTAGACAAATTCACCGGTGTTCAGAAGCATATTTTTATATTAAGCTCGACCCTACTCATAGGAGCTAAATACGCGGTTCTAGTTGGTTGGAGTTTTCGGTTTCTCGCCACGTAGCATTAATATAGCAAAAATCAAGGGCCTTGTACTGGCGATCTTCGTGGCCGAGCGTACTTGAGCAATGGGCCAGTTATTATACCGAGAACATAACCACTACTTGGCATCTGTTACATTCTCACACCATAACGATGAAGAGTAAAACCGGAAGTGGTTGTTTTCTGCCACTTCTGGTTTTAGTAGACAGAATAGGGTGCAAATGAAATATATTCTAGAAAACCGCTGTGTTGGTATCTGTTACTCTTTCTACTCTGTAACAATCAACATTCAAACAGGGAGAGGTTAATGCGTGTTATTTCCGGTTTGAATAGAGCAGGCGCGGATAATCAAGGAAGTCGTACCGGTAAAAAGAATATGTTTATCTTTCTTCAAATCAAAGGAAGAAAACTTACGGTGTTTAATATTCAAAATGTTAGTTAAAACAATTAGAACATAGTTTAATTTTCTTCCTTAATGCGTAGTGATAACACTTTATTTTTCTACCGATGTCACTTCCCTCAAAAGGCATCCCTGGAATAGAGAGTTAAGAGAGATGATGATACGTAGTTTTAGAATGTTAAATCCATTCTTAGCAAACCACTTCTTGTTGCCTCTTATCGTTATTGCTGTACGAATTTCAATACTGAATCAAAAATTATATTTGATTTCTTTCACTTCCGTTATTAGTAGAGAGTTGAGGATGGAGAATAAATGTATTCTTGGGACACTTAATTTAACTATAAGAAACCAATACATATCTATTACAGTTTTTGCTGTAAAGTGATAAATGCTAAAACCGGGAAGTGTTTGTTTCTACCACTTCTGGAGGATAAATAAATCCACCAAGGTAGGTGATTCTTAACTTTCGACATCCAAGGCAAAAATCACAGTGATATATCAACAGCTTCTTAAAAATTTGCCCGGAAAATGTCCTATAACTATTCTATCAGGCCTTGTTTACATTTTGTAGTAATACACAATAACACACTTAGCAATGCTATGCGATAATATGTAAAAAAAAAAAAAAAAACAGTATCACGTTACAGTTTCAACACAATAACTTTGTCTTCATCAGACTTCCACTCCTTCTCTGGAGTGGAAGTGTGATGAAGACACAGTTATTGTGTTGAAACTGTTACGTTATACTGTTTTTTTACATATTATCACAGCCTTGCTCAGTGTGTTATTGTGTATTATTAAAAATTTGTTGAACAGTTTCTGAATTTATGTGAATTTCTGCGCTCTTCTAGCCAATGTGAACCAATGACATAACAGGCATTATTTGTATCGTAGTTAGCAAACCAGGAGACAAACTTAAAAATTAGTGGTTAAAGCCGTACTTTAGGTAGTGATTTTTTTCTCTCTTGAGCTCCCTCGTGGCTAAGTGGTTAGCATATGCGCCTTTTACATGGAAAGTCTGGGTTTGATTCCCAGCGGGAAGTCATGTGAGTCGGATCCCACGTAAAGCTCTAGGTTCACGTGTCACATAGCCCCGCTGCTGAAAGACACACTGAACTTTAAAAATCATAATCAATCACAATCAACTTTTCTTCAACTTACTATTTTTTTTTATCGAATTGCGGCTAAGTTACCGCTAAAACGCGCTACCTATTTTAATATCCAAATTATTCTGAACCTTAATCGGCTTTAGACAGTGAACATTCTTCTAATTCTCTCTGAATATTACTTGATTATATATGAAGAATATTCCGTGAATATTCTTTGGATATCCTAACACGGAATATCCAATTCTAATATTCAACGAACATTTACAAGAGTATTCCTGTATTTCCTGAGTGTTGCCGTTAACAATTTCCAAACGAATTACTATCTCTTCCCTGTAGTATTGTGGCTTTCGCGTCCGGCGATTTGCTGTTTCCAACAATGAAAGGCACTCTCCGTGGTCGCACATTCACTAGCTGTGCCACTATTGCACCATTGATTTTCCAGTGGTCAAAACAGACTCTTAAAAATTATTTGCTTCGGTCATGGAATCATGACGTCGATGTTGTGAATAATCTGTACGCCTGCAGTAAAATAGAGTTGAGAAGTTACACAAGTTTCATAGGTTTCGTGTGACTAGTTAGTGAGAAAAAAGATAGGAGGTGTTGTAACTTCAATGCACCATATTTCTCCCGTTTCGTTGTCGAATTTACAAAAAATCCTACTACTCAAGTTTCAAGTCTGTAACTTAAACAGGTTTGACCTTGGTATTGATCAGTCAGTCAGGAACTCATCTTTTATATTAAGGAAACAAATTAGCAATAGTATTCCATTATTAGAGATTTAAGTTCAATCCTAGAGCAATATATTGAAGTGCTTTGCTGAAACTAGTTGTTTCTACAAGAAATCAATCGTATAACGTTAAAGGGTGGATATAATTAGTATAAAACTAAACGATGTGATTTTGTAGTAAAAAGGAAGGTTCACATGGTTGAATGAATGTAACCATTAGCAGGGGACGACAAAATGAATCGATGTATCTCCCTGCAATATTGTGAAACGCAGAAACCTCTAATTTCTTCTCTTGCGACTTTGAAAACTTTTGCATTGCCACATGTCAAAGAATATTTCCCGTATTCCTAGTGCACAGAAACTAACATTTGCTCTTACTTCATCTTCCTTTTTCTCTACGTGAATTGACAGAAGGTGCCTCAAAGGACCGATGTTCTCGTCAAAAGGATTTTGAAGAGCAAGGACAAGTTTTTCCCCAACATGATTGCCTCGCGCAGGAACGACATACCTATTTGTTCTTCAGCTTCGAAGCACATTTTAACTCGCCTGACAATTTCCCAGGATACTCGGTGACACAATCATTTCCCCACCCAGTTGATCCACAACACAAAGAATTCTCAGAGACAATTTGAAGTTCTGATTGCACTTTCAATGGCCACTTCAGGGACAGGAATGTCACGGAAATTAAAACAGCTACAAGGGAGTATTTCTCATCTAACTCCAATATTTTCTGTTTAACTTTAGCTTCTATTCGTACCTAACTGCTAAATGTAATGATTAACTTCTTCCAAAGGTAATAAAAATTATCTTTTAAAGTCCTGTAAAAAAAGTTATAACTAATAAAATATTAACTTAGTTGTATCGTAGCAGACTAATAAGTTTGTTCCGAACAGAGACTTTTTAAAACTATTTCTAAAGTAACATAAATTTTACGTCTTCTTACGATGTTTTTAACCCCTCTTGATTGGTGTGGTTTGGTTTCCCGTACCTTTCAGCAACGAGGCTATATGAGACGTGAACCTATAGCTTAACGTATGATCCGAACCAGATGAGCTTCCGCCGGGTATCAAACCCGGATTTCCCACACCTAAGGCTTGCATGCTAACCGCTTAGCCACTAGGGAGCTCTTAACCACTCTTGAGTAACATATTATGGAAGTATAGAACATATACGTATGAGCCGCTCGGGTGAACATAATGCTAAGCGCTAATTCCCGTGAAATTGAGTCTTGAGGTGTAATGAGCTGTGATCGAACCATAGAAGAGTATGTAGGTAGTTTAGTTTCGGAAATGTACCTGTAGAAGACAAAGGAAGCCTGTTTTTTGTGTATCATTGCATTGAATTCCATGGGAATGGTTTATATGCCATTATACTGCAAAACACTTAGTGACTGTTTTACACAAAGTTTGACTCACGTAGTAGTAGTTGCGGAGTTCATCACGCGCGGCGCCACCGGTCAGTCGTTGAAAATGGAAACTTTCACTGGTGCGGAAAGAGCTAAGTGGTTGTTTTGGTTTGAAGAAACGAAGCCAGCAACAAGTGTACAGTGTAAGTTTCGCACACAATACGGCAAGGAAGCACCCAGCAGAGCAACAGTGTACAAATGGCACTGGACATTTGTTGAAACAGGTTGTTCTGTGCAATACACAAAGGCTCCAGGACGCTCACCCGTGACTGACGATGTGGTGGAAGCAATAAGGGAGAGTTTCGTTCGCAGTCCTCGAAAATCTACACATGTATCACAAAAAACAGGTATCCCTCAGACCACTGTTTGGCGGGATATATTGCATAAACATTTGTCCATGAAGCCATACAGACTGTCCTTAGTTGAAGCACTGAGTGACCCTCGACGTTATCTCCGAAATGGTGGCTACTGTTGACTGAAATTGTAAACTGTATAAAGAATCACCCTGTATATAGGTCCATATGGTAATAAATTAAACCGTAGATAGTACACGCCAAAACTAACAAAAATGTCTTAGTAAACATGTGTCCGCAAACGATTCGCAACAGAGATAGGGGCTGTCGAAAGTGTGGGAAAATGAAGTTTAGAGACGAATATGTCAAAAAGTATGAATCGAAATTTATATGGAAGGGAAGGAAACTTATATGATATACAAATTCTTATATATAATAATTGTAATATTAGGTAAGTTTTGCTTTCTTAGTTTGAAGTGTTAACAATTTAATTTTTACCTGTGTGACTTTTCTCAATAGCCGCCACTGCACGCATTTTCGCTGAATGTGACATTTCTATTCAGCGTACAATGTATTTTTAAATTTACATGTAAGAGATATATAAATAAATCATTAATTATGCGAAAGAAGCTAAAACATTATCCACATTTGCGAATTGACACGATAACCGCGCAATGTAGGCCTAACGTATATGTCACTGCCCTTCTCTCTGCATATTGCAGTCCGATATTCATATAAATTTCAAAATTCGTAATCGATGCTCATTAAGAAGAAATACTATAAGCGACATGATAATATCACATGATTTTTTTTTTGCTTATCTGGGTTAACTCTCTACTCAAACCGGAAATAGTACAAGTCTATCATTTTTTTATGTTAGCACTGATTGCCATACAGCAGAAATGGTAGTATGCGTAGTTAACAGTTTTTTGGTTTCTTTCCTTATTTTGTTTTTAAATTGATTTAATGTTACAGGAATAAGTTGTATCCTCACCTTTATCTATCTACTAAAACTGAAAGGGGTAGAAATTTAGTACAACTCGCGATTTCATACTAATCAACAAAATCAGAAAATGTTTAAGTTTAACGTCTCACATTTATATCCTTTAGGCTAAGGGAGACGATGACTAAGGCAAGGGAATGATGATAAAAGAATTCTTGGAATGATAGTGTGGGAGGAAACAGGAGTAGCTCGAGAAATCCCACAGATACAGTGTTGCCCACCACAAATTTATTTGGCCGGGAATCGAACTAAGGACCACACGCCACTGAGCCACTGTGGCTGCCCCTCCATAATCAGAAACTGTGATAAATAGTTTAATCATTTCAGTATGGATGAATCCTGTTAAAAATTACCACTCATAACTTCTTTCTATATTAAAGCTATATAGTTTGAAAGTCATTTGTTTCAATTATTAATGCTTTTCTTTGACTCATCTATAATTCTCAAATTAAGAAGTTGGACTTGTATACTTAAAGTAAGTTTCGAAGAGCATCTTCTTGTCACCTTGTCATTATTGCGAAGCCTTTTCCTACGTTCATATTTACGTAAACGTATGCTTAATAAAACTTACTAACAAGCAGAACAGATTAACCAACGAAGTTTACTGTCTTTACCAACTGGGACTAAAATGAGACTAATTAACATTACATTAGAGAGCAAAGTAACTCTGTCTGTTTAATAACATCTTGTTATCGTACAAGAAAAAGAAACCTTTGATTGATTAAAAAAGTCTTTTTCAATTCATCAACGAAAATTCTTTACACAAAGACTTCTTAGAAGCTTTTTTCTGTATAATGAATTTTTTTTATGTGAATGAACACCCACCCAACCACACACATTGATATATATATATATATATATATATATATATATATATATATATATATATATATATATATATATATAATGAAACTTCCCGGCTTGCAAGGTCATACAACTTTATTGTAATGATTACAACATCAGATCAATCCGACAAAGGGTTTGCTTGTTGAAGCGTAATATATGTTGCATATCAGTAAGTTGTAGCATCCCCTCTTTTTCTTCTTCCTATCCTCGCTTTTTTTTTTTATATATCTTTCCTTCTATAGCGGTAAAATTCCTTTGCAAGCTGTGTCGAATACAATTGGTCTTTCTACGAAGGATGCTGGTTAAAAGCTTCCTCTTCTCTCCTATCTGTCTTAAAATATCTTCGTTTGTTACTCTTTTTGTGTGTCCATTTTATCTTCTCCACCTTCCCGCAACACCACATTTCAGAGCTCTCTAAATATTTCTTCTCTGACTTTTGTAGTGTCTAAGTCTGCGAACTATACATTCTAATTAACTTATCCAACTTCTTCCTTAGTCCAATATTAAGACTGCTAGTTAAGAGTGATCTTTTCTTATTGAATGCTTCTTTGACTATGGTAATTCTTGACCTGATCACTTTGGTGCAGTAAGAGTGTGTACAATAAATATGTTCAAAGTCATGAAAGGATGAATGTTTTCGTAATTAGGGAATCCACTTACTGTTGTAGGTCAGTGAAACCATAACTATAGTACTTTCGTGCCATATCTTGCAGAGTTTACCTTCTCTCAGCATTTTCCATCTTTACTAAATGAAGTATAACTTATTTTTCTCTATAGATCAGTATAAAGTTTACTTGATAGTTGACAGTTTATTACACACAGTAAAAAATGGTTGTGTTAATTCAACTTAATTTTAACACAGGGCAGTGGTTCCAGCGTGACTACCACTATGCGGTTTTAGTTCAACACATACCCCGCGGTGTTGGCGTTTAACACAGGGGGTGTGTTACGTCGTTAACACACAACCGATGTTGAGCCGTGCCGTAAGCGTTAATGAACCACAAAATTACTCCCCCAAAATATGTTAAATCGCCTATCTGCGTAATGTGTTTATATTATGCTGAGTCTAAAAAACACTTTAAACAAATACAAAATAGTACTTCAGAGGCGGGGTGGGGGGCACAACCACCAACCTTTCAATTACTAGCCGCGTGCTCTTTCGACTTGGCCACGGAGGCGATGAAGAAAACGTCGCTTGTAGAGGGATAAATTGTTGAGTTGGCTAATCAGAGTGCTCCTTTAAGCCGCGTATATTCGACGATAACCGTTCGGGACAAGATAAAATCTGCTCGCCATGTAGACCTAATCTTATAACAAAATGACTGTCTATTTACTTTATTTTTTAGTTCGTCCATATTCACTTTCAAATGATCGGCGCCAGTTGCCATCTAATAAAGTTGATGCGTTTGTTGCTTCTAGTACACAATCGCTTAGAAAAAGAAGCAATAAATGCATCAAATGTGGGAGATGAATTTAGAACACTAAATGGCACATGCCTAGCACATCTTGTGCTGTTAGGGTTTCTTCAGAAACATTATGTAAAACAGTTGAAAACACATCGCGCGGTTTGCATTTTGAAATTTTGCGTATACCTGGTTTTTTAAAGTATTTCTTTCTACTGTGTTTGTTTGTAGCTTCAATTCATAAGCCTTTATAATTAGATGCCCAACATATTTGGCAATCACGCAGAAAACAACACCGAAGATTCTACACTTATGTTAATTTAACACACAGGCTGTGTGTCATTTCAACTACCGGCATTTGACAGACAACTCCAAATGGAGAGTGAGTTGTTCTAACCACTTGTTTGTGTTATATTTTAACACAATCTTGTTAACACATAGGCATGTCGTTGAAATAACACAAAGATTTTTTACAGTGCAATCTTGTTTGAATGATGCAATACTTGATGTAATGAAATCAGTCAGTGATTTCCACTTATTGTGTTGTTACGTGTACAATAACTCTTCAGAAACATATTTGGGATATAAAACTTGCATCTACCTCTGAGAAAATGTAAATTTCCACATTACGTTTATTCTTGTCTATTGAAACTTGATTGCACGACTATTTTGGATATTTGTGTCTCTTCTCCCTTACAATCTGAGAAAGGATGAGGTTGAGGAAACAAGTGTTTCACTCCTGAGTCGGATGAGGTATGATTTGTATATAGTAGTATTTACAATGTAATCCCTGTAAAAAATCTCTTGTTTTTCACTTTGCAGTACAAAGAAACAACTCTGTTAAATATGTTGAGATAAAATGGAAACGTGTGTGAATTAAACTTCTATTGAAGCAACGTGTATTGCATTTGTAGTAGTTCGAGTGTATATTGTTTTTATACTATATAAAGTAGTAATGTGGTATATAAGAAAATAGGTATGATATACATAGTATTGTATATGCCATTTAGGAAAATACCATTTACACCGTGGCTCAGTGATAAAATGCTTCTTCTAGTGCCTGGGTTTGATCTCCGATCAAGTAAGTTTGTGGTGGGCGAGATCGTGGACGTGGTTTTTCTTGGGATACTTCCGTTTCCTCGCACGTTCTCATTCCGCCAATTATTTCATCATCATTTCGCTTGCCTTAACCATCTGTGTCTCTTATCCTAACGGACATAATTGCGGAACGTAAAACTAAAAAATTTCATTTGTATCTAGCATGTTTTAATTATTGTGCGCAACATAGTCATGTAATTTCTTGTCAACATGGATATCGATAGAACACTTTGTTAAAATGGTAAACATATTTCAGAGAAGGACTCTTTAAACTTAGCACTGAAAGATTATATTAAAATCTAGTATAATGTAAGAAAATCTAATCTAATTTACACATATATTCAAACATAATTGAAGCTCTTGAGTATGACGACACCGTTGTAGATATACTGTATGTAAAAGATAATGTAAACAGAACATATAACTTTGTAATTTAATACATGGATTTTCGTATTAACATTTCTTACTAAACTTGAAATAATAGTAGCCCAGGTGAATCCATTTTTGCCCAGGTGAATCCTTTTTTCGAATAACATAAATTTTCCTGTTTGTTAGGATGGAGCGAAACATGTCCATAATTAGCAGATAGCCGAATCTTTAGTATCGAGTTTTACAATCTCTGAAGTTAGATGTGCGTGCTACATTCTTTCACTGAAGCAAGAGAGAAAATGAAATCTCTAAACGAGCACCATATGGTTACAGAGTACCTATTTCGTGGCTTGTATAGCACACTCCAGTGATTCAACACAAAGAAACTGCGATGTGTGGACAACATATTATGTAGATGTGGTCGAAGAATGTTCCATAGAAATGACCGTTCCGCTTTAGAATATAATAACCAAAAGAAAATGTTGTCGTCTACATACAAATAGTCAAGCAGTGTGTAAGAAAACAGAGACTTGAACATTCCAACGCACGCTGAGTATGTATTTTACATAACGATTTCAAATCTATTTGTTTGTCTCGAGGAGAATGTCCGAAACCTCTCTCTTTTGCTTTCTTTTCAAATATCTGCGAAGCACACGTGCAGATGACATAAACGACGCGTTGCGCCATGAGAAAACATTTGTGTGATATAGCACAGAAATTGCTTCTATTCAGTCGGGATTTCACGCTGTTTCAACTCAAATGAAGGTAATAAACCAATCATTTTCACGCTCTGTCCTGAACATGATATTTTGTTTACCAAACTTATGTTAATATTTAAAAAGCAGGCCAGACATTTAGAAGTAAATTTGTTTACATTAACGAAATTGTTAGGATTATTTTTTCTTTTTTAATCAAGTAATTGTTTATCTTTGCGAATATTATCATTCAAAACATGAAGAGAACATGGGAATGATTCAGAATGAAGTGATCTAGTAACATCATCATCATAATATGTATTTTGTCACTTCCACTTGCTGAGCTTTGTGGTTGACAAACACCATGTTTGGGGGTTTTCTAGGGGTTCTCCCGTTTCCTCCTACTTTCTTCATTTCACCATTTCATTCATTTCTCATCATTAGCGTCTCCTTTAGTTTATCCGGCATAAACGTGGGACGCAAAACTTAAAGATCTCGTTTCATTTCATTTCATTTCCACTTGCTGCAAACTCTGAAAATTCCATACACCAAGGTTCCCACCTAACTTTTTTCGTCTTTACGTAACATTTTTTTTTTTTATTTTCATATTGTCTATCAGCTGTAGCCTATTTCGCACCCTTTCTCTTTTTCTTTCCACATCTCTCGAAATAAAACTTTTTCAGCATAATGTCCCATTCAGTTCATAATTTTCTTCTTACTGTTAGTTGTATCTAAAATGCTGTCTCCTCTTTTATGCCTCACTTTTCTTTGGTTTTCCGTTCTTTCTATTCTTCTTCACATTCACTCTTCACTCTATTCTTCTTAATGTTTCTATCACTTTTCGCAGTGTCCATGTCCGTGTCCAATAAGGAATAATAATCCACACAATTTATTCTTAATTCTTTACTTTAAAAAAGTACTAATAGAGTTTTCTTTCTGTTTCACTCTTGTTTTAGATTATAATTGACACTTTTTTTAATAAAATGTGGACAGTAATTACGTCACAACTACTTCGATTATTCACATGAACAACTCATTTCCACCGAAGTCTGCAACCCTGACTTTGTAAGCCACCTTCCAAACCTCTCACACTTGTACTACCTTCTTTCCAATGTTACAAAGTGCTAAGTTGAAATACAATTAACTGGAAAAAGTTACTAGAATTACCTAGGCGTTTCCCCTAAGTGCTTTTTTTCCACATGCCCTTCTTTTTATTTTACGTTTGCACTGTATGTCTTCAGTAATAGCATACAGGTAGATTCACTGCCTAGGTAGCAATAACTACTCACCTGTTCTGTTTTCTACATTATTACTTCTACAGTTTGTTGCTACCGTTTCGTTCCAATCACCATCCCTTCTGTAGTTCTAATATATATTTTTATTTCATATTCTTTGAAGCTTTTGTTTCGGTTTTCGGATAACTGACAAATTTTCTAACACCTTGGACCGAAATTCATGGATTGATTGACATTTATACCCTTTTTTAGTAGTAAAAGTATTTTTAGTACAATGAGACCTATTTTTTAAAAAGTGTGATATGAAACATTGTATGGCGTACCATACTTCCTTGTTAGGAATTGAATACGGAACCTCCTGCACTAACTTAAGTGCCCGTGGCTAGTTATTAGACCATCAAGAGGGGCGTGACTGAAGCAGGCGTGCACTCAGTGGTTTTTTTAGGGGTCCAAGGTTTGGGAAGCGAGTCCAATAATACAAGTCACTATGTTTATGTAGCTAGTATCGAACGCGTTTTTTTACAGCCGAAAAAAGCGAAAGTTAATTTTTTTTAAGTATTGCATCTGTATTCTCACAAAAAATGATAAAATTAGATTTTTTATCAGAAAAGGAATAGTACAAATCATAAGTGTTTAGTGTATAATAAGTATTACTCTCCTAAACAAGTATAATTTTATTAAGAAAGTGTACAGTCCGCAGCAAAAAAAAAAAAAAAAACCTGCAACATGCGCATGTAAGTTTATTGTGAAACGACGAAGTCTTTTGCTCCAAAATAAGTGTGCAGGGGAGGACGCCAAGGCTTCTCCTGGCATGATCCGTACCACTTAGACGTTATGTTGATTTACTGTGTTGTTAGGCGTAGTTTCACAATAAACTTACATGCTCCTATTGCAGGTTTTTTGCTGCGGACTGTACAAATGAATATCGAGTTATGACCCATCCCATTGTGCACCCCTGGATTAAAGCATTATTATTTATTATTATTTTGATATTGGGTCTTGATATATCTATCTGTAGCACCACAGAGATAGCACATTTCGACTTACGGACATAATTGTTAATTAATATTGTCCTCTGAAATATTTAAATATATGGCTATCCACATTATTAACCAAACCTCTGACCGAATTATACAAAGAATTGAAGAGCGTTAAGGATTTGACAACGAAACTTTATAAGATGAAGACATATCCTGCTAAAATCCTCGTAAATACCCTTTTCTTTTTACTTTTCAGCGTTTTGCTGAGAAATTTACGATTCGTAGATAACTCTTTGGTTACTTAAGGATATTAATACCCGAGGCAATATAAATATTTTTTCTCTCTCTAGTTTTAATCTACAGATTGAAATGTTTTAAACAGACCACATAACTGAGACTCTGTTAAACTACATATTAAAATCAGAAAGCGCAAATAGATTTTGTATCTTAATTTAGGCTATTTAAATATTTCCTCATTTCAAATTCATTATATCAATGGCTAAGTTACTATTTACATTTGAACTGAGAAATTACTTTTCAGGAAATCAATATTCCAACAAATAGAGAATTCAATCATTTCTAAGTGAAAGGTATACATGATTTTACTTGTGGCAAGAAAAAATCTGGTTTATTTAAGATGAAAAATACAACAGTCTATTACCCAGTTACAATATTGTAGAATACAGCAATGATATGCATGTTGTCTAATTAATATAACAAAGTAACACAAAATTATCAAGACTATTCATGTACATTATTAATCTATAAAATATACACCAGATAATGATTATAATACATCTAAATATAGTTCGTAAATTATAATTTTAATTGATTCCCATAATTATTAAGAATATCTATTGTCAATCCAAAGTAGTGCATCCTGTTGTAAGTAGCACACACGCGCCATATAGAAGACTTCTTTAAGCTGTTTGTTTTAGCTTTATTACACAAGAAGAGGTCTTTATTTCAATCTCACTTATTTGGATGAGGCACGTTAAAATTGATATTTTCTAATTCAATACAGTCAATTCTATTGTGTGGTATTTTTTGTCAAAACTCAAGATTATGAGTAAATCTCTTTCCCAAGGATGGTAAATTGAAACTAATTTGGGATAATTTTATGTCGAATTGAAAATGAGAAATCGTAAAACATTGGATTGTATATTTTCAGTTTTGCTAGTGTATTTGATGTTCTCAGGGTTACATATTTGAAAAGGATATTGTAGTTTCGACCTGATGTACGAGAAGGAAAGTACTTTGAAAGTCAATTTCTATGAAATCCTAACCGACTCTTATAATTCAATCCAAGTTTTTGAAATCTTCGTTTACTATAGAAGAAATGTGAGTTGCAAATATCAAATGAATGTAGAATATAACATCAAGATCTTTAACTCTCTCTCCTTTAATTAATGGACTACTATCTAGCGAATAGGGGTAATCGATTCTATTCCTATTATGTGTGAAAGAAATAGATTTGCGTTTGTTAATATTAAGAAATAATTAAAAATAATGTATGATTGAGATTAATTGATTGCCATAGGGCAGGTAGTATAGAGCTAGTAACTAGACATTAAAGGCATGATATAAGGAAAACTAATTTATTGGAATTATGAATAACAAAGTGAATATAAATTCTAACCATCACCAAGGTGCCTATGAAATGAATAATAGTATCATGATTCATATGAGGTTTACATTCTCGCTTTCATGTTAAGACTCTCTTGCGTGAATTTGACTATCGTTACCAACAGAGTTCTTGTTAGCGTACTTACAATAATATGGTGTCCATTGCAAACAGAATCTGCATAGCACTTTCCGAAATCACTGACCTCCGTCTCGAGTAAGCGCGAATAGTCACTAAGAGGCGTATGGTTGATTGATATTTGAACGATTTAACTAGATTGTCTTAGGTTTATATAGTAGTTTCCTTGCACTTTCATTTCTACTATACGCGGAACTGAAAGTTGAAACTAGGATTGTTTGTGAAATGATTTTCGATTTCACTTTTCTAAAACTTTCCGCGTTTACAAACAAAACATATTGTCACTTCTATTTTAAAATGATTTCACACTCCTATCTTGTCTTTGATACTTGGAGGTGATCTGTTTACTATATACTTTTAGTTTTTTTAAAAAATTTCAAAATGAGGAAAGTCTTAATCATCGGCTCAAAAAAATGTCTGTCATCTGTTCTTATGAACCAGTGACTTTAAAATCTCAAAATAAAGCACTAATGGGTGTTGTCACATGGGGAAAAACACTGATATACGAAGAAAGTCCATGTAAAAGTTCAGAAGGCTGCAAACTGGAATGCCGTGGAGTAGCGTTGGTTGCATATCAAACTGGAGCACTAAAAGCAGGGCTGGCTGCATCCCTCGGGATTCTCCAGGAACTGGAAGTACTGGAGGCAGGGCTGGCTACATCTCTCTGGATTCTCCAGGAACTCGAATTTGTTCTTATGAACTAGTGACTTTAAAATCTCAAAATAAGGAATGTCTTAATATTTACATTTCGATTGCTAATACCAGTTAAATAATATTTACCAAATCATCTTGTAATTTTCAGCCATTAATCGGATTATTATTTGCATATATTTTAAGATCGTCGACAAATAATAATTGTTTTGATGTTTTGATAGAATAGGTTAAGTCCTTAATAATGTGCATAAAAATAAGGGTCCTAGATTTGATGCTTGAGTACTCCATATCAAACGTCTATCAATTTAAAAATGAACTCACGATAAAGGACAGACTACTTATAATCTTTTAAATATAAAGCTAGAAGGTTCGGAGGAGTTTTATCTTTCAAAATTAAAGGAACTGAACTTACGTTGTAGTATGTGATAGTTGACAGTGTGTAAAACATCTTTGGTATCGTATACCAGTGTATATACCATTACTTGTCTACTTGTACATCTGCTTGTCTGGATTCTTGAAGTCATAAGCGGTGTTCCTTCTGAGTTCTTGAGGAAGGTAATAGAAAACATACCCTTTCCTTTAAAACAAGCATGTAGAAAATGCTGAAACGCCCATTGATTTGAAGATTTAGTAAAGGTAATAGCATACAGCCAACTACATGTGTAGCGAAAAGTAAGGTTCTAACTTCAATATTTTAAGAGAAATAAATGTTTGAAAATAGGTAACTACTTACCGCTATTCCTCTACATAATTCCTTTTAAACATGAAAGTTATACTTATAAGATTAACATTTTAAAATGTATATATTTTTTCAGGTCAAGAAGTTAAAAAGAGGTTTTCTAGAAAACCTGGAAAGAAGGTCCGAGTCTGTCTTAAATATTAGCTCTATTTTAGGTTGAGGAGGGTACTTGCACAGGTGTGCGTTATCTGCCTTCATTTTTTATCTACTCTGGTTGGCGATAATGGAGGTTATCTGCAAAGAGATAATATAAGCACATAGTTCAATTTAAATCTGAATTAAAATATGAAAGTGGAGTGCGTTATTAGTAATAACATTAAGGATTCGAAAGGTTTTTTAAGTTAAGCAACCAGTGAGGCCTCCATCTTCAACCGTGAGGATAGGTTGGAATATACCGGATCCATCTTAGACCTCATTATTTGGAGGTTGTTTTTTACTTTTTCTAAGTATTGAATAATGGAAGTATTATAAGGGATAAAAATTTATTTAAGGGTGATGAAATTTTATCCTCTATGAGGAACACATTTGGTATCTTGAAAGGTCTAATACTCGAGACAAGCTGCACATTACAAATTTAGTGTAAAACGTCTAGAAATATGTGAGCCAAGTAGATATAAGATCTACAAATTAAGATAAAAATTAAAAAGCATTGAAAGTTAAAACAGAGACCATGAAAAAAATAAAGAACTAAATAAGTAAATACAAAATATATAACAAGATAATAAGACATAATCGTGCTTATAATATAACCTGGTCACAAGAAAATTCTAAAGAGAAAATTCCACAGAACACGTAAAGCATTCCTATCACACGAATAAAGATGAAAATATAATTAGACCTTATTATGATCGTTTGGAAGTCCAAACTTTTCTTCGAGGTATTTTGTACAATCTGCACTATGCCGAGTACTCAGACGAACAGAACATTCTTCGCAATTCGGACGGTTAACGTTAAATACTAAATAGTAGTAGATAAGACTTGAGTATCCAGTATACAAACTGGTCACTTGATCTCGACGAATAATACACGCCGACATCTTCGAAATGCCCAAGCAGACTTAACTAAATGGAGCTTATTTTCAGTAGCGTGGTTCCATTCTGAGTGTCAGCGAGAGTTCATTCGCTGAAATAAACAGCTACTAAGCTCAGATAATGGACCAGAATTCTCAATTGCAACTGCATCCAGCGGAGTTCTTGACTACTGCATTGCGACGTTCATTTCCGCATCCATCTTGTTCCGGTACCCAATAGACAACGATGACATAGACTGGTTGTTGTAAATGATCGCATTTCACAAGGAGGTGTTGCACGAGGGCCTGCTTATTAAAGACATTCTGTGGGTGGCAAGTTTAGTTATGGTTATTTCTTCAATAAACACTGAATGGTGATGTCTATTATTACTGAAAAAGAATTTCCATGTTTCAGAATTCAGTGATAGGAATATTTTAATGTAAATGATGAGCATCATGAATAGTCCAAAGACTACCCCATCCAAGGTGCACAATAAGCTCCATTTTCTTGCAGGATATCTGAAAAGCGGGACTTTGCAAACATGAAGAGGGTAGCGAGTCAAGAACAAAAGTAACTACGTTGACCTGTTGAATTGCAAAATATGATATGAAACTTGCAAAACCCTTTAATAAACGTAAGTACGTTTATTAAAATTTTCAATAGAATTCAGCAAGACCTAAGCAGCTCTGTGGCAGCGGACATATTTAATGAAGTTGCATGAAATTTTAAATTTTCCGTTGTTGCAATATTACTTGAGAAAATAGCAAATACAGCAACTTCTGAATACTGCTCCAGTAGGGGCGTTAATTTCTCTATAACTTGCCGGGGGAGTTAATGTGTTTTCTTGAATTTCTTTGTCATACATCCAAGCAAAGATCCAAACAAATACATTCTGATTATGATGCGCTAGATCCCCTCAGCCCCTCAAGATCGGATTCATGGTGGCAAGTTGAAGAAATGATTCCCACGATTAACAGATATTACTGGAAAATCATCAGCTGCAGTATTGATCGAGCACGTTCCATGACTAATTATTAGCCTAATTACGGTTGATGATTATTAAACAGTACGTGGAATGATAATTTGAGAGGTAACGTGAGAACATCGAGAACACCTATGCCATGCAAATGATGATATTACTTCTAATATAAGATCACGTGCTAATATTACTTCAGTGTTTGTTAATGTCGAAGGGTGATATGCCATTCGTACCGCACCACAGTGGGGCGAAAACGCAAAAAGCTGGCCAAAATATGATAACTATATTCAAATTGAATGAAATTTAGTATTAAGGGGTTATTGAGGTTGCTGATTACGATTCTGCAACTAACGTTGAAAAAAAACAAAATGGCGGATCCAAAATGTCGGAATAAAATTTGCAAAAGTCGAAAAAGTCGTTGAAATGCTCTCAAAAGTGGCGATAAAGGGGTTATTGAGGTTGCTGATTACGATTCTGCAACTAAGGTTGAAAATAACAAAATGGCGGATCCAAAATGGCGGAATAACAATAATGTCAACATACTTGGTAATTTTCACAATGTATCTTTAACAACATTCACCTTTTTCACATATTTTGATGAACAATTACCTGTTACTTACGTTCTTATTTATTAGAAATATATTATTACTTAAATGATTCAAATTATTGGTATTTGATTCGATTATGATAACTGCAACGGCTTGTCACTGTAACATTAAATGAACAATAATTAACATCAGCACACTTCGTAATTGGTACGTTTTGGCAGGTACGTTTTTGTCGACAGCATTAATTAATATTCAGACTACCATTCTCCAAAATATGAACGTGGTGCACGAGGGTGCACATAATGTTTTCAACACTTTAAGTTAATAAAATATATAAACAATGTGAAAATTTTGCCTGACTTGCGATTCAAATTATAAATTATTACATCATTATTATTAATTTTTCACTTCATACACTTATTCTATTTACCAGTATGATATAGGAAAACCTTACAGATTTAAAAACTATGAACGCATTCGAAAGTTCATGGAACCGTTTCAACGGACGCGTCACAATTCTTCTATTGTTCTCTACGCATTTAACCTGCTGAAGGGTCTACTTAAGAGTGGCTCAGGTAGTCGGAATAAAGTAAAAACCCTATTCTATTTATGGATTTGGGCCCTTCTAAAACATTCCTATATTACTAACTTTCGTTTTTTAACTTTTGGCCAGCTTTTTGCGTTTTCGCCCCACTGTGCGCACGCTATTGACTGCATTTATTCTTTCTTTCTAAAAAAAATCTTCCTCATCTATTAGCAGAAAAAATCATGTAATAATTTGAAAAGTTAAGGAAAATCATAATTAATACTGTTGTTGGAGCTCCAGTTTTACTTATAACGTGCGAAGTATAACAACAGTCAGTCAGATAAGAAATACCTTTCAATGACGTCAGAGACAAAGAACCAATCAGAATGCCAAGGTATGAAATTGGGTCTACCTCTTATTTTTTTATATCTTGTCTTGTAATGTAATTAAAGTAGGCTCTCCGGGAGTAAATACTTTACTGATTATGCTACATTTACCCTATCATTTCAGAGATTTCATTATAAATTCGGAGCGTTTTCAATACGGTTGTTTTTCAAACAAAGTTGTAGCTATTTAATTTCCGAATGTATATAATCCTTTAAAATAATTTGTTTGTGGTCATTTGTCATTTAAGGCCTTAGGTGTCCGCCTTTCAGAGAGTGAGTATTAGCGTGGGTTATTATTTCCATTTCTCTTAGACAACATATGATATTTTCATGAAATCGTTTGCCTGTTGCTCAAGTATTTGTATTACAATTTTTCAATCTCCCACAACATCTTTATTTAACTTAAAATATGTAAGCTTACCTCTGGTCCCATATTAGCAAAAGTTAACTCAACTTGGTGAAAACTGACATCCGTGAGAGCAATGATGACGGCGACCAGTTATAACAATGTAGAGACCATTGTACTAATCTACTCCGTATTTTGCTAGTACTGTGTAATCTTTGTAGTTCTGAGGATTTTTTATACCAATTTAGCAGGAATTGTTTCTTGGGAAACACAAAGCAATGTATAAACAATAAAGATGGAAGTACTGAATTGACGGGAAACATTATAAGAATCATTACAGGTAAAGTTACGATATCCATAATACGACGGAAATGTACCATAACAGCTAAATAGCAGCTATTTCCTATAAAACACGGAATGGGCTATAATACAGGTGGTACTGCTATTTTATTACTATATAAACTATACTATTCTTAAGAGATTTACATCATAAGGAAAAAAATGTGTGGTGATAGAATAATCGGTAGCCATTACAATATCCTGAGAACATATGTGTTAAGAACTCTTTACCTCACAACAACAAATAAATTGTTTAAAACTTAGTTGAAAATTCTTTGAAAAACATTGCAGTTATTTCTGTTAACTTTCATGACTACTTTGTAAGCAAAAAATGTTTTATCACGTTAGAAACTAATTTTCTTAATACAGCATTCATAGAAAAAGTTATAGTTATTCAAGGAACTTGTAAATGTCTCAGTTCATCAATCTTCAAAAAGAAACAATTTCACTCGTGATCCGATTTATCCCGATTAAGAAAAGGTGTTGATTATTCTCTATAAATATAACCCTTAATTTTGTCTTTCGAACTTTCAAGGAAAATAACATACCTTAAAATACATGTCGGGGATTCCTTTGTTAAATCACGTAGATCCAACCAAAAGAATGCGCTATTTTCCCATAACTCCCGAAGTTTTCAATTGTCAAGTTATGTATTTCTGTCAATTCTCCATAGAATTCTCGTCGACACCCACATCCACACAAACACACACACACACACACCATAAACATCTTTGTATGCTGCGATCAAAAGATTCTGAAAAGTGTTTATCATAGCTATATTATAAACACTGGACACTGACATTTCTGAGGGCAATTCTGAATTGAGATCATCTGCCTCACAATTAATCCCTCAGTTTTGGAAACAGCGAGACATAACTTTTTGCTTGTTCAGGGGAGCAAGGTGGATGTGAAACCATTTTAGGTTCTTATCTCTAAAAAAGATTTAGATAGACCTCCTTATCTTCCTCCAGCTCTCTGGAAATTATTGTGAATTGACCTGGAGAAACGGAGATCTGTAAAACTTTTCCGCTCCATGTAACCATACATATTATCTCAACACTTTCTGTCTTCCATGACCAGGTCACAATAGAAACAATGCGGTGATTGTACTAATTGGGAATCTGGATTTTGGCAGACCTTCAGTTGACCCCAACTCCCTGCAAATTCACACATCCATTTTCTTCAGTGCAGTAGGAAAGAGCCTTCGAAATGCGACGAATAAAGATGCTTTTTTTACAACTAACAAACTATAATTAACTCTATGGCCTATGGAACCTGAAGGTCCTGCCGTTCATAAAAGGTCTGCATTGACTTCTGTCCTTAGCCAACTGGATCCCGATTCTACTTTGTATTACTTAGTATTTCTGCGAGATCCATCTTAATATTGTCCTCTCATCTGCGCCTAAATCTTGCGAATGGACGTTTTCCAGTTGGATTTCCAATTAAACCTTTGAAAGCTTTCCTATTTCCCATCATTTTGGCCACACGACCTGCCCAACTAAGCCTCCTAGACTTGATGATCCTCACAATGTTAGGTAAATCTTATAAATTATGCAGTTCTTCATTATGAAGTTTCCACCATTCTCCGTTACATTAATAAAAGTACTTATGTTATTTTCTACATAATTAAATCCGTCATTTAGGAGCCAGTATAAAAAGCCTTATTTTAAATGTGAACGTGTTAAAAATGGTATATCAAAGCTAGAAATTTTGCACAGTTGCCTTCAAGTTTAAAGGTAATCCAGTTCTAATTATATTAATCTACCCTTATTAGTTTTAAAGTAGGGCAAAATGTCACCTTCTTATGGTACATCTCGTGGATTCAAACTTTACATACATTATTTTTCTATACTTTGTACACTCGTAATATACTAGAATAATATTCAAAAGGAAAATGAGAACACAAAGCTGCAGTACTTCAGTTATTTATTAATTTGAGAAAGGCTTCCTAACCGTCTACGAGAGAAACAATGAACATTCTAATGCTGATGACATAAACTTAAGATGGGATTATTTGAGAACAACACAAAGACAAGGGGTTTTGTTAAATGCCTGCTGAAACATGGATTTAAAAATAAATACATGAAACCTAAATACAGAAAACTAAATACATGGACATTTGCCGTGATAGTAATACTCAAAATTATGGATATGTAAGTATGTAAAATAATACTTTCGACAAACTGTGTACTTTCAAATATCTAGGGCGCATATTATCAAGCCAAACAATATCCACAAAAATTAAAAGTTGAATGATAGCGGGAAATTTGTGGTATTATGCAGTTCGAAATCTTTTGTCGTCCTGAAATCTGTCGAGGAATATGAAGTTTAAAATATATAAAACGATGATTATGCCTATTGTGCTGCATTATTAATGAACATAGTCACTTACCTTGAGCGACTAGAGTGAGAAATGGCGGAAACTTCACACCGAGGAATTGCGTAATTTATACGGTTTACCTAACATTGGTAGGGTCATTAAATCTAGGAGGTTCTCGTGGGGAGTTCATAAAGCCAGAATGAAAGATAGTAAAACGCCTTCAATATCATAACTAGAAATCCAAATTGAAAGAACCATTAGGAAGATCTAGACACAGATGAGACAACAACATTAAGATGAATCTCGCAGAAATAAAAATACGAAATACAAACTACATCAAGTTGGATAAGGACAGAATTCAATGGAGAGCTTTTGTGAACGCGGCATTAAAGTTCCGGGTTCCGTAGCCGCAGAGTTAGTTGGTCATAAGTTTATAATTACATTACACATTTTACTTCTGTTTGTGTCAAGAGTGCCATTAAATTTGTAATTATTTTATGAGAAAGAAATAAGGAAATCAAAAGTATTGGATTGCGAGAAAGTACGCGCATATACGGATAATATCGAATGCACCGGTGAGTAATGATACGCATTTGCATGTATACATCAATAACTATATTTCAAATTGTTATTAGGTTACAAATAGATGTTACTTTGAACTAAAATATTATAAGAATACATTTTTGGAATATACTACATAAAGATAAGATTTGCGGGGTGTATGATTCCTCCGAGTTCCATAGACCATACAGCTAACTCTATCCATCATGTGTCTGGAAGTCACTAAAGGAATAATTAACACATCTGACCAGAGTATACGTTATTTACTAAAATTAAAATATAGTGTAATGGTTTTCACAATGATTCCCACATTTTCCTCAGATACGAACTAAACTGAAGTTGTCGAAACCGTCACACTGTATTTTAGTTTTAATAAAAAAAAGTGTGTATATACTCTGATCGGAAGTGTTAATTATATCATACAGTTAGTTAGTTTTGAGTTGCTTAATTCCCATAATATTAAAATATTTAACTTTTATAACACTCATACTGTCATAATTCTTAATACACCAGCCTAGAAGCAATGCAAAGTATAAAGGAATAAGAAATTATCTGTAAAACTTAAATTCTTTTAAACGTTAATCGAAGTAATAAAATATTGAAGTTCCACTTGAGCTGTTGACAGAGAAAAATATTTGTCATATATTGGAAGATGAAACAATCCGAAACATAAGCACCTCCAAAGTAAAGGTAATCGCTTATAATTATTGCACAATAATTATATTTTGCTCTAATAGGCAACTCTTTGCTATTAAATTACAATATGAATAGTAATCTCAGTGACACTCTATTTTATTGGGATAAGACATACAGGGTGTCCGAGAAGTCCTTCCCTGATTACATAAATTGATAACTCAGGCTAGAAATAAGATAGAAATATGAAACTGGTGTTGAATTTTTACAAACTATAAAAGTTTTGGTCACATCAGTACACTTCCACATGAGCACCCTTGGTAGCACGTAGCACATCTAGGCGATATTCAATTTCCATCCACACATTAGCCAACATCACTGGAGGGATCGATGCAACGAGTGTGGTTATTCGTTGCTGCAGGGTTTCATACCATACCAGGCTTTAATGCTCTTGACATCAGGTGGAGTCCTCCCAAATGTTGTCTGGAACTGTCTCTGCACCGTGGTTGGTGATCGTGTCTCATGGTACCACAGGACACACTGTGCCTTCTCCTGGTTGGTTGGCATGGCTTCTTGGGCTTCTTACTTACGTACTACAAACCTAAAACAAACAAAATTGAGACTTGGTAAAACAGAACAAACCTAACACAGACAAAAACTTTTATAGTTTGTAAACAATTCAACACCAGTTTCATATTTCTATCTTATTTCTAGCCTGAGTTATCAATTTCTGTAATCAAGGAAGGACTTCTCGGACACCCTGTAGTTTTCTATTATTGATGTAAGCATCAGTTTTATCATTTACTAGCATCTATTACCCGCTTCGCTGTGTTAAATTAAGAAAAAAATAGTAATATGTTTCGTTAACCCTTTCAGACCTGATTTTTTGTTTACTCTCCGGTGTTATTTTTATTCTGAATTATTATTCTTTATGACTTAACAAATGAAATACAACCGTCAATTTGTTTGCGGGTGTCATATTTAGAGAATTATGGACGAAACATTTTGCGTGCACTAGGGTTGAAATACGTATGTAAAATACAAAATGGCATTAATCGAACACATCATTGTGATCTATATAGTTTAGAAACTCAAAATACATCACTAAAACAAAAGGAGAATTTATTGCAAATAGCTTGTTTCGCCAAGAATAAAACAGCTTACGTGGGTGAGCTTTGTCCATTGTGATAGCTCCTGCAAGTAGTCTACAAGAAATGTGCATTGCTTCCTGACAACAGATTAAAACACCACAGAAATAGTGGAAAGTGATTTAGAAAAGTTCAAAAAATTCTGACATAAAAAACCAGCCATTTTGAACCCTCCAGAGTAATTATATTAATCTTAAAATTTAATGTACACAAATGTTACCACCAGGTCTAAAAGGGAGAGTCAGTCACTTTTTACTATTACTGAAGCGTTAATTGCTCATTTTCGATTATTATTATATATCTCCTCTCCTCATGTTGCGGGCCACGGCATCGAAAGTGTCATTATTCATCTCAGCGACCCCGAAAAGTATGAATTCGAAACTGATATTGGTAATTTTGATTATATATATATATATATATATATATATATATATATATATATATATATATATATATATATATATATATATATATATATCCTCCCACATTTTTTGCGGAGCTCAATTTGGATTTAAATGGCATCAGAAGTGTCACTGTTCATCTCAGTGACCTCAAAGACTATAGACTCGACACTAATATCTTTCATTTTTGATAATTTATAAATGCATTTCCCCTCCTTTAAGTTACATCGTCAAAGCGATATGACAAGAATTATCTCATGTTTGAACTTAATCTAGGTTGAAAATTTGATCAAGATCGGTGCAGTGGTTCAAGAGTTATTAAGTTTTTTTATTCATTTTTATATATCTCCCACTCCTACCTCCTCCCCTAAGATCTATCGTCAAAGTGAATAGATAAATACCATTCCAGGCCCGAACCTCATCTATGTTGGAAATTTGATCGAGATCGGTCAAGTGGTTCAAAAGTGGTCACATAGACAGTCACCTTACCCTCCCCTACTTTGCACCGTCAAAGTTAAATTATAAAAATTAAGGCCGAACGTCATCTATGTTGAAAATTTGATCGAGATCAGTTGGGTGGTTCAAGAGTTATTAAGTTTTATTTATTTTTATATATTTGTTTAGAAGTGTATCCATATTGCCCTCTGGTCTTAAATTAAAAAAAAAAAAACTGCTTCAATTAGCACAGCAGCAGGGTAGAGTTCAGTAGGATATTAAGGCGTGTACTGTTGTTGCCGGAAATCATGCCCAATGAACGTACAGGTAGATCTTTGAGAGCAATATTGTCATTGCTTGACGGTACAGAAACGAAGTACTGGATTCTCATATACGAATACTTCGTTGGGAATGATACTATCGTTTATTTTGATGGACCATAAGGAACAATGTCATTGAGTAACCTTATAATCAGGGGAAGAATATCCAAGTTTGAGTTGTAGTCGAAAACACCAGACTTACACTTAATCAAACATAAGTTTAATTCATTGGAATTGCTGCAAATTACAACCAGCCAATTGCCTGAATGACAAGTTCCAAGGATCCGTACAATCCTTGGAAAGGAGAATAAAATTCATCAGTGTTAATATTTCAAGTTTGTCACAACACTGTGGGACAAGGTGACCAGACGTCCCGTTTTAGCCGGGGCAGTCCCTTTTTATCAACCGTTGTCCCGTTTTTTTTCTGATTCTCGAACGGGACGCCTAAATGTCCCATTTTAAAGCAAAAATGGCCCAAGTGTCCCGTAATTATTATTCCAAATATAAATGGTCAATACATATTCTACACTCTTCCGTACCAACACACATTGCGAAGGTTCAGCCGTGTCTCGAACTTCTGAATGTTCAAATGGAAATTGAGCGTTGTCCCGTTTTTTTCTGATTCTCGAACGGGACGCCTAAATGTCCCATTTTAAAGCAAAAATGGCCCAAGTGTCCCGTAATTATTATTCCAAATATAAATGGTCAATACATATTCTACACTCTTCCGTACCAACACACATTGCGAAGGTTCAGCCGTGTCTCGAACTTCTGAATGTTCAAATGGAAATTGAGCGTTCTGTGGTTTAAGTGGGAGTTGAGTGGAAATTCTGAGTGTTCAATTAGTTAAAGGTATTGTTGGGTAGAACTTAAGTTAGAAACGCTGCGTTATCACTCCTACTTGCGTATTTTGTAAATTGAGAACACTGCTGAGTCCCAAAATGTAATCTGGAAGTCAGATATTTGCTCCCTGCCCCATCGCCGATTCGTATGCGTCCCGTCTTCACAAGTAAAAATTCTGGTCACCTTGCTGTGGGACCTAGCGACTTCCAGGAGTGATCACACACCATATTGTGCAGCATCCTCCATTCACGTTTTTCATGTTCGTGTGTGAATAACTAATGCCCACTGCAGGAAATCACATTTTAAGATCTAATTCGTAATTGGAGCTGTTTTCAGTTCTAAGATAACAAAGGACTTCTAACTTATATTTAGTTTCACAATTTCTTTTAGGAAATATATGATTTTGATAGCTTTCGCTATCTTCGCGTGATTTGTGCATTTCAAATCTTGTCCAGACAATTATTTCTCGCAACTATCTAAATTCTAAATAAGTAAGACATTTATTTTATTGATATTCATGGTTTATCAGTGTTATATATAACTGTAATTTATGCATAAGGGTTTCGCAGGATGTCGATGTGTCTTGCAATAGAAAAGACGGTTAATTATTTCGAAAAATCTTTCAGGAAGCAAAGAATCGTCAGGAATGGTTTCCTGAGCAAGATGAGAATTTTGCTGAAGGCATCTTAACTTATAACGGCAAGCTTCTATGAGAATAGATATCAGTAGATATGTATGGACCAGGGACGTAGCCAAGGGGGGTCCGGGGGAACCGGACCCGCCTTCCTTCGAGACCAGAAATGAAAAAAAAAATAAGGAATGATGAAACAAAATGAAATGGAAAAAAGAAGGATCAGCGTTAAAAATAAAAATAAAAACTATAGGAAGCTTTTGGTTACTCTTTGTTATGAGGAGATTTGTATTACTTGCATGGTGGCAAGGTGAGCGATATATCCTGGAAGAGTCAGGGAATTTGAAAAAAGCTATGGAATTCTCAGAATTTCTGCCACTAGTCAGGGAGATATTAAGTTTCAGAAAGCATAGTTCCATTGTGTAGCAGCGTGGACATTTTTTAACATAATTGTTCTTCATCGCACCCTGCAGTATCAAACATGTTATTTCAAAAACAATTTTCTACCGATCCTTTAACCTGTCATTTGGAACCAACAGTAGTTGACGGAATAATAAAAACAAAAATTTTATGTGAAAAGAAAGTTCTGTTAGCATTTGATTTAACAGAGAAAGGAACGCAGATGTTGTAAAATATTTTACAAGACATTATTGAGTATGTACTTTTTATAATAATAAATATGTACTTTTTACAATAGTTGAGGTCATAATGAAAGGAAAATTGTTATATTTGAATAAACAGAGGAAGGAATTAAATATTGTAACACCTTCAATACGTACTATTATTATTATTATTATTATTATTATTATTATTATTATTATTATTATTATTATTATTATTATTATTATTATTATTATTATTATTTTACTCGAGATTTCTTCATAGTTTATTATTAAAATACTTACCAACATATCCTCATTTTATTGTCCTAACAAACCAATATATGTTGATAGTAAAGTAGTTCAGATTGATCTAGCTCCTTGGCCTTCAGAATTTCATGTTACGCCCAACCCCTCCGTTACGAAATCTTGACTAAACGAAAAAATATATGTTCCAGTAAAATAGTTTAGAATGATCGAGTCTCTGGTGTGACGACCACAGTATTTCATGTCACGGACCCCCCCCCTTCCCCCCTTCACGAAATCCTGGCTATCTGCCTGTATGGACAAATATATTAGGGAGAGTGATTAATATACGCTTTTTAATATTTCTGTAAAAAAACATTCCAGTTGAAATTGGAGGGTGTGCAGCAAGTAGCCAATCGCCTAGAAATCAGTAGAAAGGCAATTTGCATTTCAAAGTACTTATGAGTAAAATTAATACAAAACGTGTTGTTCAAAAAGAAAAAAAAAAGTACCCAGCACATGACTAGTGTTGACTTGATAATTCAAATTCCAACTGCATACAGACTTCGATTGTAAAGTACAAAGAAGATGGTGGTAAATTCTGTTTAGCACAAGATGGTGCTAAACATCTCAGTAGTGGTAAATGGTTGCTTCATTGTTAATTACATAAGAACAACAACAATAAGATTATATCCAATGAATTCCTCATGGCGGCTACAGCATATCTAATTTCATAGAAGCTAACGTGTATACCATAGGTCATAGTTAGTTAGTTTTGGTTGAGAATTTCCAATAATATTGAGATATTTAAACTTCTATAACATACATACTGATGTAATTCTTAATACACCAGCTTATGAGGAATACAATAGTTAAGGTAATAAGAAAATATTTTATCTGCAAACCTTAAACGTTATGAGCTTTTAATCGAAGTAATTAACTAATGGAATTTCACTCAAGCTTTGGACATAAAGAAATAAGAGTCATATATTGGAAGATAAGATAATTCAAAAAGCATACGTAAATCTTTAAAGACTGAAGTAGTTCCTATATTAATAAAACGTGAATTATAGCATACATTATAGGACTATTAACTGACATTTCCGTCATTTTATACCTATAACGATACGTGTAATGTTCCTTTTAATGTTTCCTGACAATACAAAATTTCTATCATCAATATTAGTACATTTGCTATGTATATCGGAAAATGCTTCCTGTTAAATGTGTATAAAATGGACCTCAGAATGTGAAGTATGTTACATAGTACACAGAACGGTACGAAGTAAATCACTAGAATGGCTTCAACACTCTTTAAACTTGTTGTTGTCATCATGGCTCTTATGGCTGTCAGTGTTTACGAAGCGCAGGCGGCTCCAGGAAATATGGGGCCTGAAGGGGTAAGTCGACAACTTATCTTAAACTAAGATGTTCTTGGAGATTTGAACATTGTAATACGTGTACTTGGGCAACAGGCAAATGATTTCAGAAAGAAAAATATCGTATATCTTCTGAGGGAAATGGACAGGATACTTCACAAAAATATCCCGTTTCTAAACGATGAATACCTAACAAGGGGCATGTGCGAACCGTGACAGCTAGATATTTATGAAAATTGGTACCGTAACTAATTGTAGATCGCTCATCCTCGTGGTGATAGTTACTCGGTGCGGAAATGCTTTTTTTGCCCGCTACGGATAATACATTTATCAAGCAGTGACTGGATGAGCTATACCAAATTATACCCCAAAAACGCCGAGAAAAGGCAGAAAATGACAAATGTATGCAGGTAACCTCATGTCTACGGGAGGGAACACGTGACCAAGAACACGGCAGTAGTGTCACAGAAGCAGTGTTGCCATCCCAACACAAGCATATATTTAAAAAAAATTAAACGTATACTACTTTATGAAATTAAAACAAGTGGCGTAGAACGTAAAATAAAATAAGCAAACGGTAGGTTTCAGTGTTGCCATTAAGGGAGATATGTGGCTTTAAAGTTGCGAAATTATCTAGTCGGTACAAAAAATGAACGAATATAGAACAACAACAAGACGGCAGAAGGAACCAATGCATAGTAAGGAGTAAACTACAGCATGTACAGCATCCAGTAGCTTACGAGCTTGATACAATATTAATGCAAAAAGGTCACATGTTAGAGTAGCCGTAGAAAGAAATCCCTTGTGAAATAATGCGGAAATGCGAACAGCAAGTCTTCCTGTAGTGCAGCAATTCCAATGGTGTTTTGCGGAATCGATATCTAGAACCGTTCTCGAGAGCTACAAAATGAACTGTCTTTAGGTTGCAACAGTGCACAAAATCCTGCATGCCTTCCAAACCACATAAATGACGGCTTAACCTGAAAAGAGTACAGAAAATCTTCGCCAAGATTACTGGTTTGTGATGGGTGTCAGTTGAGAATATAAGAAATGTTAGCATGTGAGACAACGACGAAGACAAAACACATTGCACTCATGATACCAGTACTATACAGGCGCAAAATATTTTAACATATTACACTAATACATACAACAGAAAAGTCATAGATAGTGTGGCAAAATATGTATATTTCTCACCCTAGCCGCACACTCAATATGACTCGATCAAACCCGTTAGTCAAGTTTACATCCTATTGCACATTTTTCCTTCTGCACTCTTGTTGTTGTACATTTGTTTGTTTTTCTGTACGAACTCAATAATTTTTTAACTTTAGAGCCTTATATCTACCTTGTATGGCAATACTGATAACCCACCTTTTGCTTATTTTCTTTCACGTTTTATACCATTGTTTTAATGCCATAAGATGGTATACGTTCCATAAAAAAACTATTAAGTTTGTGTTGGAAGGGCAACACTGCTTGTGTGACATTACTACCGTGTTCTTGGTCACGTGTCCCCTCCCGTAGGTATGAGGCTACCTGTACATATTTGTCATTTTTTTATCTTTTTCCGGCGTTCTTGGAGTATACATAACTCGGCCCAGCCTCACCCGGTCACTGCTTGGTATATGTGTTATTCATAGCAGGTGAACAAGGCATTTCCGCACCGAGTGACCATCACCGCGATTATTAGTGACTCACAATTAGCCAGGGTAATAATTTTCATAAATATCTAGCTGTCACGGTTCGCATACGTCCCTTGTTAATACTAAAATGACAAACTTCGAAAACAGACGAAGAAATGCTAAATTATTATTTTCACATTTTAAATTGAATAGGTAGGACTTTTTTCAGAGACATCCGTTGTCGGAAAGTTCAGAACTTATAATACCATTATCTTTAGAGGTGTCCTGCCATTAAGGACTCCAGTGGCTGTCAGAGCGTTTGCCTTTGGCGTATTGGGTTTATGGTTCGATTCCAGCTTGCACCAAGTAAGCTTTGTGGTGGAAAAACACCGTTTGCGTGGGTTTTCTCGAGGTTCTCCCGTTTTCTCCCACTTTCTTCATATCACCATTTCATTAATTTCTCATTATCGCTGTTCCCTTTGGCCTTGGTACATAAAACGTGGAACGTTGAAATTAAAGATTTCATTTTATTTCATTTTATTCTGCTATTATTGGCAGGTCACCTTCCACAATTGAGTAGCGTTCATGCGCCACAGTCTTTATCTAACTTCTCGTGCTTATGTGTTACTTTTCTGTTTAGATATTCTTACCTGTATGGGGCTGCGGTGGCTCAGTGGAAGACCGTTCATCTTTGGTGCATGTGGTCCTTGGTTAGATTCCAGTTCATGCCAAATGAGGCTTGTAGTGGACAAACACTGTGCGTCGGTTTTCTCCGGATTCTCTCGTTTTCTCCTACTTTTTTTCATTCGAACATTTCATTCATTTCTCATTATCACCGTCTCCTTTAGCCTTGCCGACATAATCGTAGGACGTAAAACTTAAAGATATTATTGAATTTTCTTCCTATGTGAATGTTTTCATTTCCCGTGGCTACAGCAGGTCGATGTGCTGATCTACAATTTATTTTGTCTCTTTTTTTGTCCCCTTGTTTTTAAGGTTTATTATATTGTTTAAATGCTTGTTAGTTAACTTATCAGAACATCTTTCTCTTGTTTTAAACCGTGTTTTGTTCCTTTTTTAAAAAAAAGAAACTGATTTCTTTCAACCCTGGAAGAAACATGCAGAAAATTTTATTTATAAAGAATTTTATTTATATTTTATATAGATCCAGTGGAGAATGTAAAACATGGAATGAAGAATTTGAAATAGATAAATGATACTGAAAACAAGTAATTTTTAATTACAAACAAGGATTGGCTAAGATTCTGTTACAAGAAATATTTTGTGTTTTTTGTAAGTAATTGCCTTTTACGTATTGTTATAGTTAATGTAAATGATTTATTTTTTTATTTTTGTTTCGTTATTTTAATCTTTTTTGAATATATTTTAAATTGTTTGTGTATTAATATTTTCTTTTTATTGTTTTAGAAAATGAAATCTTCATTACGACTTGCTTAAGTAAGTAAAATTAACTTACATATTCTATAAATGATAGACCTAATTTATGTTTTTTTAGATGCGTTCAGGTACATGTTTATTTCTATGTTTAGATAATTGTGACATTTGGGGAATCATTTGCGAAGATGAAGTTATGTCTGATGAAAAATGGTTGTATAAATATTTACGAGATTTAGTAATTGCATATTTTGTTCAATGATACGTATTTTGTGATTATAACATTTCTTATCACATTATACCATCATAGCAACATTTTCTAGATTTATTGTTTTGTAAAAATAGAAAAAAAAAACTCATGACTCAATGCACCTTTTGGACAACATGACGAATGCTGGAACCTTCTATATCTAGTATAGTAATAACCAGGACACACAGTGCTGCCAATAGATATCGATATAAATTAACAGATATCGATTTTGTACCTCAATTTTCTGACTCGAAATGCCGGAAAACCTTTAATTCTTATGTGAGCAACAAATCAATACTTTAATGTCTTAGATTAAACTTTCTTTCAAATGTATTTGAAAATTACCTCTCTAGCATAAGTTTTACACATATAATCTTTTAGATTGTCTACCTATGAGTTTAATCCAATGGGAAACAAAATATTCAAATAAAAAAAATTACATTTTCTATTAACATAAATATAAAGAGAGAAGTACATCAAGAATAGATTTTATTTTGGTCATATATCAGTAGTTTTACTTGGGAAAAGTAGATAAATAACTTCATTTAACTGGATTAGAATGTATTTCTTCAAACTATAACAAGGGAACATTCCGGTTTGGAGAATTTAATTGCTGAAAATGATTGCTAGCACTGGATTCAGCACCAAAAGTAACACAGAAGAAAAGGGTGTTTAGGTTCAGACCGTATACAGGGTGGGAGATAAGTGAAGGAAAAGTGCGAAAATAGAACATAGAAAATGTCTAGAAATGCCATATTAATTTTGAAATGAATAGAGAGATTGAGGTCAAATGTTGGATATGAGGAATGCATGTAGAGCTTCACTGAATAGACTTATTTTGCATCATTGGGGACATCTGAAAAGCTGCCATATTGGAATTTGTGCAAGACGAATATACGGGAAAGGGATCATGTGAGATATGGCTCTGGACGCACACCGTATATTGAAATTAATAGTGACCAATACAGTTTGAGACTTCTGCAACAGGAGGCGTTCCATGTTTGGCAATATACCAATACTGCCGCAAAGGTGACGTGAATGCGGAACAACCTCAAACATGAGTGAAGCCACTTTCCAGTCAAGAAGCGTTTTGATTCACCCAATATTCGTTCATATGCTGCTAAAAGTGCAAATATGACTAAGGACAACCTGAAAGAGTTCATGACTGACATTTTCTGGCCTTCTATACAGCAGACACAACTGCTGCTCCTGGTTGATTCATTAAAAGCCAGAAGATGAAGAGTTGGTGCAGAAATCGGGCAATGTTGAACTTACCCAATTCCTTATTCCTGATGGTTGCACGTCACTCATACAACCGTTGAATGTGTTCTTCTTCCGTTCGTATACGAATTTCGTAAAATATATAACAGACCGTTTTTCCCTCATCTGACTCCAAAATATGACAACTTAACAATTCATTAACTTGCAATCATTGACCCTCTTCCAGTTTACAGCACCAAGGTTCCGAGTTATGATGAAATATATTTTCTACAAAACTGGATATTTGCAAACAACACCTGGCGCATTCATGACACCTGTCGACTATTGCTTCAATTTCAATTCCGGAAAGAGCTGTGACGAGCCCGATTGTCCATTTTTATCATGTTTCAAATGTGCGCATCGTTGTCTCCATTTTTGTACCAACAACACAATCATTCTTAAGTTTCATAACAGTTGCAAGTAAACAGAGGTCTCAAACTGTATTGGCCACTATTGATTTCAATAGACGGTGTTCGTCAAGAGCCGTATGCCACATGATCCCTTTCCCATATATTCTTTTTGCGCTAATTCCAACATGACGACTTTTTAGTTGTCCCTAATGATTCACATTAAGACTATTCACTGAAGCTCTACATGCATTCCTCATATTCAACACATGACCTCAATCTCTCTACTCATTTCAAAATTAACATGGCATTTCTAGACATTTTCTACATTATATTTTCGCACTTTGCCCTCACTTATCTCCCACCCTGTATACGGTCTGCCACTAAACACCATCATTTTCTCTGTTACTTTTAGTGCTGCATCCAGTGCTAGCAATCATTTTCAGCAATTGAATTCACCAAATCGGATTGTTCCCTTATAAGGTATCTGGTTGATAGTTGCTGCCACTTGACGAGACGTTTCCCATGATAAACGAACAACCAACATAGTTTCAAACCATGATAACTCAAATACTATCCTGTAATTTACTATATACATATATATATATATAGATATATTGAAATTTCGAAACGAAATGATGAAGCATCTCCCTTACATTAACATTTTCTCCAACGTACAAATATTTATTGAACAATATCTATTATTGTGTGCTTTAAATGTCTCTAATATTTTTAATTATACTATAGCTCAACTATTTGTTTTATTTAAACGGTTACTTTCTTATCTTTTCAGGATAAGACCAATCATGAATCGAGAAGGTATTCAACCTGATTTCACATGCACGTTCCGTTGCGAAAGAATAGTAAAATTTGATGTTTGTTCCTGTAGACAACATTCAATGCACAATCAAAAAATGTATAACTTATGTAGAAATAAATTTGATTAAAGCATTCAATATTTTGCTTTTTACTAAATCAATATATTCGTTTACACGACGTTCGGGAACAACTCCAAATTCCTTTGGAAAATTAACCCTCAAACATAAACACGCACACACACACACACACACAAAAATAAACAGAAAGAAAGCAAACATTTTCCATTTTGAAGATGTATACAACTGAACTACAAAATAAGTAATAATGACTCGAGAACCGAATTTTGTATAAACGCCAAATTGTAGAACAAAACATATTTGTAACTTAGATTACAGGAATATACCTATTGTTGTGGAACATTGACGGTGATACTGTTAATCCTGAAGCATAGAAGAAAATTTATGATGGTTTTAAAATCGAAAAATATCATGAACTGAAACTTGACACACATTTCGTACGTTCGAGTTCGTTAATGAAATGCAAGCCTAAAATATTCAGTATGGTCTTGCGTCAAGCCCTTCTTTATTTATGATCCATTTGTATCATACTGACAAATTTTATCTATAACTTCAAAATAACACATCTCTGATCCCAAGTAAGTCAATTTAGCTTCCTGTTTTTATGTGAAAATTCATTTTCGAATGATTTGGTGTTTATCCTGAACACCCATCATGTATGTTTTGACATTAAATCATTGCAGAAAGCAATTTTAACCCCTTTCTGCATGATTTTTCCCTTTTAGCAAAATAATCAGTATTGGAAATCCTTGTATGGGAATTTGAAAAATGAATTAAAACTTGAATTTTAAATTTTTCACTTAATTCCGACGAGAAATAAGTAATATGACACACTTACAACTCACAAAGAACATGCCAGATGACACCAAAATCTTTTATTCATACACGTCAATATCTCACACAGCAGACAAAACAGTCATTTGATGCCTTTGATAAATCACAAAAAAAAGCTAAAGTGAAAAAAGAGTATGTGCTATATATGGCACGGCATGCGGTAAGGGGTTAATTACTATGTATAATAAATTTTTGGAGCTGAAGCAGGAAACAAACAAAATTGTTGGAGCTTAAGTACTTCTTTATATTATTTATACCCTTCAGATATGCTTGAATATGTTCCTTCTTTCAAGTTTTTAATAGCATTTTCCTATATATTTACTAACATTCTGTAATAATTCATAGGACAATTAGTTTTGTAAAGAATTAGGTATATATATGAAATGTTTCTAATTTGCAATTGAAGATACATCACGAGATAATGGCGACAAGATATTTTAGAAAAGAACTTATGCCTTGTTAGCTAAGGAATTGACCTCAAACGGATGTTAAGATTATGCAAAATTAATGGTCCTTAAATGAATAAAAGTCTTTCAAATATTGAACAGGTCATGTACCGGATATTCCCAAACATCATAAGGGAATGAATTATAAATGTGGAACTTAGTTTATCGAATATAATAATAACAATACGAAATGTAGATAATAGTCGGAACGAAACATATTGTGAAATTAGATAGCCAAAAGAGATGCTAGGACATTGCTTTAATTTAATTCGATAATAACGTTCATTTTGGGAAGTAATGAAGGAACAAATTGATCAAGGGGAAATAGGAAACGCAGTTGTATTGTATAATGTGTATAATGAAATGCAGTGATTCCAACGTTAAGGCAAAGAGGATAGATGATCACTATAGTGGATGGAACATTAGGATTTATGGATTTCTCATATGCCAATGATGACAGAAAACTTGTGTGATTATTGCGTCCTCAGAATTCTATATTTCATCTATCGTTTTCTTTACTCCTTCGGAGCCAAGGTAAATCATTGCTTAAACCTATATTTATTCAACTACGAGTTGTATCGTTAGTGCAAATAATTTTGAGTATATCAAAGAACGTACATCATGTTTAAAATTCCTTTGAAAATACTCCCAGATAGTTGTATGGAGATAAATCAGAGGAAGTATCTAAAATCACTTATTGTATACATAAAAAAATGATTTCATATTTGTAACAAGTCTCTTTGGTCATATAGGCCTCTCTTTCTTAAATACATATTTTTTATCCATTATAAATGATGCTTGCAATATGTTACAATCATTTTTCTAGGATCGTTTTTGTCTTAAGATTAAGAACACTGATTACTAATATACAATTACATTAGATAGATTGATCAGAGTAATGCCAATAGAAATTCAAAACGTATCTTCTATTGTAAATGGCTGAAATTCTTGTCTGTAAAAAAATTCAATAATACTGCGACTATGTAAATAATATTGTTGTTAGCTTGCAGAACGTATTGAACCTTTTGTTATCCAAGAATAACGTGTGTGTGATTTTCGGGATTTTTCTTTTAAGAAAAACGTGATTAGTGGTATAAACAATGGGCGTTCTGTGTACAGGTGAAGCCCATTTAGTTGTTCCCTTAAGAATAAGCTACGTGTTTATAATGGTATTTGTCTCAAGTGACTTACTACGAAATATTTAGTACAAAGTTGTTTGTGCAAAGTCCATAAAAGGATAAGTATTTACATCAGATTAAGTCTATCCGTTGTGTCAAGAGACAGTAAAATTTTGGAATGTATATTTTAAGCCAGAAGAAAGGATGCAGCCTGTCAAATTGAATGTAGTATTGGTTTAGCCCTAATATGAAGCCCGACTGGGCGAGAGTTGTTAGCAAGAGCTAATGCAAGGAAACCATAAACAACTTTAGTGATTAATGTACATAATACAAACTTTTCATATCGCTATGATCAACAAGCAATAATGATATTTATTAATCTCTACTAAGGTATGTTAATCTTTAAGCGAAAGTAAAGTGATTAACAATAAATACTGTAGTTTGGGATGTGAGTCGTGAAAAAATAATTGCAAAATACTGATACAAAATGCAGCAAATACTATTACTATCGGCCTCTTTTTCGGGTAGTACCACAATATACATATACTGGTAGTTAACATCACAACCTTGCTTCAGAGTAGTCTCTGTACGAGAACTTACTCTGTTAAACTATGAATGATTCAGAAAGATTCAAAGAAGTAACAATTCGGAAATCCATCATACTTTCATAAGCGATACGAAATTTTGAACTAAAAAATTCTCAAGGCGGAGAGGTCAAAAGTCATTTCTGCCCTGGAGTTTAAATAACACACACAAAAAAAAACTTAAAATGAAAACATTAAATCATCTCTAACTGTTGAAAAGAGACCATACGTTGCCTGAATATATTAGTATTTATTAAAGCTTGAGGAAAAATAACAAGCTGAATACACAACATCACGTTCACAAAGATACGTAACGTTTATGAAAAAAAATTAAACCACGTTAATTTTCGCTATTTCCGGCAAGTGAAGGTAATTATCAGTGTGTGTGAAAATGCCAAATGTTGATATTTTAATATAGGAAAAGGGGGTGGCATTCGAAGTAAGTCTTTTGTTAAATTTGGCAATTATCCTGATAGTAACCTCATTTACAAAAAAAAAAAAAGTGTAGACTTAGTTTCAGAAAAGATATGATCAATTCCATACCGTGGACATAAAATTCATCCAACCCTTTATCCGAGAAATAGTCTGGTAAGTGTACAATGTAAATGAGTGAGTAACGCGTAGTAAATATCTTGTTACTATCCTTAGATTTGATCGTTCATTTCCAAACCGTTATTATCTATTAAATAATGAATGTGAAACTAACAGCTGTTCAGGCACTTAATATTTTACTTCAATCAAAATATATCGGATAGAGTGTGGCCGTTTATTGATCGAAAATTAAATTAAATATGTATGAAAGGAGAAGAGACCAACGAAGTTAATCTTTCAAAGTAAAGACGCTCATTACTGACAGTTCTTGTTTCTTTTGAGAATGTGATTTCTTAGTTGGTGCTACAATCTTTAATAATCGCGATAGTTTTCTTAGAATGTTCAGGATAAACAAATGAAGATCAACATGTATTAGTATATGGCTATTGCGTTGATATTAATACACTCAGCCTAGACAATGACAAGAGAACTTTCGTAAGCGCTGAGTGATTGTCAGTAAATTAGATGAGTGTCATTTTTTTCAGATTTACAAAATAATTTTAATATTTTAAAGTGAAAGTCCGTAACAATAACTACACATAAGTCGTAAAATACACCACGTGTTGAAAATTAAACTGCATACAGGGATATTCAAGGACTACGTCCGAAATGATTCGTTTTTATATGATGTGAGGAATAATTTCATGAAATGTTTCCCCGTAACGTAGAGTTCTGTCAAGGAAGAAGACTGACTTCACCTCCGGATTGAGATGATACACATGCATATCACATGATACGAAAACAATTATCCATATTTAAAAAAAATGAAACTTAGGTTTTCATATAGTATTTCTAATGTTTTACTATACCCAATATCATTACACTGTGTTTCAACTTTCACCAAATTTCCAATTGCACGGAAAATAATCAAGATATTAAAATAAGATGCATAAAAACTTTGATGCAAGTACTGAAAGAATGACATAAAATCAAAAGGAAATCATACTTTTTTTAATTCAATGATTGATTTAACGTTTTATGTTCCTTTTCAAATCCATGGGTATGCGAGTCATGAATCTATAGCATGAGATCTGATCCATATATGCTCAGACAGGAAATCAAACAATGACTTCTACCAGGAATCGAATCCAGGGACTTTCAATTTTGTTAACACTCAATGTACAAAATAATATTTCATTATATGGTTAGTACACTACTGGTAACCTGTACACTAACCATATAACGAAATATTATTTAGCAGTATTCTAGGGTTCTATACATATCTGCTAATTGCCAAATAACCTTGACCTTATGAAATAGGATAAGCCTCCCAAAATTAATTTTCACAATATTTTACCTATAAAAGAGCACAATATGAACCAATAAATTTTACGGAAGTACATATTATTGTGTTATACTATCTTCTTTTGGGAATTTCAAAAATTTAAAGGTGGGCCTAGATACCTTTCCCAAAATCTTACAGGGAATGCGTTATTACTGTTCCATAAAAGACAATGGAATACTACACTCAAATATATATCCATATAACGTAATTAACCCTCATCAAAGAGGATAAATTAGGTCAAAATTCTCCAAATTTTGAATTTTTGGCAATGTTATACCCATAAAAGGAACAAAATGGACTATCCAAACATATAAAGGTACATACCATGCATACCAAATGTAAGCATTCTTCCTCAAATTAAGATGGACACACTGAATCACTGCCCAAATATACACATGGTGTTCCTACGTATTCCTGGATCAGTGACCATGTCCCATGAGCCAGAAACCCAAGGGCATAAAAGTCAACACAGCTAACTTCAATACTATTATAATAATAGTAATAAGAATTGCGAGTAAATATTATAATAATAATAATAATAATAATAATAATAATAATAATAATAATAATAATAATAATAATAATATTAATAATAATAATAATAATAATAATAATAATAATAATAATAATAATAATAATAATAATATGATAATATGCTCTTTTTGCACTCAATAATGTCATTTTTCCAACTAATCTACTGCCTAGGGTGAAGAAAATATTTACAAAGAATTGCGAAGTTTAGCGAAAAAACTATAATTCCGGATTTAGTTTTTTTTTTTAACTTCTGCAAGCTAGTAGTGTATGATTGAATTTCGGATATATGAAGGTCCATAAATATGAAAATTACCTTTATGGTCCGCTAAAATTAGTATAATACACATTGGACCGCGGAGAACTTGGCATTTGAATCAATTTTACACGAACCCCGAGGGGACATTTCGTGAATGTACACTCATGTCCAAAATGATTGTCACATATCTATAACTGTCTTCTTGTAAGAATATAATTTGATAATGATTTTGCAGGGTACTTTTAATACTGATACTTTATGTATAATCGGGAAATGTATATTTGTGGTAAATTTCATAGAAAAAGAATTATAAATACCAAATTAGAATGAGTAAAACAAAATGTTGCAAAATGGAGAAGAAAGTTTTATTTTCGTTTTATTGTTCTTATTTACTGCTCTTTTGACATGAAATTTGCCACATACATGTCTTTGCTGATTATACACATACTAAAATTGTAAGAAATACCGATCGAATTCGTTATCAAATTATATTCCTACAACAACATATTTATAGACATGCGGCAATAATTTTGGACATGAACGTACCTTGTTAGTCTTACGATAAATGCAATCCTAGAAAAACTGATTTATTCTGAATAAAACATATACTTAACAAACTGAGGTTTATATGACCAACCAGGCTTGATACAAATATGAAATCATTTCGTCATGCATACATTGATGGTTGTCACATATGGTCTCAGATTAATCTCCATACAGCTATCTGAGAGTATTTCCAAATGAATTTCAAACAGATAGAGGTTCATGGATGCATGCAGAATGATCTGTACTAAACGTACAATTCGTAGTTGAGTAATCGTAGGCCTACCTTGCCTCCGGAGGAGAAAAACCAACTTCAGATAAAAAAAATAGAATTCTGACTATGCAATAATCTTAATCAACGTGTTTTCTATCATCATTGGCATATCGGCAATTTCTAGATTGTAAGGTTTCTTCTTGTATAGTCAGAAGCTATCTTTTTGCCTTAACAGTTAAATTACTGTATTTGATTCAACTATACCACTAAATTCCCTATTTTCCCTAGGTACATTTGTTCCTTTATTCCTTCCGGAATTGACATTATTATGCAATTACTACTGAAGCAGTGTCATAGCCGTCTCGTTTCTCTATCAAAATAATGCCAGTACATTTCTTGCCCACTATTATCTACATTCCTTATTGTTTTTATATTCGATCAGCTGAGTTCCGAAATAATACTTCATTCACATATAATGTGTGAGAACATTAGGTGCATAATCTTCTCTTCAATAGTTGAAACATTTTTTTCTGTGCAATTATTGACTATAACTTTTGCATAATCTTAACATTTTTAGATCAATTTCTTACTTAAACAACCCATTACTGTTTCTTTGTAAAATACCCTGTCGCCTTTTTCTCGCGAAGTAGCATCGATTCCAAACTTGAAACATTTCACACTTAACTAACTCTTTACGAAGCTAATTGGCTTAGGAATCATTACATAATGTTAGTATATAGAGACATGCTAATAAAAACTGAAAGAAGGAATATATTAAAGCATATGTGAAGGATATAAAAAAGTACAGAAGTCCTTAATCTCCAACAGTTTTGTTTGTTCTGTGGTCTGTTCCAACAATTATACATCATGATTAGAAAAGGTTTTCTGCATTGACTTAATGTCAAAACATACAGGGTGGGTGTCCAGAATAAAACACAGAAAACTTTCGAAAATGATTTATCATAGAAAAACAGGAAAAATATTGACCAACTTCGGTTCACAGATGTATTATTTCAGAATTATAGATAGAGAGTTCGTCAGTAGGATACATATGGATCATAAATCAGGAATGATTTGATCCAAGACTATAGTAATTTAGGTTTATATTCCATTAAAGTACTTGAGGGAATGTAAGCCTTAAATACATTTCCTTAAGTATCTGAGAGAATGTATTTTAGGAATGTAACTTGGACTACAGAATGTGGTCAAGTTTCAGTTCATTATACTTTTTTTTTATTTTAACAAATCAAAAATTTTCTTTTATCCTTCAGAATTAACCCTAATTAAACAACAACCTAATTAAAGTTATAAATATTTTCTGTTCTACAATTCGACTTTTACACAATATTTCATTCTCGAGTGGTTAGCCCTTATTTTATAGTTTGGTAGGATATATCGCCAAAATGAAAAACATAGTAAGACTATTCATGGCTTTGGATTAATTGTTTTAACAAAAGAGACACTGACCAAAGCTTAATACTTTACTTTATTTTAAATTATAATTTGTTACTGTTTCGGATATGTCTGTATTTTCATTAATTTCGATCGTGTCTGAAGAAGGATATGCTAGATATCCGAAACAGTAACAAATTATAATTTAAAATAAAGTAAAGTATTAAGCTTTGGTCAGTGTCTCTTTTGTTAAAATGAAAAACATGTGCGTTAATTCTGTTGTGTTTCTTTTTCATGTTTATGTTTGAGGGTTAATTTTCCAAAGGTCTTTGGAGGCGCTCTCGAATGTCGTATAAGTGAATATGTCGATTTAGTAAAAAGCAAAATATTGAATGTTTTAAACAAATTTATTTATATCCAAATTATGCGCTTTATGATTGTGCACTGAATGTTGCCTGCAGGCACAAACACCAAATTTTCCATATCTTCTCTTCACCAGAAAGTGCATGTGAAATCAGCTTAAATAACGTCTCGCTTCGCCATTAATCTTGTTCTGAAAAGATAAGAAGAGAACTGTTTAAATAAAAGCAATCGTTGAGATACAGCATAATTAAAAGTATTAGAGAACATTTGAAGCACACAATAATAAATAGATATTGTTTAGAAATATGTTTGTACGTTGGAGAAAATATTAATGTAAGGGAGATGCTTCAACATTTCCTTTTGAAATTTCAGATAAAATGATACATTGTAAATTACAGGATATGTGTTTTAGTTAGCATGGTTTCAATTTAAGTTAGTTGCTCGTCTATCATGGGAGACATCTCATCAAATAGTTGTAAATATCAGCAGGACATTTAGACTTTGACGATCTCAATTCTAGTCCAGTCTAATGAAGTGAGTTTTGTTTATCTACTTCTCCCAAATAAAACTACTGATGCATAACAAACATAAAATCTGTCCCCGATCTATCAGTTTCTTTCCCAGTAGACTCCGAGTACCAGGCCTAATGCGGCCGAAGGGCAGGCCGGATGACAAAAAAGACGGGTGGGGCGGAGTTCTATGAACTCATTTCTTTATGAACATTAAGCATACCCCCAAAACAATTTAATAATACAGTACTGCACGTAATGAATAGTTATAATCAGGAACAACAGCAAGCGTCCTGTTTTAAGGTCCGTTACACACTGACGAAACAATGAACAAGGAGCTGAACGCTGCACTTTTCCTGTCACAACTTGTATTTTGCACACGACAGGTAGGAGGATTGTAGCAGAGGCTCACATCCAATTCCTTGGCAATGTTGGCAATACAACGCCTCATTTAATTACGATAAAAGGAAACCCGGTCGGATAGTTGCGAACCGGATACTCGTCAGTCTACTGTATTTTCGTTCATAGAAAATATAATTTATAATTTCAATATTTTGTTTCCCATTAGACTAATCTCACAGGTAGAAAATATAAAAGATTATAGGTATGAAATTTGTGTTACAGAATTAATCCTCTAGTATTTACATTTGAAAGAAAATTTACATACATTATATTAATCTACTGAAATTTTGCGTTCAAAAGAATTAAAGGTCTTCCGGCATTCCGAGTCAGAAAATTGAGGTACAAAATCGATTCCTGTCAATTTAAAACTATTTGTTGCAGTGCAGATCTGGGCGTCATTATACCAGATAAAGAAGGTTTCAGGATTAATCATATTGTCCAAGTGCTGCATTAGGTGATTAGTTTTCTTCAAAAGTTACAAAACAATCAATGTACAAAATTCTTGCTATGATGGTAAAATGTGATAAGAAATGGAAGAATTACAAAATGTATATCATTGAATAAAATATACAATGATTAAACGTCGTAAATATTTATAAAACTATTTTTATCAGATATAAATGCATCTTTCTAAAGGATCTCAATTCTTTACTGTTAGAGGTCACAAATATTTAAACATAGGAACAAGCGTATATCTGGATGCTTTTAAAATACATAAATTATCATTTATAGAATATGTAAGGTAATTTTATTTACTTAAGCAAGTTGCGAAGCACTCTTGAAGTTGTGATCCTTTCCCTTTCTACAAAATTAAAAGTAAAATATTAACACACGAAGGATTTAAAATATATTCAAAAAAGAATAATTAAAATAACAAAATAAACATAAAAATGTAAATCATCTACAAAAAAACTTCAATAATACGTAAAATGCAATTACTGACATACCAAATACAGAATATTTCACATATCAGAATCTTAGCCTATCCTTGTTTTGAATTAAGAATTGCCTTTTTCAGTATCACTTATCCATTCTAAATTTCTTAATTCCATGTTTTACATTCTCCACCGCGTTTCTTTAAAAGACAGTTTGTTAATAAAGAAAATCTTCGTATGTTTCTCCTTCTCCTATTAATTATTTCATTTTGCTTCCTCTCTCTATAACAGCCCCAATCATTGGTTCCTAGTTTCACTTTTCGTTCTTTAGCATGTTTACTTTCTCAATTTTTTAGCTTTTTCTTATTTATGTATTCAACGCTCCACAAACTATACTTTCTTCCTACCTGGCAGCATATTTCACCAATCTTACGCATCATTCATGCTATGTTGAAATTTCTTCATATCTCCCAGATCAGAAAATAATGTTTCTGATTTCAATTTTACCACTTTTCATAAAAATGAATAAAACATTCTATATGATTATGTAAGAATTCTCTACAATCTTCCCTACTAACTTAGAGCTTACCATCACTTAAACCATTACTCTTTCTAGTGGTGTTATTCTAATTGTTTAACAACCAGTTCTATATAAGAGGGTGCAATAGTTCGTTGTTTACAACTCTTGGGAGGTGATTCTAGACATGAAAACAGAGAAAAGTGTCTATGTAACACAAAGTCGAATACCGCACCTGTTTGGAGTTACACGCATCCAAAAGTGTGAAGAAATTCTTGGAATTGTGTACGAAATTCCTGTCCCAACAACCTAGGATCTAATTGCCCGTGTTGTCGTAGCTGCAGCTATTACTGTACCTTTGGATTCTCTGCGTACTGTTTCTTAGTGTCCTACCTAACACCGCAGTTGTATGAATCGTCATTCCAAGTGGATGTTCATTTCTTCGTAATTTCGGATGCCAGTAACTTGGGGTAGATGCCATATTCGATTTTGTGTTACATAGTCACTTTTCCTTGTTTTCATGTATAGAATCACCTTCCAAGTGTTGTACCAACTGTCCGAGTGTCTTACACCACACACACACACACACACACACACAAATATATATATATATATATAGAGAGAGAGAGAGAGATAGAGAGAGAGAGAGGGAGGGAGGGAGGGAGAGTACATGGATATATGGATATAATTCTCTTAGGAAACAATCCATACAAGGTAGACGAAATATTTTTTTTTTACTGGATACCACAAGTGACAATAAGAGACCTACACAATATTCTATAGTAATACAAAGTGAAGCGAATTATCCAATTATCCAAGACAGATGGTTGTCAAAAAGTATTGGAAGAACTATAATCAGCTATGGATAGACAATTTTGTATAAAGGTATATATACGTTTCAAATATAAATAACCCTCACCACTACACTCATGTAAACCCAGATCTCGTTCTTAATATCTGAGGATTTGAGATTAAGATATAAACGCTTATACCTTGTTTTGCAAGATCATACATTTAGCCCTGTAGCTGTAAGAAATCCTAAAAACACAGACAGTTAAACAAAAATTTACTGTTCCTGGGAATAACTGGGTAAACTTTACTGTTGTGTCTAGGTATAACAAACGGTTCTGCAAACTCGAAATATTTTTACAACTGGTTCTAGCGAACCGGCTTAATAGCACCAGTTGCTCTTTCTAATCCATTGTCTTAGTGGAGATCCAAGTGGAACAATCTTACGTATGAATCATATTGTCCTATATGAGTGGCACATACATTTCCTCATGTTATAACTTTAGTCAGTTAGTTGAGGGTCGTTTCTTGCAGATTCAGAAATTATACTAATAATATAAAATAAAATTCCTTAACAATAATTACCCACAAATCGTAAAATACGCCCGAAGTTGAAAGTGAGATCACATATAGGGACGAAAGAAATTTCTTCAAGACCTACGGGGAAAATGTTTGGGTTTTACATAATGTGAGGCATAATATGTTCAAGGTTTATCCTGCAGCTTTCGGCTCTGCCAAGCAAGAAGAAGAGTGATTGCAGCCCTAGATTGAGATAATCCTCATGTACATTACATATTGAGAAAATAATTGGTTATGATCATTTTTAAATAAAAATTACGATTTTCATACAATATTGCTATTTAGTACACTCACCATCAACAGGAGTTTTGGTTTCAGTCTAGATTTACTGAATTATCCATAATCCACAGACCGCATGAATCCACAGGTGACCTCTTAGTCACCTTAGAGCAATGATAGAGCTGGCAATAAATCCAGCTTGCAACGAAGATCAAGCATCTCCCGTGTTCGCCAGTAAATGCTTTACTATTATGCAGAAGTGCGGAATAATGTACAATACTAGACATAATTATCTACATTACACAAAAGCGATAAAAATTAACGGGAAGCTTTCGAAATGTGGGTGTGGAGAAAAATGGAGAGAATTAGCTGAAGAGAATTAAAGAAAGACCTAGGTTGGTGCATTGGCTCTGTGTCATGAGGAACGTGCAAGAGGTTATTGCGACAGGAAAGAGAGGCAGGGCAAAAAGGAGAGTACAATTGATGGACGATATCAATACGTAATTGTGTTTGAAGCCTTAGATGCTGCTGAAGACTTTGGATCATGTAAGTTTCTTAGTTGCGGCAAGTTGCCTCTCAATAATGGCAGAATACCTATGATGATGATGATTCTGAACGTTTAAAGACGGTCGTCTTTGAAACAGAGTACTATCCATTTAATTTCAAAATTTAAATGCATAATTAGCATTTCTTCGTCTGTTTTCAAAACTCGGTATTTTAATGCCTAGGTATCCATATTTTTTGTGAGGTATCTTTTCAATTTTTCTTAGAAAATAAACCATTTTTTTCTGAAATCATTCGCCTCTTGTCCAAGTACCTGTATTACAACGTCCAAATTCCCAAAACCATCTTAGTTTAAGGTTATTCAGAACGTCCAAACAGTTTGTCTAAAACGATAGATGGCGCCACCGTCACCAATGTTAACATATACAACTAATAAAATTAAAACAATCAATTATAAAATAAACAGTTCAAAAATTAAGCAAAAACGGATATAATCTGGTTAATGGACGTTACAAAATCTAGGGAATGGTACGTGTCGATTTCAGATATTGTTATTAGTTTCATTGTTAGAGGCCACCATTGTTAAATAAACAATCAAATTTATCTGCCGTACTTTCTACCAGAAACTGACCAAACTTTGCACACCCATTTAAGATTGAAATATCTAGGGAATGGTACGTGTGGATTCCACATATTGTTGTTAGTTTCATTGTTAGAGGCCACCATTGTTAAATAAACAATCAACTTTATCTGCCACACTTTCTACCACAAACTGACCAAACTTGGCATACCCATCGGATTACAACTGAGATATCTACTGAATGGTACCAGTCGATTTCACATATTGTTGTTAGTTTCATTGTTCGAGGCCGCCATTGTTAAATAAACAATCGTTGGATTTCTCCATTGTTAGATAAACAATCAACTTTATCTGTCATACTTTCTATCACAAACTAACCAAGCTTGGCACACTCATTTACGATTGAGATATCAATGGAATGGTACGTGTCGATTTCACCTATTGTTGTTACTTTCATTGTTAGAGGCCACCATTGTTAAATGAACAATCAACTTTATCTGCCATACTTCCTACCAGAAACTGGCCAAACCTTGCACACACATTTAAGATTAAAATATCTAGAGTAAGATATGTGTCGTTTTCTCATATTGTTGTTAGTTTCATTGTTGAAGATCACCATTGTTAAATAAACATTCGTTGGATTTCTCTATTGTTAAATAAACGATTAACTTTATCTCTCATAATTTCTACCACAAACTAAGCAAACTTTTCACACTTATGAACGATTGAGATATCTATGGAATGGTATGTGTCGATTTCACATATTGTTGTTCTTTCATTGTTGAAGGCCACCATTGTTAAATAAACAATCTTTGGATTTCTAAATTGTTACATAAACAATCAACTTTATCTTACACTCTTTCTACCAAAAACTAATCAAATTTGGCGCACTCATTTACCATTGAGATATCTATGAAACGGTACGTGTCGATTTCACTTATTTTTGTTAGTTTCATTGTTAGAGGCCACCATTGTTAAATAAAAAATCAACTTTATGTGCCACACTTTTTAACAGAAACTGACCAAACTTTGCACACCCATTTAAGATTGAAATATCTAGGGAATGGTATGTGTCGATTTCACATATTGTTGTTAGTTTCATTGTTGAAGGCCACCATTGTTAAAGAAACAATCAAGTTTTTCTGCCACACTTTCTACAACAACCTAAACAAAATTTGCAGACTCATTTAAGATTAAGATATCTATGGAACGATATGGGTCGATTTCATTTCATTGTTAGAGGCCACCATTCTTAAATAAACAATCAACTTTAACGGCCATACGTTCTACCACAAACTGACCAAACTTTGCACACCCATTTAAAGTTGAAATATCTAGGGAATGCTATGTGTTGATTTCACATATTGTTGTTAGTTTCATTATTGAAGGCCACCATTGTTATATAAACAATGGTTGGATTTCTCCATTATTAAATATACAGTCAACTTTATCTGTAATATTTTCTACCACAAACTAACCAAACTTGGCACACTCATTTACGATTGAGATATCTATGGAATGGTGCGTGTTGATTTCACTTATTGTTGCTACTTTCATTGTTAGAGGCCACCATTGTTAAATGAACAATCAACTTTATCTGCCGTACTTTCTACCAGAAAGTGAAGAAATTTTGCACACCCATTTAAGATTGAGATATCTAGGGAATGGTACGTGTGGATTCCACATAGTGTTGTTAGTTTCATTGTTGAAGGCCACCATTGTTAAATATACAATCAACTTTATCTGCCACACTTTCTACCACCAACTGACCAAACTTGGCATACCCATCGGATTACAACTGAGATATCAATGGAATGGTACCTGCCGATTTCACAAATTGTTGTTAGTTTCATTGTTATAGGCTACCATTGTTAAATAAACAATCAACTTTGTCATACGTTCTACCAGAAACTGACGAAATTTTGCACACAAATTTAAGTTTTAAATATCTAGGGAATGCTACGTGTCGATTTCATGTATTGTTGTTAGTTTCGTTGCTGAAGACCACCATTGTTAAATACACAATCGATGGATTTCTAAATTGTTAAATAAACAAACAACTTTACCTGTCATACTTTCTACCACAAACTAACCAAACTTGGCACAATCATTTGCGATTAAGATGTCTATGGAATGGTACGTGTCGATTTCACATATTGTTGTTAGTTTTCTTGTTAGAGGAAACCATTATTAAATAAACAATCATCTTTATCAGCCATACTTTTTAGCAGAAACTGGCCAAACTTTGCATACCCATTTAAGATTGAAATATCTATGGAATGGTATGTGTCGATTTCACATATTGTTTTTGTTTCATTGTTGAAGATCACCATTGTTAAATAAACAATCATTGGATTTCTTCTTTGTTAAATAAACAATCAACTTTATCTTACATACTTTCTACCACAAACTAACCAAACTTTGCACACCCATTTAAGATTGAAATATCTAGGAAATAGTACGTGTTGATTCCACATATTGTTGTTAGTTTCATTGTTGAAGGCCACCATCGTTAAACAAAGAATCAACTTTGCTATATTTTGTACCAGAAACTGACCAAACTTGGCACACCCATCGGATTACCACTGAGTTATCTATGAAATGGTACTTGTCGATTTCAGTTGTTGTTGTTAGTTTCATTGTTAGAGGCCACCATTGTTAAATAAACAATCAACTTTATCTGTCATACTTTCTACCAGAAACTAACGAAACTTTGCTTACCTATTTACGATTGAAATGTCTATGGAATGGTACATGCCGATTATCAAGGGCTAACATGCCCTAGCCAAATTGTGTGTAATACGTCATTATGCTTGGGATCAAACGATAATTATTCGTGATCAAACGAGCTGGCCAAATTCCGATTGAATTTGTTTTCATGGTGGCTGTGGTGGAGGGACTAACAAGTCATCGGTAAATGTTATTGTTCGGAAAATGGAATAGTACAAAAAAAAATAAACATATTTCATTCAGAACTTTGTTGTGCCTGCTTTGTAACCAGTGTGAATTAGTTGTGTGCCGCCAGATTTCTTTTCATTCTTTTTTTTTTTTTTTTTTTTTTTTGTCTCAGGTGGAGCGGGATGGCCCCCTACAGCGTTCCAAGAATTACACTCTAAAAGCCCACAGTGTTCCTAGAGCTGCACTCTAAAATCCCCTCCCATATAACTGACCTTTGTTTCACAGCAGACACCTCACATTTGAACTCTGTTGAGATTCTGTGTAAGTTTGTCGGTTGTACGCACAAATTGAGAGTATAAACATGTATTAGGGAATGGGATGTTCTCGAAATAAATTTGCAAGCTGAATATTTTTTCGCGACATAAGTGAAGAGTAATTGTATATCCTTGAAGAGTACCCTGGAGAGTAAGAAAACTCTAAGCAAAATAATCATTGAATAAATAGCAATGTAATCACAGTAATGTACATATGGCATGTTGTATTTCTACCAGATTGTCAGAGCACTAATTCTCTCATTTTTTGATGTGAGCGGTCTCGCTATCGAATCTCCAGAAGAACATTTAAAAAAAGATGTATTTAGGTCTATTCCATTTTAAACAAACGAAATACTTTGCGTAAAAGAACTTTCCCTGTTAAAATATTTGATGGGTAGAGTAGTTTGTGTGGGATTTGATTGTTATTGCATGTATCTATTGCATGCTGATTGGGTAGCTGGGAAGGCAGCCAAGATATTCATTCTGACGGTTGCAAGCCCGTGAAAATACAGAGCAACAGTTACTCCAAGGGAGTAGATAATAGATAAAAAAAAAAACTACCGTGAGGGAGAGAGCCGAAAAGAGTTTATAGTATGAAATTTTGTCCGCAACTAGGGAAGTTCCGCCAGGAATGCAGGATCACCTGTATATGGCTCTCATTGTTGAGACACTAAAATTTTTCAATTAATCGTATACGGAAGATAAACATTAATAAACTATTTTTATTTATTTACTTATTCCTCGGGGGGTAGTCTATCTCAGAAGATTACGATTAGCATAATTCTATGTTTCAGGGGTGCGCTTCCAATCCACCTCCCAGAGGCGGTTTTTGGGTGGGCGAACCGGACCTTGTCCTTAGATCCACACATTAATTAAAGTATATGTAACACACATGTACGTATGTGTGTGTGTGTGCGTATGATATGTGTATATGTATGTATGCTAAATGTAAAATATTTTTGAACGAATGTTTTCAATCCAAATAATAGAGCCCCACGGCTCCAACTCGCCAAAAACAAATTCCGCCTGTGTCACCTTCTACACATCAGCGGCTATGCCCATAGTATGTTCTATGATAACAATTGACTGAATGTGCTTTTCAAGTTTCTAGCTCATTTTCTTGGAAAGATAATGCGTCAGGCTCTCTTAGTGTTGCAACGAGACGAGACAGGACTCTTTGAAGCGAGACACGATACAATACGAAACGTTTCGTAAAACGTCTTGTCTCGTGTCTCGAAAAATACAAACACAGTTTCTGAATTTGCTTAAAAATTTATTAACTCGGAATAAATTATTTGCCTTCGAAATGTATACCATCTTTTATTATTTCAAATGATCCAAATGATTCAACGTTTCAAACCCTACAAAGAACAAGGAATACCTAAAGCACTTTTTAAAAATGATTCTTACAAACAGCTTTCACTTCCATTTTTCAATCGATTCAAGTTTAATTATTTTGTGATAGTGCTCCAGATTCAAATACAATGTAAAGCGTTCATTGAGATCAGTGTTTCAGAAGATTTTATTCCGGGAGCTGGTGGAGATATCTACGTATAAAAATCCTTTAATAGAGTACAAGTATGCGTAGAAGTGGCAATTTTATCAGTAACTAACTATTGTTTCATGGTCTTTCTCGTTCCGAACCAAGACAGAAACGTGTCAGCCTTTCTCGACACTGAGTTTCGAAAAAGATTCTGATTTGACAATAAAATTTATCTTCTTTATCCTTTTATGCTGTTATTCGAAGATAAACCATTTTTTAAATGGGAAAGTTACATAGGCCTCCTTATTTGTTGAAGTGGCGCCAGGGGTTCTGAAAAAAGGATATCAGAATAAATGGGGAAATCTTGCCTTTCGTCTGTACTGACGGTATGGACAAATGTTCCTATCGAAGTAATTACGGGTTCAGTCGAAACTAAGCAGTCGTTGCTGGAGGATTGCAGTCGTGTTTTGTGTTGTGCTCTGTTAACCAAACTAGGTTAAAAGTTATAATTTTAACCACTTGGTTTAACAGCTCTTTTGTGGGCCTCAGCCTTTCTGGTGTTGCCACGAGACGAGACAGAACCATTCGATACGAGACGAGGCGGACACATCTTTTCTAGACGAGACGACACAGCCAGAAGTCTCGTCTTGTCTCGTTTCGTCTCATGGCAACACTAGACTCTCTAGATATATCAGTGCAAGGTATGACAACGTTCCTCACGGAGCACATGTTAGCTCTCAGCCTCTTTCTTTCACTGATGTTTGTTTACGTAGTAGATGAATATATAGAGAGTAACAAAAGGATGAGATATGCAGATTCTCCTGAAACCACATGAAAATTGTAGCAGTATTTGGAGCTTGTTATAAATGGATTTACCGGAGAACTAAAATAATTCTGGGAACTGATCATACAGTATTGATATAAATAAACATGGAAACAAGTAAATACAAAGAACTGAAATCGTGAATTGTTTTCAAAATACAGAAATCTCGAAGGAATATCTGTTTAGGCGGCTTTAATTGTAAAGGAATTTTGAATAAATTTGCATCCCCTGAATTCTTATACATAAAAAATAGAAATCTTTCTTTTAGCGTACGAATGAGATGCTTTAGGAAATTAGGTTAAGATAATTAAAATGATACTGTCCTTTGCAAAATTTAAGAGGAATACCATGATCGAAAAAGCATGAGTCAAACTATAAAGGTCAGTGGTAGCTTTTGCCATTTCTTACGACCACTATACGCACCTTATTGCGAAAACTTTATTCGTATTATAAAACCGATATCATTCAATAAATGTCAAATTTAACAGATCTTGAGAGATGAAATGACAAACATTGTCATTACCTCTGTCGCATAAGATATTCTAACTTTGTGACCCATGTTATTATATGACTTTCACGATAAGTGACAAGGAGAATATAAATCCCAAGTTCAAAACGTAAGGAAAGAAACCGGCTGTTCGCGCTTCAAATTATGAAAAATGTACCAAAATGGTTGAAATTATGATTTTGTATTTCTTTACGAGAAAGAAGAATAAAAATAAAAATTGGAGCAATTCTAATCATGTATATATAAGTCCACTATCTTCTTCAAGTTACTAAACTAACTTCAAGTGTTTCAACCATTTTTGACACATAACTCGAAAACTTTTAGAGATATTAGAGGCAAGAATACGTGGTTGATAATGAGCTTTTTAATTATGTCACAATACTTTTGAACTTTACCTTATGAGAAATGGCATATTCCAAAATTAATTCAGTACCACCCTAACCTGAATTTTACCAAATGATTAGCGAAAGTGATACGGTGTGCATCGTCCAGTGATTAATTCCCGGTGTGGCACTCAAACATTTCTGTGTTGACCAAATATCGAGAGAAAAGTTGGGAAACTAAAAGATAGCGGACTTCAATCTAGACAGCCGGCGACGTTGGGTGTGGTTGTGCTTACTACTAACATAAGCCCGCTGCAGGCTCAGATCACAAGGGACTGTTGCGCCAGGATTATCTATCTATCTATCTATCTATCTATCTATCTATATATATATATATATATATATATATATATATATATATATTGGTGTTATTATTTTACCTTACATTCTCTCAGTAGCGTAAGTAAGGACGAATGGGCCTCCCCGCAAAAATGTTAAACGGACCCCCTCTTTCCACATTCATGAGTCACGTAAAATTTACAGAGAACAGTTTTGACTTTCTATGTTCTATCTAGTGAGTCACAACTTGCTCATATGCAAAAAAATGCACATTATTATTATTATTATTATTATTATTATTATTATTATTATTATTATTATTATTATTATTATTATTATTATTATTATTATTATTATTATTATTATATTGTGCTATAGTTTTCGTCTATTCTGCTATACCAAATTCGAGAGTCTACGACATCCGACATTTTTAATGAGGTGTGGTCGTCCCACTTTTTGTTGTTTGGTTCGATGCTGGTTTCACTGTTCTTTTCCCATCTTTGAAATACATAAGCACGGCAGATCGCGAAAACTCGACAAGTCGCGTTGTTTCCGAAATGAAGCTCCCAGCCACTTAGTCACCCTGATATATCGTCGTCCTTCCCCATTCAAGGCACAAGCATCACACTGACTAATCGAGTGAGATTCTTGTCGTGTTTGGCGCGCAGTTGTGTTATGCCTTGTAGCTCTTATCTCAGCCCGATGATTTCGTTCAAAAAGTAGCGAGTGGTCATAATGTCATAATGTGGTCAGTAAAAGTTTTGTTGGCATTTAATTTACTAAATAATCGCTCAGGTGTTACCGTCTTCATAGGTAAAAATGAGATATAGTTGGAACATCACATAATTTTTAACATCTTAACATTATAAAGTTTAACTTCGAAACTGAAATGGGTCTCTTTCTGTTCTGGGCCTCTCAATGTTGCGGGCCCTGCAGGCCCTTTAGTTGCGCCACATCATTCTCTCTACTCAGAAGGATAGGGACAAATAGAAAAGTCAAAATTCATTTTGTCCATTTTTCATGCATCATACACTTCAGAAAAAAAATCATATAATACTGATATGTAAGAAAATATTAGTATTGTTTGTCTGTTTTCTGTATACAAAGAACCATTTAGGTTCTTTTTATCTCATATTCTGGTAATAATAAAAAAAAGAAAAAGTTTCATGTGATAAACGTACGAAAGATAATTTGTCAACGCGATGTGAATGACCTTCTCTGCAACCTAATTCCCGTTTTTCGTACAAAACTCTATTCCTACCTGCAAAAAGAAAAGATTTATGTTACTCATCAATGGTTGAGGTTTTGCCCTGCGGCTGAACAACACGGCTTGTATAAATAGACTCTGATTGACTGCAGGTGCACGAAAAAAAAACTGTTGGATTCCTCTCCCCGCCCACTTCAAGTGTGGTTATCCTGGACACATTCAAACTGAGCGGTACGATCTTTCAGTTCTTCCCAGTAGAGGTACCAGCAGTGATTGCTAAATGAAAAAGTGAGCATCTGGTGGCGAAAAGGCGAAGTGCTCGGACAAGGGGGAGTTCAGAGGAACCTTAAGTTAAATAATCAACTTACCCCTTTAGGCTCCATATTATCGGGAATCGCCTGAGCTTTGTAAACACTGACAGTCATGACAGCCATGATGGCGACGATAAGTTTAAAGAGTGTTGAAACCATTGTAGTGATTTACTTCGTATCTTGTTGTGTATTATGTAATATACCGCAGTTCCGAGGTCCATTTTATACAAATTTAACAGGAAGCATTTTTTCCCGATATACAAGGCAATGTATTAATTTTGATGATAGAATTTTAGTTTTGTCAGGAAACATTATAAGAGACATTACAGGTATTATTATAGCTATAAAATCACCAAGATGATCATAACAGTTAAAATAGTAGTAATCTCCTCTATGTCAGTTAATAGTCTTATAATGTAAACTATGTTTCAAGTAGTATAATTACAGGAAATACATTATGTCCCCCTTCCCCAAGTGTGGTAAAAAGTAGATTGGTGGATAAACTATCAGGTAACAGTGTAGAATGATAACGAAATGTACTAAAGAGAAGAGAATAGATAAAATGATTGGACACAGTACAAGAAAGAGGAAACACACTATAGTCTATGGAGGAAATAGGAGAAAGCAAAAAGCCAGAGAATTGCTGTAATTAAAATGCATTGGACCAAAGAGCGATATATAGCAACTAAGTGTAAAGGCCAATCATATAGTAACACTGGGGCGTACTCTTTTACACTAAAAATAAGTTTGGTCAGATTGAACAAATGAAACGGTGCTGGTGACCAAATCGTTTCGTCAATATGGCGTCAACCAAATATTTATTCACCAGCAGGAAATTATTTGCAGACTGAATAAAAAAAACGTGCTAAGAGCCAAAACGAAAATATTGAGTAAACAGCCCAGATGTTACTTCCACAGTGAATACTAGATAGTTTTACACTGTGTAGTGTTAAGCACATAGGCCACATAGGCCACATATTTACTTTATACCGAACTTTTTCATTTTGGGCAATTAGCACGGGTTTTTTATTCAGTCTACATTTGTTTGGTTGCAACAACCTAGTATTCGGCTACCAGTACCAAATATACGTTTGGTACTCCTAACCAAAAATGTAGGATTTGATTGGGAATACCAAAATATTTGGTTAAAATGATTTAAGCTTGGCTCTTGGAACCGAACAATTCTCTTGAAAATACTAAACCTGGATTTAGTGAATTCAACCAAATGTCCTATACTAAATTTTATTTCCCAAACATTTGGTAACAATTAACAAATACTTTGGTCACAGATACTAAACTGAAAATAATGCAATCACTATCACAAAAATCATGGAAACTTTGTATGTAACAAGATGGTAACAAAACGAGAAATTCTTTTTTTTTTTCGTGCAAATTGACAGCCACTAACAGTAAAGTAATATATACGGAAAAGTAAGCTTACCTCAAAACAGGTCGATTAGCTGCGGTAACTCTCATCCTAATATGTTGATTACATACTCGTCTATTTTTTGCTGCCAAACAATTATTTTTCTTAATGGCATTTTTTTTTGTTACTTTGGATTCTTCTAGGCATACAAAACAACGTCACATCTACCCATTACCCGCTAGTCTAGCTGTCATTTCCTTCCCATGGTTACCCAGAAGTCAAGTGGATACACATTACTTTGTAGCTAAATATATTGGTAAAAAAAAACTAAATAACTTAAGATTTGGTTGGCATTACAAAATTAATTAATCAAATCGTCGCATGAGATGGAACGTAACTCTATTTTCGTAGGTTTACAGGCGAGAGAACAAAAATATTATTTTCTGAGAAAGATATGTTTTTAATAGGATGGTAATTGAGCTACATTACAACAGATTATCGACAAGGAGAACAGATGGCGTTACGTTACATTTACACCAAGTGCGGCTTTCAAAATTATGTCCAAACATGAAGAACGCGAAAACAGCATTTTTGGAGTTAGGTTCCTCTGGTTCTCATGCGACGAAATGTTCTGACCAAACAATAGTGTTAGTGACCGAACACGTTTTGTATAAATGTCCAAATTTCGGTTAAACTAAACAAATAAAGTGACCAAGTGTCCTGATCAAACAAATTTGGTATTCCTGACCAAGTACCATTTATATATATTGTTTTCATTTGACGTCTGTGAAACGTCGAGAACCATTTCCACACTCTTCCTTGTTCACGTTCAGTTAGCTGAGTGTTACCTAAAACAGTCTGCTGCAGTACTGCTCGACGCACTGAACTTAGAATAGTTGGGCTGATATACGTATCATCTTGCTAAACTCCTTTTAGATTGAACGTGATACCGTGCTGTGCAAAATCATCTTAGCTTAAACATGTTCGAACAATCCCGCCTTTGTGTTGCCTTTTTCACAAAGAGCAGTGTAAATTAAGCATAGTAAATAAGCCAAATAAGCCATTGCTGTATAATTATAGTAAATAAGCCAATTTTTGTAAGTTGCTTAATTGGTGAATTTATTCATGGAAATAGCGTAATCAAAATCTTTTAAAATGTACGGTTATAGAGTTCCTCTCTTCATGAACTTTAGCAATTTGTTTGTTTCCCTTACATCGGGAATTCGTATCTGAATTTACCGAGTTAGTCGTTTCGATATTTTCCTATGATTTGTTCTTACTGTTATTATAATGCTCCGAATTTTGAAAGTTTTCGCATCTATTTGTTTCTGCTTTTTATATTAAATTCGTACTTCTAAACGACAATTTGAATCAGAATATAATCTGTACGATTTTGTTTCTTTCTTTTTTCCGCTCTTCGTGCAACCGAATATAACAGTAAACTGTACAGTTAACGAAGCGATCGTATGAAATAGCGAATTCCTTTCAACATAACTAAGAACTACTTCAGAGAATTCAAACATATTCTTCTTATGGAAAAGAAACACTAACTAAAGGAAACTCTTCCCAATGTCCTTACTATTTTGAGAAGCAGAAGTACCGAGTTATTGAATACAAAATCCGTTGCAAAATGATTATTTTTTCTTTGTATCGTTTATAAGAAAATATTTAAACTCTCCTCCCATAAGCATTGATTTCAATGAAAGGTAATTTATATTATCTTAAATTTAACGTAGTGTGACATACTCGTTTCAAATTAGGCCACAAGTCAATTACTGCTGCTTACTCTGAGGGAAGAACATAGACTGAAAGTATTTGAGAGCAAGATCCTAAGACGAATATTCGGACCCAAGAGAAACGGGAATGGGGAATGGCGGAAACTTCATAACGAGGAACTACATAATTTATATGGTTTACCCAACATTGTTAGGGTCCTCAAGTCTAGGAGGCTTAGGTGGGCGGGTCATGTAGCTAGAATGGAAGAAAGTAGAAATGCTTTCAAAGTCTTGACTAGGCCCATCGGAAAATGACCATTAGGAAGACCTAGGCGCAGATGGGAGGATAATATTAAGATGAATCTCGCAGAGATTGGAATACAAAGTAGAAACTGGATGCAGTTAGCTAAATTAGAAGTCAGTGGAAAGCTTTTGTAAACGTTGCATTGAACCTCCGGGTTCCATAGGCCATAGAGTTAGTTAGTTAGTTAGTTAGTTAGAGATATGATATGAAATGAAATCTTTCAGTTAACGTCCCACATTAATGCGCTTAAGGCAAGGGAGACGATAATGAAAACAAGTGAATGACCATGTAAGAATTGATGGAATGAGAAAGTGGGAGGTAACGACACGCCTGCGGAGCTAGAAAACCCACGGAAATGATGTTATCTACCACAATCTTACTTGGGCGGGGATCGACTCAAGGACACCACGCACCAGAGCTAAGCGCTCTACCACTGAACCACCGTCAACGCCTTTGTAGAGATATTAATGAGATATTGTGCAAAGAGGGGTAATTCATTTGACGTGTGCTCGAAGATTACAAGGTTCAATCAACTTACATATTATCAAATCCAACAGTGTTTACAGCAACTTGCTCTAAGGGTGCATAACTCTAAGCGTGCGTAAGGGACTAGGCTTTCGGCATACTAAAAGCAAACTTTTCGAAATATGAAAATGTTAATTCAGGGCGCAAAATTTCCGGTCGCCAGGTCGCCACTGGCGACTAGAAATTTAGAGCTGGCGATCAATGTTCAGTAGGAATGGTTTCTACCTGAATTCACAAGGCTTTGCAATTTTCGTTTCGCATGAAAATAATTATCACCGAGTGAGCGAAAACACGGAATGTGAAGTCTTCAGAACGGACGTGGAAAGAGCAGAATATAAACTTTTGTTTTCTTCATTGACTTTGAATCAGACACTGAAAAAGATTTACAGTGAAAACTTCATTGCGAGACTCCCAAATTCCCTTCCAATTGTCATATTTTGGGCAGTTTAACCTGTCAGTACTGCTTCATGTGAGAGAGACTTCAGCAGTCTCAACAGAGTTAAATTCATTATTCATAATCTAATTGCTTGGTTTTGAAATTTTATGCCCTGTAATAATCTCCCTCTCTCCCTCTCTCTTTTTTTAACTAAAGGCCGTGGGGGAGGGGAAAGACCTCTCATAATTTGTACGTCAGAGATAATGGCGACCATCATTTTTGGACTGACGAGTGCGTCCGACTTTCAAATTTTGCGCCCTGTGTTAATTATTCATCATACATACATACATATTATTAGTATTATTATATTTTCGTTATGCTACCTTCTTGAAGCATGATCCATGGCAATACAAAAAGTAAGAATCACAACTTGTAAGAAAAGTAAGGGAAGAAAAGATCGTTTCTGAAAGTCCAGATTTTTGACTTTGTGTTTATATGAGTAAAACATTGTTATACAATAGTATAGTAACAAATAAAGTATGGGACAAGAATAAACGACCAAAAATACCATTAAAACTAATGGCACTTTTGGTCGTTTATTCTTGTCCCGTACTTTATGCAATTATGTGCATCCAATTAGGCAAGTTAGAGTAAGAATATAGATTATTATAATTATTATTATTATGAGTTATTTTAATTATTAGACTTCTAAATTATCTTACACATAACTATATGAAGTCTTATAGAACTGGTACGCCTATCTGTCTTTCTGTCCGTTCGTTTGTAGACAGGTATCTTTTCTGAGCAAATATGGCAACAAGAAGTACCGAAAAGTGTATTTCAATCAATTCATCTCCATAAGTATAGGTTCCATCTTAGTCATTAATCGTCTATCCAAATCGGAAGTGGTTTATATTAAGTATTTCCAGTTTGAACGTTGAACGCTAGGGAAAGAAAATGGTAATCAATAGCTTCAAACGGTGTATTTAGAATCATTCAATGTCTGAATAAAAAATACAATCTTCGCTACATCTCTCTACAAAAATCAGGTTTGGTAAAATTTACTACTACTTCCAATTTCATTGTTGATCTCCATAGAATAAAAACAGTAACATATGGCGATTCTTTGGTCGGGGAGAGTATTCAGCACCTAAGCAATAGATTCCAACTTCTTTCTTGACGCTCTGTTCAAAACAGAGCTCGCAGAAATTAATTTCTGTTTTCAACATTGATGACCATGCATAAAAAAAAAAGTGAGAGATACCGAGAAGTGGATTTCTCAAACCACACTGAGAAAAAAATGTATGTGACGTACGTAAAATTGTATATTGCATTTGTAAATCCTGTGGTTTTTGGACTTAACGAACAGCAAAAATAACCAGGGGTAAAAGTGCAGGGTAACGCTGGGGGACGCCGTCCTCTCACTTCCAGAAAATATCTGTATCGTCCTCCCTCTTTCTAAACAAAATTACGATGGGCAAAGATAGGCAGGGGCGACGGCATGACGTCATGCGTCCCCCTACCTGTCCACATCAACTTTTACCCCTGACAAGGGAAGAGAGGGAGTTTATATATCGAAGTGGAAGATGGTTTATACGCCAATGGAAAGCACTAATGACGTCTATTACGAAACTGTTTAATTTCCCCCCCCCCCGAACGTGTATACTGTGCGAGTTATATGAATGTACAAGATGTCCGGAAAATCTGTTGCCCCCCTAGAAATCGCAAACGTGCCCCCCGTGAGATAGATGCCAAAACAGGAAAACACGTGTTTGATAGTTTTAAAAGTACAACGTATAAAAACAGAAGGTGTTGCCCTAGGGCTATCCTCAGACTCCCAGTCAGGGTCCAACTCAAAAATTTCAAATTGTAATGAGATCAAGTAGCATATCGTTGAAAAGCTGTTGGGAAATGCAAGAAGACGGAACAAATCACGACTCTCTAACATTACCCTGTGCAAAATGGCGGCCGGTCAAAATGTCAGCAAAAGCGACATTGTAATGTCTATGGTCATCCCCCCCAATAAATCTGAAACGGCGCAACATAATGTAATAACCAGTTCAATCCAAAAAAGAAAGTAATAACAATTAGATAGATATTTTATATTACTAGAGTCTGTCTATTTCAGGTGTACCCTCGGAAAATATGCGAAAGATACTTCTGCCCCACCAACGCCAACCATCTGACAGATGAAACCCTCCGTTTGCTCAGGGAAAAGAAAAGAATGACCTCAGCTATGTTGCCAATTTGTCATGCAGTCATTTGGTCTTCGCGGGTGAAGATCGTAGGCTAGTTAGAATGGCTAACAAGACAGAGCACAGCGAAGTCCGTGAAATAATTCATTGTGGCAACGCTTCCGCATCCAACAATTGAAATATCTCTGTTGCAGCAACTTTGTCCTTCTCTTTCGAGGAAGATACGGAAAAATACACATCGACAGCAGCGCCAGAAAGGACACACTTAAAATAGAAAGGTTCTAATATAATATTAGTTCTCAAGGCATTAACCTTTCATATGTCTAACATTAAGTAAGATATATATGATTGACTGACTTTCATGATAAATCGAATGGTTAAGTATCACTGATTTTTTTGGCATGTTTGTGACTTGAAATCGTATGACATTATTTTACTGAAGTGATAGGATAGTGAAGTGATTTATATGTTGAAAATATGTACATGTAATATAATTTTTAATCATGCATATAATATATTCATATAAACAAGGGTAAAAGTGGATCTCAAAAGGTAGGAGGACGGCAGATAGTAGCGTCATGACGTCACGCCATTCTTCCTGCCTATCTTTGCTCATTGTAATTTTTTGGAACTAGGGGAGGCCGTACATATTTTTTAAGGTGCGGAGATGGCGTTCTCCCTCGTTACCCCTCAATTTTACCCCTGCTTAGAAATAGTATTCTCAGATTTAATTAATTATACGATACTATATCACAGTAACAAAGAGAAACGCAGTATTTTAAAAATGTTTTATCTCCCTCAACATAGGTTTTTCTAACAAAGGATATTTTTTTAATTTGCTCCATTTAAAACCACCAACACAAATTAATTTACAACGGAAGTGTTGAAAAATGAAAGTTACATATGCACAAACAACATATATGAAAACACTTATACGAAACTAGTTTGAAATTTAATGTAAAACTTGTCCGCAGTAATGTTGCATTTGACAAATGTAAGTATATTCTAAAATGTTACCTACAGTAATACCACATTCATATTCGTAATTAAAACATTGAGTATTTAAACATACTGTCAATAATAGTTTTAATCAGTCAAAAGCCGTGCTTAATGTCTTCAGTTTCAGTAGCAAGTACAACTTCTGTAACGACATTAGTTTCAAATAACTAATTGCAAGTAATTCTTAAAAGACGTTGGTACAGGATATTACGAAATGTAACTTTTCGTAAAATAACCCATGTAGTTAGTTGATTTGGAGTGTAAAGTTACTTTCCAACAACATGACTGTATAACATAGCCTACATCTTAATGTGTGGTCCGAACCACGATAACTGCTAGCAGAATGGATGTCAGATCTGGTGTGCGATAGGCAAGTATACTAATAATTTGCTTTCTACTCAATAATGTAGCTTCAGAGAATAGGTTGGTGATTCCAAGATCTTCCTCTGGCAGTTTCGAATCCACTCTGTGCATGGTTGTAAAGTATTTTGCTTTAAACATGCATTTTGGCATCATTACTAATTATCCTTCGCGTTTAGTAAACCATGAGACGCAGCTCAAATCTAAATAAATATAACATTAATTGATGTTTTCTTTGACAATGCTGATGCAATGCTAAAAGAATCGCAATCAAAAAACTGTTTTCGGTGTTGCCTATGAAGAATCACAAGCTAAATATTTTGAATTTGATGCTTGAATGATACAAGCATAACAACATTTTCTTATGGATCGAGCACAGAAACCTAAACGTGTTCCAGTTTGATGAGACTAACAAAAAATAAAAAGTTAACTCTCTGGCAACCTTGAAGCTAGGATTTACTTATTTCTAATTATCAAATGGGATACACATGGAATCTAATATTTATTTATAAGTCTGTCGTCTCGTGGTTTTGCTTCTAGGAAAGAGAGAAAATAATAAACAAAGACGAAGAAGTCATTAATAGAGGGTAATATATAAGTTCTCTGTACTGAGTGTAAATCGAACCCGTGACACAAAAATCTTAGGAAAAAGGCTGTAATTTCAGTCTTCTCGATCATGACATCAAACATTTAAATATTTAATTTACATGTTATGAATATGATAACGAAATAACTGATAAATTATGATAGCGATTAAGAAAAAACAAACTGACATGATGTCCAGAAGAAAATCATTTGGCTAAGTTAGAATGATGTCAATGTTTGACCTTGACGAATGTTAGGGTTATACTGTTTGTTATCCACAGTAAAAAATCAGCATTAACTTCCACAGTATTGAATCCAAAAATACTAGGTACTAGCTGAAAGAACAATGTTTTAACACATTTTCCTAAGAAGTCTAGAATATTGAAATTTGTCCATTCCACTATTGTAAAATTCAGTGTCTGTTTTGCACAATTTTATATGCACTTTCCATCATCTAATATGAATAATTGAAGACCACAGAGGAGAAAGGTGAAAGGTAACATGTCTTCTTCTGAGGAAATTGAACTTTAAACTTTGAAAGTACATCCTACTCAGTACAAAGTAGAAACAACACAGTAAATGAACAAGTGAATTGAAATAATATAAAAATGTTGAGTGTAAATAACGTACTGTGCACTGTTTCTCTATACTATTAGCATAGGAGATTCTACTCCTCAAGGTACACTCATGTCCAAAATTATTGTCGCATATCTATAACTGTCTTTTTATAAGGATATAATTTGATAATGATTTTGTAAGGTACCTTTAATACTGATACTATGTGTATAGTCGGAAAATGTATATTTGTGGTAAATTTCATAGGAAAAGAATTATATATACAAAAATTAGAATGAGTAAAACAAAATGTTGCTAAATGGACAAGAAAGTTTTATTTTCGTTTTAATTTTCTTATTTACTGTTTTTTTATATGAAATTTGCCACATACATGTCTTTGCCGATTATATGCATACCAATATCGTAAGAAATACCAGGTGAATTTGTTATTAAATTATATTCCTACAACAACATATTTATAGACATGCGACAATAATTTTGGACATGAGTGTACCTCTTGTGAATGGGCTTCCTGGCTTGATCCCAGCTCACGCCAAGTGAAGTTTGTGAACAAACACCGTGAGTGTGGGTTTTCTCGGAGTTCTCCCGTTTCATCCCACTTTCTTCATTGCATCATTTCATTCATCTCTCATCATCAGCGTCTCCTTTAGCCTATCTAGCATAATCGTGGGACGTAAAACTCAGAGATTTCATTTCTACTCCTCAAGGCTCATACAATGATATCAATTTCTCAATTTCGACCGAAAAGTAATATTCTGTTTTTGTGGTGTTCAATTTTTTAACAACAGTATCCATGGCTTTGAGGTGGATATTGTAAGAAAAAAAACACTGATCAAAATTTCAACACACACTGTATTTCAAATTATAATGTGTAACGGTTTCGGATATCTAACATATTCTTCATCTGGCAATAGTGTCTGATGAGGAATATGTTAGATATCTGAAACCGTTACACACTATAATTTAAAATACAGTGTATGTTGAAGCTTTGGTCAGTGTTTCTTTTCCTTCAATTATTAAAGGATAGTATGGATATATTCAGTGGTGCTACTCAGCCAGTTCACACCGGATTCGTTATGGGTAGACAAGCAAAAAATTTATATGACCATATTTTAGGAAATGCATCGTTATAGAGTTAAGGCCATTGAGCCGTCTGATGCTGTGAAATAGTCACATTCTGGTAGCCCCTTAACGTAACTCAATTTAAATCTCAATAGCTCACCCCATAATGAAGGTAGGAATTAATTTTGGTATCAATGTATTTCCGAAGGATTAAGCTTGCGATTTACTGTTACGGGGAAGGGTAACTACGTGATGCAGAAAACAAAAGAATGCAGAATTTCCCTCCCTCGTCCGTCGTAGTGACCCTCGCTTCCACATACATGAAATACATATCGGCGGAAAGCTTCATCTTTCAGGAACACATTGATATCAAACTTATCTTCCTACACTAATTAGGAAGCTTCCGTTCGAAGTTATAGGTTATCGAAAACACGAAAAAATGAACTTTAAATGCCCATACTCCAATGCTATGTGACCTACCGTTCTCGGGTCAAGACTTCATTTAGGAACTAATACAGGATGCGTTCACAAAGTTTCAAGACTGAGTGTTATCTGAGTAGGGGCGCACGCGCAGTAGACGGGGATGTCAGCTAAGTGCCGCACAAGCGTCAGTTCCTTCAGAGACGCGAAAGTAAGTAGATCGCAAGTGGCGTGAGTGCGTATCAGTGACTCCTGTCGAAACCTGAGTGAGTGGAAAATGCAGCGACAGTTGGAACAGCGTTGTGCTGTCAAGTTCTGTGCGAAACTGAATAAAACAGCTATTGAGATTTTTCGTATGATTCAGGAAGCCTACAAGGAAGATGGCATGTCACGTCCAATGCTTTGCATATGGCACAAAAGGTTCAAAGAGGACCACAAGGACGTTGAAGACGATGACTGCCCTGGGAGACTTACAGCAAGCTTAACTGAGGAAAATCTGGTGAAAGTGCGTGAACTCTTAAACACTGATCATCGTTTTAGTGTTCGATTAATTGTCGATGAACTAGGATTGGGTCAGACTACTGTGTTCAAGTTAGTGACAGAAGATTTGAAGATGAGAAAAGTGAAGTTTTTGGCGCAGTTTAACGTAGCAACACTTCCGCATCCAGTCTACAGACCCGACAAGCTCCCAGCGACAGTTTTGTTTCCCCGAATCAAAAAGGACCTGAAAAAAGACAAATTCGGGACGATTCCAGCGGTTCAAGCGGCTTCGACGATGTCCCTTCACAGCCTAGTGCACGAATACTTTCAGGGAGCCTACGAAAAATGGAAAACCCGATGGCAGCTGTGTATTGATGCCCAAGGGTCATATTTTGAAGACTTTTAGTTCGTTGTACAAAAATGTGTAATGCACTTTTTATTTTGAGAAAAGTTTTGAAGCTTTATGAACGCACCCTGTACATGTTTCAGAATCTTAAGGTACTCACACATTTTTTAAATAGAGGGAGATTGGTTACGGACATTTACTAGTAATTTGAAGTACTCACCAACTACCTCTAGGAAAATTATTGCGGAAGTAACACATTCTTCTGAAACATGGATATTTGCATAGGACATAGGGTAGTTCCTAGGTGCAGTCTTGACCCAACTACAGTGGGTCCCACAGTTTTGGAGCTAAGGACCTTTATAGTTCATTTTTTCATGTTTTCGGCAGCCTATTACTCGGAAAGGAAGCTTATCTGCATCCTGGATATATATGACAAAAAGTCATTTTATTATACTATATTATAATACAATCGATTGTGAAAAGATTTGTATGACACCTCAGTGTATATTTCTTTCAATATATTGATAGGATAGTTGGCTATTGCTATTTGATAATCATTTCGAGCTGATGATATTAAAATAAAATACAATTAAAACACATTAAAACACTCGAATAAAAAGCATCCAAATGATCTCACAACCATATTGCCCAAAAAACTCTAAATCTGAAATGAGTATTTTTGCTAAACCTAATTCACACTCATATATCCACTCACTTACTCTCCCAATCAGCTACCTCTCTTAGATTCATCTCAGTCACACACACACTCAAATCAATACTTCTTCGCTTTCACTCACAAGAGCAGTAGATAAGTTGGCCACGAAAGTGAGTCAAACTAATTCTTATAATCGATAGAACTAACTAAGCTTATCGCATTTCGTAAAAGAAAAAGAACTTAATCTCGATGAGGTTTTATCAAGAACATTGTCCTCATACATTTTCCACAAAAATCTCGAAAAAGAGATAAATTTCTCCCCGAACTTTGCTCTGATTTGCAAGTGTTAGAAATGCTCCATTATGCAGGGTACGAAATTTCTGTGCAAAGCGGAAAATGAAACTTTTTCAAGAAAAGAAACTATTGAAATGAGTTTTTCTTTGACAAAAAGTTAAACAGCTGAATTACTGTAGCTGTGTCGATTGTACGAATTAGTTCGACTCACCATTGTGGCAACTCACCATCTGATCGTATCGTTTCCTCCTTATTCAGTTCCATCACTATCATGCTAACTCAGTATTACCCTCAAATAATATTTAGACCCTCGTTCTTACATACACTCATGTCCAAAAATATTGTCGCACATCTATAACTTTCTTTTTGTAAGAATATAATTTGATAATGATTTTGCAGGCTACTTTTAATACTGATACTATGTGTATAATCGGGAAATATATGTTTGTGGTAAATTTCATAGAAAAAGAATTATAAATACAAAAGTTAGAATGAGTAAAACAAAATGTTGCTAAATGGATATGAAAGTTTTATTTTCGTTTTATTGTTCTTATTTACTGCTCTTTTGACATGAAATTTTCCATATACGTGTCTTTGCCGATTATACACATACTAACATTGTGAGAAATACCGGGCGAATTCGTTATCAAATTACATTCCTATAACAACATATTTATAGACATGCGACAATAATTTTGGACATGAGTGTACATTAAACCTCCAACAATATTTACGCCAGCACCTATCCTCACTACCCCTCAGCACCAGTGTTGAAATGAGAGTGAGGGTAAAATATATTAGGTTTCCCAATTCTGCTTTATACGTCTGAGTTTTATCACAGATATCTCATTCGAATTGTGGTCGTTTAGATTAGTTATGAGCAAAACAACCGGTTTCTAGAAAAACCGAAAACCATTCTTTTTCAACGAAACTATTTTTGTTTTTCAACGACCGCTTTGGTTTCTTTTCATCGAAAGTATTTTCACGTTTCTGTAATAGTTTCACTTTTCTTTTCTTTTTTTTTTTATTAAACCAATGTCATTTTCTCAGAACGCGGTATCCTTCCTTCCTTCCAGATCCCCGTTAAGCTCTAGATCCACGTGTCATATAGTGTCGGTGATGAAATAAACGCTAAACAATAAATCAGCTCAATAAGTTAAATCAAAGATTTAAAACTTTTTGAAATATTTGTTGAGCATTCTTTCGTGTCATACAAGGCGTGATCAGAAAGAACGATAAATGTGGTTGCACAGTGCCATCTATTGATATTGTATCCACTGCAACTAGTTAGCCCGATAGCCTAAACCTTTGGTACAATCAGTGTCGTACTTGAACGAGCTGTGACATGTTAGTTGGCTTCGAGAGGCAGAAGAGTGAGGACGTGTTAACAGTGTCTGTCACGCGCCAGCGTTTAGTTCTTACTTGCGGAAAAGTGATAAAGAAGCTCACGAAATGTCAAAATCAGTGTATGACGATGAAACGGTGGTATTGAAGACTGTTTACAAGTGGTATGAAAAGTTCAAAAGCGGTAAGGAGTCGGTTGAAAACAAGCAACGATCGAGACGTCCTTAGACGTCAAGAACAGATAAAAACATGTGAAAACTGGCACAAATAACTTGTTCAAACAGGCGAATGACTATTGAAAAGCTTTTCGAAGAGCTGAAAATTTCGTATGAGTCCCTAAAAAGTATTTTAACCGCCAATTAAGTGGGAAAATGGCTTCCTTCTTCACGACGAAAACGCATTGTGCTACACCTTGCTTTTGATGCGCCAGTTTTTGGGCGGGGAAAGTGTTTCTGTCTATTCACATCAGCCTTACTCACTAGATTTATTACCATGCGACTTCTTGTTCTTCTCGAAAATTAAAACTGTGCTTAAAGGAAGACGTTTGGACACAATTCCTAACGTTGAGAAGAGCACGACAGAGCATCTGAACGCCCTTCCTAAAGAAGTCTTCCAGTCATGGATTTAAGGTTGGAATAAGTCCATTGCTAGCCAAGGACAGTACTTTGAAGAACATAAAATCAAATTCCATGTAAGCTTATTACTTTGTTTCTAATCAAATTATTCACCGTACTTTTTCATCACACCTCGCATATTTGACTTCAAAATAAAGTATTCCTTTCTAAAAAAAAAAAAAAAAAAAAAAAGGCAAAATAACATTGCTTCAATGTGTAATAGACAAAAAAATTACAAAAACAATATTTATTATTTGAGCTGGTCTTCTCGGTTGTGAGCTATAGCTTTGATATATCCAGGGCCGGATCCAGGATTCTCTGACGGGAGGTGCACCAATAACTACAAATACATTTTGAATTAAATTTGAGTTTTTTAAATGCCTTTAGGCATCTGTGATGTGAAAGATGAATTCCTTTGGAGATGCTAAGTGTCTGCTCTCGATGAATTCGTTTCCATCAACCTTCAGAAAATTGATTTAAACTATTGATTTTGCAAAACTCACTGTTAGCTTCTCACTCTAGGTAGTGTATATTTACAACGAACGGATGGTACACGTGCGCCTTTGCACCCCCCCCTAAATCCGGCCCTGGATATATCAATGTGATTTGTCAATTAAAAATGCTATTCTAAACCAACTCAACGAAACACTGGATATGTGAGTAATATAACTTAGAATTGAAACGAGAAATTTAATGCTTTAAACACATTTATTGACATCTAAAGTATAATTTAATATTTTATCATTTTGCATTGAATCTTGTCTGCAGATAAAATCAACAAAATTAATTTTCTTGTTGAAATAATTATCTTCAAGAGTGAGTCAAACGAAAATCAGGTATTAACATTTCTTGATTTAAATCTGGTTCGTCCTTCGCATGTCCTGAAAAAAAAAAAATACAAAGATTTTTTATATGCAAATAAGCAATCATTGAGGTAGGCAAGTGTAGTGAAACAATTGACTGACTTCAGAAGCACAGAATAATAAAGCATTCATTCATTCATTGAGACAAATGTTTGCACAATGCGGAAATTAATAAAGTAAGGAAGTCAAGTAACAATTTATTATTCTATTGTTATATTCGTGTATTTCTCTCTCTCTTTATGTACCTAGGTAAATACAATATATATATATATATATATATATATATATATATATATATATACTAGAAGAAATACTCATTCTTCGCATGGGTCAGATAAAATATGTAAACAAACTGAACAACAAAAGGAAAACTATCTGGCATTTTCTACTACTTTTACATCTCCCGGTAAACGCCCTCTGAGACGCCCTAGTTCCCAGCCGATGTGGGCTGTATTTGCAAGTCTACGCCTGTGGGAGTATCACCATTAATCTCAGTGACCGTGAAAATTGCAGATTTGACACTAATATCGGTCATTTTGGATTATTTTTACATGTCCCGGTATCCGCCCGATGACCCCCGTCCTGCAGCCGAAAGGGGTGAACTTGGAAGTTAATGGGATCAGTGTTTCACCATTAATCTCAGCGACCGCGAAAACTATGAATTTGATACTAATATCGGTCATTTTCTACTACTTTTACATGTCCCGAAAACGCTTTTTCTTGGTCTGGGGTCTGGACCAGGGTACCCTGGCCAAAATTTGGTAACTTTCGGTCATTTTCGTTTCAAGGCGGAAACAGCCAAGGGAACATTATGTGTCTATATGTACGTATCATAAACTTTGGAACGTCTTAACACCGTATACATATGACTTACAATCTCAAAACAAATATTTTGACAGTAAGACTCCCTAGCACCAGGGGTAGAGTCGGAAGAGGTGACATGCAAAAATAATTGAAAACATAATTTTCGGGTTCGCTGAGATAAACAGGGACGCTTTTAGTGCCGTCGAAGTCCAAGATATAAGCCCAAGTAGATGGACACATTTTAGCATCCCTACAATTGGAGGTGGAAGGAGATGGCGTTAAACGACAGATACTAGTGTCGAATCTGTTGTTTTTGGAGTCAGTGAAATTACTAGTGATACTCTCCATGTCCTTTAAGCTCAAATTCATATCACATCGTCACGGGTTTGAGGATTGGTATGCGATTGGTTTGAGGATTGGTAAGGGATGGAGTTCCATGTAAGATGATCGAAAACGACCGATATTATTATACATGCGATAGTTTTCGGGGTCGTTGAGATGAATAGTGACAGTCCAAAGACCAAGTTTAGCCTACAGTGGGATGGGGATTAAAAAGGAATTAGGAATGAAGTAAGAAGATATGATATTACTAACTTTTTTTAATGTTTTTTTTAAGTTGCATGGGAGAGAGATATCCTCAAATCTCAAAATCTTAATTTAATTCATTTTCCGACCGCATACAAAGATGAAACTTTGCACTGCTACAAAAATGGCTGACAATGCAATATTTCCTCTTATTCTCATATATTTCTATACTTACATATTTTTATCTAAAAATAATTTTAGTTAAATTGTATGGAAACGAATTGTACGGACAGTAAGGGGCACGGTCACATACTGGTAAAGCGCTTACTTCAGGTGTGTGGGGTCCTTGACTCGATCCCAGGACAAGGAAGTGTAAGGTTAACAATACCGTTTTTTCTCAGGGTACTCTCGGATTCGCGTACATTATCATTCCACCAATTCTTCCATCGTCATTCATTTGCCTTAATCATCATCTCCCTTAGCCTAAATCGAGGGACGTTGAACTGAGATATTTCATTTCATTTCAGTACGGATAGTATCTCACTCTGCAACCTTATCCTAAGCCATTATGCATCAGAAATGTTCAGGAGTTTGCATGTACAACATAACATACAGGATATCTTCGTAAATTACGATGTGAAAATACGATAAATATCAATATAAAAAAAAAACTAATTGGATATGAAAACATAACAAAGAGTAAAAAAAATAGTAAGCTTAACACTTGGAGTACCATAATATATGTTGACCCTTATCACATGTGCGCCAACAGCATTAGTTCGCCTATACTATTTTGTTTGTTTTATACACACAAATATTTGTTTTCTTCTGTGCGTGGTTTTGTATACATGCGGCGTGAACATTAAATTTTGATTTTTACGCCAATTGTATGTAACTGCGTATGCACCTATAAAACAAACGCAAGAGAAATTAAATATATCTATTCTTTGTGTGTAGAAAACTGTACATACAGCGGCGCTGCACGAGAGAGAGCCGTGTGTATGAAGTTCCATACGTATGGCTGTCAATGTGTGTTTAAAAATAATAAAATCAATAGTTTTATATAATATATAAAATGTATATTTTTTTGGCTAAAATAAAGAAATGAATCTAAGATTATAAAAGCATTGGGCGCAATCGATTATAATGGGTTACGGCGAATCACCTAGCACACGTAATGCTTGTTTAGTCTTGGCATCATTTCTTCATTTTTCCGCACAGAAAATGTGTATTTTAAAAAAAATATCTTATTCACATAGATTATAGTTTGAAAAAGCATTGAGTTGCGAGTTTATTTCAAGTTTATTAATCCGGAATATAAAGAAGTTTTGTATTAACATTAGGAAACCATGTAATCATTAAATAAACGAAATATTTGTAAGTAAATACACTTGATTTCCTGAACTACCACGCACGATATTTGAAAACCTATCACCTGATGTCATTTCTACACAACATGGCTTTTAATGTGAGGATTGATGTAGCTCAATAACAAACAATATTTAACTGTCGAAGAGAAAGTTAGGTTATTTGTGACAATAGTGTTCGTACAGAAGGAAACCATTTCCGCTGCCGGAAATGTGCATTATACTGAGGAAATGAATACCTGCTTCATGAGAGGAAGTTTGTAGATATTTCGGTAAGTTATAAATAACTACCTTAATGTTATATAACATATTTATTGGATATTTGTTCTTCTGGTTCCATTCTGAACTGAAAGTCTATATGACTCGATGTGGAGTACCCATTCATAATGGGAGAGAAAACTGGAGAGAGATCTTAACACCAACCCACCCGCCCTCAAAAAACAAATATCTTTAAACAATGTAGGCATATATCTTCTAATTGACTAAAACACATTAAAAAAGCGGAGACCTTTAAACGCGCAATCCATTTTTATTTATTTAGACATGGAGCGGCGTGTACATCAGTCCTACATCACTCATCTCCGGAATATAGGGACAAAGTTTAATCCCAGTTTGTGCCAATTGGGCTTTGTGGTGGTCGAAAACCGTGCGTGTGGGTTTAATCATTTCGTTCTACTTCTTTCGTTCTACCATTTCATACATTATCTTCTTCTTCTTCTTCTTGAACCTCGGTAAATAATCCTGAGACGTTAAACTGGATATTCCATTTTATTCTTTTTATTTCTTAAGGAGCAGGTACCTGCCTATAGCAGTATTTTGTGATTATGTTTCTGTTATATCGACATGTATGTTTATCTGTTCATATATCATACATTACTTACATAACGTATTTTTCTATTGCTGAAAAAATAGTTCTTTTGTGAAGATCTTTACAAACATATGAGAAGTGTGCAATAAGTTATCTGCCTAGACAGGAAGTAGTCACGGATTTTCGTTCTAGTCCCCGTGGAGGTCTATGCACCGTCCACTTTGTGGGCAGCGAAGAAATTCCAGAGAAAAAAATGTCTTTGTCATGGGCAACAAACAACTGGGAAACACTGCAACCTTGTGTGCGGAACATCTTTAGGGGCGGTGAATCGCGGGGTTTCCACTGCATGGACTCCTGCTAGCTCTGAGAATCCCAATGGAGGATCCAGGTTTCGTCTCCCGTCTCCAGTTGAGCAAGGAATTTGTCCTGGTTCTCCTCAAAAAAGTCCAACAAATCTTAGGACAGCTACGCGGCCTAACACAAACACTCTACTCACGGCCTCAGCGTTGCTCCGACTGGCCTCAAATTGGCAGCGGGGTTCCCCACAGTAACCCTGCAGCGCGCATCAGGCGTTATTATGCTCCGCCTTTCTCTTCCTGTCTAGGTAGATAAATTATTGGATGGCCCTCGAACTGCATTTGACCCAAAATTTAAGTTTAACAATTTTGTTTCATGTGCTTTCCCAAATTATTATTTTAAGTAGCAAATCGTAGATTCTTTCTTGTGAAAGTTTAAATACCTTAAAATAATAATTTCAATGGTCTATAACTCAGAAACGAAAGATTTGTGCAGTGTAATATTTCAGATGATTAATAATCAAGTCACGTTCCCCGTTGATAGCAAATTTGGTTGAATTTTAATCAACTTTGTAGATTGTGTATGATATAAACTCTTCTTGTAATTAATTCTTTTTTTAGTGAAAAATCAAATGGAAAAACAAGAGTACCTCGCTCGAAAAACTCAAAAAGGAACGAAGTAAACATCTCTTCGAAATTGTCGTTAATTTAAATAAAAACATTCAAGCAGAAAATTTTGATTGACAGAATTTCGCGAAGGTTCTTCTATTTCCACTACGAGTAGCTATTTTACTGCTAACAATTTCACAGTATGTAAGTTTGTGATTATTTTAATGAATATTGTCACGTAACTTCCTTATAGACTTTTAATGAAGGTAAAAATAAAACTGCATTTCCTTTTAGAACAAATGTATCCCGAAAATAATTTATTAGCAGTACACATCAAGAGTTAATTTCTTAAGTAATTTAGACTCCAATTAAACGTGAGAAAATATAAATAAAAAAGCACTTTGGAGGAATTAACAAGGCAAATGTATTCTTCACTTTGTTAATTGTCATTTAAGGTTATATTTATATTATACGTATATTAAATTAATTTAATATAAATAATATAAATAACAATTTATATTATAAATATATTAAAATTAATGTAACGACATTTTTTGAATATATTATGTTGTGAATCTCTACCAGGAATTGTGGAAAGAAAATGTTACTCATGAATCGCTATTAGAACATCGGCTGTACAGCTGCAGACATTATGTTTGCTTGGTGCTGAAAATTTACCTCTGGATCTCCCATACGTATAGGACTCTCTCCAACTTGAAAGACACTGATCGATGCCAGAGCAAGGACGACGACGATCACTTGAAAGAGTTTTCCAAACATTTTCGTTGTGTGTACTGAAACTGTTAGCATCTCCTTGTATTGCAAATAATAAAAATCAATTTCGAGAAATACATATATTACGAAAGTTACAAATATAGAACAGTCAAAAATATAGGTAACACTGCTATTATTATATTTTTTATTATTGTAAAGTCTGAAATTTTATTTAGGAAAATTATCTACGTAGCATAATTTGTCTACGTTATTTAATTTTGAAATGGTTCCAACATTGTATAATGTCAAAGTTTTGTCTATCAATGTACAGTCAGCCAAAAAAGTTATTTTAGTTTTATGAAATTAGTTTTGCAAGTAAGTTCAGAATGGAAAGACAATTTGAGTACAGTTTTGAGTAAATTAACAAGAACGTAATTTTCTATGCATTCGAGCCATGCCACCGTTATTTCCAAAATTAAATTTTAACAAACGAAAAGTAGTAATTGCATGACCTGATCTAACATTGGATTTTGACCCCGACATTTATGACGTCATAAATCAAAGGTCAATGACTTTGGCCCGGGGTCAATGACCTAGGGGTACTTAGGACCACCCCCTCTAAATTTTGGCAGGGGTACCATGGCCCACTCCCTAAATTTTGGCAGGGGTACAAAGGACAACCCCCTTAAATTTTAGAAATTGCCAAATCTAAAAATTTGGTATGGTAGCCCACGACTACAGTATGTACCCCTATTAGTATTGGGTGTCTATGTCGTTTCCTTTTATGGATAAAAAATTGCCAAAAATTCAAATTTCGGAGGTTTTTGACCTAATTTATCCCCTTTGATGAGGTCTTATTACCCTATATAGTTATATGGGCGTATACAGGGGTCCATTACCTTTCATAAGATATGGGTACATAATGCACCCCTTGAAAAATTTGGGAGGGGTACATTTGTCCACCCGTTAAATTTTGGAAATTTACCAATTTAAACATTGGGTATTATAGGACTGGACCCTAATATGTATTATGATAAATTTGGGTGGCCCACTTCGTTCCCTTCTAGGGGTACAAAATTGCCAAAAATATAAATGGAAGCAATACGTTGTATCACGTGTTTGGTTTTTGACCTAATTTATCTCCTTGGATGAGGTCCTATTAACTTATATATTTATATGGTCATGTATAGGGGTCCATTCCCTTTCATAAGATATGGGTATATTTGTGCACTTCTTTAAATTTTTGGGAGCGGTACCTTGGCCCACCCGTTAAATTTTGGAAATTGCCCAATTTAAACATTTGCTACTGTAGTACTGGACCCTAACATGTATTACGATAAATTTGGGTGGTCCACATCGTTCCTTTTTAGGGGCACAAAATTGCCAAAATATAAATGGAAGCAATACGTTGTACCACGTGTTTGTTCTTTTGGCCCAATTTATCCTCTTGGATGAGGTCCTATTACCTTATATGGTTATATGATTATGTATAGTGGTGCATTCCCTATCATAAAACGTAGCTACATTGATGCACCCCTTTAAATTTTAGGAAGGGGTACCATGGCCAACCCCCTTAAATTTTGGAAATTTTCCAATTTAAGCATTCGATATCATAGTACATGACCTCAACATGTATCATGATAAATTTGGGTGGTCCACCTTGTTCCCCTTTCATGGGTAAAAATTGCTAAAATATAAACATAAGCAATATGTTGTACCACGTGTTTGTTTTTTGGCCCAGTTCCTCCCTTTGAGAGGTTATATTACCTTATATGGTTATATGGTCATGTATATGGGTTCATTTCCTATCATAAGACATGGGTACATTGATGCACCCTTTAAAAATTTGGGAGAGGTATCTTGGCTCATCCACTTGGTTTTAGAAATTGTTTAATATAAGCATTTGGTATCATAGTACAGAACTTCAATATGTATCACTATAAATTTGGATGGTCCACCTCGTTCCCTTTCATGGGTAAAGAACTACCAAAAATCAAATTTCGGAGGTTATTGACCCTGTTTGATAAGGATTTAACACGTTATATGGTTATGTACAGAGGTTTATTACCTTCATATGTTTATGTTCCCTTTTAAATTTGGGAATTATTAAATAACAAAATTCGGTAAACGTTTTCTAGGATCCATTGTAGATGTTGGTGTTCCTCTTATGGCCAAATATTCAAAATTTAAAGGTTATTGACCGGCTTTATTATTGAATAACTACAGGATTTATTACTTTTTCATAAGACACAGGTGTATTTGTGTACCAATCTTAAATTTTGGGAGGGGTACATTTCTTATTGTCATATCAATAATTGGTAATTGTTCTTAAAATTGGATAGTATCTCATTCTTTGGGTGAATCATTGTCAAATATTAGTATGATCACGTGATCAGTTATTGGCCTATGATGGGATTAGGAGACCAGGACATTGGTACATTGAAATTTTGTAGGATAATTTGAGAATTGTCAAATGAAATTGCGTCATTGGTTTTGATTATTCCAGTCTATAAACGTAAGCAATACGATGTACCACGTGATTGACCTTGTTGAGGTAGTGTACAGGGATTAATTTCCTTTGTTGTGGTACTTCCCGTGTAACGTGGGTTCCTGTCACCACGGCATGGCGCGTCCTCAGGTTGCGGATCGAGGAGAAGGCCTCTAGATATAGAGGTTAGCTGCGAATATACTGAATAAGCAGTCGCGGACAGACGACTAGGTCCTCCAGCTTGGGGGTTTGGGTAAGGCTAACACCCTCATCCTGTAAAAAAAGGTACTTGTTCAGAAACATTCACAAAAGCCTCGGACAAGGACTGATAACTTGGCACGACATCAGCAAAAGAAAATGGACATGAGATTTGGAACATGGAATATTAGAAGTCTTTATAGGGCAGGCACGTTAAAAACTGTAACTAGTGAGTTAGAGAAATACAGGATGGACTTAGTAGGAGTTCAGGAAGTTAGGTGGGAAGGAAATGGATCTGAGAATTCCGGAAATTTTACGTTCTTTTACGGGGAAGGAAATAAAAATCACCAGTTAGGAACAGGGTTTTTCGTTCACAAACGAATATTACCAGCAATTAAACGGGTTGAATTTGTTACTGATAGACTTTCTTTTATTACTCTTAAGGGACGGTGGTGTGATATTATTGTTTTAAATGTACATGCTCCAACTGAAGATAAGGGTGACGATATAAAAGATAGCTTTTACGAAGAAGTGGAACGGATATTTGACCAACTCCCGCGATACCATATGAAGATTCTATTAGGGGATTTCAATGCGAAGGTAGGACGAGAGGATATTTTCAAACCGATTATAGGGAACGAAAGTTTGCATAAGGAAAGTAATGACAACGGTGTTAGACTCGTGAACTTTGCAACACCCAAAAACCTAATCGTGAAGAGTACAAAATTCCCACATCGCGACGTTCATAAATACACTTGGACATCACCAGACGGAAAAACACATAATCAAATTGATCACGTTTTAGTAGATAGAAGAAGACAATCTAGCATAATTGACGTCCGGTCGTTTAGAGGGGCTGATTGTGACACTGATCACTACCTGGTAGCAGCGATAATACGGGAGAGATTATCGTTGAATAAATGTAATCCTCAATGTCCGAAAACGGAGAGATTTAATTTAAAGAAATTAGAAGAGAGCCAGGTAAGAGAGGAATACCAGATTGAAGTTTCGAATAGATTCTCGGTTTTAGAAGACTCGGAGTGCACTAGTGTTGAGGATACTTGGATTGAAATTAGAGATAGCATTAAAAGTTCAGCAATAGAAAAATTGGGACACGCGGAAATACGTAGGAACAAACCATGGTTCGACCAAGAATGCATTAAACTAGCAGAGAAGAGAAAACAGGCAAAATTACGGTGGCTACAAAATCCGAATGAAACAAGGAGATGCGTTGTCGCCATTATTATTTAACTTTGTGCTGGAATACGCCATAAGGAAAATCAAAGATAGCAACCAGGGCCTAGAGTTGAACGGCATTCACCAGGTTATGGCATATGCTGATGATGTAAATTTAATAGGGGATGATAGGAGAAAAGTAGAAATAAATGCAGAGATATTATTAAACGCTTGCAGGGACATGGGTTTACAAGTAAATGCAGAAAAAACTAAATACATGGAAGTGCGTCGGGACCGTAATACGGCAAATTGTGGATGCGTTAAAATATTAAATAATACTTTTGATAAAGTGGATAGTTTCAAATATTTAGGATCAATATTAACAGACGAAAATCATATTCACGAAGAAATTAAATGTCGACTAAAAGCAGGGAATTCGTGTTACTATTCGGTTCAAAATCTCTTGTCGTCGCGAATTCTGTCGAGGAATTTGAAGCTTCAAATATATAAAACGATAATCATGCCTGTTGTTCTGTATGGTTGCGAAACATGGTCGCTTACTCTGAGGGAAGAACATAGACTGAAAGTATTTGAGAACAGGATCCTGAGAAGAATATTCGGACCCAAGAGGAACGAAAATGGGGAATGGCGGAAGCTTCATAACGAGGAACTACATAGTTTATACGGTTTACCCAAAATTGTTAGGGTCGTCAAGTCTAGGAGGCTTAGGTGGGCAGGTCATGTAGCTAGAATGGAAGAAAGTAGAAAAGCTTTCAAAGTCTTGACTGGTAGACCCATAGGAAAACGACCATTAGGAAGACCTAGGCGCAGATGGGAGGATAATATTAAGATGGATCTCGCAGAGATAGGAATACAAAGTAGAAACTGGATCCAATTAGCTAAGGATAGAAGTCAGTGGAGAGCTTTTGTGAACACGGCACTGAACCTCCGGGTTCCATGGGCCATAGAGTTAGTTAGTTAGTTAGTTAGTTAGTTGTGGTACTTCTTAAGTTTGAGTACACACTTCCAGAAAACAGTTGGTTCGACTCAGGTAAACAATTGACGGACATTATTGACCTTATTGAACATATAATGATATGATTAATTCTAAGACTTAGGTATATCAAGAGAAGTATTCTTTAAATTTGGGAATTGTGATAAACAGAACTTTAACATAAGGCGCGAAATTTGAAACAATACTTTGAACTTTATTCACAGCTCATAGTCTAAGATCATTTGTGGTGATTGATTTTACCTTGAACTTTAGAAATTTGATAGCTAAACTTATTGAATCTTATGACTCATAGTGTTAAGGGAATACATGCTACAACACTGAAATTTAGTCACAAGGTGATGTAATCTGACACTGACAAAGTTATTGTTGATGCAATCTGATTGGCAGATCACCATCTTTCGTGCAATCTGATTGGTTGATGATTTTCAAATCTTTGCTGCATTCAGTTTTAACATTTAAAAAGTTTTTGAAATTTTTGTTTGAAACTTTGGTTTGACATTTTTTCGTTTGATATTTTTAGTTTAAAAATTGGTGTTTCGAAATTTTTGTTTCAAAATTTTTTGTTTGAGACTTTGGTTTGAAAATTTTTGATTGGAAATTTTTGTTTCAAAATTTTTTGTTTGTAAATTTTTTCGTTTCAAAATTTTGTTTGAAATTTTTAGTTTGAAAATTTTTGTTTTGAAATTTTTGTTTTAAATTTTGGTTTGAAATTTTTTCGTTTTAATTTTTTTTGTTTAAACATTTTTGTTTTGAAATTTTTGTTTCAAATGTTTGTTTCAAAGTTTGGTTTGACATTTTAAAAGTTTTTGCACTCATTAGTAAAGAACCGGAACTGTTTAGAACAAAAATCTCTGGCAAAATTGTTTATCATGGTGCAACAGTACACGTCAGAACATGGGGTTGTACTTGAAAAAAATCATTGAAATGGATCATTTTATTAAACTACAGATACATCCATACCAGATAAAGGATCTGGATATTGTCGATACAATGTATTTTGAACTTCTTGCAATAGTTTGTCTTTAGCGTATAATTTTAATTCCAGTTGAAGTCTTTTAAGGTCTATTGCAATATCAATTGGTGGAAACTCAATGTCCATTTGATCAAAAATAAACTGTTTATCAATACAGGTATGCACCCACGAACGATGTTCACAACCATCACAACATCTAGATACATGTTGTACAATATGCATGATATATTTCTCAAAATAGTATTTTTTCAGGAATATACTTGTTTTGTTGCACACTTCCACTGCATGTTTAACACACTGGAATACGTTGATGAATTTGTTCCATTCCGTTTGCGTTAGATACACCATGTTGCGAGGGACATGCAATGTACTCTTTTTACGTAACAGCACCATCTTCTCTTCGAGGACTGTACGCAGCACCACTTCATGATTTGAGCCTAATGGTTTGACTATGGTCACATTTAGCTCATCATGAAAATAATCATTCATTTGGTCGATTCGTGAACATAATATTTGCCATTGTTCAAAGTTCAGTTGTACACCAAATTTTTCTGCTTTGCCCAATCGAATCACTGGTTCAAATGTTCATGCACTGATACCAATCATCACATGTTTTGTTTGAGATATATTTATTGGATAATAGCTTGCGAAGAGGAACTCTTTATCGTTAGAAGTACACATCTTTCCTGCTGACACGCACTTGCTCAAATGATTTCATGGAATGACAATGTATTTGCTGATTTATGAAACTACGGCTGACGTCATTGGAATGAAATGTGCTGACGTTTGAATTTATGATTTCATCACAGTTACTGACGTCATGCTGACCAACCAAATTCATAGATCGCATTCAGCATACAACTACGTCTGATGTCAAAGGAATGTGCTGACGTTTGAATTCATGATTACATCACAATTGCTGACGAAACCGGCTGTGTACTAAATTCAAATTGATGACTTCGACCGAAGAATCCTTAGTAACATAAAGATACAGATAAATTTTAAGAAACGCAGAGGTTCTTCTTGTTTTGATGCTTCCATGGGTAAATATCTTGCTGGTAAAATTATATTCTTATCATTTTCAAGCTTCACTACGATTCTTAATCCAAACTTTGTAGGGATTATTTTGACAAACTAAGATTCTATAAGGTACATTCTGTTGTAAATCAGTAATCTTGGTAAATGATTTCATCACATCACGTGTGTTTAGAAACTGCAGACAAGTAGCCATGATGATGTTACGATGATGATGCAAAACTGATGACGTTGCATTATCATGTTCTGACGTGTACTATTGCACCATGATAAACAATGTTGCCAGAGGTTTTTGTTCTAAACAGTTCCGGTTCTTTACTAATGAGTGCACAAACTTTTAAAAATGTCAACCAAACTTTGAAACAAAAATTTCAAACAAAAGATTTTTCAAAGAAAAATTTTTAAACAAAAATTTTTAAACAAAAAAATTCAAACGAAAAAATTTCAAATAAAAAAATTCAAAACTAAAAATTTCAAAAAATTTTGAAACAAAAATTTTCAAACTAAAAATTTCAAACGAAAAAATTTCAAACCAAAGTTTCAAAAAAAAATTTCAAACTAAAAATATCAAACGAAAATTTTTCAAACAAATATTTCGAAACAAAAATTTTCAAACTAAAAATTTCAAACGAAAAAATTTCAAACCAAAGTTTCAAACAAAAAATTTTGAAACAAAAATTTTGAAACAACAATTTTTGAACTAAAAATATCAAACGAATAAATGTCAAACCAAAGTTTCAAACAAAAATTTCAAAAACTTTTTAAATGTTAAACAAAACTTAAAACTGAATGAAGCAAAGATTTGAAAGTCATCAACCAATCAGATTGCACGAAAGATGGTGATCAGCCAATCAGATTGCATCAACAATAACTTTGTCAGTGTCAGATTACATCACCTTGTGACTAAATTTCAGTGTTGTAGCATGTATTCCCTTAACACTATGAGTCATAAGATTCAATAAGTTTAGCTATCAGATTTCTAAAGTTCAAGGTAAAATTAATCACCACAAATGATCTTAGACTATGAGCTGTGAATAAAGTTCAAAGTATTGTTTCAAATTTCGCGCCTTATGTTAAAGTTCTGTTTATCACAATTCCCAAATTTAAAGAATACTTCTCTTGATATACCTAAGTCTTAGAATTAATCATATCATTATATGTTCAATAAGGTCAATAATGTCCGTCAATTGTTTACCTGAGTCGAACCAACTGTTTTCTGCAAGTGTGTACTCAAACTTAAGAAGTACCACAACAAAAGAAATTAATCCCTGTACACTACCTCAACAAGGTCAATCACGTGGTACATCGTATTGCTTACGTTTATAGACTGGAATAATCAAAACCAATGACGCAATTTCATTTGACAATTCTCAAATTATCCTACAAAATTTCAACATACCAATGTCCTGGACTCCTAATCCCATCATAGGCCAATAACTGATCATGTGATCATACTAATATTTGACAATGATTTACCCAAAGAATGAGATACTATCCAATTTTAAGAACAATTACCAATTATTGATATGACAATAAGAAATGTACCCCTCCCAAAATTTAAGATTGGTACACAAATACACCTGTGTCTTATGAAAAGTAATAAATCCTGTACTTATTCAATAATAAAGCCGGTCAATAACCTTTAAATTTTCAATATTTGGCCATAAGAGGAACACCAACATCTACAATGGGTCCTAGAAAACGTTTACCGAATTTTGTTATTTAATAATTCCCAAATTTAAAAGGGAACATAAACATATGAAGGTAATAAACCTCTGTACATAACCATATAACGTGTTAAATCCTTATCAAACGGGGTCAATAACCTCCGAAATTTGATTTTTGGTAGTTCTTTACCCATGAAAGGGAACGAGGTGGACCATCCAAATTTATAGTGATACATATTGAAGTTCAGTATTATGATACCAAATGCTTATATTAAACAATTTCTAAAACCGAGTGGATGAGCCAAGATACCTCTCCCAAATTTTTAAAGGGTGCATCAATGTACCCATGTCTTATGATAGGAAATGAACCCATATACATGACCATATAACCATATAAGGTAATATAACCTCTCAAAGGGAGGAACTGGGCCAAAAAACAAACACGTGGTACAACATATTGCTTATGTTTATATTTTAGCAATTTTTACCCATGAAAGGGGAACAAGGTGGACCACCCAAATTTATCATGATACATGTTGAGGTCATGTACTATGATATCGAATGCTTAAATTGGAAAATTTCCAAAATTTAAGGGGGTTGGCCATGGTACCCCTTCCTAAAATTTAAAGGGGTGCATCAATGTAGCTATGTTTTATGATAGGGAATGCACCACTATACATAATCATATAACCATATAAGGTAATAGGACCTTATCCAAGGGGATAAATTGGGCCAAAACCAAACACGTGGTTGTACTAAAATTTGACAATTTCGTACCCATGAAAGGGAACAAAGTGAAACACCCAAATTTATAGTAATCTATATTAGGGTCCTATACTATAATACCAAATATATCAAATGGGCAATTTCCAAAATTTAAGGGGTGGGCCAAGTTACCCCTCCCAAAAATTTAAAGGGGTGCACAAATGTACCTATATCTTATGAAAGGGAATGGACCCCTATACATGACCATATAATCATATAAGGTAATAGGACCTCATCCAAGAGGATAAATTGGGCCAAAAGAACAAACACGTGGTACAACGTATTGCTTCCATTTATATTTTTGGCAATTTTGTACCCCTAAAAGGGAACGAAGTGGGCCACCCAAATTTATCATAATACATATTAGGGTCCAGTCCTATAATACCCAATGTTTAAATTGGTAGATTTCCAAAATTTAACGGGTGGACAAATGTACCCCTCCCAAATTTTTCAAGGGGTGCATTAATGTACCCATATCTTATGAAAGGTAATGGACCCCTGTATACGCCCATATAACTATATAGGGTAATAAGACCTCATCAAAGGGGATAAATTAGGTCAAAAACCTCCGAAATTTGAATTTTTGGCAATTTTTTATCTATAAAAGGAAACGACATAGACACCCAATACTAATAGAGGTACATACTGTGGTCGTGGGCTACCGTACCAAATTTTTAGATTTGGCAATTTCTAAAATTTAAGGGGGTGGTCCTATGTACCCCTGCCAAAATTTAGTGGGTGGGCCATGGTACCCCTGCCAAAATTTAGAGGGGGTGGTCCTAAGTTCCCCTAGGTCATTGACCCCGGGCCAAGGTCATTAACCTTTGACCTATGACGTCATAAATGTCGGGGTCAAAGTCCAAAGTTAGATCAGGTCATGCAATTACTACTCGAAAATATCTGTCGTCGCACACTGTATACAAGAAAGGAACAAAACAGATAGTGGTATTTTATAAAAGCTATAATAATGTAAAATCAAAAACTGTAAAAAAAAATATCATTACAAAAATTTGGTAACTTCTATTACACAATGGAGGAACTAACTAGGACCTCATTTATCAATTAATTTTAAAAATAAACTTTAAACCCGGAAAATGTATAAACTCATAATTTCTACGCTATTTCAAGATTCTAAGAAAACCAACAAAACTGTCACATAATTTCTCGAGTTGTTTTATCGATTTTAGTAACAAATTAAGTTCAAAATCAGAACCTACAATTCAAATGCAATGGGTAATTTTACAAATCAGTGCTAATACATATAATGCTAACAAATCTAAGAATCTGTCTAAGTAAGAATAAAAAATGATACCGAAAAGAAATCAAGGGTTTGTTTTTAGCTATATGATTAACATATTCGCCTTTAGCGCGATGGAAACGAGTTGGATCTTTGTGTCAAACTCATGTGGTTGGGATTACTCTTTAAACAGTCGATCCATGTCTCATATAGTTTCGTCTTTGAAACAGAACGCTAATTTCCGATCAAACCAATTAACCAATTCAACTTAAGAAAAGAAACAATGAAAGCTAGCACTTCATCAATAGAATTGTGTAAACAAACACTTATAACCCAAGTCTCAAAAACGTAACACATTTAGTCTTAGGCTAATTGAGAAAGCGTTACCCCCTGTAGCGAACGCGGCCAAAGTGGCTATTCAGTAATTTTACTTTCACCAGATATGTAAATGATACTGTGAGCCAGTCAGGGTTTCCAGGTCTTTTTGTCAGGTCCAGGTGTGTAATAGCAGAGTTCCAATACTTTGCACAAACCATCTTCCAAGCAGCGGTTTCTTGCTACAATCCCTTTGCCTGGTAACACGTTTTTCCTTTTTTCCTTCCTTTTGAAATCTTTTAAACAGCAGGTAGTCTATTGTTCCGACCCGCACCAAATATGCTCGAGCTTACGTTTTCTGAGCGATTTTATTTCTTTCGCGTTTATGATTACCCATGTACATTTAAATACATGGTCAGCGTTTTTCAAGAGTACGCATGAGAAATAAATACGCTTTGCGATCGTCTCAAATAGCCGGGTACTTATTCTAAAAAACGCTTATCTTAAAGATTACTTTTTTTTTTATAACCACTGACACTGTACACTGTTGCACTAAGACTTACACACAAACGAGGTTGCATGGTGAATGAATGATAGGCCGCAGACTTCTGATGTGAGGAGTCCCAAGTTCGATCTCGATCCTGTGAGTTTATGGTAACCAACATCGCGCCCATGGATTTACTCGGAGTTCTCTTATTTCCTCCCACACTTTCATTCCACCACTTTTTTCTTAACCATCCAGATTGATTAATTATCCTTTGGTCTAAAGAGTATTAACCTTGGACTTTAAAGGTTTTATCTTTATCCACACATAGATTTGGACATAACTAAATATCATTGAAACTGTAAATTACAGTTTCATTGTTATTACTGTTATTAAAGCAGACACAAATAAGTTACGGAAAGTGACTTTTAAGTGAATCATAACAGTTATAATATTGATTCGTAAAACTTCATTAATTTTGTACATATGCTTCATACTTAATCAAAAATTCAAACTGCAATGCAAGCTGTGATTGGTAATGCATGACATATGTTCTGTGTCTTTCTATATACGTTTATAATGTAACAAAATGCTTGATAACTTGTATGAAATTAATATTCGTTAATTGAGTAAGTTTGTATCTTTCTTACTTTCTTCCAGAATTCTAATTGGATTAATATGAATGACGCATAGAACAATCTTTAACACTTCTGAGTAAAGACTACGAAGACATTTTAAGGTAAGCCAGAAGTCTTTCTTTCCTTTTCTATTGTATGATATGGAAGCACTACCCGGTCCAGAACGGTAGTGTTGCATACACATACCAGTCTCGATTTGGACCAGTCTCGTCTCAAAAAGCTTTTTCAGCCCAGCCACTCTCAATGAGGTTTCCTCGTTTTCCTCGTTCATGCCAGGCAAATGCCGGGATGGTACCTAACATATATCCCCAGGGCGCTTCCTTCCCTTTCCTCAGATAGTGTGCTCGCTGAGGGATGTCATCCCTCAATAAGTGACCATCTAAATGGCCTTAGATCCCGAAATCCCAGAAATTTAAATCCTAAATCCTACTAGTGTTCTTCTTCTGTCTCATAACGAGGATTCCTGCCGTCTGCTACTTGTAGTAGTTGTAGTAGAACACCACGTTGTTTTGTTTATAAATAAGAAGCAATGTTGATGCTCACGAATATAGACCAAGTGTAGGATATTACAAAATATATATATACAGTAGAGCGTCGATTATCCGGGCCGCTTAACCGAACTGTGTACTCGCGCGCACTTGTTACTCTCCCACCCTACCGTCCATCCTCCCCCTCACTCCCAAACCAAGTTTCCCACAGTAGTCGCCGCACTGAGCCACCGCTGGCGGAACATTGGTTCTAATGGGGCCTTCATAAGGCGCTGCTGACCGGCCAAGCCGCCAGTCGCTGTGTCTCAACAATCAGCACACTTCTGTCGGTTTGGCACTGGCTGTAGAAGTAGCGGCAGTATCAAAGCTGTTCACAGCAACAGCTGCGCCAACTTAGAGTTGAGGCGTGCCGCTCCGCGCATGGCAAATAAACATGTACAGTTCGATTATCCGAACAAACCAGTTTTCCGGACACCCATGTCCCCCAATTACTTCGGATAATCGACGCTCTACTGTGTATATATATATATATATATATATATATATATATATATATATATATATATATATATATATATATAACTGTATTTCTGGATATATCAGTTTTATGTTACATGCTATAATAATAAATTATAATGTGAGGTCAACTAATATGACTACCAGTGTAGAAGGTGCCCAAGGAAGGTGAAGAACGATTATTACCTGCTTCTTTCATTTATCTTTATACCAGAAAATAATTCTAAAGAAAAAATATTACGCATATCATAATTGTAAAGAAAAAATATTACGCATATCATAATTTTAGAAACTAGTTGATCAACGTTCCTCCACTTCGAACACTTAGCACGTGAACATTAAATCAATGTCAACGTGTGTAAAATGTGTAGGGAACTCTAATAAAGTAGCGTTTGTTAAGAGAGGGACATATGTGGTTCTGCGTATCGCTGAACCTAACTGACCTTAGAAGAAAAAGTAGTCTTTGGAAGGGGAGGTGTCCTCACTGGATTTGGGTCCTTTTTATAATATGAACTATAGATGTTGATGGCGTTTTGTTACTGGTCATAGCATGGACAGTAAAATGATTGAGGGAAATCGACTTTGTTACAATACGCAACAATCACAAAATGCAATTATAAATTTTCTACTTTAATGCCCCATGATTGTGCCCGTTATGCTAAAGGAGATGGACATTAAGGGTCTTCACTACAGCGAAATTAAACTACCGCTAATTTTAGAGTTTTTGTAATATCTTCAAAACAAATAAAAATATTGGAAAAACAGAAACTTAGTGAACTAGACAATACGATTTTGCATGTGATACGTTTACCACAATTCACATATCTGCTTTTGCTATGCTGCTATTTACACAACCCGCAAAAAATGCTAAATCTATCTACATTTGCAAATCGAAAGCAGATAGATGAGCTGCGATAATGGTATCACACACACAATCGTGTAGTCTAGTTCACTACGTTTCTGCTTTTCGAATATTTTTATTTGTTTTGAAGATATTAAAGAGAAACACTAAAATTCGCGGCAGTTTAATTTCGCTGTAGTGAAAACCCTTAAGACATGTGAATGATTGAAAAATTTGTGGAATGAGAATATGGGAGGAAATGGGAGGAAATGATGTTGTTCACAATAAACGTACTTGTCAGGGTCTTTACGCAGCAAAGGTAAGCGCTCTACCACTGAGCCACCATATTTCTCAAAATGCAATTAGAATCGCGTTGCAGCACAACTGCACTCTGTGATTTCGTTATGTATTGTTAGTACTACTTCGTCATTCACACTCATCTTGGAAGACGGATATAAGATTGTGTGAATAGAATGTGTGTGTTATATCTATGGACACAATATAATTTAAACGTCGTGACAAACATCTTGGCATTTGAAGGTGGCGCTCCAAGTTCCCTTTAAATGCTGCTAGCAAATCAGAGACCAGCGATATTGCCACGTTTATTTTGCACACATCCACGTCTATTCCCTGTCACCTGATCGCACTGTAGTTTGTCTGTTAGTCATAGCTACACCCCTTTACCACTTGGCAACGTCGCGTTTTATTTGTTTAGCTGAAATGCCAAGATGTTTGTCACAGACTTTACTTACACTAGATGACATAGAAAACAACAACAACAAAAAAATGTAAGGTAAAAATCAGTGGATAAATCAGCGGAACTTCACAATATACTAAAATTTTAATTTCAGTTATTTTCTTTGAGGAGAAAATATCTCCGATAATTTACACTCTATTGCGTTATTTTAAAGAAGACAACAGTGGCATTTTCAGAACATTTCTACGTAGAGGGAGGACACTGCAATACGTGGGAGGTAAACAAAATAGCAAAAACTTGCAAACCGCTCAGGGATATGGTGCTGTATTGGAATTGTGTAGTTCATGGGAGCAACCCTGAAATCAACACATTTAAACTCAGTGAAGCGCAATCGAAAAGACATTAGTTAAAATATTTCTCCACGCATTATTTAGGAATGAAATGATGGTGGATTGCATTTGAAACCGTTACTGCCCTGAACGAAGAACCTATAATCTGATTCAAAATTAATGCAAGCACTCTTGCAATATTCCATACTCTATGAAGCTACTTTTAAAATAATACTAAATTAAATATATTTTGCTTAAAATCTACGGTTCTAGGTTACACAAATATATTAAGTAGACTGTAATACGTTTACCCGGTTACTCAGCAATTGAAGTCTGTGAAACACAGACAGCGGCTTAAATACTATTCGGAATTAGCTATTTATGGGGTAACTGAGAGTGATGTAATTGTAAACAGGATTTCTATATTATTTGGGCAATAAATGTAGCCAACGCATTTAAATATCAATATAAGTGTCATAAAAACTTGCAGTCACAGGAAATACAGATTTTTTTACGTAATTTTTGTGGCAAGTCTACTACAACTAAAATGTTAGATACTTCCGTTATTGATAACGAACCAGCCATGGAACATTAACTACATACTTCTTTTCATTTCTAGGTCCTCATAGATCTTCTTATTATATATATATAAAAGAAACAATAGACAATAAAAAAAAATGTTCATTAAACCTACATGTATTGCGTAGTTTTCAGATGTTTACTGAAGTGTTACGAAACAAACATCTGTTGGATTTTCTTTGAATGGCACAAAAAGTAAATGTTTCCTTGTTTGTGTTTTCAGCAGATATCCAAAGTGCCTCACAATATTTATGTAGATCGCGTTTTGATTTTACAAAATAGTAATTAACTTCAAATATTATGAGTTATTGTTTTTCTTCTTTTATAAATATAGAGAGCCTGTGTAAACGTGGCATTGAACCTCAGGATATAATACAGCATGTCCCATAAAAATGTATTCACACTTTAACTGACTATTACACTCACATTTAACTTTGATTAAGGTATTCATTGATATATTTACAAGTCTAATAGAATAAACTTACATAAGGTAATGACATTACCGAGTAAATTAATTTATTACTCTTTGAGGCTGCGGTAGCTCAGTGATAAAGCGTTCACTTCTGGTGCCTGGGGTTCTTGGTTCGATCCCAGCTCGCGCTCGCGCCAAGTGAGCTTTGTGGTGGACAAACACCGTATGTGTGGGTTTTCTCGTTGTTGCACCGTTTCCTCCAAATTCCTTCATTCCACCATTTCATTCATTTCTAATCATCACCGTCTCCTTTAGCCTAGCAGGCATATCTGTGGGATGTAAAACTTAAAGATTTCATTTCATTTTATTATGTTAGTCGAATCCTTTACATATTTTGTAACAAAACAAAAAATATGTCAGTGTTAGGTCAATAAAGACTGAGCAAATTTTATAGGAATATGTTAAGAAGTGGATATGTTATATATGCTATATATATATATTAAGAAATGGATGCCAAACGTCCTGTACATACAAGTTTGTCATGTATTTTAATACTCTATTTTCCTGTCCTGTATGAAAGTTATATAGGACAGACATTTGTCCCGTTCTTGCATTAGTAAAAGTTTTACAGCATGACAAGGCTTTATGGGTGAATCGAAACATTACAGTCTTTGATAGCGAAGTGCCGAATCTTGTGAAAGACTCTTTCGGTTGGGCGAATAAATCCTAAATAATTTCAAAAAATATCATTCGCTGCTGCTAACTGTAAGACTTTATCATCCAAGATGATAACTCATAAGCTAACATAGATTTTCATTGATGACTAAACAGTGAGTTGAAGGGAAGAAACAGATTCAAACTGACAACATAGGAATCCAAGTTGCAGTGTTAGCGAATTTGTACATGACTTACAGTAAATATCATAATGATATATTCCAAGCCAAATAGTTGCTAAGAAATAAGCAGATAATTATACTAATTAAGATTGTTATTAAACATCAATTCATGTTAGAAAGGCACTTATGAACTTGAAATTTCTGTTAGTCAAACTGATTGAAAGCAACTCAGTATTAGGGATGGGCACGAGTCGAGTGAAAGATAATTTTCTCGAGTTGAGTTCCGAGTCGAGTCACTGTTTTTGAGGTCCAGATTCGAGTCGAGTCGAGTCGAGTTTGACATATGGCTCGCTCATTCAGCTCGTTTTAGCTCGTTTTGAAATCATGCGGATAGCGGATAGCGAGACATGTAAAAATAGCCCAAAATGACTAATATTAGTGTCAAATCCATAGTTTTCACGGTTGCTGAAATGAATGGTGATACTCCACAGGTGACTTCCAAATACAGCCCCCATGTGAAGAATGGGTATATTCAGCTAGTATAACATAAAGTAATCATGAAAGAATGTTTTATTCTATTTCATTTTATTGCAAATTCATGTTTTTATTAAATTCTCAAACAAAGGTTATCTTAACCCATACTTTCAGGAGCCTCAATTAACCTTGGATGTTAAACTCCAAATCATAGGAATTAATGAAAAATAAAATATCTAATAAATATGAATAAAAATGCAACAATATAAAGATACAATATATTTAAAAAAAACTTGCACTATAAATAAATCAAAATTAGATAGAACATTCTGGAGTAAAGTATATATAACACCAAGATTGGATACGATCTAGCTAATTGTAAATATTGATGTGATGAGTGTGAAGTAACTTTGTGATTGAACGTTGATTATCTTAAAGCATTATATTTGAATGAGGTATTTAAAGAACAAATAAACAAAATATATTTTACTAGTAAACTTGCATTAAAAATCTGTAGACTACGCTGTTCAAATATGCGAATGAACTACGTTGTTATGCATTAGCAGAACCTTGAGAGCAGCTTACTTCCATAGTTCAAGTTGTATTTAAAGACCCCATAGGGTTAAAAACGAATTGTAAAATGAAATTAATAATGTGATAAGTGTAGTGGTGATTTTGGAGAGTCTGACACAGGTGATAAATGTAGTGGTGATTTTGGGGAGTCTGACACAGGTGATAAATGTAGTGGTGATTTTGGAAAGTCTGACACAGGTGAATGTATTTCCACCAGTCACAACGTACACGTTGTAAGGTGGGATAGGAGGCACTGACAGAACACATCTACAAAATTTGGAAGTTCTGGATCTGAAGGTATACCAGCGACTTAAGATTATCTAAAATAGGAGTTGCAAGTGGTTGAAAATATAGTACATTAGCTTCCAGAAGTGCATTTTACCTGCTAAATGAAATACCACTTATAAAAAAAATATGCTAGATTAGCTTTATGCCTTGCGTAGAAATACTTGCCATATCATTACTCCAGTAGTGAAAACTCCAGTAGTGGATATGTAAATAGTGAATACCTCCATAATAAGGTTCCTGTAAACAAAATATATGTTGGATATAACCCTTCTTTCTAGGGACACTCTTAGATAAATAAAACAGTCTTGTTCCTCCGATCCTCCGAACTTTTAGTAACCTCTTCATAATGGAATTATTTTCAGTTCATGCGTATTTGGCAAGGAAATTAATTGATACAATTTGAAAGCAAATCTTCAATTGACCCCTTCAACTGATCCAGAACTTACAATAAAAGTTCGGTCAGAAACTAGTGTCAGCAGGATTTTTTACAGATATTTTGCTAAGAAATTCATAAGCCGTTTCATAAGTTAGACTTTTGTCTGTATATTTGATATTTAGCAATAATGTTGCACATTCTTAATGAAATATTTTACTTATAATATGGTCACTAAGTAAATCAAGGTCTTGTGGCTTGCACTTGAGAAAAGTATCAGGAACCATTACTCTGTAGTAGATATCCACATAAACACATCGTTCAGCGATACTGTTGTTTCTTCTCAGAGAAAAATTTCTACATTTTCCCAGTAATTCGAGCACTGAGGGTAGTATTTTGATGTTAGCCTAAATTTACTTTTATAACTAATATAATTACTACACATGAGCTATGAGTACTCTAATCTTATGTAACAGCCCTGTAATGGATGCGAACGATGTATTAGTAGTGGAGGGAATTATTTTGAAAGAGATAGTTTTGAATAACTTCCACAAAGAAGAAAATACTTCTATATTTAGAAAGTTTGGTATCCTTCTGGATAATTAGTTATCATCGTATATCATTTAAATATTGCTCGATTCCTGTATCCTGGAAAGCAAAGGACTTATTCAGGAATCCACTGATTCCTTCGCCTGCACGGTCACCTAGCATGTATCGCAGAAAACATTGATTTCAGATATGAACCGCTTGAATGACCATTGGTCCAAAACCAAAAAATGGAAAAATGGACTAATGCGATTATTCACTTCTATGTGTGGATATGTGTATATGTCTGCTAGTGGTTTATTGTAAATTATTGTGCCATAAACTGCGTAATTACAGTATTAATTACCAACATTACATAAATATGACCTGTTTTATGGTATATTGATTTTCAAATCTGTCTTCCGGAAAATTTCAATTTCGGATTTAGGTCACTTAGTATCCAAGTATGATATGATTCGACAAGATTTTGTTCGTCACAGTTTGCCAGTTGATAGTGTTAAAGTCATATAGACTCGTATGTAAGCTATAAGACAAGTGACATTTCAGGAACAAATCTCTCGCCTATTTAAATTAATGCCAGACGTATGGGAGCTCTAATTACAGCACTTTTAGGTTTCATTTTATACTAACTTATTAAGGTTAAATATGTTGTGTACTTTTGAAATTCTAATTATTTCTATATAGTAATGTAACGAATCGGTAGTATAAATTACATTTCACTCACATACACATTTGTTGTTGCTGAAATATTTATAAATAGCAGGTTATGTACGATATTATCGCACGTATTCCACTTTGATACACTTTCAATTGACCAATTGGCCAGGGTTTAATTCTCTTTATCACCACCGTGGTTGTATGAAGCTTTATCTGTGACAACTTCTGTCAGGAGAATCCAAACTTAATCTAATGCTGTACAAGATCAATTATATTTTCTAGATTGACTTATGTTCGCGCAGTTAATGTACAGATCTTTCCATGAATGAGCTGAATTTTCCCATTGAGTAAAACCTGTAATATTTTAACCTTTGCAATTCAGAAAAAAGAAGGTTCAAGAGAGATTCCTCCATGTTCGAAGCTTACAGGTACTTCAAACATTATGGCAACAAAATATTTTTATCCCTAATATGAAAACAAAATATTTTTATCTCCTGTTTACTAAAGTTGAATACGCATGCAATATATATATATATATATATATATATATATATATATATATATATATATATATATATATATATATATATATATATATATATATATATATATATATATATACCTCAAACTTCAAATACCATATGTCATAGACCTTCGTGGGTGATCGTTCTCTCTCTCGTAGGATGAACAACCAATGTATCTTCACTTCAAATAATGACAAAAATAGTATATATTGAAATGTATTAGTACTTAATATCGGTAATATTATTGTTTGCGTGGCACACGCCATATGAAAAGAGAGTCATTCAGTTGTTGGACACCTAGGTAAGCAGCTTAAAGTAAGCTAAGAGGATAACAAAAGATTTAATTTCAATTTAATATTCAAGAGATTTTAATACATTTGTATTAATTGCGTTTTCGAAGCATTCTCGTTAATTATTCGTGTTTTTTATTATCCAGCATATCAGTTCTTTCTATTTAAATAACGTTAGTCGAACAGCGAACGGTCAGTCGCCTCAGAGCTCTTTTGAGTGTTAACGGTGGTAAAACGCCATATGAATCTAATAAGTTGCATTTGAATGGTTGTTTCCGCTAAAGTGATCAACACATGTTAATACCTGTAGCTATAACTAAGCTCAAATAAACAATCGATAAATGTTAGAGCTTTAGCATAACATATCCGCAAACATGGCATTTACTTAAAAAAAAAAAAAAAAAAAGAATCAACTATTTACAAACTTCTAGCAGTTCATACGTGTACATGCATAAAGGAATATAGATTAGTAGTTCACTCCTTATAATTTGATTCCTGTAATACTATACCAATCGATATTTATATTAATGTTAATAACATGTATGCAACTACCACAAATATAAACCATTGTATTGTCCTCAATGATCATAAAGATCATGATATATCAGAAATGTTCATTAATTATTTAGATGCAAGAAAGTTCTATACGCATGTAAGTTTGATTGCAATGTGTATTATACTTATTAAGATTCCGAAATTGCAATATATACAAATTAAAAGAGAAACTTAAAATTGTCAGGTACACTCTTTAAACATTTTATTAAATAGAAACATAGAAGCCGATAAACAAATTCTTATTGAAATACACTGCTGTTTACGAAAATTACAACATGCAGAAAGACCTATTTTAGAGCAAAAGAATTTATTCTAGAGATTAAGTAGAGGACAAGGCACAAATGATTAGAATTATAGAACTCTATACAGGGTGTTTCAAAAAGACACGGCAAAAATTCAGGGGCAGATTCCTGAAGGGTAGACAAGTAAAAAAGTTCATATGAACATATGTCCGGAAATGCATCGTTACAGAGCTATGGCCACTGACACCACCTGACGGTGTGAAATAGTCACCTTCTGTCCGGAACTGTTTCCCGACGTATTACCAGAGTGTCGTGTGTGAAAGAATATGCAACACAGGTTCGAACGAAAATAATTATGCCGAATGCGCGTTGAATGGTGCAAGAATCAGGAAAAAGGGGATCTGTGGAGAAATTTAAAGCCGTTGGTCTACGCATCTGCTGTGGATACTGAGGAGACGCTTCGTATTCGTATCGAAGCAGCTTGCCAGCGACTACGGAACACCCCTTGTACTTGGGCACGCGTTCGTTCATTCATGCGGCGACGGGCTGCAGCTTGCATTCGGGCAGAAGAAAGACATTTTCAGCACTTACTGTAAGGTACTACAGTATCGATTTTGTAGCGCTGGTGATGCACACAATTTACTGTTTGTGGTTGTAACTCTTGTTTGATGCTGGTTCTTTGGACTTTATGATTATCCCTGTGTCGTTTTGCTTTTCTCACTGTCATTTGTATTAGTGTTGCACTTTCCAATACGGACATTAAAAATACCAATTATTATGCATTATTTGCGAGTGCTTTTTTTCTTATTCTTGTACCATTCAACGCGCAATCGGCATAATTAATTTCGTTCGAACCTGTGTTGCATATTCTTTCACACACGACACTTTGGTAATACGTCGGGAAACAGTTCTGGACAGAAGGTGACTATTTCACACCGTCGGGTGGTGTCAGTGGCTATAGCTCTGTAACGATGCATTTCCGGACATATGTTCATATGAACTTTTTTACTTGTCTACCCATCAGGAATCTGCCCCTGAATTTTTGCCGTGTCTTTTTGAAACACCCTGTATATCACCGTGACCTTGAAAAATCAGTATTGTATGAATCCACTGTATGCTGAGATCAGTGCCTCTACACGTCCTGGCATGGAATCAAGAAGGTGCGGGATACCTTTCTGTGGAATATTCTCCCACATAGCTTGTATGGGAGTTCACGAGGCATCGACATTTGCAAGTGGCGGACCGCATCAATGACATTTGAGAACAACCATATCCCAGACATGCTCGATGGAGACATGCCGCGCGACCGGGCAGGCCGGTAAGTAGTGATACTTGGCGTTCTGCGAAGAAAGCTTCCACATTCTTCGCTGCATGTGGCTTAGCATTGTCCTGCTTAAATATAGCATCTGAAGTTGCCTGTAGCTCGTCAGGCTCTAAAGCCTTAGCAATATACAAATTGCTGTTCAAATTGCCCTGGATAAAAATGAGTTGAGATCGCTTGTTATAACTAATGGCGCCCCAGAACATCATACTGGACGTTTGTTCTCTGTAACGATCAACAATACAAGCTGTCAGATTGTGCTCACCATGGTAGCGTCGTACGCATATGCGGCCATTACTGTAGAATAAGTTGAAATGAGACTCGTCCGAAAACACAACATTTTGACATTCAGCACGCCAGTGACGTTGTTTGCGGGCCCATATCTGTCTGAAGCGTTTGTGCTTTCTGATGAAGAAGAGCCGTCGAAACGGTATACGAGCTACCAGTCCAGCCTTCAGCAGACGACGTGAAACAGTGACGCAGACATGGAAACACCATTGGTAGTGTACCAGTGTTGAAGCAATACTGTGAATGCCGCTGTCTAGTATGTTATGGCCATCCTGTATGACATTTCTTTCTGTGGTCATACTGCGTGTTCCAGACCCTGCTCGTCGCTCAGTTGCGTATATTGTGAACTTTGACGTCGATTAGGCATATTGACACTTGCCTGCATTTTTCCACTTTGATTGACCAGTATCTCCCTGCGACTTGCACTGACTTTGTGTGGTACTACTTTGATTACAAACGAGAAGCGCTACCGGTCATACGTGGAGTCACTTGTCTGGAATTTTAATCAATTCCTCCTACAACACCCTTACACATATTCACAAGTTTTAAATTTGTTTGTATAATTCGTTCTGGGGGTTGCAATTTTCATAAACGGAAGTGTAATTTTCTCCGAATTTGTATTATATCTGTGCCATTCACTTTCAGCCATCATTTGAAAACATCCCAATTGTGACATTACAAGTGTTCAGCTCTAGGCCTTTGCAAAATTATCAATATATCGACATTCATTGTTTATTGTTTATTCTAGTTGTCTTCACGGGAATTAGCTAAATCCTAATTCAATTGGTTCATAATTTTTTCACGCTGATAGCATAACACCAAATATTCTGTGCTAAAATAGACAATCAGACTTGGGTCTGGGTATTAACCATCTCACTACACATTATCAGTTACAGAATATGAGCTAGTAACACTTACGAATTAACACTCTTCTTCATCAGAGTTTATCTTAGAAACTAAAAATCTCCACGACCACAATATTCTACAGGTTTGTACTGCAGCTTAAGGTCTACCGCTATACCAAATGTGACCCAGATATGATTAGTTCTGTTAAACTCATACAATGTAAACATTCTTAGTAACCTAATGAAAACACCTAAAACAAGTGTAATTTATCAAATTAATTTGGCATTGGATTGTCTTTCGTCTTCAGAAAGCCCTGATGGGGTATGGAATCTAGTCTCAGAAGTCATAAATGGCAGGAACTGAAATATTCCACTATTCCACTAGGACTGTATCACTCAATTGCATAATGGACCATGAAGGGGTAAAGTATCTACGTAAGATATTATAATGTGATTTGTTCTACATGCTGATAAATTTCATACCACCTGAATTAAGTTTCATACAATTCGTGGTGCTTCTACAGCAAAATGACGTTCCACCGCATTACGAATTACTTGGTCGACATTTCTTGAACAAAAAATTTCCGGTAGATGGATTGGGTGCGATAAATAAGAAACATGGTTGTAGAACATCATACCTCTCAACTTTTTTCTGTGGGGTTTCGTTAATTTTAACGTACACGATCTACGTATCAGTGAAAATACGGGTAGCTAATGTAATTTCAAAATTGTTTCACAACACTTCATATTACCTTCAATTACATATATTATGAACGACAAACAACCAGCATATAAAGGGGTATTAGGATCACAACAGAAACCATGAGTTTGTTGCTCTATCACAACAAACCTTACAGCTGTAAATGTTAATTTTCTTGTAATAAAATTTTGCATTGTTCGAAAGATTTTGTGTGGCCACTCTGTGTAAAATGTCTAATCACTAGTGTTTGTACGTAGTATATGGAATGTTGAAAGCCTAAAATATGTTTTGTTTTAAATTATACAGTACATCAAACATAGGCATAAATTCTCGAGCTTCATAAAATATAAACAATGCATTTTATATTAAATGTATTATATATACTGTACTAAAAGCATCGAATGCTGGTTGAATCTCTTTTTATGAAATCCAAAACATCCGAGCGAAGTTATTTTAGTACTATTAATTTTTCATATGAGAGTGATATAAAAATGAAAGTTGGGAAGCCACTTGAGCGTATTTACTTTCAATTTTCATTGTACGAAGCACAATGGGTTCAGCATCTGATTCAGCTTATGAGAGAAAGTGTTAGCATAACAATGAATATCCCATGTTGTTTAGTGTGTTTTTTCCCTTCGTAAACATTTACATAAAAACGCTTCTCGAAACTGAATAAATACAGACTCCACGTGATACATAAAATGGTCTTATTTTAAAATGAAAAATGCAATATAATATAGAAGGAATTCACTTCCCAAGTTTCATTCCTATATTGCTATAATAAAACATCTCGTGAGATTTTATCAAGAATGCCTATCACTTCATAATATTAGGAAACTAAATTTCATCTTTATTAAATACAAGAATCCAATAGTTTTCTAAATCTCTATTTTGTGAAGCAATATTACTTTAGATAAAAAATAAAAAAACGCAAAGGAATCCATGAATTTGTCCTGATTGTTGATTTACTGGTTAGTTGTATGTCCTTTTGCTGCGAAAGACCACACGTTTGATTGCTTGTGTGGAAACATTGAATGCACTGATCGCTTTTCAAACTGTAGATCTTCTTTTACATAGCCTCGCTACTGACAAACAAAATAAATACAAATTAATCAATAAATAAATTCATACATTTCTTATAATATTGCAGTATGTTAAAAAAATAGAGAACTTTACCAATTTAATGGAAGCATCTACTACTAGAACTACTAGATGCCTGAGTTGGCAATGGCCAGGCAGCGACAGCAGCAGCCGTAATTAAGTGGCGGTGTGTCAGGCAACTTCGCACTACGGGAGGAACAGTAGAACAGAAGTACGCAATGAACTGACTAAACAACGAAAACTAAAAATCGACCATCTCTTTGATTTTGAAAGATGAAGTCAAATTGTGGGCGCTCAGTTATGTGATGCGAGCTTAACGAAAGTATAAGAGTGTTCTCGCGGGACAGTGTCCAAGCTAATAACGAACTACAAAATTAGCTGCGAAAAAAAAATATATCGCCGAAGAGAAACAGAGGTTGGGAAAAGCTCTTATTCTCATATCCCATAGAGTATAAAAGCGGATTGTGAGACTGCGGTGCAATGACCTAGGAGCTCAAGTACGTTTCCCACAACCTGTGCCAACAATCACAGTCTGGCATGAGTTGCATGGCATGGACATACGGGTTCTGATTCAACAGGAATCCACGTATAAGGGATTATCACATTTAGCAGGACTCCAATGTTGCCAAAAATATAAAACATGGGAAACATGTTACATAATCAAATGAGTTATTGTTCACCTCATTTGAAATCACGATGTTGAAATCTGGCAGATGTCCAAAGAAGGATAAGATCTGCAGTTGTCTCCGCCCAACTTTGTAGCATGTCGAGGCTCTGTAATGCTGTGGGCCGCAATTTACTGGTTTTCACTGGGTTCTGTACTGATACTGGATTACAGTTCTCACATTCTGTAATTATGTCGTCATATTTGGAGACCATGTGTATCGTACGGTCCAGATGTTTTATCCGGACAACGACTCATACTCCGGGATGATAATACGCTAGGTTTTGTCTGGAGAATATCAGAATGAAGTTCAAAATATCTATTGGCCAGCTCACCCTGACCAGATTCTAATTGAACATTTTTGGTCCGTTCTGGAGATTTGAAACAAGTGCAAGTTTACGCCTCCATTCTTCCCTATGGAACAATTGATGCACCGCACCGAAATGGTGTAATATCATAGTTGCTACCATTCAATGTTGCACCAGATCTGTTTGGACGGCGAAAGGTTGTCCTATACCATATTAATCTGATACGTTAGACTTTATCAAATGTTTCTAGTATTTTTATGAATATGTATGTATATACTTGAGTCCTTATATCATTTGTAAATATTAAAAGAAAGCTTGGAAAACATTATTGGACTCAAATGACAAATGGAAACTTACATTTTGTGAAGAAATCAATGTGCCAAAAATTTCGTCCAGAAATTTCGATTCTTTTCCGTTGAGTTTCCATCTCAGGAATTGTGAGTATTTTAGAACCAGGAACAAGTATTTAGATGTAAAGCTAGTAACGATTTTCTTAATTATGGGAATGTTAATTTTAAGATGATACTGCATTTGTTTAACCTTTAACCGCAAATGAACTATATAACAGGTTTACTCCGTGGATGTTCAACAGTTTCTCTTCCAAATAGCAGTTATTGATATCAAATTTTGCAGCCAATAACATGGCAACCAAAAATCTACACAGGTAAGTTCTGTATTTCCTTAGTAAAGTAAAAATTTACGTCCATACCAAGTTTCGTGGATATGGTTTTTGATTTCTGTAGATTCCTTGCGAGGTGTACTCTAAGGCCAAACCGCTTTACTGCACATAAGTCGACAAGCAGAAGTGTGCGTAGGGAAATATTTTACATGTAAAATAAGAAAATCGTGTATTTCCATGCCGAGTTTCCTGAATATAGGATGGAATGTTTTAATTGCCTATAATATATACTGTCAGTGTACAAAACTAAAAAAGAAACAAGAGAAAGAGTATGGAAAAACACATACTGGTCGGGAATATAAAAAAGTATCACACAGTTGAAGTTTCAATGTACTGGCAAGTAATGACGCAATGTGTAACTTCTATCCGGTTTGTTTCAATAGAAAATGGAATAAATATAGATTCCGTGATGTCATTACCCGTGAAGGTGTTAACGGGTTTTACTCCATTAATGATCTCGGCCAAGGTTACTCAAATTAGAAAAGCTACTTATCCTTATGTTGTAGGCAACCAACATTTCTTTGCTGCTGCACAGGTTGCATAGACGCTATGGAATGTTTTGGATTTTAAACAAGATATGAATAGGCGCCATTACCCATGAAGGTATTAACGGATTTACTCCATTAATGTACTCGGTGAAGATAATTGAAACAAGAAAAGCTACTTATCCTTGTTATAGGCAACCAACATTTCTTTGAAATTGTTTAGGTTGCATAGAAGTTAGGGAATGCCATGGATGTTAAAAAAGATTTTGATAGCCACCATTACCCATTAAGATATTAACGGATTGACTCTATTAACGAACTCGCCAAAATAATGAATCTAGTTTTTTTCTTTTTTTAAAAAAAATTCAAATATTTGCACTCGTTCAAGAATTATCGTGGGAACTAACGGACTCACGTAATGACAACACACTTTTGTCAATCTTAATTGCGTGATCTCAATGACGACAATAACATATACTATTTTATATAATATATAAATAAAAATCAAAATGGAAAATGAAAGTGTTTCGTTACTATTCTAAATATATCTATTCAAAACGTTCCAATCACTAACCAGCATCTTATGTTACCAGAAAAATAACAAATAACAGAATGTTTTCTTTTTTAAGGATATTATGTACGATTTCACTATTTTGTCTGAAGAAATTCGTTTCGTATTAACTAAATTTCATTGCTATTATTTAAAAGAACAGAAAATGGAGAAAGAAATAAAGGAAAATTATGAATCTAACAAGCAATTACGATGGTAATAGAGGGATTGTTTATACATAGTATGAACTCACAAGAGAGGTCTCTGAGAATCGAGCCAAGTACAGAGAAACTAATTAGGGCATTCAATGTAGTAATAATTAAAAGAACGTATGTACAAAGCAAAAGCAGTTTACATGAAGAATCACTTTAAAACTTCTCAGAAACGATTTGATTTCTGCCAGAAGTAGAAACGTAACATGTATTTTCAGCATAAAATATTAAATGGAGTGTACACGAAAATCGGCAATTTAATATTAATTCAAATATGGTTTCATTCCATTGATTGAAGAATACACAATACTGTGGTTGATGACAGTTTAAGTAATTCAAACCTCGCTAGGAATTGCTCTTTCCTGTGATAGGATGTTCTTAAACACTGTTTACTTACCATTAGACTGCAATACTGCTGATAGCGAAGACAATAGTCATAACAACCATATTCGAACGAGCTACACAATTCAGACTTGGAAAAGTAGCCAAACGTCGTGACTTACGCAGGTCGCAAAGTCTCTATCCTTTAAGTCTAGGAAACAACTTTGTTTAGATTGACGGTTCAGGAACAATCGTGCTGTGCACATTATACAAAAAAAAAAAAAAAAAAATCACCCAGTTATTGATCTAGAACAGTGGTTCTCAACCTAATTCCTATGACGACCCCATTTGATCACATCCTCTTCCCAGCGACCCCCTTATAATTTCTGGTTTGTAATAAGCTTATGTGAGCTTTTAAATATTCCTATTGCGGAGATCTCACGATATCCATCTATTTCTATAATAGTAGAATTCATCTTTTGTATATAGTGTATACAGTAACTTCTGTAAAAGTGAATGGATTAAAACCAAATTTGGTCAGTTCATTCATATTACAAATATCAAATCTGATCCATTATACTGTTTCAAAATGGGGGCTGTTTGAAAATTTTAAAATTTCAACTCCCCTAATTTTGGGAAGTGATTTCTAATTTTACTTTAAAAAACTTCACCAGTTGTTTTTAAAAAGTTATTGAGTATTTTAATCTTCGAGAGAATATACAATTTGACATATTGTTGTGAATTTATTACATTGTTGTGTATGTTTTCAGTATCACCAAAAGCTGTTAAAAGCAACTTGTTTACATTTAAAATTTAGGAAACAAATAAAATTCCATACCAAAAATTTACCTTTATTGTGGTCAGCTTGCTGGGAAAATGACTATTCGCTTACACACATAAGTGTACAATTATGCAAAGAACAACAAAGAATTCTTAACAAAAACAATCTCTTTTATTGCCGAGAGAATAATTTGCCCATTGTTGACTTAACAAACGCAACACGTCTATAGCGGATAACCTCAACATCGCAGCGCTGGAAAAACAATAAATTTGTTTTACAAACCCAGTAATTCGGCTAAAAATAAAAACATACCTATCAGAACAACATTCAAGACAATGTTAAAACTATTTTCCGGTATTAGATCCTAATTATATCTGTCTCTTCCGCTTATCTTCGCGACCTCTATGAAACGCTCTTGCAACCCCCGATTGGTCCCAACTTCCAGGTTGAGCAACCCTAGTCTAGAAAATAGTTTAGTTCGACAGTTCTGGGATCACGTAAATGGTTGAGGTGTTCATGAAACCCAGTATTCCTAGTGATCTTTCGGATTACATAACTTCTTTGCCACAATCATTTATTACTGTATGAGCATCTCCCGTTCATTTTTTGATTGGTTGATTTACATTTACGTCATTTACCAGGAGGAAGGCTAGGTAGGACCAGATCTATAGCTTAAAATGGGATCTAAACTGCTGTAATGCACTGAGAATCGAACTCGGGATCTTATGCATTAACCCGGTCGTGCACTCTAGTCAGTATACCAGAATGAAGGGTTCATACTATTTATATTTCAATCCCTAATAGTTTCTTGTGTGATACAGATTTCACGTTAGATTTCTGGGTCTGCGATTATATTGCAATGCTCTGCAGGCACAGTGTAAATAATGTATACGGAATTTCAACTCTTCACTTTTTTACTATAACAATAATGTCTTATTATTTTTTTTACAAAGTTCTTATAAGTCTTTCCTTTAAGTCTTTAAATGTTATTGTGTACAATTTGTGCAAAGTTCCTCTACACATGATGTGGCCTCGGAATAAAGGACATTTACCTTAGCCCACAGCTGCCTCAGAGGGGATCGGTTATATTCGTAGCAGCCCCCGGGAATATGGTATTAAACGATATGTATTTCGCTCGTAGCACACTCGGGAGATTTTTTAAAGGTTTATGCTCCGTAGTGCATGGCAGCTCCAGGAGTAGGTATTAAAAGAAGTCACTGTACCCCATGGAGGGCCTGGAAGAAGGTTTTGGTAGGTGAGCGATCAGCACTTGTCTGATAACTTTTTGGTTCTGTCGTTCTCTTTTATAGTTATCGTTTTGGAGGGGGTAATCGGCTATATAGGGGTAGTCGGCTTTCTTCGTAGTTTTCCTAATCATCTTCTTTTCGTCTGTTGTCTCCTTTTCGTCGTTTGCCATTCTTTGTTTATAATTGTAAAAACACGTGTTTGTAGTAAAAACACACTGCTTGCAGTACATATGAGTATATGGTCCCTTACAATGTACTTCGATACACTATATAGAAAAGAGGAAGTCATTTGTGAGGGTCTCATTAACCAGGCCAAATCCCTAAATCTAGAAACTTCAAAGTTATAAAAAGGCTTTGCGACATAATTCGTCAATAAGGACAGGCTTTTGGAAATTCGACAAGAAAGGAGTAAATATAGACGACAATTTTTTTATTTTAAGACAAGTGCATATCTCGGAATCTCTGAGGGTTAAAAATATGACATTTGACAAGAGGACTTTTCATTTAAAACGAATTAACACGGGTTTTAGAGTTTTTTTTTTTTATATTTGTTATAGGATTAAACAAACAGAAATAGAAGTCGCAATTATTATAATCAAATGTCCACATCTCGAAATCCCTTAGGGTTAGAGACAGGAAGAACGCAAATTAGTGTCCACAGTAACACGCGTGGGCATTTGCTAGTACAGTTTATAAAAGAGAAATTACGAATACGTGTAATTAATTGCGCTTGATATCCATTTCTCAATTCCTTCGTCCACAACCTTGTCTTTCACAACGTAAACGGTTACATTTAGTGCTTGGAGCTAAGACCAAATGGCAGTGTTGAGTAAATCACGCGGTAGAGAGATTTCGTCAGAAACACAAACATTGTCAGCCCTAGTGAAACATCTCTTTCACTCAAATAGCTGAGGAAACACTTCTCTTCTGGGAGGATATCGCTCAATCCACATATTTTTTATCTTCCCTTTTTTCCTGTATTTTTCAATTTTCTGCTCCATGGAGAGCTGTTTAAATAAGCAAACTTCCTGCTCGAAATTGCTTGTATGATAGCTCACTATGAGAAACGTACCAAGTGCTGTCCTCTTTCACAAATGGAAAACCAAAGCTAACAAATTTTTTTTCTTTTTCATACCCCACGCCAGATGTCTCTCTCTCACAACTCTTTTAGGCGTTTCGCCATACTTCTTCGACAGCATGGATAGAACAGAGCAGAAATAATTATTGATCCTAAATTGATTATTGATTATAATATTCAACTCTTATAGAAAAGTAATATTTTGATTATTTTAATCTCGATAAAAAATTAAATGAACTTACTTAGGCAATATTGTCATGTAACTAATATGAACAAATTTTTAGAGAATATCACAAATGGAAGTCTAATGGTGAATTATTTGATGTGAATAGTATGTGTTTGATCTGTAGTTCATCAAGTGCTCCCTATATGGCAGCACTGCGTCTATAAGCAATTATGCAGCTGATATAAATAAGAATGAAAATATTTTTGTAGGTAAACGTATTTATATTCATTGAGATTTACATTTCAGTATAGACATGTAAGTTCTTTTGTATTTCTGTTCCCATATATAATATATACATACAACTTTTCTGGTATTGGGTTGGATTTCCAAAGTCAATTTGCGGGAAGGCCTAGGGTGATGAGAAAAAAAACGGACTTCATTTTCGGAATCAGCGAGTCAAGAACTATTAAATTCATTTATGAAAACGAAAACAACTTTCAGATGGGAACTTTTAACTACTAGTTAACCTTCTGTCTCCTAAATTTTGAAACTGGTCAAAATTACAAACTATTCCAATTATAATTCAGATCGAGGTTTCTTTCGTTATTTGCCTTTACATGCTCACAACAAAAGTTCCCGCAGGGTTTTTGTCTAAGAAACCAAAGCTGTAAACTAGAAGGAAGGAATTCGGTAGGCAAGTACTATGTGTCAGCTAACTATGATTATATCAAACTTATTTTTACAATTAAGCGTTATGTTAATTCATCGTAGTAAGCATAGTTTATTTAGAATGATTCTTAATGGTATCAGTAGATCAGCTGTGACGAGAGCAAGCAATAACCTCCATGGTAGAATTAGATCGGCTTGCAACAGAAAGAGGCCCTGGATCGAAGCCGGACGAGGGACGAAAGCAAGATCCTGAGGACTCAGGTATTTTGATCCTCGACAATATTTTGGTTGCTTAGTCTGATTTTAACGTCCTCTTTCAGCACTAAAACCATATGAGACTTGAACCTAGCTTAACGTTGAATCTGACTCGCATAAGTTTACATTATGAATCAAACCTGAATCCTCCTCTCTGTAGATATTAATCACATAGGGAGCTATGAGGGAGCTTTATTGCTATATTTTGTAGAGCAGTTCTCAGAGTTCTTAAAACGACAATTTAAGCATGAATATTTGTATCTTTATATACACATTCAAACATGTATACATGATTTTAATAACTGTATTATTTCTATCTGAAATTAACATTTCCTAATAAAAGTTCATTATATAAGTTATAAATAGTTTTGCTTGTTATAACTATTTTCTGTAAGCCTTTTTCTCTGACTCTGAAGGAAGTAAACTGAAATATTTTTGCGAACAAAATGTGTTTCTACTGCAGCTTGTGGTTTCCAAAATTCAGGTTAAAATCAAACACGTGCGTGTTAGATTTCTCTCAAGTGAACAACCTTATTTAACCAATACTTCTTTAAGATTGAGCATCATGCTATTATTCAGAATTCAACATAACTTACATCATGCTGTCCTTTGAACACATGTGTGTATGTGTTAATATCAAACCATACAATTACTAAACGCTTACATTAAGAGAAATCATTTCAGACAAAACATACAGACGATAGCTACATTCATAGACTGTTTTATGAAACTGATTACAAACAGAAATTATGATGAACTCCAAGAATTAAAAATTAATAATCAGAATATTTCCAAGGTTAATTATTTTCAATAAAACAAGGTTAAATTATTAAGACTTCTTAACAGTATAAAGGAGTTTTGGTAACCAAATTTTTTAGGTAGGTAAGACCATGAGATTGAAGGCATTCGCAAATCCTAGATTGTTAATATTTACTACTATAGTAATTCTCCTAGAAACGAACAAAATTCAAAGATATATTCAGTCACGTTTCATTAATTTTCTATCAGAAAAAGGAGAAAGAAAATCTTTGAGTATAATAATTTTAATAACATAAAAGAGAACTTGCTAATAATATCTCGCTCTGTAGTTTGATGTTACAAGAAATGTTTGACTGAAATTTTTACCATTGTTTTCATCTAAAAGCTAATGAACTTATTTAGGTAATATTAGCACCTACAGGATAGGCAAATACATAACAGTTTGTGTCTGTATCGCCTGATTCTTTTCTCAGGTTACGCGTCTCGTTATAATTGTAACTGATTGGAAATTTCAAGTGATGCACGCTTGAATAAAACGTTGCCACCAAACTGCAATTAGCAAACAACCAGAGGCGAGTTGGTCCCAGACGTAGAAAGCTTTGAATACAAATCGGATATTTGTTTCTCTTTCATCGAGGTTTTTCTCAACTCTTTGGAATCGTTTGTTGCTAGGGGCAACCCGTTTCTTTCTTACTTTGTGTTCGTTTTCTTTTTTTAATTCAAAATAGTCTATTCAAGCTGTAATTTATCTATTTTTCTTTCTTTTATGTCTACTCATCAGACATGGCTCGTTTACTATATTGAGGAAATATTCAAAGAAACATTAGATCATATTTTCATCTATTGCTTCCATTCTTCCTTCTTGATAAAGAAGCTCTTTCAATTTTCAAAACATTTTACAATGTTTGAAAGGAAAGCGAATTATTCTAATGACACGAAAACGCATTTTTTTTTTTTTTTAAAAAAAAAGTACTTCCATTATAATTGTTTAGGGCAGCCCGAACTTTGTTGTAGAGAATATATTTCTTGCGGCAAGGAGAAAGTGAACGGATAGATGACTGAAATTCACTATTTCATCCTATCCGTCGAATTGCACCAAAATAAGGTGCAGGGATGCAAATAACCATGCAGGGTAATATTTAGTGCAGGGATGCAAATAACCATTCGCCCACTCGCCCGGGGGCGAGTGGTTCATCAGTGTGAGCGAGTATTTAATATCATACCGAAGGAAGCAAATGGTTTCTATTGTGGGATTTGGGTTAGTAGCTTTTTCCTTGGGCTAGTAAAACTTCGTTATTTATTTGCATCCCTGATTTTTAAAAGTAGATCGTATGAGGTCTGCTGTTTGATTTTCTCTGCTTGGCGTGTCAACAACCAAGACAAGTCTTCAGTATCTCTGAAGAGCCCTAATCATTGCGAAATTAAAATACCGTAAATGTTACAGTAATTATGAGATATCTTAACATAGATAAAGGGTAATCGACATTTGGAGCAAGAGCGCGTTATACAATATTATTTTGTATCATAACATAGTAGCTTTCCGTTTGCAGCCATTTAGAAACGCGAAAATAAATTCCAATTTTCTGAATGGCGGGAAATCGAAAGCAGATAAATGAGTCGTGATAACGGTATATCATGTAAAATAATATTGTGTAGCGCGCTCTAGTTCCACTTTTCGATTATCTTTTATTTGTTTGAAGATATCACCTAATTACTGTAAAATTAGCTATATTTTAATTTCACCGTTATAGAGCCACTTAATTGGACGAAGAAGCGATACATGTTGTGATCAAATATATCCGCAGACTCATCTAATTTAGCAGTCGAAGTTTTCTCAACGATCCATCTGATATAGTGGCTTCTAATATGGGTTGATTTATAAGAATCTCGCTTTCGCAGGCATACGTGACAAAAGGTTTCCTGCCAAATGGAAACCAATTTCACGATAAGCTACAGTGAATTCGAATACAATTCTGAATCTTTCTGTCTGGTACAAATTTAGTTTATCAAAACATCCTATAAATTTTTAATAAGGATTTTCAACAGGGCACTTCATCACTGGTACATAGTAGTCGTGAAAAAATTCTCGAACACAATATGCAGTGGGTTGTCTGTCTTGTCATACACATTCCTCATTTCAGTATTGATCTTCGCTTGGAACGCTTATAAATGCTTGGAATGGTCTTCTAAAAAGATGTCTTTTATACAAACAATAAACTCTAGCTATTTCCAAAAAGAAACTTGAGTACATTATTATGCCTCACCTCCAAGTTTCACTGAAGTCATTCCACACGCCGGTAGCTGCAGTTCACAGGTATTCACCTATATTCCTAATCGAAATGTTGATGTTATCCAAAGTTTCATCACTCTATAACACCTCTCTGTACTGTTCCATGGGTCAGTGTCGCTTCGTCTACCCTGAAGTGGTGTCTATCATTTGTCGTTGGAAGGTGTGGTTTCTGGATAGGTACTCCACCAGAGAAGCTTCATTTCTACTCCTCGTATAGCAGCCGTTATGGTAAGAGTAGGTCTTGATATACCTTGTAATTCCTTGATGACTGTGGTATGAAATATTGCATTAACTCTTGCTGGTATCTACGGGTTAAGATCTAAAGAAATCTACGTCGTATTTAGGTTGTGAGTATCCCGTCATGATTCTTCTTCACCAGAAATAAGGAAATCATATTTCTCTTCTCATCTGGTCTCTTTGGCAGCATTAGTGATGACATAACTAATGACTGGTGACTATTCTCCTTCTGTCTACCCGACGAATCCTGAAACAAGTATTTAGCGGCATTTTCTAGATACTATGCGTATTGTTTTATTACAGTTTCAAACTATACCATGCATATATGTAAGATGTCTTAAGGAGTGGGTATGTCTTTTTGTTCGTTTACCTGTACGTTGTCAGATATCAGAGCAAAAGCGAAAAGAGATTACGAGAAACAGTTCCGCGATAGGATTTAACATTCCAAGGATATTATTCATCGGCTTGTAAATAGATTAATCAAAACATCGAAACCTTGACATTAAACGAAATGAGTTACGGGTTTCAAAGATTGCGTCAAGTAACTTAAGACTCTAGAACCGTAACTTGTGATTCGCCCTCTTTACTATTATTTCTGTACTAATAAAATTATATACAGAACTGAAAGAGACTGTTTAATATTGACACAATGTAGAGGAAAAGCCAGTCTAACGGTAAGTTTCAACACCTATAAGGTGTAAATCATTCCATGTGAGAATACATGATGTTTAGATTCTGCTTTGAACATTAGGCCGATGTGAACACCTTAATTGCTCAGTTTCTAACATGCGAACTTTCTGCTTGCGTACTCCGATCTTTAGTTCCTTCTAGGAATGCTTGTCTTGGATACAAACCCGAATAGTAGGTCGGTTTTCACATTAAACTGCAATGTACGAGGCCCATCCAGAAAATTAGTGTACTAGATTTTTGTAGGTTTCAAGAAAATTAATTAAAACAAACCTTTTACATGCTTACACCATTACATGAGACTAGGGAACAGTGTTTTTATGCCTTGGTCAAAGAAGTCTACCGCCAGTTCTTTTGCACAATTCTTCACCTTCATCTACACTTTCTCGTGAGTTGAATTTTTCCCCACCCATGTGCATCTTCAGGAAGGTAAACGGATGATAATCTGAAGGTGCTAGGCCAGGGGAATCCGCGAATCACTCCTCGAAAAGCAACGGTCTTCTGGTCCTTTGCTCATCGTACACACAACGAGATAACGGATAACGCTGCGAATCTTACACTTGTCGGAAAGCCTTTATCGACATCTTTCACGGAAGACGTTACTGTGGCCACAGTTGTGGTCGTACTGACCCGTGATTGGGCTCTCTGGAAAGGGTAGGAGCTAAGCTATACGGCAGTATGATCATCATAGCAATAACAAATTCCCTCTGCCCGCGAGGGCCCTAGTACCTTTATTTTGTGGATCTGCCTCGTATTTATTATTTTATACTTCATTTGCGTCTATACAATTAATCGATTGGTATTTACTTAATAGGCCTCTCTTTCCATTTCATATAGCCTCGGGGTTCAAAAAGAAAGTTAAACACTAACCCCAGTAATCAATAGTTCATGTTTGATGCAGTTTCCGTGAGATTGGAAGTAGTTCTTAATTTTTTATTGTTTCGCGGACTGATAAACACACTATCAAACGGGTAAATATGTAGAGAAATTTTGGTAAACATACTCCGTGAAAATGCTAATAAAACCGACAGAGATCGCCGTATGATTTCCGGTTTCAATGTGAATCTCCATCACTGATGATTTCATGGGGTGCCTCGGAGGGATAATCCTACTCGTCCAGAAACCGTGCTTAATATATTCTATAGTATTTTCCTAATATCACTTTCCACCCTTGTGTACTGAAAGTCCGCCCACTCTCCCTCACGGGCAAAATATTCTAAAACTTACTATAAGTTTGAAATTAACGTCCTCTGACCACACCTCCTCAATAGTTAAGAATTTAATGCGTGTGTTGGAGCTCGTTGATCGATTTGCTAACCTACGCAATGTGGCATCAGTAGCAACATTCTATAAAATAATAGCGTCCAAGATTGAATACTGCTCTCCCATATGGGCTATAGCAGCACCTACATATGTCTCTAGATTTGATTTTATTCTCAATTTCTTTATTGCTACAGTACACTTTTGTGTTCCCACACTTCGAAAAAAAAATGAAATGATATTTTTAAGTTTTACGCTCCACGTTTATGCCGGCTAGGCTAAAGGAGACGGTGATGATGAGACATGAATGAAATGGTGGAATGAAGAAAATGTAAAGAAACGGAAGAACGCCGAGAAAACCCACGCACACAGTGTTTGTCCACCACAAAGCTAACTTGGCGCGAGCTAGGATCGAACCAAGGACTCCATGCACCAGAGGTAAACGCTCTACCACTGCAGCCTTCGAATATTACCTAAGGAGAAACTCTTGGTATATCTTAATATCCAGACTCCGGGAGTACGCAGGAATAACTCTGACCTGAAATTTCTTTGTAAGATAGTTAATAGGAACTTAAGATCGTAAACCCTACTTCAACAACTATCCTTACGTGTTCCTTCATGCAAAATCCGAAATACAAACCTATTCCATCTTGCACGCCCTAGGTTGACAAATATACAGAGGTCTCTTTTCCACAGAACACCGAATTGTTATAATCATCTAACAACTGAAGTAAACATTTTTTTCAAGTTCCCCGATGTTTGAGACAGCAAATAAACGAGTTTTGGCAGCCGAACTTGGTAATCTTTGTTGACATTGTTTTTTTTTTTCCTTGCTTGTTAACATTTCCCTGTGTAAAATGGCAAAGTTATGTTGTATCTGGGAATTCGTTCAATAAATGAAAGTAATTTTAAAAGATAAAAAAAAAAACGCCACAGGTCTCCACAATTTGAGAGTTTGTCGTGTCTTTTCAATGTCAAAATATCCCGTTACTTTAATATTATTTATTAGATTTAAATTAGTTAATCACTGATAATAAAGCTTTTCACTGCACTATTATGTAAGCAGCATTGAAGTGGCGTAATGTTTGTTATTCATTTTAAAAAATAAAAAAATCAAACGCCAGTTTCTTTATCTTACGGAGGTCAGCCACATATTTTCCTTATTGTTGTTGTTGTTATGTTTTCTTTCCTTTTATTTTCGTTTCTTTTTTCTTTTATTTTGTTCCAGCAGTTTCCTCTCAAGAGATATTAGTTGACCTTATTTCTTGTTCATCGTGATTGCTTACTTTTAAAAATAGAAAACCCTTTTGAAGTATCGTTTCTTCTTTATATATTTGCCCAACAGGGCTGCCTTTCCTTGTGCCTTGTATCAAAGAGAGTTTCTTGTCATTTTGTGACATTCCTTTAACGTATAACCGGCCATTGTAAATAAACAGTTCAGGGAATAAAAATAATACAAATGTAATAAAGAAACAATCAAATCATGAAAATAAGGAACTGAGATTTTTATGAAAAATTCAAAATACTTTCTTTGTAATCGGATAAACAATACTGGCCAAACATAGAGTTTAATAGGGGTGTCTGCAGTATTTTTTTACAAGACGGGAGAGTTTGTAGACTTGCTTTTTATGTATAATAATAATAATAATAATAATAATAATAATAATAATAATAATAAACTTTATTTTTTCGTGATGAGAACAACTAAAATACAGCAAACATACAGCACTTTGTCTTATTCTACATTATTTTAGCAATGAATATATAATACTAGTGATAAAATTATGATTACATCTATAAAAACACTGTCAGTGTAGTGGACGTCAATTATTAAAACAAAGAAGTGTCAAAAAATAAAAGTAAAAAATAAAAACTACTAAGTTATGTTTAAAATTCTAAAATAAAGTCATATTTTAAGATATGCATTCATTATAGCTTTCTAAAATTCTACCGATTAAAATATGTTTTCTATTATGCGGCTGCAATAAAATTTTTACCCTTGTACCATATGTTGGAACTTTAAAATCAACATTTTTAAAAATATAGTCTGAGATATATTGGTTGTCAAGTAACTTTTCTACAAATACAGATTCAATCAATTTTCTCCTGTCAGCCAGTCGTTCCAAATTAAAATACGTTATCCAATATTCATGCGTGCTAGAATAATAGTCAAGCCCTAACTTAAAACAGAGTATTCTAATAAAACACTTTTGCACCATCTCGAGTTTGTTTACGAGAGTTTTTGTTAGGCTGTTCCAAGTCACTGATGCATATTCTAGTTTCGACCTTACTAGCAATTTATATAAGAGTACATATGTATTTGATTGACAGAAAGCAGGCCATTGATTAAACAGGTAACCGATTATTTTTCTTGCTTCATTACACACATTTTGTATGTGATCACCAAAGCGTAGTGACCTGTCAAATGTTACACCTAAATCCTTTATTGTGTCAACTTTCTGTATTACAGTACCTTGTATTTCGTATTGACTTACATAGTATTGCGATTTGTTACTGTAAGTCATGCACTTAGTTTTCAGACAATTGATACTCATACCGTTATCCTTGCACCATATAATGATTCTATTTATGTCATCTTGTAACCTATCGTTGTCCTCAATATTATTTACTACACTAAAAAGCTTAATGTCATCAGCATAAAGTAAAACATTTCAATGATTTAAGACTGTTGGTAAGTCATTGATAAAAATAGAGGAAAGTAATGGGCCCAGAGGAGAACCTTGAGGAACACCGTTACTACTACTACTACTACTACTACTACTACTAATAATAATAATAATAATAATAATAATAATAATAATAATGTCATTTTGGCACATAAGAAGCGACTTTTATAGGAGAAGAGAAAGGGTAAAATGAAATGAAATCTTTTACTTTAACGTTTGATGATTATGTTCTTTGTACCAAGGGAGACGATGTTTAAGGCAACTGAATGACGATGGAAGAAATGGTATAATGGTAATGTGGGAGGAAACGGAAGTACCCTGACAAAACCCACGAACACGATGTTGTCCACCGTAAACTTATTTGTTCGGGAAGGACACGGTAGCTCAGTGGTAAACCGCTTACCTCTGGTGCGTGTTGTTCTTGGTTCGATTCCTTTCATTTCATGTTTATTTGTCCGGAAATTGAACCAAGGATCACACACACTGAGTACACCGGAATAGCGCTCTACCACTCAGCTATCTACCCCACATAAGTTCTTTTTTATTTTGCTTATCACCTAATATGACATATAGTTTTTACAACAGACATTGAGAACGTAAAAGAAAAATAAGAAAAATATTGGAGAACTTAATTTAAAATACGAGGGCCATCCGGAAAGTGGTACCCGTTTGTGCAATAAAGACACAGTAGTACATATTAACAAATATACACTTTTTTTTATTGGAAAGAGCATACTTTACACTTCTTCTCCACATAATCACCAAGCAAATTGAGGCATTTGTCATACCGTGTGACTAGTTTTTGTGTTCCAGCGTCACAGTCCTCCGCCGCCAGCGTATTGAGATACGTAGTCATGCCTCGTTTAAGTTCTTCATTGCTGTGAAATCTTTTCCCGCCAGAAAGTCGAGACACATTAGGAAAATGTTTACAGAGTTCATCAATTGTGACGCGCCGATCGTTCCTCACGCATTCGTCTAGTGACCTCAGCAGTTCGTCTGTAATGACAGATGGTCTCCCTGAAAGCTCCTCATCGTGTGTACTCCCCCTCCTCAGGTTGAAGTTGCGACACCACCGCCGAACAGACGACTCGTCCATCACATTGTCTCCATACACCTCCTTTAATTGGCGGTGAATTTCACAAGGTCGAACGTTTCGTGCATTAAGAAATTTAATCACGGCCCTCACTTCACAACTGGCGGGGTTCTCAATTGTTTAATCATTACAAACCAGCACAGACACTAGCGTCACGCAACCTCGCACAGAGCAGGTAGACAAGCCACTGACGCGGTCTGACCTTGCCCAGCGGCTCCTGAGTCGACAGCGCTTCATGCGGCGCAAACGGGTACCACTTTCCGGATGGCCCTCGTACATTCCATATACCCAGAGACTTAATTCATGTTGTTTATTCAGCTTACTTCCAGGGAGAGGTTACGCCCAGTGTGCCTTCCAGACATGTTTTTTGGGGGGCCGTTGCCCCCCGGAGCTCTTGGAGTGCCCCCCGAACGAGACCAAAATTACACATCTATAATATAATAATAAATAAAATAGTACCAGCAGTGTCCCACGGAATACTACGTGCGCCCCCCGGAACATTTTTTTCTAAAAGAACGACTCGTTATGCCTTTCATCTTTGCCACTCTTTGTGGATTTCCGTTGTGGTTATTGAATTACGATAGGATATAAATATTATTACTAGACATGAAACAATGTTAGTAAGCACAATATATTTCTTCTTAAAACTACAGCTAGTGTGGGGTAGGTATTTCACATATCCCAGGCACCATATTGGAGAGAGATTCTGATGGCAATTGTGCCTCGTCATTTCATCCATGAATTACCATGAGTTATCATCCATGAGTGAAAACCATACCAATTTTGATGTGCTCATTTAGTAACCACAACAATTGGGTAAAGCACATAGAATCGTGAATGATGAAAGTGGGAAAGTGCTGTATGTGAACATATGTGCATAGTAACTCTGTCACTGTTAGCAGACTAAACTAAAGCAATGCGACAAATGTAAGTCAATAGCATTCATGTATAGCATATACATATATTGAGCCAGAAAACGACACGTTATGACCCATGATTTCCAAATAGAGATCAATATTATTGCATTTCAGATTGTAACTATTGCCGAGCAGCTATTTCCAGTTTACTGCAATGTACACAACACAATGTACTGTAGTGAGAAACTTAAATCGAAATACAGCTTCATTTGAAAATTATCAGAAAAATAAATTCACGGTGTATTTTCAATACAGAAAATTTCAAAATTTTGAAGCCATATTTACATAAACTATTAATTTGTGAACAGGAATGCAATATATTTAAGGAACACATTAACTGGCATACAGAATGGAGTAAACAGCCTTGATAGAACTTCAATAGTGATTACAGAAAAAAATATCGATCACCAAATGAGGCTCATAGACCTTAATGGGTTAAGGGAAAAGTTACAATACATATTGAAAGCATCTATATACCTACATGTACTGTAAGCTACATGTTTTCATTACAAACACGGTTTTTATAATTACAAACAAACCGTGGCAGACAACGGGAGACTACACCTGCAGGAAGTAACGAAGAGGATTCGGATAACTACGAAGAAAGCCGACAACCCCTCTACACACCCTCCCTCCAATGGGATGGCTATAAAAAACTGGCCGCGGAACCAAGAAGTTCTCAGTGCCAGTGCTAATCGCTTACCTACTAAAACCTTCTCCCGAGACTGCCATGGACTACAGTGACTTTCTTTTAAACCTACTTTCGAGGCTCCTATGAGCTACGGGAATATCCGATACCATCTGAGGCTGCTGTGGGCTGAGACAAATTTCTCTATTCTCAAGGCCACATCGTGTGCCGAGGAATTTTCACTTATTTTGTATTGGAAACATTTAAAGACTTAGAGAAAAGACTTACATAAACTTTGGTAAAGTTTCATAAGACATTTTTATAGTAAAGGTTGAAGAGTTAACATTCCCGATTAGATTATTTAGACTCTACCTATAGAACATTGTAATATTTATTATATCTTCCATGTTCAGTGCTACAAAGAAAGGCTGATATAGTATCACAAACTTCCAAATTACGGAAGTTTCTATAACTGTAATAACGCAAGTGAGACGGACGTGGCGATTCACATTCAAAGTGCCTAGCAATGCGACCATGATATGAGAATAATGTATTTTGAGTAATCAGGAACAAAGTTACAAGAGATTGACAATTCGAAATTTGTCAAAAGGCTTTATTTCTAAAAACTGATCAGATATTTTTCTCATTCTATTATCCAGATGGGTTTCAATAGACGTAGAAATCCCAATACTGTTTTTCAGCAATCTGATATATCAAAACTGTTCCGGAAATATGATAAACACCTCATTTTTTGTATTTTGTAAACTTTCCGCGTTTCTCTTGCTTTACTTTCCAGTTACAAAGGTGTTTTGAGATAAAGGTTCACCCTGTCAGTATATCTAATAATCATTATCATTTCAATGTGCTTGAGCATGTAAAGTTCCTGTATATATTGATGTTCATGTATACAAAAAAATATTTAGTAGTCAACAAACAAATATAATAAATTTCCACACACGAAGAACACAGTAGCAACTGAAAATTAACATTCTGAATGTCTCTTATTGCACTAATTTTATTCCAGAGAAAGTAAGATATAGAATTTTCCTTTTATGGTGTATTATAGAAGTTTTCACCATGTGTCATATACTGGTCTCCATGTGATATTAATACTACTCTGATCATTTCGTGTATAATACTAATTGAGAAACTCTGGGTTAGTATTTGGGAGTGCAAAGTAAAACGAAGGTTTATAGACATATAGATATAGATATATAGATAAAGATATTGATTGGTTCGTCAAAGAAAGTTCAAGTCCGAAAAAGTTCTTAAGAAATAGCCTGATCTATGGTTTTATTAAGAGAGCGCAACTGGATTTGAGAAAACTTTCTTCACTGCGATATCTTTTTCTTTCTTCTCTTTGTTCTACCTTTCGGTAAACTTACTTCAGTTGTTATGAATTTTACTTGAAAAGGTTTGCTTTAAGTTCACAAATTTTATATATATCAATAATTCCTTATGCTAACGCCCACAACTTGAATTCTCAATATCTTAAAGCAATTTTCCATATCCCACGGAAGTACTACGCTTTTAAAATAAATATTTCTCTTCTAGTTTTATTACTCTATTGTGTTCTTAAAATATTTCATATCCCGAACATCAAGCGTTCACTTATAAGTTAAATTTCTTAGAAATATTACACTGGAGAATAATCGGTATATAATACTACTACAAACACTTTCTTAAAATTTCAAGAAATATAACCTCATTAGTGAAATTGACCATATAGTTTTCTCCAAGGCAGCAGTCACTCAACGAACTCGGTCGAGGTAATAGCTTTAGCTATCTACTTCAAGAATAATTCAAAAATTCCCTTTGGTTCAAGAGTTGCCAACAAAGTAACAGACGACGGATTTTTTTAGCACTACAATATTACAAGTAACACTTGCTTATCCTAATAATAATTAAATGATTATAGTTTGAAGTTCTATCTCCTAACAAGTAAACCTTACGTTTGGGTGAATCGAGTTGCTGACTGAGACACATATGAGAAAGTAGTGTTTATCGAATGGACTAGGTTTGATTCTGATGTCCGGATAACAGGTTCATGTCCGTTCCTTGTTAGTACTTTCAGTTTTATTATATGTTTCTGTGCTCTGAAGATATCTCTTTCAGTTAGTGTTTGATGAAGATAACGTGAAGTTGTCGAAACCGTTACACTGTATTTTAGTTTTAATAAATAATTATACATACTCTGGTCAGAAATGTTAATTTCTTTAGTGAGTTCTAGAGTCGTGATGGATAGTGTTACATGTAATTAAGTTGTAATAAATAAGCTTATATCTCGCTTGTTTGAAAAATAATTGAATGCTAATTAAATATTATATTATATCCTGTAAAAATTAAGTGGTCTAATCACTGCGAAATTAAAATCCCGCTAATTTTACAGTAATTACGTGATGTAGATAATCGAAATGTGGAACAAGAGCACCCTAGACAATATTATTTTGCATGAGGTACTGTTATCACAATTCACCTAGTAGCTTTTGGTTCGCAGCCATTTAGAAACGCGAAAATAAATGCCGATTTTCTATATGGCTGGAAATAGAAAGCAGATAAGTGAGTCGTGATAACGGTATCTCATGTAAAATAATATTGTATAGCGAGCTCGTTTTCCATATTTCGATTATCTTTTATCCATTTGAAAATATCACATAATTACTGTAAAACTAGCAGTATTTTAATTTCGCCGTGATGAGGCCTCTTACAAGTAAACCTTACGTTTGGGTGAATCGAGTTGCTGACTGAGACACATATGAGAAAGTAGTACTAAATTTGGTCAGTATTTCAGTGAAGTTGTAGGTGCGAAACTCCAGGGGTTTAGGAGATACAGCTACCAGAACATCACATGGAACTACAGAATAGTCTTCATACAGTCGGAGGTAAAAGCTCTGTAAAACCTCTGTATCAAGTTTTGTATCAATAGACGAAATAGATATGAGGAAAAAATTTGTATACCAATACACGCTTTCCCCTCATACCTATTCTGTCTATCGAGACATAACTTGGTATACACATTTCTTATCCCCTATAGTATTTTTCGAGATACATTGGATTGTGTGCTTTCACCCGGGACTATTCCAGAGGGGTCCAAACTTGATGGGAGGGATTTCTGGAGGGAATTTTCCCCATATGCTCCCAATTTTCCTTGTTCAATTACGTTGCGGTCCACAATACATAGCACCTCTAGAAAGCTTGTTTCATGCTGAAGAGAATGAACTATAAACCGTGATTTTCCAATGAACAATCTTGATGCAATAGCTATTTCACCGCGAGTCTACGATTGTCTTTATACTAACAGAGTTAATGGGCACTAGGGACTTACTCCGTTGTCCCTGGCACCTAATTTTTGTGCATGAACATATCTTTGTTATGTTTATCGAATGGGCTAGGATGACAGGAGTAGTAGGCCCCCCCGTTCGCCCGAATGACTCATCGTCACTCTCTTTTATGACCAAGGTGAAAGGTCAATGACCTGGCCCGGGGTCAATGACCTAGGGGTACCTAGGACCACCCCCTCTAAATTTTGGCAGGGGTACCTTGGCCCACCCCCTAAATTTTGGCAGGGGTACCTAGGACCACCCCCCTTAAATTTTGGAAATTTCCAAATCTAAAAATTTGGTGTGGTAGCCTAGGACCATAGTATTTACCTCTATCAGTATTGGGTGTCTATGTCGTTCCCTTTCATGGGTAAAAAATTGCCAAAAATTCAAATTTCGGAGGTTTTTGACCTAATTTATCCTCTTTGATGAGGTGTTATTACCCTATATGGTTATATGGACGTATACAGGGGTCCATTGCCTTTCATAAGACATGGGTATATTAATGCACCCCTTGAAAAATTTGGGAGGGGTACCTTGGCCCACCACTTAAATTTTGGAAATTGACCAATTTAAACATTGGGTATTATAGTACAGGACCCTAATATCTATTATGATAAATTTGGGTGGTCCACCTCATTTCCTTCTAGGGGTACAAAATTGCCAAAATATAAACGTAAGCAATACGTTATACCACGTGTTTGGTTTTTGGCTCAATTTATCCCCTTTGATGAGGTGTTATTACCTTATATGGTTATATGGTCATGTATAGGGGTCCATTCCCTTTCATAAGATATGGGTATATTTGTGCACCCCTTGAAAAATTTGGGAGGGGCACCTTGGCCCACCCCTTAAATTTTCGAAATTGACCAATTTAAACATTTGGTATTATAGTACTGCACCCTAACATGTATTATGATAAATTTGGGTGGTCCACCTTGTTCCCTTCTAGGGGTACAAATTTGCCAAAATATAAACGTAAGCAATACGTTGTACCACGTGTTTGGTATTTTGGCCCAATTTATTTCCTTGGATGAAGTCCTATTACCCTATATGGTTATGTATAGGGGTGTATTCCCTATCATAAGACATAGGTACATTTGTGCACCCCTTTAAAATTTGGGAGGGGTACCTTGGCCCACCCCTTAAATTTTGGAAATTGATCATTTTATATATTTGGTATTATAGTACTGGACCCTAACATGTCTTATGACAAATTTGGGTGGTCCACCTCGTTTCCTTCTAGGGGTACAAAATTGCCAAAATATAAACGTAAGCAATACGTTATACCATGTGTTTGGTTTTTGGTCGATTTTATCCCTTTGATGAGGTGTTATTATCCTATTTAGTTATATGGTCATGTATAGGGGTCCATTACCTTTCATAAGATATGGGTATATTTGTGCACTCCTTTAAAAATTTGGGAGGGGTACTTTGGCTCACCCCTTAAATTTTGGAAATTGCCCAATTTAAACATTTGGTATTATAGTACAAGACCCTAATATGTATTATGATAAATTTGGGTGGTCCACCTCGTTCCCTTTTAGGGGTACAAAATTGACAAAATATAAACGTAAGCATTACGTTGTACCACGTGTTTGGTTTTTGACCTAATTTATTCCTTTGGATGAGGTCCTATTACCTTATGTGGTAATGTATAGGTGTTCATTCCCTATCATAAAACATAGGTACATTGATGCACCCCGGGAGGGGATTCGGTATCATAGTACATGACTCAACATGTATCATGATAAATTTGGGTGGTCCACATCGTTCTCTTTTAGGGGTACAAAATTGCTAAAATATAAACATAAGCAATATGTTGTACCATGTGTTTGGTTTTTGGCCCAATTACTCCCCTTTGATGAGGTTTTATTACCTTATATGGTCATGTATATAGGTTCATTTCCTATCATGAGATATGGGTACATTGATGCATCCTTTAAAAATTTGGGAGGGGTATCTTGGCTCATCCACTCGGTTTTAGAAATTGTTTAATATAAGCATTTGGTATCATAGTACAGGTCTCCAATATGTACCACTATAAATTTGGATGGTCCACATCGTTCCCTTTTCATAGGTAAAGAACTACCAAAAATCAAATTTCGGAGGTTATTGACCCCTATTTAGCATGTTATATGGATATGTACAAAGGTTTATTACCTTTATATGTTTATGTTTCCTTTTAAATTTGGGAATTATCAAATAACAAAATTCGGTAAACGTTTTCTAGGACCCATTGTAGATGTTGATGTTCCTCTTATGGCCAAATATTCAAAATTTAAATGTTATTCACCGGCTTTATTATTGAATAAGTACAGGATTTATTATTTTTTTCATAAGACACAGGTGTATTTGTGTACCAATCTTAAATTTTGGAAGGGGTACATTTCTTATTGTCATATCAATAATTGGTAATTGGATAGTATCTCATTCATTGGGTAAATCATTATGATCACGTGATCGGTTATTGACCTATGATGGGATTAGGAGTCCAGGACATTGGTACATTGAAACTTTGTAGGATAATTTGATAATGCGTCATTGGTTTTGATTATTCCCGCCAAATATAAACGTAAGCAAGACGTTGTACCACGTGATTGTCCTTGATGAGGTAGTGTACAGGGATTCATTTCCTTTGTTGTGGTACTTCTTAAGTTTGAGTACACACACACACTTCTAGAAAACAGTTGGTTCTACTCAGGTAAACAATTGATGGACATTATTGACCTTATTGAACATATAATGATATGATTAACTCTAAGACTTAGGTATATCAAGAGAAGTATTCTTTAAATTTGGGAATGGTGATAAACAGAATTTTAACATAAGGTGCGAAATTTGAAACAATACATTGAACTTTAGTCACAGCTCATAGTCTAAGATCATTGGTGCTGATTGATTTAAAATCTGATAGCTAACCTTATTGAATCTTATGACTCATAGACGAAAGGCAATACATGCTACAACAGTTTAAAATTTAATCATAAGGTGATGTAATCTGACACTAGCAAAGTTATTGTTAATGCAATTTGATTGGATGATCACTATCTTTCCTGCAATCTGATTGGTTGATTACTATCTTTCGTGCAAGCTGATTGGTTGGTGATTTTCAAATCTTTGCTGTATTCAGTTTTAAGTTTTGTTTAACATTTAAAAATCTTGGTTTCGTTCAACATTTTGCACTCACTGATAAATATGATCAAAACCGTTTATTTGTTAATCGAATAGTTAAAAACCGGATAAAATTTGACGGTTAACCGTGAAACGTAAAATTTTTAGTTTTAAATTTTTTTATTTGAAACTTTTTGTTTGAAAATTCTTGCTTTCAAATTTTTGTTTGAATTTTTTGTTTCAAAATTTTGTTTGACATTTTTTTTGACAATTTTTGTTTCAAAATTTTTTGTTTAAAAATATTTCGTTTGAATTTTTTTCGTTTCAAAATTTTGTTTAAAATTTTTGTTTGAAATTTTTCGTTTCCAATTTTTTTGTTTGAAATTTTTTGTTTCAAAATTTTGTTTCAAAATTTTGTTTGAATTTTTTTCGTTTGAAATTTTTTGTTTGAATTTTTTTCGTTTCAAAATTTTGTTTCGACATTGGCCTCTGGCAACATTGTGGTGCAATAGTACGTCAGAACATGATAATGCAACGTCATCAGTTTTTCATCATATATAAGTATCGTTCGAGTTAGTATTCATGATAACATCAACATGGCTACTTGTCTGCAGTTTCTAAACACGCGTGATGTGATTAAATCATTTACCAAGATTACTGATTTACAACAGAATGTACCTTATAGAATCTTAGCTAGCCAAATGATCCCTACAAAGTTTGGATTAAGAATCGTAGTGAAGCTTGAAAATGATAAGAATATAATTTTACCAGCAAGATATTTACCCATGGAAGCATCAAAACAAGAAGAACTGCTGCGTTTCTTAAATACTGGATCTGTATCTTTATGTTACAAAGGATTCTTGGGTCGAAGTCATCAACTTGAATTTAGTACACAGCCAGATTCGTCAGCAATTGTAATTCAAACGTCAGCACATTTCTTTCCAATGACGTCAGCCGTAGTTGTATGAATTTGGTTGGTCGGCATGACGTCAGCAACTGTGATGAAATCATGAATTCAAACGTCAGCACATTCCTTACCAATGACGTCAGCAATAACTATAAACCAGCAAATACAGTGTCATCCCACGAAATCATTTGAGCAAGTGCTTTTCAGGAGGAAAGATGTGTACTTCTAACGATAAAGAGTTCATCTTCGCAAGCTATTATCCAATAAATATATTTCAAACAAAACATGTGATGATTGGTATCAGTGCTAGAACATTTGAACCTGTGATTCGATTGGGCAAAGCAGAACAATTTGGTGTACAACTGACCTGTGAAGAATGGCAAATATTATGTTCACGAATCGACCAAATGAACGATTATTTTCATGATGAGCTAAATGTGACCATAGTCAAATCGTTAGGCTCAAATCATGAAGTGGTGCTGCGTACAGTCCTCGAAGAGAAGATGGTGCTGTTACGTAAAAAGAGTACATTCCATGTCCCTCGCAACATGGTGTATCTAACACAAACGGAATGGAACAAATTTATCAGCGTATTTCAGTGTGTGAAACATGCAGTGGAAGTGTGCAACAAAACAAGTATATTCCTGAAAAAGTACTATTTTGAAAAATGTGTTATGCATATTGTACAACATGTATCTAGATATTGTGAAGGTTGTCAACATCGTTCGTGGGTGCATACCTGTATTGATAAACAGTTTATTTGTGATCAAATGGACATTGAGTTTCCACCAATTGATATCGCAATAGACCTTAAAAGACTTCAATTGGAATTAAAATTATATGCTAAAGACAAACTAGTGCAAGAAGTTCAAAATACATTGTATCGACAATATCCAGAACCACTATCTGGTATGGATGTATGTGGAGTGTAATAAAATGATCCATTTCAATGAATTGTTTTTTTTTCATTTCAAGTACAACCCCATATTCTGACGTGTACTATTGCACCACAATGTTGTCAAAGGTTTTTGTTCTAAACAGTTCCAGTTCTTTACTAATAAGTGCACAAAATTTTAAAAATGTCAAACCAAACTTTGAAAAAAAAAATTAGAACAAAAATCTTTGAAACAAAATTTTGAAACGAAAAAAATTCAAACAAAAAATTTCAAACGAAAAAAATTCAAACAAAATTTTGAAACAAAATTTTGAAACAAAAAATTTCAAACAAAAAATTTGGAAACGAAAAATTTCAAACAAAAAATTTTAAACAAAAATTTTCGAACAAAAATTTTCAAACAAAAAATTTCAAACGAAAAAATTTTCAAACAAAAATATCAAACGAAAAAATCTCAAACAAAATTTTGAAAATTTTCAAACAAAAAATTTTAAACAAAACATTTGGAAACGAAAAAATGTCAAACCAAAGTTTCAAACAAAAAAAAATTCAAAAACTTTTTAAATGTTAAAACAAAACTGAATGCAGAAAAAGATTTAAAACTCATCAACCTATCAGATTGCACGAAAGATAGTGATCAACCAATCAGATTGCAGGAAAGATAGTGATCATCCAATCAAATTGCATTAACAATAACTTTGCTAGTGTCAGATTACATCACCTTATGATTAAATTTTAAACTGTTGTAGCATGTATTGCCTTTCGTCTATGAGTCATAAGATTCAATAAGGTTAGCTATCAGATTTCAAATCAATCAGCACCAATGATCTTAGACTATGAGCTGTGACTAAAGTTCAATGTATTGTTTCAAATTTCGCACCTTATGTTAAAATTCTGTTTATCACCATTCCCAAATTTAAAGAATACTTCTCTTGATATACCTAAGTCTTAGAGTTAATCATATCATTATATGTTCAATAAGGTCAATAATGTCCGTCAATTGTTTACTTGAGTAGAACCAACTGTTTTCTAGAAGTGTGTGTGTGTACTCAAACTTAAGAAGTACCACAACAAAGGAAATGAATCCCTGTACACTACCTCATCAAGGACAATCACGTGGTACAACGTCTTGCTTACGTTTATATTTGGCGGGAATAATCAAAACCAATGACGCATTATCAAATTATCCTACAAAGTTTCAATGTACCAATGTCCTGGACTCCTAATCCCATCATAGGTCAATAACCGATCACGTGATCATAATGATTTACCCAATGAATGAGATACTATCCAATTACCAATTATTGATATGACAAAAAGAAATGTACCCCTTCCAAAATTTAAGATTGGTACACAAATACACCTGTGTCTTATGAAAAAAATAATAAATCCTGTACTTATTCAATAATAAAGCCGGTGAATAACATTTAAATTTTGAATATTTGGCCATAAGAGGAACATCAACATCTACAATGGGTCCTAGAAAACGTTTACCGAATTTTGTTATTTGATAATTCCCAAATTTAAAAGGAAACATAAACATATAAAGGTAATAAACCTTTGTACATATCCATATAACATGCTAAATAGGGGTCAATAACCTCCGAAATTTGATTTTTGGTAGTTCTTTACCTATGAAAAGGGAACGATGTGGACCATCCAAATTTATAGTGGTACATATTGGAGACCTGTACTATGATACCAAATGCTTATATTAAACAATTTCTAAAACCGAGTGGATGAGCCAAGATACCCCTCCCAAATTTTTAAAGGATGCATCAATGTACCCATATCTCATGATAGGAAATGAACCTATATACATGACCATATAAGGTAATAAAACCTCATCAAAGGGGAGAAATTGGGCCAAAAACCAAACACATGGTACAACATATTGCTTATGTTTATATTTTAGCAATTTTGTACCCCTAAAAGAGAACGATGTGGACCACCCAAATTTATCATGATACATGTTGAGTCATGTACTATGATACCGAATCCCCTCCCGGGGTGCATCAATGTACCTATGTCTTATGATAGGGAATGAACACCTATACATTACCACATAAGGTAATAGGACCTCATCCAAAGGAATAAATTAGGTCAAAAACCAAACACGTGGTACAACGTAATGCTTACGTTTATATTTTGGCAAATTTGTACCCCTAGAAGGGAACAAGGTGGACCACCCAAATTTATCATAATACATGTTAGGGTGCAGTACTATAATACCAAATGTTTAAATTGGTCAATTTCGAAAATTTAAGGGGTGGGCCAAGGTGCCCCTCCCAAATTTTTCAAGGGGTGCACAAATATACCCATATCTTCTGAAAGGGAATGGACCCCTATACATGACCATATAACCATATAAGGTAATAACACCTCATCAAAGGGGATAAATTGAGCCAAAAACCAAACACGTGGTATAACGTATTGCTTACGTTTATATTTTGGCAATTTTGTACCCCTAGAAGGAAATGAGGTGGACCACCCAAATTTATCATAATAGATATTAGGGTCCTGTACTATAATACCCAATGTTTAAATTGGTCAATTTCCAAAATTTAAGTGGTGGGCCAAGGTACCCCTCCCAAATTTTTCAAGGGGTGCATTAATATACCCATGTCTTATGAAAGGTAATGGACCCCTGTATACGTCCATATAACCATATAGGGTAATAACACCTCATCAAAGAGGATAAATTAGGTCAAAAACCTCCGAAATTTGAATTTTTGGCAATTTTTTACCCATGAAAGGGAACGACATAGACACCCAATACTGATACAGGTACATACTATGGTCCTAGGCTACCACACCAAATTTTTAGATTTGGAAATTTCCAAAATTTAAGGGGGGGTGGTCCTAGGTACCCCTGCCAAAATTTAGGGGGTGGGCCAAGGTACCCCTGCCAAAATTTAGAGGGGGTGGTCCTAGGTACCCCTAGGTCATTGACCCCGGGCCAGGTCATTGACCTTTCACCCCGGTCATAAAAGAGAGTGAGGATGAGTCATTCGGGCGAACGGGGGGGCCTACTACTACAGGTTTATATCATTTCTTTATAAGATTCCTTGTTTGTATGTGAGGCCAGCTGAGTTTTACTTCCTTGGGCCTTATCTGCCGGCCGCCTGCCCTGACTTACTTACCGTTCCACCTGTGTTTATCTTTTCTATTCCACCTGTTGCTTGAACTTGACCAATTGCCTTAAAATCTTTCTCTTAGTCCTCCCTTGATGCCTATTAGATATAATGTAAATGTAACAAAACTATACTATATACAACTGGTTATAAATATAACAATATAAAATGTCCATATAGAAGTAACAAAAAAGTAACAATATATAAAACTATATATAACAATATTAAACATATGAATATAAATTATACGTAAATCTGTCTATTCTTGGTCTTTTCCGTCAATTTGTTCGAATAAATTATTCCATGTATTTACAATCCATATGTCCAGTTCATTAATTTGTCACTTCAGGTAACTTCCTATGCAAACAATAAATCTTAGTACTGTCACTTTTAGTATATATTTCTGTCCTCTGAAGATATCTTTTTCAGTTAGTGTTTGATGAAGATAACGTGAAGTTGTCGAAACCGTTGCCCTGTATTTTAGTTGGGGCCGCGGTGATTCAGCGGTAGAGCGTGAATTAAGTTTCAATACTAAAGGGGCTTCCTGGGCATGCGTTCCCTGGTTCTATGCCAGTTCGTGCCAAGTGAACTTTGTGGTGGAGAAACACCGTGTGCGTGGGTTTTCTCGGGGTTCTTCTGTTTCCTCACACTTTCTTCATTCTCCACCACTTCATTCATTTCTCATCATCAGCGTTTCCTTTGGCCTAGCCGGCATAAGCGTGGGACTTAAAACTTCAAGATTTCATTTTTTGTGTTTTAGTTTTAAGAAATAAGTGTTAATGCTCTCGCCAGTACTGTTAATTATTCCTCTGATCACATCTAAATAGACCGATAATGTTTATGAAGTTTTCAACCTTAAATGAAGAACTAAAATGATTGTTAGTAAAATAACATCTTGCTTTCTTATTGAAACTTGTTTCCAATCAAACGTACGAAGTCAAACTTCATAACAATTCTAGAAGCAGGTGTTATATGTTTCCAGTTTTCTTAAAAACATATACATCTAATTGTACAGTGATATGGGGCGTTAAGAACATAAGAAAATCAAGTTTAATTACCTATTAAAGCTGTGAGACAAAATTTATATGGTACGCTTGAATACACGGAAACGTTAACCCAGCTTATTACCATTATAAGAGTTATTTACAATTTCAAGACATGGATTTTAAGTTTTAAAAGGAGCTTTAGATATAAAAATGAAATATGTCGAACCCATATAGCATAGCCATACAACGTAATAAGACCTCATAAAAGAGGATAAATTAGGTTAAAAACGTGCGAAATTGGATTTTTTGTCATTTTTACACATAAAAAGAAACGAGAATGAACACTCATACTAATAGACGTGCATACGCTGGTCCTATGCTACCTTACCGAATTTTTAAATTTGGCAATTTCCAAAATTTAAGGGGATGGTCTTAGGTACCCCTGCCAAAATTTACTGGATGGTCCAAAGTATCCCTGTCAAAATTTAGAGCTGGCACTCCTATGCACCTCTGGCCGTGACCCTTGGGCAGGGAGCATGGCCCCTCGACCAGGGACACACGGGCACAAAAGTGAGACCATCTGCCCGCAATTATTGCTTCCTTCCGTGCATTGCTAGAGTTTTTTTCGTAGCTATTCAATACAGTCAAAAGTTCTAAATAATGTAGTCCAGAACCCTTGTATCCCTCATTACACCAGTGATTTCAAGTGAATTTATGCTTATTTAAAAAAAAAAATATTAGTTAAATGCACGCTGTATACTCTCATCTACCTTTCATTACATCTTTGAAAATATAGTCCACAATGAAACTAATTCCATTTGGAATTGTACAAATTCCACCGTAGTAAGACGTAAAAAAAGAAAAAAAAAAAAGATTGCAAAAAAAGCAAAAAGAAAGACAACACGAATTCACACAGAAATTTCCTTCAACTAAGCTCTCTTGTGAATTCTTCCATGCTTGAGGCAAACTTAAGGCAACGAAGTGGCAAATTGTTGAAATGCGTGATCCAATTTTACCTTCTGGAACTCAACCACTAACGAACTACACATTCGGTTTTCCTTTGTTTTCTCATCACATTCGACATATTTGATTTCTTGTTACAGCAGCTTATAGCCCAGCCTAACCTATGAATACAACACAAAGTCAGTTTAATTTAATAACCAAAGGTGTAAGACGATACGAACGATAACACACAGCTTATTCTTGTCATTATCAGCGAACCCTCGAACAGAAAATCGATAACAGATCAAGGAAATTTGCTTCAAACGAATTTCGTACAAGTCGGTAAGTTAGGAAACTGCCACAAACACTGCAGGCATGAGCATCGGTAGGTGTGGCTTACCCCTTCCAATCTTTTCCTTCAATTTCTTCGACATAATATGAGCAGAGTCGCACATGGAATGTTCTTACGCAGTCTCTCACGAAATTCAAACACATCATATGGGCATAATGAACTACTGCCATGCGTTTACAGCTTGTTAGGAGAAACCGGGGAATTTGCGAACACTGGGGTAATGCCGAACACCCAAGTTTACGCCCAATGAAGCTTGTTAGAAAACAGACGATTTTGCTGCATACTAGCAGAGAGACCTGGAAAAATGATGCATTAACTTGGTGACAATCAGTTAAGTGGATTTCCAGGAAGAAGTAGTTTTGTTGTTTTTGTCGATTCACTTGTTACCTTGATTCAACAATCTGGGCAAGGTAAGTTGGCTCTTATCTTATCTATATTGTTACAGATAAGGCTATATTTTCCCATATATTTGAACATTAATTTTTTGTAATCTTACTAGCCTGCGTGCAGTCAACAATTTGTTTCAACTTTAACAATAAAATGGTGTCTCACTGCGAAATGCCAGACAGAATGTTTGCCATTACCCCGTATTGTTCAGGATTGCCCCATGGTGTGAAATAAATTATCAAAAACTTTTAAATATTTTTTTAAATTTAAAAATCTAAGTTAATGAAATTGGTTTGGGAAATAGACCATGACTTGATAACCGTTATTAGCTTTATTAATTAGAATAGTTTACTATTTATTATTTTAGACCCTTATTAGCCTGCTTCATTATTCTATAATCAGCAACACTATTTTAGATATATGATCCTTCATCGTAAGCTGCATTTTTTTCTGTGTGTGGTTCACAGAATGTTTTTTACAAATTTATTTAGCCTAGTAGGGTCTATTAGCAATTAGCCAATTTTATTCAGCCTATTGACCGCATTTGAACATTGGATTAATGAAATGAAATGAAATCTTTGAGTTTTACGTCCCACGGTTATGCTGGTTAGGCTAAAGGAGACGGTGATGATGCGTAATGAATGAAATGGTGGAATGAAGAAAGTGGGAGGAAACGGGAGAACCCCGAGAAAACCCACGCACACGGTGTTTGTCCACTGCAAAGTTCACTTGGCGGGGACTGGGATCGAACCCGGGACCCCCAGCACCAGAGGTGAACGCTCTACCACTGAGCCACTGTCTTTGGGAGCAAAACATTAATGCGTATATCTATGATTTCTACAATTCCAAATAATGTTTCCATTTTAACGAATATTTTACTTAATGCACCAGTATTTCTGGATTTGTTTAATAAGAGTACATTTTGTTTAGCCTGTTAACTATTAGCTTTCATTTGTGACAGTTTCAAAGATGATGAGGTCTGGTCAGGTTTCTCATTAACTTAAGTTACGTATGTTTGTAATTATAATTCTTAATACGATTTAAATACTAAATTACTGTATAATTTTAGTGTATTTTAATGCATTTCACTTCTTTCGTAAAGGAAAGTTTAAAGACAGTAACAGTATGTTTGGGATTACCCCGACCACTGAGGCAATCCCGAACATAGGTACATTTTTAAAACATCTCACTGATTTGTTGAAAAATGTTACTTTTGACTTTGCAATGCACTTTAGTAAATAAGAAAATCTCCCCAAGTTTTCTATACAAAAGAAATCATAATTTCATCTCTAAAAAGAAAAGAGTTATTTATAATCAAGGCTTAAGGGTTCGTGAATACCGTGGTCACCCCTACTGTGGTCACATCAAAATAAGAAAAATGGTTCATATGGACCTGTGATCAGAAATGCATAGTTTCGTAGTTATACTGTGACGAAATCGTGTGAAATGAACTTTAAAGGTCCATAGTTGCACTACTATAGGCTTTGTCGTATGTCGGATCAAGATACCACTGAGGAACTAGTATCTGAACTATCCAAATATCCATATTTCAGAATCTCCGATAATTGTACTATTATTTTTAGAGAGACTGTTTGGGGGTACTTGATCACTCTCCACCTACCTCTCTAAAAATTAGTGTGCAAGTAATGAAGCATCCTTAAACATACCATGTCCTCAATAATGTCTTGAACCAACTTCGAAAGGTCCCATAGCAGTGGAGCTGTTAAGTTTTAAAGTTCAGTTGTTTCAAGTTTTCGGTACCCTAAAATATTAAATAATATTTTTGATAAAGTTGATACTTTCAAATATCTAGGATCAATATTAATAGACGAAAATCATATTCACGAAGAAATTAAATGTCGACTAAAAGTAGGGAATTCATGTTATTATTCAGTTCAAAATCTCTTGTCGTCGCGAATTCTGTCGAGGAATTTGAAGCTTAAAATATGCAAAACGATAATCATGGCTGTTGTTATGTATGGTTGCGAAACATGGTCGCTTACTTTGAGAGAAGAACATTGACAAACTATTTGAGAACAAGATCCTGAGACGAATATTCGGACCTAAGGGGAACGGGAATGGGGAATGGCGGAAACTTCATAACAAGGAACTACACATTTTTTACCGTTTCCCAAACATTGTTAGGGTCATCAAGTCTAGGAGGCTTAGGTGGGCAGGTCATGTAGCTAGGATGGAAGAAAGTAGAAACGCTTTTAAAGTCTTGACTGGAAGACCAATCGGAAAATGACTATTAGGAAGACCTAGGCGTAGATGGAAGGATAATATTAAGATGGATCTCGCAGAGATAGGAATACAAAGTAGAAATTGGATCTAGTTGGCTAAAGATAGAAATCAGTGGAGAGCTTTTGTGAACGCAGCATTGAACCTCCGGGTTCCATTGGCTATAGAGTTAGTTAGTTTATAACTCCGAAACTATCCACTTTTGAGCACGGGCCCATATGTTTTTTTTATTATTATTATTTATTTTGGTGTGAGGAACCTGTTCCCAAACTATTGTAACATCCTCTGTTTTAAGCATTAAAAATTAATAAAATGTAACTCTGTATCAAGTTTTGTATCAATAGACGAAATAGATATGAGGAAAAAATTTGTATACCAATACACGCTTTCCCCTCATACCTATTCTGTCTATCGAGACAAAACTTAGTATACACATTTCTTATCCCCTATAGTATTTTTCGAGATACATTGGATTGTGTGCTTTCACCCGGGACTACTCCAGAGGGGTCCAAAGTTGATGGGAGGGATTTCTGGAGGGAATTTTCCCCATATGCTCCCAATTTTCCTTGTTCAATTACGTTGCGGTCCACAATACATAGCACCTCTAGAAAGCTTGTTTCATGCTGAAGAGAATGAACTATAAACCGTGATTTTTCAATGAACAATCTTGATGCAATAGCTATTTCACCGCGAGTCTACGATTGTCTTTATACTAACAGAGTTAATGGGCACTAGGGACTTACTCCGTTGTCCCTGGCACCTAATTTTTGTGCATGAACATATCTTTGTTATGTTTATCGAATGGGCTAGGATGACAGGTTTATATCATTTCTTTATAAGATTCCTTGTTTGTATGTGAGGCCAGCTGAGTTTTACTTCCTTGGGCCTTATCTGCCGGCCACCTGCCCTGACTTAATTACCGTTCCACCTGTGTTTATCTTTTCTATTCCACCTGTTGCTTGAACTTGACCAATTGCCTTAAAATCTTTCTCTTAGTCCTCCCTTGATGCCTATTAGATATAATGTAAATGTAACAAAACTATACTAAATACAACTGGTTATAAATATAACAATATAAAATGTCCATATAGAAGTAACAAAAAAGTAACAATATATAAAACTATATATAACAATATTAAACATATGAATATAAATTATACGTAAATCTGTCTATTCTTGGTCTTTTCCGTCAATTTGTTCGAATAAATTATTCCATGTATTTACAATCCATATGTTCAGTTCATTAATTTGTCACTTCAGGTAACTTCCTATGCAAACAATAAATCTTAGTACTGTCACTTTTAGTATATATTTCTGTCCTCTGAAGATATCTTTTTCAGTTAGTGTTTGATGAAGATAACGTGAAGTTGTCGAAACCGTTGCCCTGTATTTTAGTTGGGGCCGCGGTGATTCAGCGGTAGAGCGTGAATTAAGTTTCAATACTAAAGGGGCTTCCTGGGCATGCGTTCCCTGGTTCTATGCCAGTTCGTGCCAAGTGAACTTTGTGGTGGAGAAACACCGTGTGCGTGGGTTTTCTCGGGGTTCTTCTGTTTCCTCACACTTTCTTCATTCCACCACTTCATTCATTTCTCATCATCAGCGTTTCCTTTGGCCTAGCCGGCATAAGCGTGGGACTTAAAACTTCAAGATTTCATTTTTTGTGTTTTAGTTTTAAGAAATAAGTGTTAATGCTCTCGCCAGTACTGTTAATTATTCCTCTGATCACATCTAAATAGACAGATAATGTTTATGAAGTTTTCAACCTTAAATGAAGAACTAAAATGATTGTTAGTAAAATAACATCTTGCTTTCTTATTGAAACTTGTTTCCAATCAAACGTACGAAGTCAAACTTCATAACAATTCTAGAAGCAGGTGTTATATGTTTCCAGTTTTCTTAAAAACATATACATCTAATTGTACAGTGATATGGGGCGTTAAGAACATAAGAAAATCAAGTTTAATTACCTATCAAAGCTGTGAGACAAAATTTATAGGGTACGCTTGAATACACGGAAACGTTAACCCAGCTTATTACCATTATAAGAGTTATTTACAATTTCAAGACATGGATTTTAAGTTTTAAAAGGAGCTTTAGATATAAAAATGAAATATGTCGAACCCATATAGCATAGCCATACAACGTAATAAGACCTCATAAAAGAGGATAAATTAGGTTAAAAACGTACGAAATTGGATTTTTTGTCATTTATACACATAAAAGGAAACGAGAATGAACACTCATACTAATAGACGTGCATACGCTGGTCCTATGCTACCTTACCGAATTTTTAAATTTGGCAATTTCCAAAATTTAAGGGGATGGTCTTAGGTACCCCTGCCAAAATTTATTGGGTGGTCCAAAGTATCCTTGTCAAAATTTAGAGCTGGCACTCCTATGCACCTCTGGCCGTGACCCTTGGGCAGGGAGCATGGCCCCTCGACCAGGGACACACGGGCACAAAAGTGAGACCATCTGCCCGCAATTATTGCTTCCTTCTGTGCATTGCTAGAGTTTTTTTCGTAGCTATTCAATACAGTCAAAAGTTCTAAATAATGTAGTCCAGAACCCTTGTATCCCTCATTACACCAGTGATTTCAAGTGAATTTATGCTTATTTTAAAAAAAAAATATTAGTTAAATGCACGCTGTATACTCTCATCTACCTTTCATTACATCTTTGAAAATATAGTCCACAATGAAACTAATTCCATTTGGAATTGTACAAATTCCACCGTAGTAAGACGTAAAAAAAGAAGAAAAAGATTGCAAAAAAAGCAAAAAGAAAGACAACACGAATTCACACAGAAATTTCCTTCAACTAAGCTCTCTTGTGAATTCTTCCATGCTTGAGGCAAACTTAAGGCAACGAAGTGGCAAATTGTTGAAATGCGTGATCCAATTTTACCTTCTGGAACTCAACCACTAACGAACTACACATTCGGTTTTCCTTTGTTTTCTCATCACATTCGACATATTTGATTTCTTGTTACAGCAGCTTATAGCCCAGCCTAACCTATGAATACAACACAAAGTCAGTTTAATTTAATAACCAAAGGTGTAAGACGATACGAACGATAACACACAACTTATTCTTGTTATTATCAGCGAACCCTCGAACAGAAAATCGATAACAGATCAAGGAAATTTGCTTCAAACGAATTTCATACGAGTATAAGTCGGTAAGTTATGAAACTACCTCAAACTCTGCAGGCATGAGCATCGGTAGGTGTGGCTTACCCCTTCCAATCTTTTCCTTCAATTTCTTCGACATAATATGAGCAGAGTCGCACATGGAATGTTCTTACGCAGTCTCTCACGAAATTCAAACACATCATATGGGCATAATGAGCTACTGCTATGCGTTTTCCTTCGATTTTACAGCTTGTTAGGAGAAATCGGGGAATTTGCGAACACTGGGATAATGCCGAACACCCAAGTTTACGCCCAATGAAGCTTGTTAGAAAACAGACGATTTTGCTGCATACTAGCAGAAAGACCTGGAAAAATGCAACATTAATTTGGTGACAATCAGTTAGGTGGATTTCCAGGAAGAAGTAGTTTTGTTGTTTTTGTCGATTCACTTGTTACCTTGATTCAACAATCTGGGCAAGGTAAGTTGGCTTTTATCTTATCTATATTGTTACAGATAAGGCTATATATTCCCCTATATTTGAGCATCAATCCTTTGTAATCTAACTAGCCTGCATGCAGTCAACAATTAGTTTCAACTTTAAGAATGAAATGGTGTCTCACTGCGAAATGCCAGACAGAATGTTTGCCATTAACCCGTATTGTTCAGGATTGCCACATGGTGTGAAATAAATTATCAAACAGTTTTATTTTTTTTTTTAATTTAAAAATCTAAGTTAATGAAATTGGTTTGGGGAATAGTCCATGACTTGATAACCGTTATTAACTTTATTAATTAGAATAGTTCACTATATTTATTATTTTAGACCCTTATTAGCCTGCTTCATTATTCTATAATCAGCAACACTATTTTAGATATCTGATCCTTCATCGTAATCTGCATTTTTTTGTGCGTGTGTGGTTCACAGTTTTCAAAAAATTATTTAGCCTAGTAGCGTCTATTAGCAGTTAGCCAATTTTGTTCAGCCTCTTGACCGCATTTGAAGATTGGATTAATAAAGAATACTGTCTTTGTGAGCAAAACATTAATGCGCATATCTACGATTTCTACAATTCCAAATAATTTTTCCATTTTAATGAATATTTTACTTAATGAACCATTATTTCTGAATTTGTTTTATAAGAGTACTTTTTGTTTAGCTTATTATTTATTAGCTTTCATTTATAATAGTTTCAAAGATGATAAGATCTGATCATGTTTCTCATTAACTTGAGTTATGTTTGTAATTATAATTGTTAATAAGATTTAAATACTAAATTACGGTATAATTTTAGTGTATTTTAATGCATTTCGCTTCTTTCGTAAAGGAAAGTTTAAATTAAACAGGATGTTCGGGATTACTCCAACCACTGAGGCAATCCCGAACATAGGTACATTTTTAAAACATATCACTGATTTGTTGAAAAATGTTACTTTTGACTTAGCAATGCACTTTAGTAAACAGGAAAATCTCCCCAAGCTTTCTATACACAAGAAATCATAATTTCATCTCTAAAAACAAAAGAGTTATCAAGGCTTAAGGGTTCCTGAATACCACGGTCTCCCGTACAAAAAATTGTCAGAAATGCATAGTTTCATTGTTATACTGTGCCGAAAATGTGCGAAATGAACTTTAAAGGTCCATAGTTGCACTACTATAAGATTGATCGTAGTCGGATCAAGATATCACTGAGGAACTAGTATCTCAACTATCCAAATATCCATCTTTCAGAACCTCTGATAATTGCACAACTATTTTTAGAGAGACTGTTTGGGGGTACTTGACCAGTCTCCACCTATCTCTCTAAAAATTTGTGTGCAAGTAATGGAGCATTCTTAAACATACCATGTCCTCAGTGATGTCTTGAACCAACTACGAAAGGTCCCATAGCAGTGGAGCTATTAAGTTTTAAAGTTCAGTTGTTTCAAGTTTTCGGTACCCTAAAATACTAAATAATATTCTTGATAAAGTGGATACCTTCAAATATCTAGGATCAATATTAACAAACAAAAATCATATTCACGAAGAAATTAAATGTCGACTAAAAGTAGGAAATTCATGTTATTATTCAGTTCAAAATCTCTTGTCGAGAATTCTGTTGAGGAATTTGAAGCTTAAAATATATAAAACGATAATTCTGCCTGTTGTTATGTATGGTTGCGAAACATGGTCGCTTACTCTGAGAGAAGAACATTGACTCAAACTATTTGAGAACAAGATCCTGAGACGAATATTCGGACCCAAGGGGAACGGGAATGGGGAATGGCGGAAACTTCATAACAAGGAACTACATAATTTTTTACCGTTTCCCAAACATTGTTAGGGTCATCAAGTCTAGGAGGCTTAGGTGGGCAGGTCATGTAGCTAGAATGGAAGAAAGTAGAAAGTCTTGACTGGAAGACCAATCGGAAAATGACTATTAGGAAGACCTAGGCGTAGATGGAAGGATAATATTAAGATGGATCTCGCAGAGATAGGAATACAAAGTAGAAATTGGATCCAGTTGGCTAAGGATAGAAATCAGTGGAGAGCTTTTGTGAACGCAGCATTGAACCTCCGGGTTCCATTGGCTATAGAGTTAGTTAGTTTATAACTCCGAAACTATCCACTTTTGAGCACGGGCCCATATGTTTTTTTTATTATTATTATTTATTTTGGTGTGAGGAACCTGTTCCCAAACTATTGTAACATCCTCTGTTTTAAGCATTAAAAATTAATAAAATGTATGTTTAATTATTAGAATTCCAAAGCTATGCTAGCATAAGTGTCGGAAGTCTTATAGAGCAGTTTTGTCCGTCCCTCCGTCTGTCTGTTGACAGGTATCAGAGCAGAAACTATAAGAAATATCGAAGTACTTTTTTTTTTTTTTTTTGCAATCAATTCAGCTTCCCAAATATAGGTTCCATCTTCTACGTTAAACTTATATTCCCACCGGAAGTGGTTCAAATTAACAGTATCCGGTATCAACATTTTTGGCAAAAAAAAAAAAATGTTGAAGCGGAATCCTGCAATCGATTCAAGGTGCAAAGAGAACATTCCGTCACAACAATGCAACACTTTTCCGAAACCGGAATTACTTGATATTTATTACGACTTTCGGTTTCAATAGTGATTTACATAAGGAAAAACGATATTGTTTTCATTTAACGAGTAGAAAACATAACAAAGTATTAACACATTTATTTTTCATTAGATTTTGAGCTCCAGCCGCTGTTATACAATACTACAGAAATTGTTCTATCACATGTTTGCGTTAAATATGTGAGTTTCTATTCGTATTTCTGCGCACTATTGGCTCCCATGTTTAATCTCTATGCCTATAGATACATGTATTAGACTGTTGCACAAGTGAAACCTGATAGTATTTTCCCAGTTGCCTAACAAGTGGAGAACAAAAATTTTTCGCGAAAAAGAGAGGAATTTGAACAAACAAACACACACACACACACATATGTATATATATATATATATATATATATATATATATATATATATATATATATATATATATATATATATATATATATCGAAAAACCTATGAAGAGATGCTGAGAATAATAAAGAAACAAAAAATGGATATTTTTTGGGAACAAACTGCATCGTGAGAAAATTGACGGAAGGTGAAGTGGAAGAAATAGAACAAATGGCGAAACAGCCTACAATTAATTAACGTTATTAAATTAGAAAATTGCTGCGTCAGGACGAAATTGGCTGCTGACCGTGTTGCGGGAAGCTTGTAAGCTTGGGATGAGTGACCAACACAAGCAGCAGAGTAATTATGATGACGACATTCTACAAAACTGTTAGCGTTAACGAAGAAGAAAAAATAATGTCTAAATGTGGGACATAAATGATTCGATAAATGGAGTGTTATCAACGCAAGGGAATCAGGTTCAATTACCACTTGTGAGACAAAGATGTAATTGTACAAAAAGAGCAAATACAGTAGGACGTCGATAATCCGAACGTCAAAAATCCGAACGCGGTCCCTAGAAGCTTTTCAGATTTCGTCTTAGTGCTAGCGATAAACAATGGGGTTGTCCGTTGGCGTTGTATGAAGCCAGTGTTTTTAGAAAACTTCATTCAGATGTAATTGTCATATATATTTTTATTTTCCCTTAGGCTTTTACAAGTTAAGATTTAAGTGAGAGTTACAACAGCAGTGTAATTTAGTATACGAGAAGGTTCTTCAGAAACATTAAATGTAAGTAGCCTTACGAACGGTATTGTAATTACTGTATGTACTGTATAATCACTGTATCGATAAAAGAGCATACCGTACAGTATATTTAAGCCTAAGTGGCATTTTCTTGGTCATTTTCGAAAATCCGAACAATTTTTAAATCTGAACTATCGGTGGTTCCAATTAGTTCGGATTTTCGACTTCTTACTGTACATGTAAAAGATAATATTGTTCTTAACATAATAAAGAGTTATTTACAATATCCGAAAGTGAATCCTTTAAACTCTGAAACGAGCATCAGGTAGAGATTTTAAAGATGAAATATGTACTAACTCTATGGTCTATGGAACCCGGAGGTTTAATGTCGTGTTCACAAAAGCTCTCTACTGACTTCTATCCTTAGTCAACTGGATACAGTATCTACTTTGTACTCCTATTTCTGCGAGATCCGTCTTAATATTGTCCTCCCATTTGCGTGTAGATCTTTCTGATAGATGTCTTTCGATTGAATTTCCAGTCCGAAGTTCGGAAGTATTCCTACTTTCTTCCATTCTTCAATTCTACGTGACCTGTCCACCTGAGCCTCCTAGACTTGATAATCCTAACTAAGGGCACTCATCAGGGGGGGGCAAGGTGGGGCGCTTCCCCCCTTAGAGGAAATTGTGCTTCGGAAGATCGAAAACCAAATAGATATTTTAGAATAGTTACCGCAAAATTGAGATTACATTTGAAATGTCGCTTATACTTGCCCCCCCCTTGGAAACCACAACATGGGCGCCCGTGATCCTAACAGTGTTTGGTAAACGGTAAAAATTATGTAATTCCTCGTTATGAAGTTTTCACCATTCCCCATTCCTGTTCCTCTATAATCTGAATATTGTTTTTCATTTTGTGTAACTAAATGGTCTTTATTTTCTGAATAACATTTGTATAATGGATATTATCAATATCAGATTCTAACTTTGAGAAATTTTGTATCTTCTGGGTTTGGAGATCACTCTTAGTTGAAAGTTGATTACATTTCTAATAATGATCAAGCTATTGTTAAAGTGTAGTCTCAGTTCGAATAGGAAATTGATACAACTTCTGAAGGAGGTGATCACCCATTCAATATTGTAAAAGTATAGATGGGCGTGTTTATTCAACTTTAAAAATATATGAATACCTGTTCATATTACTGTGTATATATCTTGTGGAGGATAAAAAGGTAAACATAACGAAACAGAGGAACCACCATTATTGCTGGCAAATCGGAAGACAAACTCTTTCAATATAGTTTGAGTCGCATAGAAAGATCTTCTGAAAAGCATTTTACTGTTTACTATGCATGATGACACTAATGTAAATAAAGCAAAAATACGGATGGAACACATTTCATTGATCTTACAGAAGATGGAGTCAATACGTTTGATAAAATGGTCCGTTCTTTGTATCAAAAGCTATTGAAAGCTGGCCACTAGGAATGTTCAAAGGGACCGTCAACCAAACCAGTGTTAACGGAACGGTTTTATTCCTTTGTCCTATTCACCTCTTGTGCAGAGAGGTCATAGCTCGAACTTGCCTTCTGAATTCAATCTCACACAGAGAAAAATCCGTTTTCCGCACAGCGGTATATTGTACAAATATACGGTATCCTCTTGCTTATTATAGAAATCAGTATGGTGCATACGTTATTGTATGCTACGTAGGGACTGTCCTTAGATGTTACACCATGCCGTTGCAGGATGTCTGACATCTAACGGTTTTCCGTATATCACATGCATATACTTATGTTACCTTCGTCAGCTACATGTTATATAAGTCCATTTGTATGTGAGATCCTGACCGCCTACATTGTTTCAAGTAAGAATAAGTAAGTATAGATGGAACATTTATACAGAAAGTATTATAAAACATGCGTTTTCAGTTATAGGACTGTTGTACGTTAAGTCTAAAAACTACAGGAATTACGCATGTAACCTATCTTTTTTAAGTACGCCACCTACATTTTTTTTTCTCAGTGCAGACAGTATGAAAAAGGATTTCTGGGTATTGTGGACAAGAATAACAATCCAGAATTTTGAGATAAACTGTCCAAACAAACAACGTGTGTTCAATGATCTCGGTCAGTATAGTATAAACGCCACTGTAATACTATAGAAAAATATATAGTATTACAGTGTTGTGCAACCATTACCTTTTCACTTTGATAATCATGCGTTTGTATTAGAAACTTTTGCCTTCATGTATAATTAATAGCATAAGAGTTATCATTATCCGCTCTTTCATTCGTATCATTTTTCATTATTGATATAACTTCCCACATATTTGAAGCACATTCTTCCATTCATCTTTACTATTGAGATGTTACGCCACAATTTTCAAGATACGTACTTAGTTTTCAGCTATTTTTCTACATATGCATCACCATCCCCAGCAAAGTCTACCATATTTGCATGAATATCCTCCAAACTATACAGACATGATTCGAACTATACAACTATACAAACTATACGTGTCTACTCATTCACTTCGTGAGTCAAATGCTGATGTTAGTCTTCTTGTTACTTGGCTGCACACTATGTTTTGCAACACATCCTGTCATTGGTAGCATTTCTTGTTTTAGACGTGAACAACGAATACATTTTTTTAGTAATAAATAGTTTTGGCTGATATTGTATCGAATCACTGTTAAAGTCAATATTTCACTCTTTGTTTCCACTCGTTTTGGCATATTTTTACACACTGATATAACATATTCATGAAATTGTATCATGAGAATACTGAAGCCATCTTGTCTTTCTGGATGTTCCTCATTTTGATGTACTTGTTTCTGGAAGAAAGAGCATACTTCCAATCGAATGACTCATCTTTTAATCTAAGTTTTCGTTTCTTTTTAGAAATCCTGTCCCTTCATCTTTTCTGAGGTAATATTTACTCATAAAACGTAGCTATGATATACTAGAACACGTAGTGGGCTTTGCATGATAGGTATTTTACTAAGATATTTCAACATTTTCTCATCTTTCCGGTTGAAACCAGGTGCTGTCGGTGAGGGTAATCCTCACCAAGCTATTGTGTCTAGTTCCCCGTCTTTCATTTCTTTCATATGATTCCGAGACCATTGTTGAAGCTAGTTATCTCCATTCTTGTATAATCTAATAGAGCATTCACTAATCTAGTAGAACACAACTACTTGTAACTTTACTATCAGATGACAAAATAGTGAACACAGTTCCAATAACTAGTTAAAAATAATTACATTAAATATGTAAAATTAACATAAATAAATAATTATAGTTATATAAAATATATTATATATATTTAAACAATTGGTTTAAAGTGCTCATAGAACATTTTCCCAAATGTCATGCTTTGATATTTTGCCTAGAGTACAAATACTCATTAACACTCCTGCTTAAAAATCATTTCTATAGTTTCTATTTTTCGCTTGTATCCAGTTTTCTCATATTACTATAATTCAGTTCTATGATATGTAAGTTTTAAGTTTCATGGAGTCTTTTCTTTGTTCAATGTTATCCTACCATTGTTTAGTTTCAACCTACAATAATGGGTGGCTCCGAAGGAAACAAGGCATAATTAATATTTTCCCCGTAGCATCCACCCTGTAACAGTTATCGCAGTGTAGTTGCACTGGATGCTAGATTTAATAGTATACTTTCAAACCAATCGTTAATTTTTTTTATTAATTGAAGACTCTTTGATTTCAAGACAATTTTCCTTGAAAATGTTCATAGTTTCCCACCATACCCTATATGCAAAACAGTGACTTGGGCACGTACACGTTTTCCCCTAATTGTGACGCACAGAGTACTTGTTACTTTAATCTATTAATTTTCATGATTGTGACGATATGCAGGTCTCTTTTTATTTACTTCGCTCTTTAAATTCCACATAACGTAGAGACCTACTCACGCTAATTCCATTGCAGCAGTCACAAAAGAAATATAATTAAATTACACCATGATTTTCATGGGAAAAGTGGATTAATCTAGGGGAATGACAACATTATTTCTAAAACGTAAGTTTATTACATACAAAAATGATAATATACAACAACATTTAATTGAATGATTCACAAGAGTTATTTGATATCTGATAGTTCATTTGATAGTTTGATACCTTAATATAAATCGATTAACAGGCAAGACGTTCAGATATTTAAGTTATTGGAGATGGAAGATGGAATACGAACATGCGACAACAGATTTTAATCTTGAAAGTTTTACTGTTGGTAGAAAGAACATTTTGAAGTACTGCATGGCATCTCTAAACTTGAAACTAATGATGCAACAAGTGCTCGTACATACCTTATAAGAGTAGTCAGAACTTTGAACTTTGACGATGATTCTGTCTGCTCACAACCTGCGTCTAGAATCTCGACTCTCGTATCTTCGAAGCTCCGAATGAATCATTTGAGACCTTGAGGTACCTTTCAATTCCTTCAATAAAGAGCAATGTAACCATATTTTTGGATTCAGTGTCACATGATTTAATTGCACATAACAAAATAAGATTGTGTAAAATCATTGAGTATGTTTTTGATAGAAAATCTAACACATTCCACAGCATAGAGTAAGGATATACTATGTATAAGAAGTTTCAGCTGTTTTTCCTACGGAAAATAAATCACATGACTGGAGACTGTGGCGCCGCCACTCAAAGCAGTTATATAGCACGAACTATTGAAAACAAGAAGCAATGGATCATTCAGAGCTCGTGGGTTTGAATACAGTAGGGAATAATACAATTAACTACTGCCAGGAACAGACGATCCAATTAGTTATGACTGTAGCCAACAGTGTCGCTGATATCGCTTCCGTTGTATTGTGGGAAAAATTTGAATTTCAATTGGATGTATAGAGAGTAGTGCGTCAGGGTGATCAGTGATTTCTAGTTTCATTCCTCTTCCGTTAAATCATGAATGTAGTAGTCATATACTATAGTTATTAAGTCGTGTGTAAAAACTGGATATTTATTACTACAAGAATGTTTTCTTTGCAACGTTTATAATAATATTATAGCAATAAACGTAGCCACCTTTAGTTGTTGTAGTCCATGAGGACGGTCAGAAGATTCTTTTAATAATTATAATTGTTACATCGTACTCCTATTGCAAGTATCTGTAAAACATCCAAAATGTCAGTTTATATCTGCTTCTTCATAATCTCAGTACAAAAGTTGATATCTCATGCTCTGAAGCATGGTGGAGCATATGATTAATTTGAGAACTGTATCCATTGACTTCTTAATGGTGCGTTAGAATGGTAACTGCCTGTTCGTTTCTACTGCTCAGTGAATTTTTAAACAGAGATGTTGGGCAAATGGTTTGAAATAAGTAGAACTAGAGAGGTATTACAAACCCATTGTTTGAGTTACTAAAACTGGATTGAGAAAACTGAATGAAAGATTGAGCGAAGAAAGGTCATTTAGCTTGAAACTGATATTCATAGCAAAATGGACTATAAGTTACTGTTCCGTTACCATAAGCCTATCATAATGCCATTTTTATTCTGATGTGAAACTATTTACTTATTTTCAATACTCAAAATATAATGTGTTGGATGATATATCCATACTCAATATGTTCATAACTAACTAACTAACTAACTCTATGGCCTATGGAACTCGGAGGTTCAATGCCGCATTCACAAAAGCTCTCCACTGACTTCTATCCTTAGCTAACTGGATCCAGTTTCTACTTTGTATTCCTATCTCTGCGAGATCCATCTTAATATTGTCCTCCTATCTGCGCCTAGGTCTTCCTAATGGTCGTTTTCCGATGGGTCTTTCAGTCAAGACTTCGAAAGCGTTTCTACTTTCTTCCATGCTAGCTACATGACCTGCCCACCTAAGCCTCCTAGACTTGACGACCCTCACAATGTTGGGCAAACCGTGCTCAATATGTTCATACTAAATTTAACATTAGTTCTTTCAATGGTACTATTAATTATTTCTCCTAATTTAATTAGTGTTCTTCTTGGGTGAGATGGGCTGGGATTACTTTCATATTGTTTAGTTATTTATTATGAAAATGTTCGATCTTGTAATGGTGGTATATTAACTGCACTTGCTAATCGAATTTGTAGATGTAGCTACATGTAGATGTACTGCAATTCTATTAGCTATTGCTTGAATGTTGAATTATGGTAGTTGAAGTTATGTTTTTTTTATCTACATACAGTTTTAAGCAATAATGAAATAGTAATTATTTTTTGTTTAATTATTTTAGCTGCTATAACAAAGAGTACTCAAATTCCCTTTAGCAAGTATGTGGTCCGGCCTGGAGATGACATCTCATATACGCTCGTAGAAGGCTCACTCTCACTAATTGATGGACTAGTTATCTGGTCCAAATCTATTACGTTTGTCGGATATTCATGTTCACTCTCTGTGTCAGTGTCTACATGTAATGTGTCATTAACTGTTAGAGAAACGTCACCATCATATTTGCTTGCTACCATTGCAAGCAATGTACTTGCAAATGTCTTGTCTTCTGCCCCATTATCACTCACGACACTATATTTGTCCACCACTGCTTGATTTAAAATGTTGACTACGTTTATCGGATTAATTGTTCGCATTTTATGCACGGAACGAATGTTTTACTGGTCCAACAAATGCGTTCTTACCGAACGTCACACACATGCTACATCAAAATTGCTGTATTACTACCGTTTGTCATTCGCAGACAGACACCATACACCTCACTGGACACCCATGTTGCAATTGTCTGTAGAAAGACGCTCTAAATTCTGCGTGCTTTGTCTTAACAAACCTAAACAATAGTCTAAAATTAAGTCTACTTTGTCAGTTATTAAAAATACGGAATATAATATTGGGAAAATTCACCACATGCCCATAGAGTATTTCAGATACAAAAAGAGCCATACGTATCATTTTAAATGCTCGTAAGTTACCAACATGTAGAGATTCACTCAAAACAAATCGTATGGACCAAGTTTGCGCACAATTGAGACATTGAACTTCTATTCAAGATGCAAAAGCGAAGAATTACAAGATTATCTATACATACAGGCCGACTCTAACGCATGTGCAAATCGTGCATTTGCACGGCTGGAAAAGACTGGCATAAAGTATTCTCAATTATAATATATGAAAAACTATTCTTTAAAATAAATATATCCTTTTTTAACCAATCTTCATGGGCGTTAAAGCAAATGAATAAACAGGTCCCAAAATGAATTTTTGAGTTGTCAAGTACGTGATTTAAGTAATAAATAACTTTAAGGAACTCTAACTTTAAGGAACACCTGCTACAATTAGATTTATCACAGTTTTGATATAAAAACTAGCCTTGCCCTTATTATAAGTTATTTTCTTATCATCGAAGGTAGAAAGGTGCAGAAATTTAATTATTTAGTATTTCGTCGAAAAAAGGTTAGTAGGTTAATATTTGCAAATGTGCACCAGTTTATATTATTTTTGTAATACATGTATATCCCAACAATCCCTTTGGTATTCTCTGCTCGTCAGTACTATTAAACAATGTTTCATCGTTCACCAGTCTATTCCATCGCTTTCGAAATAAGTATAATTTGTTGCAGTGCTGCTAATCCATTTTTTACTACAGGCATTTCAATTTTAGTTAATGATTTTTTCTCACTAGGCTCAAGAACTGTTTGGTATAGTGGCTATTGTACATCAAGTGCCTACTGCTGCATTAGTTAATACCCTGCAACCGCTCGCACGACCGCATTTCATAACACACATCTAACTCACACAATTTTTATATGTTCCTGTTTGTGAGAGAGAGCTATTAACTCTGAGTTGAAAACAGATATGTAAACTTTGGTTACGGAAATGGATTCAGGAGTAAATTCCAGTGCTATTTGATACCCCAAATGACCCCCTTATCATTTATCATATTTGATCCTAATTAAACATGGTGACTTTCAAGATAGCGATCATGCACTAGAAGTACTCGCACATATAAGTGACTTATCCTAGTCTACAATGGTGAAGTCAGATCTACAAAAAACTTTTCTATTCTTGTATACACTAGAAGGACGAAGCGGTCAATTTGACCATTTTCCCTAACTTTTCTCTCTGCTCTTCGGTAACAGTTTCACTTAGAAATCTGAAAGTCCCTGAACTTTTTTATATCATTAATAGGGTAGATTATGTGTAAAAATTGTGGAGATTGTTACATCATTAGGAGGGCACTATTCCGCAATAACCCCAGAAGGACTAAGTGTTAATTCACACACACACACACACATATGATATATATATATATATATATATATATATATATATATATATATATATATATATATATGTAATATGTTCTTTGTAGTTAGTGGAAAGAAGACCACGATCTATATTTCCAGATATAAGGAAGAATTGCTCCCTAGATTGAATACCTAAAAAAAGGCATGATAGTACCTAAAAATAACAATACTTTAGTTAATACAATCAGGCCTAATCGAAAGGAAATTCCAAAAGTAATTAACTCCCAAAAGAATAAGGAATTGTATGCCACTGACATTAATAAAGATAGTAGCGTTAACGTACTGACAGTATATAAATGCAAGAGCAACAAGATTGTAACTACTTTCAGTACTACGCATAAAACAGTTCGTGTCTCACTAGATAAGAAAAAGAAACTTCAGATTGTACTCTATTACAACAAAACAAAATGTGGTGTCGACGTCGTTGAACAAAAAAAAATTGCTTCAGAAATGCTATGTAAAATCACCCAGCAGGAGACGGTCGCTTCATGTATTTTATAATGTGATCAATATAGCATGTCTCAATTCCTGGATTGTTGATAACGATATAAAGAAGATATATGAGACCATAAGAAAATTAATCAGACAGCTCGCAGAATGTTTGGCTAAAGCTGAGCATTTACAGAACGAGAGTTAGAGTTTCTTGTATGATAATGAGCAATCACAGAGCAAGAAGGAGAAATAATGCCAAATTCTGCTATGTAATGGCAGTAATGCTACGGATGTGTGCAAGGTATGTAAGAAGTGTGTCGTTAGAACCAGGAAGCAAGTGTGTTGTAAGAACTGTGTGTCTCATTGAGTGTTCAATTTGGGACAGAGACTACAACAGAAAAGTGATTGATTTATGTGTAAACTGTTTCCGTATAAAACATGAAAACTGATTTCCATCACTACAAAGCAGATATTTTGTGATGAAAGAAAGTGTTTCAAATACAGTCATACTCATTATATATATATATATATATATATATATATATATATATATATATATATATATATATATATATATATATATATATTATTTTTGCATGTAACTACTATAATTTTGAAGATAAAACACGACATTGCAGCGGTAATCTAAACCATTTGCCTCCAAATTTTCTTTATGAAATACCATTTTCAAATGGTATTTTAAAATTTCGTCGAAAATTAATACACAGCGTTAAGAACTTTTAAATTTAATTTGTATATATTACATACTTACAACACTGTAGTAAAAGTAAATTCGACTATACTCTTTATATTTTTTTATTTCTGTTTACTTCTTATGAAGTAACTAAACCATTAAAACTTATGGTTGGCAAATTGAAAATCTGATGCCATAAAATAATGCCACAGGAGATATCCGATAGATCGCCAATAACCCACTTCCACCTTCAGAAATAATGTTACGGTCAAATTTACCTTTTGGTCCTTAGCGGAGATAAATTTTCCCCGTCCTCCTAGTGTTAAAAGGACATTGCCTACCGATTTCAAGATTTCGGCAGGGAAGTAGCTCAACGAAGCAATTGCGTATCGAGTGACTATTACTACCTTACTTAACTACTCGAACTCAATCTTGTCACTAAGTTTCATAAAAATTCAACTCTCATGGTTTGTGGACTTTCCTTGTTAGTATTGCCACGGACGTGTGTATACAAATGATCTTTCTGTTTAAAAATAGCAACATCCCGTAACTTAAGTCCATCGACTAAATATAGCAATTCAGGGCTATAACTAGTGTCCTCTGTGGCATCCTTTCCAGGGCGAAAAATACAATTATAATCTCCGGCAAAAATTATATGGTCATATGACATATTAAACAAATATACTAAAGATTCATTAAAAATACCTTACGATTATTTATTTTATTATGCCCACTTGAGAATATATATTAAGAAATAACATTTTGTTCCAAAGAATGGCAATCGCACATCCAGTCGTTGTCATGCGAAACCGTGAAATCTCAAATTCGGATCCACTGAGCCACCTCAGCCCCAATTTTATAGCAAAATATCAGCGTTGTATAGCGACGATACCTATTGTGTACAACTGTAACGAGACAAAGTTTTAAGACACGCGGCGAAATCATCGCTTACCTTGAAGTGAGGCATGACAGCTGCAACTAATCCACACCATTCCGTTCCATGATATTTCCGTGGCTTACTGTCCTTCTGATCGTAGCAAATGACGCTGTACATCACGTCCGACTTGCGCAGTAAATGCCTATGGAAAGCTTGAAAATAGGAGTAGAACAATATACTCCAGATACAGGTAGAACGAAGTATGCTCCAGCGGAAACTGCGATGTTGTGTAATAGTGCACACCAGCACTAGTAGTGAATACATCAAGGTTGAATGATTGCGTCGGGGTGGAATATACAGAACTTATTGGCTAAACAATAATTTTAATTTTTTATGATGTAAGCGTATCAGCCTCTGTGTTGTTTACATTAAAACAAATTTAAATACAAATAATGAATGTTTATTTCGTTTGCGAAGAGTAAGCTTCTTTGTTTTCATTTCGTATTTCTAAATTTGCCTCCTGTAAGTAATTAAGTGATATTTTTATCAGAGGAGGAAAAGTGAAGCTTCGCTAATCTACGTTTGTTCCAGATTCAATTTTAACGTAATATTTGCGCGATTTTTTCTTTGCTTAGAAAGTCATTTTATGTGCATCCGGGAAGGAAATTCGCTTCAAGTACTACCACATTGAGGCTTCGGTATCTGAAAGAAAAGCTGAATAGAGAAAAAAAAAGAGTCTAACCCAAAATAACTTCCGCCTGAGACCTTTCTCAGAGAGACGATGAGATATAATTAGTTGTCGCCTTAAGAGAAGATGCTTTGTCTGCAATTTCTTTGTGGAAGAACTCTCGAGAGATAAGACGATGCGTGGAAGGAAGCCATCACAGAAAGCTATTCACAGATGTCCCCTACAGGTATTCAAAAAGTGACATAAACCTTGGTATTTCCTTGCCAGTATTGCACTAATATTTCTTATGGAATTATATTAGTACTTACGAACGTCCCATATTTCACATCATAGTTCTGCAATGACAGTGGGACAAGAGCGTCTCAGAGGTAGAGTTTACGTCCAGTTCGATGCCAACTCGCGCTAAGTGGGATTTGTGCTGGGAAAATACCATGCGTTTGAGTTTTTCTTGGGCTCTCCTGTTTATTCCCAGTTCCTGTATTCCACTATTTCCCATCATTACTGTCTCCTTTAGCCTAGGTGGCAGAACTGTAGGACGTAAATCTGAAAGACTTCATTTCATTTTTATTTTTGAACAGAATCGATCTTTCCTTTGTATAGTTTATCTTCTGTTGAGTCATGTAATTTAAAATATTAATATCACGCCACCAATTCGTAACAGTAATAAAAGAAAGTCTATCATTAACAAATCCAACCCGTTTAATTGCTGATATTAATTGTTTGTGAACGAAAAACCCTGTTCCTAGTTGGAGATTTGTATTTCCTTCCCCGTAAAAGAACTTAAAATTTTCGGACTTCACTGCTTCATTTCCTTCTCATCTAACTTCCTGGACTTCTACGCGGTCTATCCTATATTTCTCAACTCACTCGTTACAAATTCTAACGTGTCTGTCTCATAAAGACTTATGTTCCATGTTTCAAATCTCATGTCATTTTACACTGCTAAGATATCAGTCCTAGTTCGAGGCTCCTGAGAATGTTTCTGAACAAGTGTCTTTTTTTCTACAAGGTGAAGTTGTTAGCCTCACAACAAATCCCCAAGGTCTATAACCCCTCCTTGTCGTTTGTCTGCGACTGATTATTCGGTATATTCGCAGCAAACTTGTATATTTAGAGGCCTTAACCTCTATCGACCAAAAAATCATCTATAACGCGAATTTCAGTGAATCCTTTTGTAACATTTTACTTTGAGGTTGAGTACATAAAAAATATTTTTTTCAAAATACTTGCATTAGTGGCCTTCTGACGTCATGTAGCGTAGGTGCTACAATGGGTCATAATGATGATATTTTCTGCTGTTTACATATTCTAGTAAATAATAGTACCGTAATTTTACACCCTTTCATATTGTAATATTTAAATACAGCCATTTGGAGTGATAGCTGGCATACAATAAACATTGTTTTCAGCGTGTACATTAAACTTCACCCATTTAGTGTTCACATTAAACTTTTATTTAATAAACTTTTACATATCCATGCATATGTTGATGACTGTATGTTGAGATACACATCTAACTTTAGAAGAAGGTATCTTAGGTATGAAAGCTCCTGAAACAATTTCTATTGGTATCAGGGGTAAAAGAGAGAAGGGAGCCCCGGAGGACGCCATTCCCCTACTTCCAAAAATATCTATGACGTTCCCTCACTTCTAAAAAGCACAATGGTAAAAGATAGGCACGGTTCATCAATTTATAGAGATGTATGAGCTCTTCTCATTGGATATATCAACTCTTCAGCTATTACCATTCTGAATTCAAAGTAATCAAGAGGTCTTTCTTCGGCAATCTGTTAGATTTGGCAACTACGATACTCAAGCCATACTGCAGCGAGGGAGGGGTAAAAAAAAGTGGTGGATAACTCTAATTTGTCTACTTATTAAGACTTGCAGCATAGCATACTTTGAAGTAACCCTGTTAAAGAGATCAACCCCAAGCTTATTTGATTTTCTTCTTCACCCTCTGAACTGATTTCATTCTCATTTTAGCTCGGGATGTAATCTTCATCAGCATTACTGATTTCAGATAGGTAAAGATCAGATTTGTTCCCATGAATAATATCCAAAAGATCTGGTATCAGTTGTGTCAGTATCCGGCACAACTTTGAACAAAGAAAAATGAATGCCGCTTAATTTATCTGCGACTATCGCTAGCGCTTCCGGTGACTTGTTTATGAACTAGTGTACCACGTGAGTCAAAACTGGGTGTACTTTGCTACAAAATGACACCAAAACCATATCTGCAAGATAAATGAATAAATCAATTTGAGTTTCCAAAGTTGTAAAAAAATTTTGATACCTCCTGTATTATTACAAAAAACATCTACACTTTTCATTCTACAGTTTATTTACATGATGCTAGGGTTATACTATGCACATCATTTTTCTACGTAATTTCCCTCCTTATGAATGCACTTGGCCCAACGGTCAACGAGCTTACGTATTTCTTCCAAATAAAAGGTTTTCGGTTGGTCGTGAAGCCACTATTGCACCGCATTTTGCATGTCTAAATCTGAGCAAAATCGTCGGCCCGGTGATTTGATGTGCAGAGTCATGAGTGATGTTCAAAGCAGCTGCTATGTCATCGATAGTGATTCGCCTATTCGCCAGAACCATCTCTCGAACTTGCTGAATGTTGTCATCTGTAGTGGAGGTTGATGGCCGTCCTGCTCCCTCTTCATGCGTTACACTTGTTCGACCACTTTTAAACTTCTCGAGCCACAAAAACACAGTTTTACGTGATAGTGCACTTCTCCCATATTGCGATGATAGCCTGCGATGGCTGTCTGACCCTTTGACACCCTCCAACCAGAGGAATCGGATCACTGCTCATTGTTCCCCTTTGATGCAAACTTCTAATGGAGCAGCTATGATGTATCTGCAACAGAAGGAAGAAAAATGGAGGAATTAAGATCAAGATCACACTTTCACAGCATTACCACAAAAATATAACAATAAAATATGCGAGGACAGAAGACAAAGTGCGCAATGTAAGAAAAGTTATGACAAAAGTGTAGATAATTTTTGACTCGTCCTCGTATTAAGAAAAACTATTAATAACTCTTACTATTTGCTTTCAAATTATAGTAAATAAAGGCTAAAACTTCAGCCTCGCAATAGTTCAAAAAATGAATACAATAGATAAACTTCATGGAAAAAATATTGCCGTTTAGTGTCATGAATGAAACACGCCTGTCAACACTGCTTTACTATGTAAAATCGTCGTTAGAACCCAATGTAGCAGCTACGCTACAAACAAAAAAGTAATAACGCGAAAAGTCTATTTCTGTCAAATTACACCAAAATCAATTTCTACATATTTTTCGTTTTGTATTTTCTTTACTTCATAATAAAAATGGCAAGTTTTGCAGAAAAATAATTCACTTACCTTCTTTTTTCTTCCCGAACCGGAGACGTGCTTCCGATACCACCCTCACAAAGTCGTCATTACCCTCCAACTGCACACTTTCTTGAAGAAACAATGACTGACGTGTTGCGTTGTGTGTTGCAAAGGCACTACAAGTGGCCATTCGTACAACCAAAGCTTGGGTCTGTCATAAAAAATAAAATCCATATGTAGCATAAGTGCTACAAATGGTAGATAGAGGTTAAGGAAGCTCCATGAAGTGATGACAGGAACCTACATTACCAATGAAGGGTACAGGGGAAAAACACGCTAACACACATTTCGTAAATTTTTCAGGAGAGCGGTTTTAAAGCCTAGAGAAAGCGGGTTGTTCCTAATGTGGGATTTTTTTTTTTTTTTTTTTTTTTTAGAAAAATGGGATCAAGCTGTTACTTTCGCAGTGTTGTTATACTATTGGTAAGATGCGCCTTTAGCTGTCTGAAGAGACATTTCAAAATTATGTAATTTTTACTTGGCGTGTTTTTCCCCTTGCACCCTTCAAATGGATCCCAAAGTAAAGTCCGAATAGCAAAATTTTTGTTCACGAGTTTTCACGTTGAGAATGGCCGGAAACAAGAAAATATGTTGTTGTCATTATTACTCAACGCTGTTATGGAGTACTGTATAAGGAAAATCAAAGTAAGGTAATCTTAGAACTGTAAGAGAATTGGAAAAAGAAACTAAAAGATTTCAAAGACCTTATGAAGTTTATGTTCGTTCAAAACTGGGATATGCAACTTATATTTGAAATTCGCTCTTTAAAAGTAATATTGCCAAACAAGAAAAGATTTAATAAAAAAAATATTCAAGGCATCTAACGTACAAAGAACACACACATATACCCACAGCCAGATAGCAGTGCCTCTCTAAATACTAATTTTGGTATCATGAGTTTACAACAAAGAAGAACTCTATTTGACATGGTATTCTTTTATAAAATATTGAATGGTAAAGTTGACTGTAACGAGCTTCTTTCATCTTTCTTTATTCATGTTCCACCTCGAAGCACACGACCAGATAACTTTGGTATATTTTATTCCAGAAAACCAAGGACTATTATACTCCAGAAAAAGTCGACAACATGAGAAGGAGTGACACCTACAGTAGTATATGTAAAAAGTTAAACAAATTGAGTTAAATTGTAAGATAGAAACTTAAAAAAATTATATGTGGTAAGAGGAATTTATAGTAATGTATAGTATCTGTACAAAATAGTGTAAACAATGTATGAACACTGTAAATGGGTTCTAATCTGTTGTGTTCAATCTAATAATGAAATGAAATAAAATCTTACGTCCCACAGTTATGCCGACTAGGCTAAAGCAGACGTTGATGATCATCAATGAATAAAATGGTGAAATAAAGAAAGTGGGAGGAAACAATAGAGCCCCGAGACACCTCACCCACACGGTATTTGTTCGAAACATAGCTCACTTGGCGCGAGCTGAGATCGAACTCAGAACCGCATGTGCCACAAGTGAACTCTCTACCACCCCTCAAATGCAATAAAATAAATAAATAAATACGCAACAGGGGACTAATACTCAATAATATTCACCAGATTTATTTTGGTGATGTAAACATAATAGGGGATGATAATAAAACGATAGAAGAAAATGCAGAGGTGTTATTAAACTCCTGCAGGAACATGGGTTTAGAATTGATTACAGAGAAAATTGAATAGATGGAAGTTCATAAGCATCATAACATTTCAAATTATGGATGTGTTAAAATATCAAATAAGGCTTTCGGCAAAGGGGATACTTTCAAATATCTAGGATCAACATCAACATCAACAGTCCTAAATCATATTCAGGATCAAATTCAATGTAGATTAAGACAGAAAATTCGTGTTTATTTTTTAGTCCAAAATCTTTTTGTCATCGCGAATTCTGTCGAGGAATTTGAAGCTTAAAATATATAAAATGATAATCATGCCTGTTGTTCTGTATGGTTACGAAACGTGGTCGCTTACTCTGAGGGAAGAATGTAGACTCAAATTATTTAAGATCAGGATCCTATGACGAATATTCGAACCTAGAGGAACGGGAATGGGGAATGGCGGAAATTTCATAACGAGGAACTACATAAATTATACGATTTACACATTGTTAATGTCATCAAGACTAGGAGGCATAGGTGGGCAGGTAAGGAGGTGTAGCCAGGATGGACGAAAGTACAAACGATTTCAAAGTCTTAACTGGAAGACCTACTACGAAACGACCATTAGGAAGACCTAGGCGCAGGTGGAAGGATAATATTAAGATGAATCTCGTTCATTAATTTAGCAAAGATTCATTCATAATCAGAGTTTTGCGTCATTCTTTTATTGTTTTTCTCATATTTTATTTATTCTTATGAATTAAAAAATATTTTTAAAGAGATTAAGATAGAATTATTCTAACACTAATGAAATACATTAACGACGTTGTATGGTGAATATTACTTTTTCGTCCTAATTAAATGCGAGATTATCAAAGATTATGAACCTATCTAAAAATCAAGTGATACGACGTATTAAGTGCACAAGGGAATCTTGTCTACTTTTGGTCACTTCAGACATACATATTTCATCTTTATGATCTCTATTTGAAGCTCGTTCTAACCTTGAAAGATTCATGTCCAAATAATGTAATTAACTCTTATAACGTAAAAATACTTTGTACACTACGTATTTTTCATATAACGCGCAACTTTGGTCATTGGATTAGATTAGCCCCTGCTCTCAACGCCATATTTGATCTTGCTATTGTAAAATTCTGTGCACGAACTCAATGAACGTTCGCCACCGTCTCCGCACTTTGTGCCACAAGCTTTGTGACTTCACTCATGCAGAGACACTACGGACTGCTCTTGTCACTATAAAATACAAAGAAAAATGACAAATAAAATCTATTAATGTAAGGATTGTAATACATTTTATTTTGGGTAAGTATAATATTGTTTATGGGAAACATAAACAATATTTTGATAAACGTTAATTTTCAACTAGTCTATATTCATTAGAAGTAAACAGTTTTCTAGCATGTTGGTGAGAATACGTATTACGTGTTCAGCACCAGTATATGTGATTATAATGTCATTTTCAAATGCTCATTCGCAAACTAATATTCTAAGCTGCTGTGTTTACATAATTGATTTGGTGTTCTTTCTTTACGATGCGTGCTTCTAATTGGCTGCGATTTCGCCATGAATGCAAAGTAAAACTATAAATAAGCAAGTAATAAAATTATCAATTGGCAAGAAAAGCACTTTAATTTCCTCATGGCTCTCTTTTTTGTTGCATTCTAGAAAGTGTAGTACCCTTATGATGATAAAGAATGTGATAAAACCTTTCTCCAGGAAAATTAAAAGGAAATCAGAATAACTTCTATTTCACCGTTTATTCTTGGAACAGTTATAATCACTTTGTTAAGGTGTATGTTGCCCATCGTGCCTAGAGCCGATAGCTTGTCAGAGAATAAAGAATACTTGTGTGAATACATCACTTCTTCTCCAATCTTTAGAACACCAGGCAGAAAAAGAAAAGATTCATCTATTTGTTCGTTTAGTATATAGCCGATGTGCACTTTCTTCCAGGTTTGCGATCTCGAAATATTACCATAAACGACAAATAAGTAGCCGATATTTAACAATTTTATCCAATAGATGGATGGATAGATAGATATATTTAACTCTCTTAGGAAACAAACCATACAAGGTAGATAAAACAATTTTTTTACTGAATTCCTCAAGTAACAAGAGCAACCTAATACAAGGTGGTATCATGAAATGAGGTACACTGTGAATATCTTGGAAACGGATTATACAAAGATAGATGGTTGTCAAAAAAGTATTGGAAAGACTTTAATCCAGCAATGGATCAACAATTGTTGATAATTAGGGACCGGATTTTAAAGTTAAAAAATGTGGTAGGAAAAAGGAAACAATAGGTGCTGAAAACTCATTCAAAAAGATACAAAAATGTGCTAATTTGGTATCTTAATTAAGTGCTATAGTATACAGTTACGTAAACGTTCTTATTCATTACACCAGCAAATATTGCTAAAAACTTGGCTTTAAAGATTTGACATAAATTGCAAAATTGTTCTATTTACTCTCATGAGCTTATACAACATTCAACATTCTTGTAATAAAATTGTAGTTAACACCAACTCGGTATTTAAAAAAAAAATACTAATTTAGCAATATTTTCGCTTGAGAAACTGTTACATACTAGTGGGTTTTCAGAAACTGGTTATACTTGATCATGCACAACATTACTATGGTTTCGAATGTTAATTTCTGTCGCTTGGCGTTCATGTGATCCTTAAACGTTGCTCGACATCAATGGAAGCCAGTGGTGCATATCTTGTAAGCACATGAACAGGAAGTTCAGTTGATGTTGTAAAGGTTTGTAGGTCCGGATTGTTTCGCAAATTCAGTTCAAATTTGTCCCTAGCAAATCCGTCAAGTTTGTGTCTAAATTGACGGAATATTATGTGTAAACCAGATTGAAAATAAAACATTATTCTGTCCAAATTTAAAAAAAAATAGAGAAAAGGGACAATAAAGGTGCTAAAGGGTAAAATAAGTAAAAAAAGAGGGGAAATTTTATTAATTTAGCAGAAAAGGTTCAACATTCATGAAAAAGTTGCAATAAAGTGCCTTCATTTCAGTTCGTTTTATACCCGGAAATACATATTGTGAATTTTGTTTGTTTACCAACTACATTTTTAGAAAATGTGTTGGGCCTTAAATTACGCTCTCTATTGATAATGGTATGTATGCATTACAAATATAAATAACTCTCACAACTACACTCATGTCATCTTAGTTCTCGTACGTGATATCTGAGCATTTGAGATTAAGAAATAAACGCTTATAATTTGTTCTAAGAAATCACGTGTTTAAACCTATAGCTGTGAGAATTTCTAAAATCTAAGATAGATAACCTAAACTTAACTGTTCCTTTGTTTAACTGGGTAAAATTTACTGTTACGTCAGGGAATAACAAACGGTTCTGTAAGCTGCAAATATTTTAGCAACCGGTTCTAGCAAACCGGCTGAATAGCACCACTGATTATACCTTCATTATTTTTTTTTTTAATATAGCATGACTGTGAACACTAGTGTTACATAGCTTCAGTACATTATAAAGAGGAAGAAAAGCACCTCAAATTCTAACAAATTTCGAAAGAATTATAATAACAATAGGTCAGGATCATCAAATACTTTCAACGATGCTTCTGACATTAACTTGGCGACATGCAGAAACTTATTACACCCAGTCCACTTTTATCAAACTACAGGGTCATACACATCGGAATACGCTGTGAGGTTTCTTGGCTAGACTCGTTCAATGAGAGGTTTAACGTTAACTGTATTAACAGAACATCCGAACATCTATTTATGTGTGTACAGTTTTCCCGGTATCGTATTGTGTTATTTCAAGAATTTTATGCAGATTCTTCATTAATAAACATTTTAGAGATTGGTTCCAAATTGACTGACAATTTGAGACAAAACAAGATATACAGGTATATTACATTGAAGTAAAGATACGGAACTACGACGTCTTTAACAATGCATGTTATTCGTTACTGATATAATTGCACTATGTAAATAGTGCCACTCTTTAAATTAGTTTCTGAAATCTTATACTTATGAATTTCCAGCTTATATACAAGAATTATCCTAAAACTTTAATGATATTTTATTATTTTTTTCATTCTTTAACACTTGAAAAGAGAGTTATTTATTTTAGCGGATATAATTCCATTTCGACAGCCAACATCGTTTAAGTTGTAATAAATGCACTTTATCAAATTATATGAAACCAATTGAATATCTGCAGTACAAAATGTAACCGAAATGCCATAGACATGAATTCAAGATCGCCTGTATTAAAGTAATATTGTTTAAACTCTAGAATTGTTATAAAAAGGATCCTGAAACTAGTGCCAAATATGCCCCTTAGAATAAAAGGAAGCATTCTCTTGCTAACCTAATATCTTGGGCTACTTATTCCCCCCTCTTGATTTTCTTTAATTCAAACATTTACTTTTGTTTATGATTAAACGATGTAAATATTCCTTTATTATAATAACTAAAGTCCCTTTATGTTGATATTCGTGCAACTTAATCTGGAACACCAATTTTCTTTATCAGCTTCTCTTAATTTTGGTGTTACTGACGACAGCCGACTTGAATCACAACTAACAACGGTCGAAAGTATGATAGGAGAAACCAAAGAATGTAACAACTAAGAAAAAGAAACAGAAGAGTAGAATGGACGAAAGAAAGAACGCAGTTCTTACATGGAATGAAATTTGACAAATACAGTAATATTTCTGAACAAAGAGCAATAAAATGGAAAGTCAATGAAATTCATATAAATGATAAGAAGAATATTTTTTTTACGTAGAATGTGAAAACCTTACAAATTTATTTCGGGAAGAGGGGCTTGAGCCCGATACCTCCCTATATACGTCACTGGTTGTAATACATCTGTTGTTTTTGTTGTTTAGTTTATATGTAAATATTATCTAACATTTTATTTATTATAGGGCAGAGTTCATGGTCTTTACTGATATAAATGACATATGCTTAAAATAAGATTACAGAAAGATTCGTTGTTTCTGCGTAGACGCGGTAATAGAAAGAGAAACATGTTTAGTTTTCTAAACAAAAATTACTAAATGAAGCTACTTTCGTTAGCGAATATATAAAAATGGGTTCGTTACAATATAATGATGTACATTCTGGAAGATGTTGAAAGACCTCTGGAATTTCATAACAAGAACATTAGACTTGATTATCGTTTCCTTCTTGGGCTTATGAAGTATGCAAACATTAAAGATTCCAAATATAACCAAAGAATTTCTTGTTATCGTATAATGAAACAAAAATTTGGGAGAAAGATAAGAATATTGAAAGGAATATCAACATACAGTGAATTGATATTGATCGCTGTTTCTAGAGAAAAAGAAGAAATCATAAGAATAGGAAAACTGATGTTGAAATATGTTATAATACAAGTTTTGTTTTGTTCTTGCTTTCTTAAATAATAAACAAACGAGTTTAATCTCACGTGTGTGAACTACTGTAGAGTTCCGAACTATTGGAATGCAATATTGAAACTGAAAATAATAAATAATTAACTCCCGGTTGCAACAAAGTATTGTAAAGTTCTGCTGATGCTGGTAGAAGGTAGAGCAATTACACGTGGTAATCGGTTTCTCCCGCAACCAATTTTATTACAAAACTCTCAGATACAAGAATATGATACAATTTCACTAAAATAAGTATAAAAGCTCTCTAATGATTAAGATAAGTAGGTATTCCAAGAAGAGATGGCCAAGGGAAGGATTCCTCATAAATCTGCAGGACGAGTGATGTGGGGTAGGATTGTCAATGCTCCGCTGCAAGCAAACAGAGGTTATAGTTTCACAGCAAACTAGACGGGAAAGAAGAACCACAGAGCTCCGCTGCAAGCTACATGGTCTTGTGGTAAGTACTTTTCTTAAAGCTTTACTGCAATTTATGAGAGGGATTAAGCTTCTAAAAGAGCTCCACAGCAAGCTAAGTGGGAAAGAGGCGTCAAAACTCATCTGGAAGTTAGGAAACTTAAGTTAGGTTAAGGTTCTCTGAAAGCTCCACTGCAAGCAAGGACAGGGTATTTGACCAGCCAAAGTCTGACTGATGTCCGTTACGTTGATCTTCTGAATTTTATAGCTGCTGTTTTGTGACGGTGGCGCTGGCGTTCCTTCTCCATCACGTGATCAATGGTGGCGCTGATGTTCTGTCGTCCGCTTCTCATAGCGGCAGCGGCATTGTTTTAAATACATTGTTTACAAATACTCGTCGAACCATGGTGGGGTATTATAATATTGATCTAAAAGATAAAACCTGATCCATATTAAAACAATTTCTCACTATTTATTATAATTGTTACTATACAAAAATCAATATTGACACTTCTACTATTTCTCTACTATTTCTACTACTACTAAGTTCTACTATTTCTTACTACTTTCGACTTGAGTAGAATAAAAAATCTATTTGTTATATATTACATTCTGTAATGGTTTGTTAACATGTATATAATATGGAAATAGGGAGAAATAAAAATATGTAGATGTCACGAAATTAGCTAGACGATAAAAAAAATGGAACTAAGTTTCTTTTAATTTTCCGTCTCAAGTTTTATGCTTCATTTATCAAGCAGTAATCAAACTGGTCAGAATTAAATTAATCAAATTCAAAATGAAATGAAATGAAATGAGTGAGAACTATCCTGATAATGAGTATTCGTGTTAAAGTGAAAACTTGAGTTTTCACGAGTGTGTATTGAAAGCATGTTGTGAAGTATGTCGATGGCAATATATCTTAAATTGCTGAATTATTTCTATACATATTAATTATTACAATTTACAGTCTCAATTGTTGTTCAACGAATATGATCTCTCTATTAATAAAGGTATATTTAGTCAAAGAGAGCTTTTTAGCTTCAATCTTTCTATCAAATTCTTAGGCAATTCTTTTTATTAAAATAAAAAAAAACTTGCCGTGGGGTAAAAGTATGAAATTCAGATTATGCATTCAACTATTAATCTTTGATGTTGCATTATCTATCTATCTACCCCATCACGAAGTCGTCGCGATCGGAAAGAGAGATTGCCACAGTCGACGGTGGCGGGCCGCCGGAGGCAGCCGGCACCCGTCCGCAGCAGCACGACGATCTACTTGTTCAAAGTTGCCGACCTTTTGCCGAGCCAGCAAGCGGTCGAAAATCGTAAAATAAAATGCCCTTTGCCGACTCTTTGCCGACTGCTGCCGAGCGTCAGAGTCGGTAAAACAGTCGGAAAGGCCTCTTTCCGACCCTCTGCCGACTCCTTATGCCGGCCTCTTTTCGATGACGGCGCCTGTGCATTTAATGCTCATTTCCGGCTGTTTGCCGACTGCTCGGCAAGGCAACTGTTCGTCGCGGTCGAAAATCGCGCTGAAAGACTCCAGCGTCCGGTGTCGGCAATCCGACCGAGGCATCTAGTCGGTATGGACAAATTGTCCGACTGTGGGCTTCAGAATCCTGATGGGGATATCTATCTATCTATCTTCGAACTTTCACCTCTGGTGCATGATGTCCTTGGTTCGATTGCAGCTTGCGCCAAGTGCGCTTTGTGGTGGACAAACACCGTAAGCGTAGGTTTCCTCGAGGCTCTACCGTTTCCTCTCACTTTCTTCAATACACCATTGCATTCATTTCTTATCATCACCATCCCCTTAACCGACACGGAATAATCGTAAATGGGACGTAAAGCTCAAAGATTTTGCTTCATTGAACCACCGTCACCCAATAGTAAATCAGATGTAATATATTGTTTGGATATAGCATTTACATAAAGGAGAACTATTTGTGGCTTCTTATTATCGTTTTCACTTTACGGGAATCAGTATTACAACCGGAAGTAATAATAGAATCCTACCATTTCCGGCTGGAATAGAGAAGTAAAGTCGGAGAAGGAATAGATGAAATAAAAATAAAGTTAAACTTATTTTAGGAATTCGAATCCACATGAGAAAGCCATTACCTGCTGACTTTTACGATTCTTGCTCTTAGAGATCAATATTGGAAAAGAGAAGTAGCAGCAAATTAGTGCCATTTCTGATCTTGGTAGAAAGATAGGGTGGAGACAGGCAAATAAAGTAAATCTTTAACAGAAGACGTCGCATTCATATATTATTCTTAATCTCTGTTTCGTTAAATATTCCCATTCCAATATCTTCGCCGTAATCATTGCTACGTAATTGTGCTGACGGATAGCGTTTATTGAGGTTAGAGGCTGGTCCCCGAGTTCCCTTTAAATGTTGTTTGCAAAAGAGAGGGATACGGTATTGGGAAAGTGCAATTTATGTTAGCAGAGTTTAGTGTCTCTTTCAGCAGCAAAGGTGCATGGAACGTGGACATACAGCTTAACAGGGAATTCGAACCACATGAGCTGCTGCCGGTAATCGAACCTAACTCCCGAGACAAAGACACGTACGCTAACCATATGGCCACGAGGGAGCTCTGAATGCATATTAGTATCAAATCCATAGTTTTCAGTGTTGCTGAAATTGAATAGTGACTTTACTAATACTAGTCAATTTAAATATGTTTTATTTACGTGCCACTTTGGATCCCCAAATAGCATGTTTAAATGTAGAGATGCATGATTTTTCTATCTAAATAGCTTTCTTATAGTATATTCTATAGTTAGATAAGAATTCCATGACCTGAATGTGATATTTCGCTCTGAAATTCACCATCAAGATGGATGGAGCACATGTTTTACGAATTAAAGCTAACATGAAGAATGTAGTATTTGAGGGTAATTTTAGAGGCTATTTAACTTTAACTTTTGAGTTATCGACATCTTTTTTCTTCTCTAGTTTGTCATCCGTGTTTCATTTCTAAGAGCTTTTAGTACTCTAGCTTCTAGCGCAAAAGTTAAACTTGCCCGTTTTTCTATTTATCCGTCAAAGCGTACGTTTTTCAATATATCCGTCAAACCGTACTTCCACATTTCTGTTATACTGTAGCTGTGAAGTGATTTAGCAATAATTTTCCGGACACAACCTTGAATACCAATTTATACAAATAATCAGTAGCGGATTTAGAAAAGTACTTTAGGAGGGTTTTTTCTGATTGTTTCGTTTCCTAAAAAGTCCTAATTTTATTTGGGAAGTGCTTGAAGTTTATGAGTACAGGCATAACTAATATTTCGTTTCGTTTATATGTTTAGCAATAATCTTCCGGATACAACTTTAAAAATCATTTTATACTGAGAATCAGTGGCGGATTTAGAAAAGTATTTTGGGAAGGATTTCTTACTAATGTTTAGTTTTTTTAAACATTCGTAATTTTTATTTGACGGGAGCTTAAAGTTTATGAGTAAAGGCATAAATAATAGATATTTCGTTTGTTACAGACATTCCGTAACTTTGGGGAACGGGCTTCAGTCCGAAAGACCGCCCCCCTAACCTTCGCAAAACCGTCACTGCTGGTAATTAGTAATAATAACGATTTAAAAACAATAAAAAAGGAAGTCGCCCAACTCACAGTACACGCACTATTTCTACATTCACAGATGGAATGAAGAAAAGCTTTGTCAGAATGGTTGAATGCTGGTTGAATCCCGGACTTCCCGATAGAAGCGCAAAAGCTAATCACTCAGTCATGTTTGTTGTGCAGTTGTATTTAGCTTAACTTAAATATATTCCGTAGTCTTTTTTTTGGGGGGGGGAGTTCCGTAATGATATGTTGAATCCCTCTTGTTAAAAATTCAGAAAACTTGAGGATTGGGTAAACTGTGATGGTGGTTCTATAAAACTTAACTGTAGAATTTCAAGAATATACAGAACCAAAAACTCTAGATGTGCAGCCTTTAAGTGTATCATATAAATCTAAGTATTTCTCTTATGTTTTATTTTAATTTTATTTTGTTTCAAAAAGAGGGTATGGAATATTTTGAAGTAAAAATACTACATACTATTTTGCTAGTTATTTGTGTATTCTTTAAAAAGTGTTTACTTTTAGGGTTGGCTGGTTTACACCAACTTTTTTTTTTTAATAACTGGTTTAAACCACAAAAATAAAAAGAATGAAAAATGCGAATCGTGTGAAATTCATGGTAACGTTTCCAGATATCAAACCACCTGCAATAGTTTTATTTCCCTTTCACCTTTTAATCAAGGTGTCCCATGTTCAATTCTCGGTCGAACCACAAACCTTCTTTCATGCGTAACCCAAGTAGCGGTTCGGATGTCAGTTTAAGCGAAAGTCTTCTCCTTGATAACCTTGGTATTTCGTAAGCCTAAATATACGAAACAAACCAAATTGTATATTTCTACATGCCAAAATGCGTGTTGTTTTATAAAGAAGCCAATATTGCTTAAATATATTGATAGAAATTAGCAAAATTTATCGATTGCCTACGTAGCTTCCAACATTAGCTTGGATTGGACTTTCAATGATATCTACGTACCGGTACTAAATTTGTAATTTAATGCCTCAGTTTTAGCGTACTGATTATGGTACGTTGACCTCTAAATTTTACATGCAAAGCAATAACAGGATTTTCCCGTTATTGTCTTACATTTCAAGTAATGACGGGATTTTCCCAATGGCTAGAGCGGGAGATTCTCAACTTAAGAAATTTACTGACCGCACTTCTTTAAGCTTATGGGAGTTCTTCCGGCATAACCCCGCTGTTGCATAATAACATCAAGGCGAAACAAACTTATTTCTGTGAATATGTAATATAAATACATAAAGCAAAAAATCTAAGTCAAAAAAGCCTGGTTTAAACCAAAAAAGCCTGGTTTAAACATCCCCCAAAAAACGGGTTTTTGGCATTTTCAAAAACAACCACGGTTCTTGCCAACTCTGCTTACTTTTGTATATAGGATGTTAAAAAATTCTTATTATATACATTGGTTAATCCTGTGGAATTGATAATGTAAATATGTTGAAGAAAAATTGTTTGAAATATTTTTTCGAAATTCATAGTTTATTTTCGATGTTTTATATTATTATGAGCATCAACCACTAATTAAATGATTTTTTGTGTTATAGAGAAGCGATACAAAGTCTGTTTTATCAATTTAAAGCAATATTTTGAAAAAAAATTCCTAAGCAAAAAAGCAAAGCAGAAAAAACCGAGTTTTTTTCATAAAAGCCGGGTTTTTTCCGAGCCCTTGCATCTCTATTTAAATGACGTATATTATTGTTGAATGCATGGGTATCGGCGTCGCTGAGATGAATAGTGACACTCCGTTCAAGTTCAACTTTAGCCCTCATCGTCATCGGAGAGGGAATAATCAATCTAAAATGACTTATATCAGTGTGAATTCATAGATTTTTGGAATTGCTAAGCTGATTGGTGACCGTCTCGATGACATTTAAGCCGAACATTAAACAGAAAAGGGACATCTGAATTGGCTCAGGAATTGACAGAGACAACGCCATAGGGATTGCTCTACCATATTCCCTTATTTCACTCAGTCTTTTACTTTCAAAGAAAAGCACAGTGGCTCAGTGGTAGGGTGTTTACCTTTGGTGCATGGGGTCTCTAGTTCTATCCCCGGCCAAGTAAGTTTGCGGTAAACAACATCGTGTCCCGTTTTCCCTTATTCCAGTTCTTTCCCCAAATCTAAATCCACAAATTCTTCCATCACTATTCACTTACCCTAATCATCCATTCCCCTTAGCCTAAAGGTCTAAACTGTGTGATGTTAAACTGAAAGATGTCATTTCGTTCCATTTTTTTTAAAATCTCAAATATGACGTATTGCATAAACATTATCCTCTCCTTGAGAGACTGGGTATTAAAGTTCAGAATAAAATGGGGCGAATTGCTTTCATAGAAACTTTAAAAACATGTAATAATAACGTACTATTTCAAATATTGATCTTGCGCATTATTTCATGCTAAATACGAAGACCTCAAGGGAAAAATCAAGAAATTAGCTTTATGCTGCCTCATGATATGCAAAAAATCTATTTTCTTTATTTAACTCTTTCCGAAACTTGAGGGTGTATATCATTTACGTCGTACTGCCAAGTTAAGAATACTTGGTGTTTCGGATACATGTACTTGCGACACCCGTGAAAAAAATTATTTAAACTTCTCACAGATAAAAATTCTTGAGAAAGGAAAATTTCAAGAGGAACTTAATAGTAAAGCAAAAGAAAATGTAGGATAAAGTTTAAAACTTATGTTCCTTGGTCATGTTGTGTTGAACCTTGTGGTGTAAACTTTGAAAAAAATATAAGTTGTTTCGGATTTCCTTTAAGAAGTCAGCGTGCTTCCGGTGTTCTATGTCCTTGAAGTTTACGGAAGTTTGTCGGTAATCTAAGTTGGCTTCGTGGGTGAGAAACGTCCCCCATCCTCGGATTTTTGAAGCAGTTTCAGTAGAATGTTACTACCTCAGTCTTTCGGCATTGTGCTTTACTTTCCCGAAGAATTATAAACAAAAAAAATTCTTTCTTGCGTTGTTTAAATGTCTTTCATATTAATTGACAAACTACAGATTGCGTATAGTCAAGATAAACGTAGTGGCGTACTTAAGGTTTTATCAGGTAGGGTTCAAACAACCCACGCTCATTTCGATTTACCTGGTTTGCATACTCGGTCGAATAAGTCCAAAGCTTTGTCAGACAAAACATTCTAAGTAAGTTTTTTTTTCTCATTTACACTAGGCAAATGACTAGATGATACCTACCATATAGATCTTAAGCCTCTTTCTTCCTTCCCCAGTCCTTTCTTCCTTTTCTTTCCTTTAATAGTGTGATCACCGACGTCATCATTTCTCATGTGACCGGTTACCATGGTCATAGATACTGAAAGCCCAAAAATCTAATTCCTAATCATATCGATTTAATATAAACATAATATTTGTTTTCATGTCTTAATATGCAATTTTTAATTTTCTTTTGCATTACATATTGTGGAAGCGAGATTCAAATCTAGAAAATTCCTTTAATTTGGCGACACTGGATACATGTATTTGTTTATAAGGATTTTATGTCAGTAAGGAAGTCTCTCTGTCATATTTATTATGCAACTATTTCTACAAAATGAGTCTGTGTTAACAGAGGAGGAAGAGAGTAGATTAACATAGACCATTAATGTTTGTATGTTTGAAGCGGAAACATAAAATACAGCACTGCTTCCGCTCTCATAACACTTGTATGCCAGAGAAGAGACAAAAGTCAGTAGAATTTGCTATTATATGTGGATATATCTACAGTACTGTTATGCTTTGATAGGGCGGATGCAATATGTAACATTTATCACATAAAACTCACATATCTTCAAAATAATAGAACAACCAAAGCAGCGGATAGCCGATATTATATTATACAACCACTAACACCTGAAATGTAACTCTTACTTAGTAGCAACATAAATTAGGGCTATTATTTGCATTACCTTTAGTATTCATAGCTGCTTTATTATATTTTTTGTTAATGCTTATATTTCTGGGACGTATTATTTTCCATAAAAAGCTGGCTTTTCGGGATGGAGGAATAAAATTTCGCTCTTTGACATTTTATGACTTTATTTCCCAAATATCAATGGAATGAAATGAAATGAAATCTTTGAGTTTTACGCCCCACGGTTATGCCGGCTAGCTAAAGGAGACGGTGATTATGAGAAATGAATGAAATGGTGGAATGAACAAAGTGGGAGGAAACGGGAGAACCCCGGGAAAACCCACGCACACGGTGTTTGTCCACCACAAAGTTCACTTGGTGGGAGCAGGGTTTGAACCCAGGACCCCGTGCACCAAAGGTGAACGCTCTACCACTGAGCCACCGCGGCCCCTTCCCAAATATCACTTTTGTTTTCCTGTAGTGAATTCTACAATTGAAAAGTGCATTTGCAATATTCATTGTTCATGAGTTCTATGACAGTCTGTGATTTTTGAACTGGCATTTTAATGTTGGGTCAAGAGTGTGTGTGTGCGTGAGTGGGTGGGTGCGTGGGTGTGTGGGGGTGTTATGCAACACAAATACCAGAACGGCCATGTTGGTTGCCTAACGACCTACAACGTTCAAATTGGCAGACAAGAAGAAAAGTATAACAAACCAAGAAACAAATACAAACCCATTTTTGTTTTGGTATAGAATTTCCGTTTCGGTTACATATTATTGTAACTTTCAGATGTTCTATTAAAACCTAATACAAGATCAGTTTGATATGGTGTTAGTTTCATGGTAATTAAACGTACATTATTTACATAATTTATTGCTTCTTTAGTGTCAACAGTTTTGAAATGAGAATTTGGGTATAGCATCTTAACCACTCGAATCTTTGTGACCGCAATAAATGATGAATATATTTTAGAGTGATGACTTGTTGATTTGACATGGAATGTTCCTCTATCTATCTGACTTGACCATCTCATATTCTTCGTAAAAATTGGTGCACAGCTTTATTAGAGGGGAAGATGAAAAAAATCCCAAATATTACCTTTCTCCTTCTGAAAGTAACCCATACAGGGTGTTCAAAATTTAAAGAAAAAGGAGTTTCTCTTCGTTACACTGATTAACAAAAATTGTCATAAAATGGTTAATATGTGCACTAAAGACATGGAACAAACACCATTGAAAGCTTAAAGATTGCTCTGCAAATTGTATCATATCAGAAAAGCCTGTACAATAAATAATAATACTTCAAAAATTCAAAGTAAAATTTTAATTTTGAATTTTGCACAGAAGTTTTCCTGTGAATTTGTTCCAAATTGTCCAGATTGTAGTCTTATATGTGTACTAAAACACCACAAAGTTCCATTTTGGGCACTCAATGGGATTCGATTCAAAATTCAACATAAACTAAACATTGCAAGATATTGACCATTTGAATATTTGGGTTCAGATCGATAACCATTTGCCTGTAGCTATTTACCTGCTGAAGTAAAGGAATTTATATTCATTTTCATTTGTTTCTTGATGTATTCGTTTGAATTTACACAATTATTCACCTTGCGAGTTATTTAGAGAGGTATTACTTTCCCGAACAATACTCAATACATTTCATTATTTTTGTTAGTCAGTATGGATGTTTCTAACTTTATATTGCCAATATTGATAAATGTTATTTTCATTCCGTTGTTTCATGATTGCTGTTACAAATATGTAGAAGTGCATCGTTGAAACAGGAAAAAGAACTCTTTTATGAAAGGGAGGGATGTGTTTCCCTCCCCTTCACGCTATTTGTATCTATCAAATGTGTTATGAAACACTGTGGCACTGTTCACAATCACTTCACACGCTCTCAGCACAAACAAGTAGTCAATAATTTTTTTTCCTATTTCAATATACTTGAATATATAGCCTCCGACATAAAATTATTTTGCTCCAAAAACGTTACTAATTCAACTGTAATTTATGCGTAAACTCTAAATGGCAATTTGTTCCACTAAACCTATCTACTACATTTCCAGAACACTGTTTGCTAATATTAATTTTTCATTGATTTTTTTTTTTTTTTTTTTTTTGTTACAGCCTATTATTCCAATAGCTCTACATACAAAGTGTTCGAAATGTGTAGAAAACCTATTGTATCCACCGATTTACCTTTTTTCTTTCCCATCAAGTTACTGATTTTCCTTGATTATTGAATTTCTCCTGACTCTTTCCTTTAGAATGCAATTATTATTAAACTCTTTTACTTTCGTGGTTATATTTCTTTCTTTATTTAACCATGGGTTTACAAGTTGCTTCACCGGTTATTTTATATCGTCTCTTTCATGTACTATTTACTGATCAATATATATTTCTTCTATGATTGGATATGATGTTTCAGCATCGCACAACCAGTAAATTTTCAAACGGTGCTTACTTGGAATGTAAATACGATAACAACATCTTCCACGTGTAAGTTTCAGCTACTTGTCTACAGTCTGAGGTCTATGGTTGATCTAAGTGCTTTATTATGCTTTATTCATAGCAGCATTATTAGGTATGGAAGGTAATCATAAAGGTAAATGTACAACATAATAACATACATAGCTATTATGGATAGCAGAAAATGAACAAAGACCGACAAACTTATAACTGAGGAACACTATTTAAACAACATATACGATAAATATGATCACTAAAAAAGAAAATTAACTAATTGTAACTTAATATTATGAAATTATATTTATTAATGGAAATGAAGTATGGGATAAAAAGAGACAAATAAAAGAAAGAAAAAATAAAGAAACAATAATGGAAATAAAGTACAATTATATATAAAAGAAAAGGAAATACATGATAACTACTAAATACACAAAACAATAATAGAAATTCAAAATATTGCATAAGATGTTAACTAGAATAACAATATATGAAATACATGAACAGAAGCTTTTGTAGTTATGGATCATATATGTAATTTACATTAACAACAAATTTAGGAAAATATCATATAGCATGACAGTTATTTACAATGAGCTATAAACTGTTCCCAGTAATGCTGTGTCACCTGTATCTTAAATATACACTCACTACAACATTTTTTAAGTTTATCTGGGAGATCGTTATACGTTTTGAGTAGACTGTATTTGACACTCGTTGTTCCATAGTTAGTTGAGTTCAATCTTCTAATATGTAATGCATTTCTACGTCTAGTATTGTATTCATGAATATCATTATTTTTTTAAGCTTGAGATTAATATGTACCTGGTAATTTATAATTTTGTAGATTAAAATACTTGTTTGAACATTTGTAATTAAATTTGTTGGTAATATTCCTGATGTAATGTGGAAACTTTTGCTGTAATATCTGGGAGGTAATCCATACATTGAATTTATTGCTTTCTTTTGGAGAATTGCTAATCTCTTTATATCTGATTGCCTACCATTGTGCCAGATTACCGATAGGTAAGATAGGTGGGATTGTATGAGTGAATAGTATACTGCTCTAACACTTGAATTTGGTACGATATTACGTAAACGACTGAGAATTCCCAGAAATGGCGATATCTTCTGTGTTAACATTAATATATGTTTATCTCATTTCATATTTTCATCCAGTACCAGACCTAAGTATTTTACAGTACGTGCTCTGAGTATAGTCAATTCATCTACCTGTAGTTTGCCAAGGATCCGGTTTTAAATGAAGGCTTATGAAACACTAGAAACATTGTTTTGGAGGGATTCAGCACTAATTTGTTTTCACAAAGCCAGCGATTTAAAATGTTTAAATCGTATTTTATATTACACAATAGTTCTTGGACAGTTTTTTCAACATAAAGTATTGTTTTACATCTGCAAATAAAGCAACTTTACCTTTGAGGTTTAACTCTTTTATGTAATTTATATAAATCAAAAATAATAGTGGACCTAAAACTGACCCTTGTGGCATACCATGAAGAACTGGTAATGCAATGCTCTCTTGACCATTAACATACACATATTATGTCCTATTGTTCAGGTAACTTATAAACAATTTCAGAGTCACTCCTCTTATTCCAGTTGTTTTTTTTTTAATTTTTTAAGCAAGATTGCATGATCAACTGTATCGAAGGCCTTTTCTAAGTCAATAAATAACCCTGCTGCTAGTTTATTGTTGTCTAAAGCCTCTTCTACTTCAATTACTAAATCAGCAGTTGCATTTAATGTACTGCATTTTTCCTGAATCCATATTGGTGTTTTTAAAAGAAGTTAAATGATTCCAGATACCTAATTACCTTATTGTATATACACTTTTCTATTATTTTTTACATACAGTTTAGAATGGTAATAGGTCTGTAGTTACCTGGTTGTAATTTATCACCCCCTTTAAAAACTGGTACAACTTTAGCTACTTTACACAAAGTCGGAAATGAACCAAGCTCAAAAGAAAGATTTATGAAATCAGCTAAACAGTACTTTAATGTACTTTTACACTTTTAAAAGAAATTCGTTAGTAAGATTATCTTTTACCGTATTCCTTTTCATCTTTGTTAATTTGGCTTTATTGTTGTATTTGACCAGAAAAGAATAAGAACAGTTAATTATTAAACACTAATATGGATTCAGGAAAAATGCAGTACATTAAATGCAACTGCTGATTTACTAATTGAAGTAGAAGAGGCTTTAGACAACAATAAACTAGCAGCAGGGTTATTTATTGACTTAAAAAAGGCCTTCGATACAGTTGATCATGCAATCTTGTTTAAAAAATTAAAAAAAAAACAACTGGAATAAGAGGAGTGACTCTGAAATTGTTTAAACGTTACCTGAACAATAGAACATAATATGTGTATGTTAATGGTCAAGAGAGCATTGCATTACCAGTTCTTCATGGTATGCCACAAGGGCCAGTTTTAGGTCCACTATTATTTTTGATTTATATAAATTAAGAAGTTGTTAGTGTAATGAATGAAGTGTTCTGTCCAGAGGCTACTCTGGACATGATAGAGACACGGAGGAACTCAGTTAGCTCATTAAGAGTTATTGTGTGTATGTTGATGGTGCAACTTATGAAGAAGGATGAAGAGCTGTTTACCCAAGAATTGCCTCAAAATTTGGGTGATCAGGAGGCATTTGATATCTTTAAACCGCAAATAAGAATAAGAAGGAAGTACATAAGTGCAGTTTTGGCGGATTGTACGGTATATCTGATGTCATTACCTCAAACAAAATGGAATGCCTGGAGTCGAATCTTTTGATTGTAATAATGCAAGATGCGTGGAAAACTAATTCGTTTGTAAAGTTCCAGCATAGAACTATACAACTGAATTCTGTACGCTATGCGAAATGCATGGTTCAGAGTTTTTTCAGCTTTTCATAATAGAATTGTGAAATTGCCACGCATGCAGTGAGAGCAGGTCTCAGGAAAACTTTGAAAATGTTGACAACAGAGTTTACTCGTAGCCCTCATGTTGTACCTGTAAGCCGTTTCAACAGTTTAAGATAAGTGGTAGCAAGGACTCCGATTTCTCTGTAAATTTGGGTGGGTGGGGGGCATTCAGATGTAGAAGGTATATATATATGAGGATTTTAAGACAAATTGCATTAAATTTATGCCAAAAATTGTATATTCATAAATACAATAGGAGATGCTATATGAGCTTTGGGGGGAGGCGGCACCCCAGGATCGGCGCCCTTGAGTGGTGGCTTTCTGCATGATGGTCCGGAGGTGCGGGAGCCAAGTAGGGTAGTCCTCAAATACTAAATCTAGGTAAATGATTTGTTTTGCAGGCTGAATTCCCATATCATCAACGTTGACGTCTGAACGGTTTGAACGTGTTCTATTTAACCTCGACCAGCATAATATATTTACAAGAAACACAAGGATTCATTAGTAATGCGTAATAGACAAAGGATATATTGATTACGTGGGTGCTGCTTGGAGTAGCGTAGCAGTTACCTTTACTTGGCTGGAGAACAATACGATACTGTTGTAGGTTCGAATCCTACTTCGGATAAGGCTTTCTTAGTTATTCTCAAAGTTTCTGTATTCGTTGATGTTTCACGTGCTCTTTTCAGAAGCTATAACACGAGAACTGCTTAAGTCAGAGTCAGAGTGACGGAACCACGCAGGATCCCCGTTTAGGTTTAAAATGATGATAAGGGAAAGAAGGACATTTAGTTTCGGAGGAAAAAAGGTGCTACAGTATTGGTTGGTCTTCGATGTGAGGTTTTATACCTCGGTTTTGGCCTAATAGAATGGTTTTAATTATTTAATAGCCAACAGTTATGTTTATAAGAGTAAACTAAATGAAACGGGTGATTAAAAGTGAATTATTGTGAAATAACTTTTTTGTACTTTGGTATTCGGAATCAAACCCGGAACCACATACACCAAGGTACACTTACTAACCACTAGAAAAGTGGGAAGGATTCCTTGTGGGTTATGTGGTACACAGTACTGGTTATGTGATGTATGTAAGTTTCCTTGGGGCTCTGCTATTTTCTCCTACTCGGGGCTCTGCTAGTCATTAATCCTTAAGAAACTTTTACTAGTCATTCTTCTTCATTCTTACGAGTATATCCAAGAGACTCTCAACAAAAGGTTTGATCAATATATTTCAAATAAAATAAAATCTGCCATTAAACTCCTGAGGATCAGTTTCAAACAGTTCCAAACCATCACGGGGAAGGGTGGGTCGATTGTATTTGCGTTCAACTGAAACCAACTTGGGTACCAATCTTGGAGACACCTTAGGAAAGCCCAATTCGTTAACGAAATGTCTTATGCTTGTTCATGGGAAATACCCAAAGGCTCAGCTATCTCTCGGATTTTGATTCTGCGGTCATTCAATATCAAGTTACAAATATTATTGACATTTTCTGTAGTGGTCAATATTGAAGGCCTGCCACTGCGGGGGAAGGGGAGGTTTTCAGGGGAGTTCTGTCACGCTTAAATGTAGCTACCCATATTTTCCCCACGGAATAAGAGGGTGCGGAGTCTCCTAGTTGTCTCTACCATGTCCACATGAGTTTCCTGTGGTACTAAGCCCTTTTTATGCAGGTACTTAATGACTGCTCGATACTCGATTTCCCCATGTCCTAAATTTCCGTCACTTTCTCCAGCTTATCGCCTTATACAATGTGGAAATTGAATTTTGCACAGTGAGTACCAACGGATAGCTACGGAACTAATGTATACAAACAAAGAATAATTGCTTCCTTCCTAGTCAGGTCACGACCTTTCCAATCCTTCTTATTTATTTATTTATTTTAAAACTTGTAATCAAACTATAACAAAATATGTTATTAGTTTAAGGTTCCTCTTGAATGTATTTTAAGTTGCAAGGCGTTGAGGTAAGAGTAAGAATTGATGAAAATTTAAAAAATGGGGAGAGGAATGGTAGAATCACAAAAACACATAGAGACATGTTCGGACCATTAAAAGCTCATATGATTTAAGATCGCCACACACGTTCCGGAAATCCGGACAGAAATAACTGCACACTTATTCAGAATCAAATTTTGCTTCTATCAAATTGGTCTGAACACTTCAACAAGGAGAGGAAAACTTCCGCAGTTTTTGCCAACACACTTTCCAGAAATTTGGAGAGGGATAACTGCACAGTTATTTCTCTCTGGTTTTCCTAAATGTGTTTAGGTATGATTTTTTTCGATCGAATTTACAAATCTTCAAAGGAATAATTGTACGGTTATTCCTCTCTGGATTTCCGGAGTGTGTGTGGTAAACCATTACGTAAGAACAATATCGTATGAAACTTTACTTGTATTGTCCACTGTAGAAACGAACGGAGGTTCCGTATTATTTCTCTTGAGTTTCGAACTATATATATATATATAACTACGGCAAGTCTTCTAGAACTCTTACGTCCATCTGTCCGTTAGGCTGTCGCAGATATCAGAGTAAGAATGATAAATTGCTTTCTAATGTGGATTCAGCGACTTATGAGTCAATCTTATCTCAACTTTTATTCATCTATGCTTAAAATCAATTCAATTTTAACTCTGGTCGCCGTAGTGAAAAACGGTAAGATATAGCCAGTAGTTGTTTCTTGATACGGATTCACTACTGCAGGAATATATTCCACCTCCGACTCTTTTTTTCTATACTAAAGCAACCAAATGTGTTCAAAAAGGAACCGACTATTTGAAATAGAGAGCCGATCGCTAGTGGCAGTGTGCTTCGGCTACCGGCCATACCTAGTGGCATATTTACACAACAAGCTGATTCGTTTCGCTATGATGGTTAGTTCCCAGGACTACAGCCACTGAATTGAGCACATGCACAAACTGTTCGTTGGATTAACGACACAATGACAATAAAACAGCTTGAAGAACAAAGTATTCGTCCAAAATTTTGTGTAAAAATTGGCAATAAATTTACAGAGATATTTCAATTGCTTTCCAATTACTCAAGGTCTTCTCGTCCAAAAAAAAAAAAAAAAAAATAGTACATATGAGTCAGTCAAAAATCAAGGTGATGTTGGTTGTGATTTTCGATTGGAAACACATTGTCCATCATGTATCACGTGGTCAGATGAAAAAAACAAGACATTTTAGAACGATTGAGGGATGTTCTGCACAGGAAGACGCCTGAATTACGGGAAAACTAGACTTGGATGGTGCACCGTGCCAACGTGCCTACTCACGCTTCTCTTCTTATGTGCTGTTATCTGGTGAAACATCAAACTCGCGTTGCTCCCATCCACTTCAGCAGATGTTTTCCTCTTTCTTAAACTTAAAATCACTTTGAAAAAACGTCTTTTCCAAACCATAGCGCAGAATAAAGACACTGCGACATGAGACCAACGCACCATCCCAGAAAGTGCGTTCCAGGAGACTCTTCAAAAATGAAAGAAACGTTGGGAACTGTGTATTGTTAGTACAGGGACAACAGTGCTTAATATAGTGTACAGTGATCAATAAAGATATTATAGCAAAAGTTCAGTTTGTTTTTGAACGTACCTTATATATATCTTCAACCTGAGGACGCACCATGCCGTCGTGACAGAAACCCACGTTATATATATAGAGGCCCCTAGATATAGAGGTTAGCTGCGAATATACTGAATAAGCAGTCGCGGACAGCCGACTAGGAGTGGTCCTCCAGCTTGGGGGTTTGGGTAGAGCTAATAACCTCATGATGTAAAAAAAAGCACTTGTTCAGAAATATTCACAAAATCCTCGGACAAGGACTGATAACTTGGCACGACCTCAGCAAAAGAAGATGGGCATGAGATTTGGAACATGGAATATTAGGAGTCTTTATAGGGCAGGCGTGTTAAAATCCGTAACGAGTGAGTTAGAGAAATGCAGGATGGACGTAGTAGGAGTTCAGGAAGTTAGGTGGGAAGGAAATGGGTCTGAGAATTCCGGAAACTTTACATTCTTTTACGGGGAAGGAAATAAAAATCACCAGTTAGGAACAGGGTTTTTCGTTCATAAACGTATATTACCAGCAATTAAACGGGTTGAATTTGTTACTGATATACTTTCTTTTATTACTCTTAAGGGACGGTAGTGTGATATTATTGCTTTGTACATGCCCCAACTGAAGATAAGAATGACGATATAAAAGACAGTTTCTACGAAGAAGTGGGACGGATATTTGACCAACTCCCGCGATACGATATGAAAATTCTATTAGGGGATTTCAACGCGAAGGTAGGACGAGAGGATATTTTCAAACCGATTATAGGGAACGAAAGTCTGCATAAGGAAAGTAATGACAACGGTGTTAGACTCGTGAACTTTGCAACATCCAAAAACCTAATCGTGAAGAGTACAAAATTCCCACATCGCGACGTTCATAAATACACTTGGACATCATCAGACGGAAAAACACACAATCAAATTGATCACGTTTTAGTAGATAGAAGAAGGCAATCTAGCATAATTGATGTCCGGTCGTTTAGAGGGGCTGATTGTGACACTGACCACTACCTGGTAGCAGCGATAATACGAGAGAGGTTATCGTTGAATAAAGGTAATATTCATTGTCCGAAAACGGAGAGATTCAATTTAAAGAAATTAGAAGAGAGCCAGGTAAGAGAGAAATACCAGATTGAAGTTTCGAATAGATTCTCGGCTTTAAAAGATTCGGAGTGCACTAGTGTTGAGGATACCTGGATTGAAATTAGAGATAGCATTAAAATTTCAGCAAAAGAAAAATTGGGACACGCAGAAATACGTAGGAACAAACTATGGTTCGACCAGGAATGCATAAAACTAGCAGAGAAGAGAAAACAGGCAACATTACGCTGGCTACAAAATCCGAATGAAATAACTACACAAACTTTCGCAGATATCAGGCGGGATACTTCCAAAACTTTTAGAACAAAGAAACGCGATTTTCTGAAAGCTAAAATTAAGGAACTTGAAGATAATAGTAAAAATAAGAACGTCCGGGCCATGTATAAGGGAATCAACGAATTTAAGAAAGGCTACCAACATCGTGCTTATATATTAAAGAAATCTGACTGTACAGTTCTCACTGACACGGATAGCATCTTAAATAGATGGAAAGATTTCTTTGACGATTTGCTTAACACGCAACCAAAAACTAGTGTACGTGGAGAAAAGGTGATACACACCGCAGAACCGTATATTCCAGAACCCAACCGAATAGAAGTAGAAACCGCTATAAAGAAATTAAAGAAACACAAATCTCCGGGTGTAGATGAAATTCCGGCTGAGTTAATTTTAGCTGGAGGCGAAAAATTGTGGAACAAGATACACAAACTCATTCTCCTTATGTGGAACAAGGAAGAATTGCCTCAAGAGTGGAAAGAATCAATCATTGTTCCAATTCACAAGAAAGGCGACAAAACTGACTGTAATAATTATCGAGGCATTTCTCTGCTGTCAACATCCTATAAAATCCTTTCAAATATTCTGTTAGCAAGACTGACCCCATACGCAGATGAAATTATTGAAGATTATCAGTGCGGATTTAGACGAAATCGATCAACTATCGACCAAATATTTACCATTCGCCAAATACTCGAAAAAAAGTGGAATACAATACCCCGGTACATCAACTATGTATTGATTTTAGTAAGGCGTACGACTCGGTTAGGAGATAAACATTATACAACGTTCTTACAGAACTTGGAATACCGAGAAAGCTAATTAGATTAATTAAGATATGTTTAAGTGAATCCCAAAGTAAAGTCCGAGTAGGAAAATTTTTGTCCACGAGCTTTCACGTCGAAAATGGCCTGAAACAAGGAGATGCGTTGTCGCCATTATTATTTAACTTTGTTCTGGAATACGCTATAAAGAAAATCAGAGATAGCAACCAGGGCCTAGAGTTGAACGATATTCACCAGGTTATGTCATATGCTGATGATGTAAATTTAATAGGGGATGATAGGAGAACAATAGAAAGAAATGCTGAGATCTTATTAAACGCTTGCAGGGACATGGGTTTAGAAGTAAATGCAGAGAAAACTAAATACATGGAAGTGCGTCGGGACCGGAATACAGCAAATTACGGATGCGTTAAAATATTAAATAATACTTTTGATAAAGTGGATAGTTTCAAATATCTAGGATCAATATTAACAGGGGAAAATCATATTCACGAAGAAATTAAATGTCGACTAAAAGCAGGGAATTCGTGTTACTATTCGGTTCAAAATCTCTTGTTGTCGTTAATTCTGTCGAGGAATTTGAAGCTTAAGATATACAAAACGATAATTATGCCTGTTGTTCTGTATGGCTGCGAAGCATGGTCACTTACTCTGAGGGAAGAACATAGACTGAAAGTATTTGAGAACAAGATCCTGAGACGAATATTCGGACCCAAGAGGAACGGGAGTAGGGAATGGCGAGAACTTCATAACGAGGAACTACATAATTTATATGGTCTACCCAACATTGTTAGGGTCCTCAAGTCTAGGAGACTTAGGTGGGCGGGTCACGTAGCTAGAATGGAAGAAAGTAGAAACGCCCTCAAAGTCTTGACTGGAAGACCAATCGGAAAACGACCATTAGGAAGACCTAGGCGCAGATGGGAGGACAATATTAAGATGGATCTCGCAGAGATTAGAATCTAAAGTAGAAACTGGATACAGTTAGCTAAGGATAGAAGTCAGTGGAGAGCTTTTGTGAACGCGGCATTGAACCTCCGGGTTCCATAGGCCATAGAGTTATATATATATATATATATATATATATATATATATATATATATATATATATATATATATATATATATATACGGATCTCAAAATAGTTTACTTTCTTCTAGTTTATGATTTGTTGGACAATGAAGCAAGCTGAAACAAATGAAATGAAATCTTTTAGTTTTACGTCCCACGGTTATGCCGGTTAGGCTAAAGGAGACGGTGATGATGAGTAATGAATGAAATGATGGAATGAAGAAAATGGGAGGAAACGGGAGAACCACAAAGAAACCCACGCAGACGGTGTTTGTCCTCCACAAAGTTCACTTGGCGGGGGCTGGGATCGAACACGGGACCCCAAGCATCAGAGATGAACGCTCTACCACTGAGCCACCGCGGCCTACCACTGGAAATTCCTGTTTTACCTCCAAAATTTTTGTCAATTGTATTTTCTGCAAAGTGAGAGGCCATCCGCCTCCTGTGGTTTTTCTATCCACACTTTGACAATAAGAACATCTTCGGACACAAAATTGTGGACAACAACAGTTCCTTCCTCCAATGGACCGTGTACGCTTTTATCTCTCAATATAGCATCCCAAACAACTTGTTTAGATTTTGTCAAGCGGAATAAACACATTATAAACTTAAATTAGTTCCTTCAGGTCACAAATTGAATTACATTAACTACGAAAGTGACAACAACGGCTTCCAGCATTGTTCACAGGAAATTCTAAGTTTTGTATTTCGTATATTTCATAGTATAACATAATGTATTTAGTTATGTAACAAATTTTATTAATAGGTTATATCCTACCGAATAGTTCTGTAAAGTTGTGCTAAAGTTACTGAAGCAATCCCGGCCAACAAATATGACAAAGCAATTCTTTTATTACACGCTTGGACTAAGATGGTGTTGTGTAGCACTACTTTTCGCAAAGCTCCGCATTGATACAGGCGATGCTGCCATAGACAAGAAATGTGTATATATAGAGGTACGTATTTGTTTCGATAGTCTCTGTTTAAACTGGAGTTCTATAAGCCTTCACAATTGACTATCAATTACATTCGGGTTACGTTGACATCAGGGTCGCTGTTTCCCTTGACATCGCCACTAGAGGAGGGAGAAAGTGAATTGTTTCTCAGGCTCCATTGTGTACTTGTTTCTGTATAGGAGAAGCAAATAGCTGTGTGACTTGTAAACTGTAACAAGGAGTTCGATTTGTATGGTGCGATGTTTTCAGTGGCGGATCAGGAAGGTGACAATTAGGGAAAGCAAGAATCCAGACTATGAAAGATATATCACGAGCTTACTATAAACTTTCTAAAATATATAAATAATAGCTAAATTAGGCTGTAAATTTTAGGGAAAAGGGAAACTGCACCCCAGGGAAGCTCACCGCCGTTCGATAGAGGGGGGAATTTTAAGAGAAAATTTTCTTACTCCATATACGATACGAACGTGAAATTATAAATGAAGCATCAAACAGGTTCACTACATTACATGAACAAAACAGCACACAAAAGGGCAATAAAACAAAAGTGACTCGTCAGCTCATTTCAGTAAAAAAACGTCTACTATTCGGGGCTCTAGAAATAATTTATATTCATATGGCTTTGAGATTTGTCAATATTGCTCCCATAATTAATTTGTCATGAATGGAACGGGCCCAGGGTCGTAACTAACGGCCCCGTAAACTTTGCCGTGCGGGAGGGCCCACAAAGTGTAAGAGAAAGATGGAAAGAGGGGGCCCAAGAATTAGAAAAACAACTCCTCTAAGGAGCTCTAATGCGCGTATTAATGCTTCCTCCCCAGAAAAAATCTAACTTACGGCACTCGCTGAAATTATATTTGTCAATCTAGAAACAGGGTACCTAGGGCCCCACAGTCCTGGGTAGATCCGTCAGTGGATGTTTTCTCAATTGAAATTGAAATCTAGGATTGTGGTAGGTTACTACAACTTCCCGCTTTAGTAGAGAGATTAGAGTGAAGATGGAATATGTACTTGGACGGTTAATTGCAAACAACAAGAAACCGTTTTGATGTCTTTTACTGTTTTACTCTATAGCGATCAGCGTTAAAATTGGAATTGGTTCACTTCTGCCACTTCTGATTTAAACAGATAGTTAAGGAAGGAGATGATACCTATTCTTAAAAAACTAAATCGATTCCAAAAATTGCTTTTCGCTCTCTATTATCGCTTATGCTCTATGGAGGTCAGTATTGAAACCGGAAGTTATAGTGGGTTTCTATCACCTCTTTTTCCAATAGATGTTAAGGATAGAGAAAAATATATTCTTCGGACGCTTAGTCAATTGCAGGAAACGGCTTCTCGCTCTCTATTATCGCTTATGCTCTATGGAGGTCAGTATTGAAACCGGAAGTTATAGTGGGTTTCTATCACCTCTTTTTCCAATAGATGTTAAGGATAGAGAAAAATATATTCTTCGGACGCTTAGTCAATTGCAGGAAACGGCTTCTCGCTCTCTATTATCGCTTATGCTCTATGGAGGTCAGTATTGAAACCGGAAGTTATAGTGGGTTTCTATCACCTCTTTTTCCAATAGATGTTAAGGATAGAGAAAAATATATTCTTCGGACGCTTAGTCAATTGCAGGAAACGGCTTCTCGCTCTCTATTATCGCTTATGCTCTATGGAGGTCAGTATTGAAACCGGAAGTTATAGTGGGTTTCTATCACCTCTTTTTCCAATAGATGTTAAGGATAGAGAAAAATATATTCTTCGGACGCTTAGTCAATTGCAGGAAACGGCTTCTCGCTCTCTATTATCGCTTATGCTCTATGGAGGTCAGTATTGAAACCGGAAGTTATAGTGGGTTTCTATCACCTCTTTTTCCAATAGATGTTAAGGATAGAGAAAAATATATTCTTCGGACGCTTAGTCAATTGCAGGAAACGGCTTCTCGCTCTCTATTATCGCTTATGCTCTATGGAGGTCAGTATTGAAACCGGAAGTTATAGTGGGTTTCTATCACCTCTTTTTCCAATAGATGTTAAGGATAGAGAAAAATATATTCTTCGGACGCTTAGTCAATTGCAGGAAACGGCTTCTCGCTCTCTATTATCGCTTATGCTCTATGGAGGTCAGTATTGAAACCGGAAGTTATAGTGGGTTTCTATCACCTCTTTTTCCAATAGATGTTAAGGATAGAGAAAAATATATTCTTCGGACGCTTAGTCAATTGCAGGAAACGGCTTCTCGCTCTCTATTATCGCTTATGCTCTATGGAGGTCAGTATTGAAACCGGAAGTTATAGTGGGTTTCTATCACCTCTTTTTCCAATAGATGTTAAGGATAGAGAAAAATATATTCTTCGGACGCTTAGTCAATTGCAGGAAACGGCTTCTCGCTCTCTATTATCGCTTATGCTCTATGGAGGTCAGTATTGAAACCGGAAGTTATAGTGGGTTTCTATCACCTCTTTTTCCAATAGATGTTAAGGATAGAGAAAAATATATTCTTCGGACGCTTAGTCAATTGCAGGAAACGGCTTCTCGCTCTCTATTATCGCTTATGCTCTATGGAGGTCAGTATTGAAACCGGAAGTTATAGTGGGTTTCTATCACCTCTTTTTCCAATAGATGTTAAGGATAGAGAAAAATATATTCTTCGGACGCTTAGTCAATTGCAGGAAACGGCTTCTCGCTCTCTATTATCGCTTATGCTCTATGGAGGTCAGTATTGAAACCGGAAGTTATAGTGGGTTTCTATCACCTCTTTTTCCAATAGATGTTAAGGATAGAGAAAAATATATTCTTCGGACGCTTAGTCAATTGCAGGAAACGGCTTCTCGCTCTCTATTATCGCTTATGCTCTATGGAGGTCAGTATTGAAACCGGAAGTTATAGTGGGTTTCTATCACCTCTTTTTCCAATAGATGTTAAGGATAGAGAAAAATATATTCTTCGGACGCTTAGTCAATTGCAGGAAACGGCTTCTCGCTCTCTATTATCGCTTATGCTCTATGGAGGTCAGTATTGAAACCGGAAGTTATAGTGGGTTTCTATCACCTCTTTTTCCAATAGATGTTAAGGATAGAGAAAAATATATTCTTCGGACGCTTAGTCAATTGCAGGAAACGGCTTCTCGCTCTCTATTATCGCTTATGCTCTATGGAGGTCAGTATTGAAACCGGAAGTTATAGTGGGTTTCTATCACCTCTTTTTCCAATAGATGTTAAGGATAGAGAAAAATATATTCTTCGGACGCTTAGTCAATTGCAGGAAACGGCTTCTCGCTCTCTATTATCGCTTATGCTCTATGGAGGTCAGTATTGAAACCGGAAGTTATAGTGGGTTTCTATCACCTCTTTTTCCAATAGATGTTAAGGATAGAGAAAAATATATTCTTCGGACGCTTAGTCAATTGCAGGAAACGGCTTCTCGCTCTCTATTATCGCTTATGCTCTATGGAGGTCAGTATTGAAACCGGAAGTTATAGTGGGTTTCTATCACCTCTTTTTCCAATAGATGTTAAGGATAGAGAAAAATATATTCTTCGGACGCTTAGTCAATTGCAGGAAACGGCTTCTCGCTCTCTATTATCGCTTATGCTCTATGGAGGTCAGTATTGAAACCGGAAGTTATAGTGGGTTTCTATCACCTCTTTTTCCAATAGATGTTAAGGATAGAGAAAAATATATTCTTCGGACGCTTAGTCAATTGCAGGAAACGGCTTCTCGCTCTCTATTATCGCTTATGCTCTATGGAGGTCAGTATTGAAACCGGAAGTTATAGTGGGTTTCTATCACCTCTTTTTCCAATAGATGTTAAGGATAGAGAAAAATATATTCTTCGGACGCTTAGTCAATTGCAGGAAACGGCTTCTCGCTCTCTATTATCGCTTATGCTCTATGGAGGTCAGTATTGAAACCGGAAGTTATAGTGGGTTTCTATCACCTCTTTTTCCAATAGATGTTAAGGATAGAGAAAAATATATTCTTCGGACGCTTAGTCAATTGCAGGAAACGGCTTCTCGCTCTCTATTATCGCTTATGCTCTATGGAGGTCAGTATTGAAACCGGAAGTTATAGTGGGTTTCTATCACCTCTTTTTCCAATAGATGTTAAGGATAGAGAAAAATATATTCTTCGGACGCTTAGTCAATTGCAGGAAACGGCTTCTCGCTCTCTATTATCGCTTATGCTCTATGGAGGTCAGTATTGAAACCGGAAGTTATAGTGGGTTTCTATCACCTCTTTTTCCAATAGATGTTAAGGATAGAGAAAAATATATTCTTCGGACGCTTAGTCAATTGCAGGAAACGGCTTCTCGCTCTCTATTATCGCTTATGCTCTATGGAGGTCAGTATTGAAACCGGAAGTTATAGTGGGTTTCTATCACCTCTTTTTCCAATAGATGTTAAGGATAGAGAAAAATATATTCTTCGGACGCTTAGTCAATTGCAGGAAACGGCTTCTCGCTCTCTATTATCGCTTATGCTCTATGGAGGTCAGTATTGAAACCGGAAGTTATAGTGGGTTTCTATCACCTCTTTTTCCAATAGATGTTAAGGATAGAGAAAAATATATTCTTCGGACGCTTAGTCAATTGCAGGAAACGGCTTCTCGCTCTCTATTATCGCTTATGCTCTATGGAGGTCAGTATTGAAACCGGAAGTTATAGTGGGTTTCTATCACCTCTTTTTCCAATAGATGTTAAGGATAGAGAAAAATATATTCTTCGGACGCTTAGTCAATTGCAGGAAACGGCTTCTCGCTCTCTATTATCGCTTATGCTCTATGGAGGTCAGTATTGAAACCGGAAGTTATAGTGGGTTTCTATCACCTCTTTTTCCAATAGATGTTAAGGATAGAGAAAAATATATTCTTCGGACGCTTAGTCAATTGCAGGAAACGGCTTCTCGCTCTCTATTATCGCTTATGCTCTATGGAGGTCAGTATTGAAACCGGAAGTTATAGTGGGTTTCTATCACCTCTTTTTCCAATAGATGTTAAGGATAGAGAAAAATATATTCTTCGGACGCTTAGTCAATTGCAGGAAACGGCTTCTCGCTCTCTATTATCGCTTATGCTCTATGGAGGTCAGTATTGAAACCGGAAGTTATAGTGGGTTTCTATCACCTCTTTTTCCAATAGATGTTAAGGATAGAGAAAAATATATTCTTCGGACGCTTAGTCAATTGCAGGAAACGGCTTCTCGCTCTCTATTATCGCTTATGCTCTATGGAGGTCAGTATTGAAACCGGAAGTTATAGTGGGTTTCTATCACCTCTTTTTCCAATAGATGTTAAGGATAGAGAAAAATATATTCTTCGGACGCTTAGTCAATTGCAGGAAACGGCTTCTCGCTCTCTATTATCGCTTATGCTCTATGGAGGTCAGTATTGAAACCGGAAGTTATAGTGGGTTTCTATCACCTCTTTTTCCAATAGATGTTAAGGATAGAGAAAAATATATTCTTCGGACGCTTAGTCAATTGCAGGAAACGGCTTCTCGCTCTCTATTATCGCTTATGCTCTATGGAGGTCAGTATTGAAACCGGAAGTTATAGTGGGTTTCTATCACCTCTTTTTCCAATAGATGTTAAGGATAGAGAAAAATATATTCTTCGGACGCTTAGTCAATTGCAGGAAACGGCTTCTCGCTCTCTATTATCGCTTATGCTCTATGGAGGTCAGTATTGAAACCGGAAGTTATAGTGGGTTTCTATCACCTCTTTTTCCAATAGATGTTAAGGATAGAGAAAAATATATTCTTCGGACGCTTAGTCAATTGCAGGAAACGGCTTCTCGCTCTCTATTATCGCTTATGCTCTATGGAGGTCAGTATTGAAACCGGAAGTTATAGTGGGTTTCTATCACCTCTTTTTCCAATAGATGTTAAGGATAGAGAAAAATATATTCTTCGGACGCTTAGTCAATTGCAGGAAACGGCTTCTCGCTCTCTATTATCGCTTATGCTCTATGGAGGTCAGTATTGAAACCGGAAGTTATAGTGGGTTTCTATCACCTCTTTTTCCAATAGATGTTAAGGATAGAGAAAAATATATTCTTCGGACGCTTAGTCAATTGCAGGAAACGGCTTCTCGCTCTCTATTATCGCTTATGCTCTATGGAGGTCAGTATTGAAACCGGAAGTTATAGTGGGTTTCTATCACCTCTTTTTCCAATAGATGTTAAGGATAGAGAAAAATATATTCTTCGGACGCTTAGTCAATTGCAGGAAACGGCTTCTCGCTCTCTATTATCGCTTATGCTCTATGGAGGTCAGTATTGAAACCGGAAGTTATAGTGGGTTTCTATCACCTCTTTTTCCAATAGATGTTAAGGATAGAGAAAAATATATTCTTCGGACGCTTAGTCAATTGCAGGAAACGGCTTCTCGCTCTCTATTATCGCTTATGCTCTATGGAGGTCAGTATTGAAACCGGAAGTTATAGTGGGTTTCTATCACCTCTTTTTCCAATAGATGTTAAGGATAGAGAAAAATATATTCTTCGGACGCTTAGTCAATTGCAGGAAACGGCTTCTCGCTCTCTATTATCGCTTATGCTCTATGGAGGTCAGTATTGAAACCGGAAGTTATAGTGGGTTTCTATCACCTCTTTTTCCAATAGATGTTAAGGATAGAGAAAAATATATTCTTCGGACGCTTAGTCAATTGCAGGAAACGGCTTCTCGCTCTCTATTATCGCTTATGCTCTATGGAGGTCAGTATTGAAACCGGAAGTTATAGTGGGTTTCTATCACCTCTTTTTCCAATAGATGTTAAGGATAGAGAAAAATATATTCTTCGGACGCTTAGTCAATTGCAGGAAACGGCTTCTCGCTCTCTATTATCGCTTATGCTCTATGGAGGTCAGTATTGAAACCGGAAGTTATAGTGGGTTTCTATCACCTCTTTTTCCAATAGATGTTAAGGATAGAGAAAAATATATTCTTCGGACGCTTAGTCAATTGCAGGAAACGGCTTCTCGCTCTCTATTATCGCTTATGCTCTATGGAGGTCAGTATTGAAACCGGAAGTTATAGTGGGTTTCTATCACCTCTTTTTCCAATAGATGTTAAGGATAGAGAAAAATATATTCTTCGGACGCTTAGTCAATTGCAGGAAACGGCTTCTCGCTCTCTATTATCGCTTATGCTCTATGGAGGTCAGTATTGAAACCGGAAGTTATAGTGGGTTTCTATCACCTCTTTTTCCAATAGATGTTAAGGATAGAGAAAAATATATTCTTCGGACGCTTAGTCAATTGCAGGAAACGGCTTCTCGCTCTCTATTATCGCTTATGCTCTATGGAGGTCAGTATTGAAACCGGAAGTTATAGTGGGTTTCTATCACCTCTTTTTCCAATAGATGTTAAGGATAGAGAAAAATATATTCTTCGGACGCTTAGTCAATTGCAGGAAACGGCTTCTCGCTCTCTATTATCGCTTATGCTCTATGGAGGTCAGTATTGAAACCGGAAGTTATAGTGGGTTTCTATCACCTCTTTTTCCAATAGATGTTAAGGATAGAGAAAAATATATTCTTCGGACGCTTAGTCAATTGCAGGAAACGGCTTCTCGCTCTCTATTATCGCTTATGCTCTATGGAGGTCAGTATTGAAACCGGAAGTTATAGTGGGTTTCTATCACCTCTTTTTCCAATAGATGTTAAGGATAGAGAAAAATATATTCTTCGGACGCTTAGTCAATTGCAGGAAACGGCTTCTCGCTCTCTATTATCGCTTATGCTCTATGGAGGTCAGTATTGAAACCGGAAGTTATAGTGGGTTTCTATCACCTCTTTTTCCAATAGATGTTAAGGATAGAGAAAAATATATTCTTCGGACGCTTAGTCAATTGCAGGAAACGGCTTCTCGCTCTCTATTATCGCTTATGCTCTATGGAGGTCAGTATTGAAACCGGAAGTTATAGTGGGTTTCTATCACCTCTTTTTCCAATAGATGTTAAGGATAGAGAAAAATATATTCTTCGGACGCTTAGTCAATTGCAGGAAACGGCTTCTCGCTCTCTATTATCGCTTATGCTCTATGGAGGTCAGTATTGAAACCGGAAGTTATAGTGGGTTTCTATCACCTCTTTTTCCAATAGATGTTAAGGATAGAGAAAAATATATTCTTCGGACGCTTAGTCAATTGCAGGAAACGGCTTCTCGCTCTCTATTATCGCTTATGCTCTATGGAGGTCAGTATTGAAACCGGAAGTTATAGTGGGTTTCTATCACCTCTTTTTCCAATAGATGTTAAGGATAGAGAAAAATATATTCTTCGGACGCTTAGTCAATTGCAGGAAACGGCTTCTCGCTCTCTATTATCGCTTATGCTCTATGGAGGTCAGTATTGAAACCGGAAGTTATAGTGGGTTTCTATCACCTCTTTTTCCAATAGATGTTAAGGATAGAGAAAAATATATTCTTCGGACGCTTAGTCAATTGCAGGAAACGGCTTCTCGCTCTCTATTATCGCTTATGCTCTATGGAGGTCAGTATTGAAACCGGAAGTTATAGTGGGTTTCTATCACCTCTTTTTCCAATAGATGTTAAGGATAGAGAAAAATATATTCTTCGGACGCTTAGTCAATTGCAGGAAACGGCTTCTCGCTCTCTATTATCGCTTATGCTCTATGGAGGTCAGTATTGAAACCGGAAGTTATAGTGGGTTTCTATCACCTCTTTTTCCAATAGATGTTAAGGATAGAGAAAAATATATTCTTCGGACGCTTAGTCAATTGCAGGAAACGGCTTCTCGCTCTCTATTATCGCTTATGCTCTATGGAGGTCAGTATTGAAACCGGAAGTTATAGTGGGTTTCTATCACCTCTTTTTCCAATAGATGTTAAGGATAGAGAAAAATATATTCTTCGGACGCTTAGTCAATTGCAGGAAACGGCTTCTCGCTCTCTATTATCGCTTATGCTCTATGGAGGTCAGTATTGAAACCGGAAGTTATAGTGGGTTTCTATCACCTCTTTTTCCAATAGATGTTAAGGATAGAGAAAAATATATTCTTCGGACGCTTAGTCAATTGCAGGAAACGGCTTCTCGCTCTCTATTATCGCTTATGCTCTATGGAGGTCAGTATTGAAACCGGAAGTTATAGTGGGTTTCTATCACCTCTTTTTCCAATAGATGTTAAGGATAGAGAAAAATATATTCTTCGGACGCTTAGTCAATTGCAGGAAACGGCTTCTCGCTCTCTATTATCGCTTATGCTCTATGGAGGTCAGTATTGAAACCGGAAGTTATAGTGGGTTTCTATCACCTCTTTTTCCAATAGATGTTAAGGATAGAGAAAAATATATTCTTCGGACGCTTAGTCAATTGCAGGAAACGGCTTCTCGCTCTCTATTATCGCTTATGCTCTATGGAGGTCAGTATTGAAACCGGAAGTTATAGTGGGTTTCTATCACCTCTTTTTCCAATAGATGTTAAGGATAGAGAAAAATATATTCTTCGGACGCTTAGTCAATTGCAGGAAACGGCTTCTCGCTCTCTATTATCGCTTATGCTCTATGGAGGTCAGTATTGAAACCGGAAGTTATAGTGGGTTTCTATCACCTCTTTTTCCAATAGATGTTAAGGATAGAGAAAAATATATTCTTCGGACGCTTAGTCAATTGCAGGAAACGGCTTCTCGCTCTCTATTATCGCTTATGCTCTATGGAGGTCAGTATTGAAACCGGAAGTTATAGTGGGTTTCTATCACCTCTTTTTCCAATAGATGTTAAGGATAGAGAAAAATATATTCTTCGGACGCTTAGTCAATTGCAGGAAACGGCTTCTCGCTCTCTATTATCGCTTATGCTCTATGGAGGTCAGTATTGAAACCGGAAGTTATAGTGGGTTTCTATCACCTCTTTTTCCAATAGATGTTAAGGATAGAGAAAAATATATTCTTCGGACGCTTAGTCAATTGCAGGAAACGGCTTCTCGCTCTCTATTATCGCTTATGCTCTATGGAGGTCAGTATTGAAACCGGAAGTTATAGTGGGTTTCTATCACCTCTTTTTCCAATAGATGTTAAGGATAGAGAAAAATATATTCTTCGGACGCTTAGTCAATTGCAGGAAACGGCTTCTCGCTCTCTATTATCGCTTATGCTCTATGGAGGTCAGTATTGAAACCGGAAGTTATAGTGGGTTTCTATCACCTCTTTTTCCAATAGATGTTAAGGATAGAGAAAAATATATTCTTCGGACGCTTAGTCAATTGCAGGAAACGGCTTCTCGCTCTCTATTATCGCTTATGCTCTATGGAGGTCAGTATTGAAACCGGAAGTTATAGTGGGTTTCTATCACCTCTTTTTCCAATAGATGTTAAGGATAGAGAAAAATATATTCTTCGGACGCTTAGTCAATTGCAGGAAACGGCTTCTCGCTCTCTATTATCGCTTATGCTCTATGGAGGTCAGTATTGAAACCGGAAGTTATAGTGGGTTTCTATCACCTCTTTTTCCAATAGATGTTAAGGATAGAGAAAAATATATTCTTCGGACGCTTAGTCAATTGCAGGAAACGGCTTCTCGCTCTCTATTATCGCTTATGCTCTATGGAGGTCAGTATTGAAACCGGAAGTTATAGTGGGTTTCTATCACCTCTTTTTCCAATAGATGTTAAGGATAGAGAAAAATATATTCTTCGGACGCTTAGTCAATTGCAGGAAACGGCTTCTCGCTCTCTATTATCGCTTATGCTCTATGGAGGTCAGTATTGAAACCGGAAGTTATAGTGGGTTTCTATCACCTCTTTTTCCAATAGATGTTAAGGATAGAGAAAAATATATTCTTCGGACGCTTAGTCAATTGCAGGAAACGGCTTCTCGCTCTCTATTATCGCTTATGCTCTATGGAGGTCAGTATTGAAACCGGAAGTTATAGTGGGTTTCTATCACCTCTTTTTCCAATAGATGTTAAGGATAGAGAAAAATATATTCTTCGGACGCTTAGTCAATTGCAGGAAACGGCTTCTCGCTCTCTATTATCGCTTATGCTCTATGGAGGTCAGTATTGAAACCGGAAGTTATAGTGGGTTTCTATCACCTCTTTTTCCAATAGATGTTAAGGATAGAGAAAAATATATTCTTCGGACGCTTAGTCAATTGCAGGAAACGGCTTCTCGCTCTCTATTATCGCTTATGCTCTATGGAGGTCAGTATTGAAACCGGAAGTTATAGTGGGTTTCTATCACCTCTTTTTCCAATAGATGTTAAGGATAGAGAAAAATATATTCTTCGGACGCTTAGTCAATTGCAGGAAACGGCTTCTCGCTCTCTATTATCGCTTATGCTCTATGGAGGTCAGTATTGAAACCGGAAGTTATAGTGGGTTTCTATCACCTCTTTTTCCAATAGATGTTAAGGATAGAGAAAAATATATTCTTCGGACGCTTAGTCAATTGCAGGAAACGGCTTCTCGCTCTCTATTATCGCTTATGCTCTATGGAGGTCAGTATTGAAACCGGAAGTTATAGTGGGTTTCTATCACCTCTTTTTCCAATAGATGTTAAGGATAGAGAAAAATATATTCTTCGGACGCTTAGTCAATTGCAGGAAACGGCTTCTCGCTCTCTATTATCGCTTATGCTCTATGGAGGTCAGTATTGAAACCGGAAGTTATAGTGGGTTTCTATCACCTCTTTTTCCAATAGATGTTAAGGATAGAGAAAAATATATTCTTCGGACGCTTAGTCAATTGCAGGAAACGACTTCTCGGTATCTATTGCTGTGGATGCTCTTCAGTGATAACTTTAAAACCAAAATTGGTCGATGTGTACCACTTCCGGTTTGAATATCAGCTTCATCGACGAACTCAACTAACTTTGACCCTGAACATCCTGGTTAAAATTGATAATGATCCTCACATAGTTTCTGAAATATTGTCTCCCGGACTAATAGACACAAGGGCAGAGTTACTATATGAAGAAATGTTGGTAAACCAAACTCGTCATCGGCATTACTTTGTCATCTATGTTTCCCAGCTTTAAAAGTCTTACTAGAGGGCATTATTTAAGTACTGCAAATACGATAGTGAAGTAGGAATTTAAATGCTGGCTTGATAGGTTAATAAACTACCATTTTTACATATAAAACGTACAACTTATTTCTCTAATCTACGGGGGTGATTGAGAAAGAAATATCTCCAAGGTGATACCTTTATTTATGTTTGACACATAGCACCGATAGAGGTATCAGTGCAAAGTTTACAGTGTCAGCAACAAATGGTGGCATCATTTTTTCAACATAGTCATCATTACAGGCAACACACTTGCGCCAACACTAAACAAGGTTTTTCATGCACTCGGCGAAGAATTGTGGTGGCTACTGGGACACCATTGACGAACTGCTCCTTCCACATTCGCGTCCAAACTGTATACTGTAAAAACTTTCATAGGTAAATTTAGAAAAAACGTTGGCAATCTGTTTGCCACTTCTCTATGTAAATCAATTTACAGCTATAAAGAAAAATAACTAATATGAAATGGCGTAGAAGTAAATTTTTATGAATAAAAATATATATTCTTATAAATTTACTGTAAATCTAAGGAAATGTATATCAACTTACAAAATGAAGGGTAAATGATTTTAGATTGATGTTTGGCAATTTAATTAGATGTTTTCAGTGTAGCTTTGGCACTTAGATGATTCTTAAGTTCAAGGAAGAGCCAAATTCGCAGGGCGCAAGATCCGGGCTATAGGCAAGATGAGGCAGAATGTCAACAACACTTTGCCAGCAGATGGGACAACTTGGATTTTTTTTTTTTTTTTTTTTTTGGGCGAAGGAGAGAACGTGTGGCGGTAACTTACTCCACCAACTGACGCTTTGTTTTCGGGTCGTAATGGTGTATCCATGACTCGTCACCGGCGATGAATGTTCCCGTTCCGCAGTCAAAAATTCAATAACAGTCAGCTGTTTCAACCGGGCGTCACCACTGGATGATATAAATTGCTACATTACTGTGGACCGTGAAGAGATAGAATACCTTAAACATGAGTGCAATAGTGATAAACAGTTCAGAATATTTTCAGGCATTACAACTTTCCATTTGCATCTCATATATGATTATCAAGCTTTCTTTACGCGCTTCCTGATGCTTGTACAGCTGGCAACTCCGCACAGCGAGCTTCTTTTTCCTATGTTTTCGGCTTACGTACTAGTTTCTCCCCCAGGATTTCAAACCTTAGCTGAACTTTATTCTCTGCATTTACATTGTATGTGCCTTCCACTAACTACTGCTGCTTGCTATATTTGACCAAAGAATAACATAGAGCTACTTTTAGGTGAAGGATAAATTCCTATACCGTTCAAATTCACTGAAAACAACTGTAGTTTCGAATATGACTGCTCCAGCGCAACAAATATCAATCGTTCGACTTGAAAATAAATAAATATACAACCATTGGTATTCATTTTATCAGTGTCACGTACCCATTGAGATTAATGGATGAAGGAAATCAAGGTCCACAACCACTGGCAAAGCTGAGACTGACGCCTAGAAAGTTTATGCTGCGCGTTTGGCAGAATTGAATGCAAAAAAGTGCATCACGGGATGCTGCTGCCAAGCACAACGATTGGCTTGAATCTGTACTGTCGGCAATTAGCACAAGTGCACTTAAGAATTTAAAAAATGTCCGTAATTGGTCAACAGAAAGCTGAAAACGCCAGATCACAAACATCTTTATCGACCTATCAGAAATTAAGAGAACTTGACTAGAGCGTGTTAATGCATCCACCATATATCCCGGACTTGCTACCGTCAGACTATTCTTTCTTCTGGTCTTTACAGAACTTATTGAATGGGTTAAGTTAGTTTGAAAATAAATCTGTGAACACCACGTATCCTTTTTTTTTTTTTTTTTAGCAGAAACCATCGAAGCTTAATAACAATGGGATAATGATGGTGCCCGAAAAATGGTAGAAGATCATCGAACAAAATAGTACAAAAGTGGTTTCTAAACTTATTTCTAAATCACATTAAACGTATTCTCAATTTTGATGTCCAAAGACTTAATACACTTTACACAACAAAATAATAAACATTTTAACCAGTCTTATTGAAATCAAGATATTGAAATCAAGTTTCCTATGTTCAGATGCATGAACGTGAACTTTACAAAAGAAGATAGAAAAGCAGAGATGTCTTATTTACCTCCAAGAACTGTGTGTATGCCTGTTTCATATTTATTTGCCTGACATTCCTCGCAGTTATATTCTGAGAAATAGGGATGCGCACGAGACAAGATTTGTGGCTGTCTCGTCTCGAAAATGTGCTGTAAAAGTGATGTCTCGACTCGAAAAATGTGTATTTCTCTACGGGAAGAGCCGTGTCTCGACTCGAAATTTGTCAGGAAAATCCTGTCTCGACTCGTCTCGTGCGCATCCCTACTGATAAAATAAAATTTTGTTATGCTACTGTTGATTTGCAGTGAAACGTACATATTTCTTTTTATTCTATTAATTTTGAATAGTGTAAATTAATTTTGTTGGTCATTAAGCTTACTCATTAATAGAAATATTATCTGATGTACGGAAAAACTCCTTAATTGCTTTTTCAGAGGATTAATTATTCTTATCTCTTGAATCCAACTTGTGAACCAAAAGACCTGATCTTCGTAATCTTGTTCTTTTGTTTGTTTGATTGATTCTAATTTTGTTTGTTTGATTCTAATTTTTGCGCCACGTCGAGCATCATCCTCTTTCTTATCACTACCATTCCCAATTTATGACTTTCGTTTGTTTCTAAAAACAAAACAAAATAAAATAATCTTAATGACGTTTATATATTAGACGTGATCTGTAGAAAGCATCCGATCTTGAACAATTTTTGCGAGAAGATAGACGTTGTTTTCAATAGCACATATCAAAAGTATTTTGTTATGTAGATTTGTGGTACTTGAGTTATTGACAATAATCAAAGCTTCGGGTGAACTTAGTTACAGAATTACTGCTCGTGTCAATGATAAAAATAAAGCGACCACATTTAAATATTTTTAATTGCACTTATTATAATAATTTGAGGATGTTAAATCGTATGAGAGTATTTTGCAACTCTATCCATCCTGATGATCACAACAAAAGTGACCTCAAAGTTAACTCACACTTGAATAATTTTTCTAATTGAAGGGTAAGGGGGAAAAAACAAGGAATGTCCATATGTGTGCTTTAACGGGTGCTTTGCCCTATTTGTTGCTGATTCTTGATACTATTTGACAGTATATGCCATGCATGCGTAGATGTAGAAATGTCCAAGGAAAAGGGTAAAAAAATTTGACTAATCCTATTTATTTTGTACGCTGTTTTTCAATATTAAAACGTCGTTTTCTCGAAAATACAGTTTTGTAACAATCCTTCTTTTTTCCCTTACCCTTCAATTACACTTCTCATAATAATTTGAGGATGAATCGAATGAAATTATTTGTAGTCTTGATTATTATAAAAGTCATCTCAAAATTCAAGACATTATACCAAATTCATTCTGAGGAAAGAAATGTGCATAGTTTGTTGCCAAGCAGTGTGGAACGTGTTCATGTAAAACGATCATACAAAAACCAGCTCTCTGTAAGTATAAAATTCAGAAAAATAATTAAAAATCCAGTGAAAACCAACTGGAGTTCCTACAAAGTAAAAAGTCAAAGTTCAAATATCCGCCTACATTCGTATAGACTCTTCAAAGTTCTGCTACCTCGTTCTACAGTTTAAATTACTTCGTGTACTTTTAGATCAAAAGCTTTAGATTGAAAATAAACGTTATTAGAGTTTTTCCTAAAAAATATTAGACTAAAAATGAAATTATAAGACTCTACCTGCAGTACAACTTTCAAGTGCATCTCAACTCAAGCAGTTAATTATCTTAAAAGCTCGAGTTCAAAGACAAGTTAAGGGTTTACTTACTTTAAATTCTACCCTCCAAGCTTTTAAAAGTGAGCTTTTCTCACGTCTGTAATAGTAGATAGTGGTATATTAAAATTAGAATCTAGCTTATTATTATTATTATTATTATTATTATTATTATTATTATTATTATTATTATTATTATTATTATTATTATTATTATTATTATTATTATTATTATTATTATTATTATTATTTGTAGTAGTAGTAGTAGTAGTAGTAGTAGTAATTAATTAAGATTAACTTTCTCCATTATTCTGGACCCATTTGAAAATCAAGCAAAAGAGATTGTTGGTAAATCTGTAAGAATCTTCATCGAAACTTTGGCATAACTTTTTCTGTTTATTTTTCTTTTTCTCTACAAAACATATTGTCTAATATTGTATATTTCCAAATTGGCGTTGTGTCTGAGTATTTGTATTTTCCCTGTCTATTCAAAAATGAAGTTATGAAGAATTGGTTCTACTATCAATGTGGGCTATGAATCTTACTCTAGGATTGAATCTCGGTGGTTCAGTGGTAAAGCATTCATTTCTCGTGCGTAGGATCGGATTCCATTTCAGCTCGAGCTAAGTGCGCATCATGGCGGATAAACATCGTATACGTATTTTTTCTCTAAGTTCTCCCGTTTATGTCACTTTCTTCACTCCACCATTTTCATTGTCATTGTCATTCTTAGCTAACAAGGGATAATGTGAAACGAAAAAGTGAAAGGTTTCATTTAATCTCATGAGATTGCATCCAGTGTGCAGTTGGTGGATACACGTAGCATCAACCTGTACAGTGATATTAAATTTAATATGCAATTAGCGAATACACATATCATCAAACTCTACAGTGAGATTGAATCCAGTATGCAGTTGACAGATACACGTAGCATCAACTTCTACAGTGAGATTGAATCCAGTATGCAGTTGACAGATGCACGAAGCATCAACCTCTACAGTGAGATTAAATTCAATATGGAATTAAAGGATACACTTAGCATCAACTTCTACAGTGAGATTAAATTCAGTATGGAATTAACGGATACACGTAGCATCAACTTCTACAGTGAGATTGAATCCAGTATGCAGTTGACAGATACACGTAGCATCAACTTCTACAGTGAGATTGAATCCAGTATGCAGTTGACAGATGCACGAAGCATCAACCTCTACAGTGAGATTAAATTCAATATGGAATTAAAGGATACACTTAGCATCAACTTCTACAGTGAGATTAAATTCAGTATGGAATTAACGGATACACGTAGCATCAACTTCTACAGTGAGATTGAATCCAGTATGCAGTTGACAGATACACGTAGCATCAACTTCTACAGTGAGATTGAATCCAGTATGCAGTTGACAGATGCACGAAGCATCAACCTCTACAGTGAGATTAAATTCAATATGGAATTAAAGGATACACTTAGCATCAACTTCTACAGTGAGATTAAATTCAGTATGGAATTAACGGATACACGTAGCATCAACTTCTACAGTGAGATTGAATCCAGTATGCAGTTGACAGATGCACGTAGCATCAACTTCTAAAGTGAGATTAAATTCAGTATGGCATTAACGGATACACGTAGCATCAACTTCTACAGCATAAGATGTTTCTAATCACAATATCTCGTTTCCGAAAGAACCGGATTAGAAGAGTCTGACGCTGGCCCCAGCAAGAAGTTGAATTTACAATAAACACACTCTAGAATATTGTTTGTAGGATGTAAGTGTTTCAAGATGACCTGAATTAATTTTTTAATATATATAAAATTTTACAGCCGAGTGACCAGCCATCTTTTGTGTACGGTAGAAATACAAGGAATAAAAGGCAAAAGATAAAGTTTTGGAGCGGTATCTCGATTTTACTCTTTGAATTTCACTGTTGGTGTTAACTAACGCTCTGCCTATTGAACTTGGAAGTTCAATCATACGTTTACAAGAGCTCTTCTCTGACTTCTTTCCTTAGTCAATTTTATCCATTTTCTACTTTGTATTTTAATTTCTACGAAATATATCTTAATATTGTCCTCCCATCTGCTTAAGTCTTCCTAATGGTCGTTTTTCGATTAGACTTCCAGTGAATATTTTGAAAGCATTTTTTATTTTCTTCCATTCTGGCTACATGACCTGATCTCCAAGACTTTATGACTAACAATGTATTTGATAAACTGTACAACTTATGCATTTCATCGTTATAAAGTTTCCGTCATTTTTCATTACATTTTTAGGTCTAAATATTTGGCTCAGAATTTTATTCTCAAACACTTGGGAATATGATTCTCAAACACTTGGGTCTTTCGCTCAAAGTGACCATATTTTACGACCCTACAGCAATTTTATTCTCAAACACTTGGGAATATGATTCTCAAACACTTGGGTCTTTCGCTCAAAGTGACCATATTTTACGACCCTACAGCAATTTTATTCTCAAACACTTGGGAATATGATTCTCAAACACTTGGGTCTTTCGCTCAAAGTGACCATATTTTACGACCCTACAGCAATTTTATTCTCAAACACTTGGGAATATGATTCTCAAACACTTGGGTCTTTCGCTCAAAGTGACCATATTTTACGACCCTACAGCAATTTTATTCTCAAACACTTGGGAATATGATTCTCAAACACTTGGGTCTTTCGCTCAAAGTGACCATATTTTACGACCCTACAGCACAACAGGCCTGATTATCGTTTTATATATTTTCAGTTTCACACTCGTAATGACAAAATATTTTGAACTGAATAATAACGCTAATTCCATGCTTTCAGTTGATATTTAATTTCTTTGTGAATATGATTTTGGTGTGTTCATATGGATGCTAAATATTTGAAAGTATCTACTTTGTTGAAGGTATTATTTGATATTTTGCCTCATCCGAAATTGCTATTATTCCGATCCCAGCTATGTATTTAGTTTTCTCTGCACTTACTTCTAAACCCATGTCGTTGCAAGTATATCATAAGACTTGCAAGTATTTCTTTCTATTCTTCTCCTATGTTTTCCTATCAGTTATATATCATCCACTTACGCCATAACCTGGTAAATAGCATTCACTTCTAGGCAATAATTCGATCTTCCTTAGCCTGCAGTGTACTCGTAAACAAAGTTGAACTAGTATTATTTTTAATAATTCTATATTATACTTAATATAACTTTTCGAATTGAGGGACCGCGGTGACTCAGTGGTAGAATTTTCACCTCTGGTGCATGAGGTCCTTGGTTCGATACCAGCTCCCGCCAATTGTACTTTGTGGTGGACAAACACGTGAGCCTGAGTTTTCTCGGGGTTCTTCCGTTTCCTCCCACTTTCTTTATTACACTATTTCATCCATTTCTCATCATCAGCGTCTCCTTTAGCCTTGCCGGTATAAGAACGGGACGTAAAACTTAAAGATATTATTTTTCATTTTTACTTTATGAATTATTATTATTATTATTATTATTATTATTATTATTATTATTATTATTATTATTATTATTATTATTATTATTATTATTATTATTAATTGTATTAATGACGATAATATTATTGGTACATTATTATTTGTACAATGGAAACAAATAAGTTCTTTTAGTTCGCTTCGGACTCACAAATCCTTTGAGCCTCTCCTTGGATGCATCCCTGAATTTTCTGCTCTTTTATCTCGTTCTCAGATTGATTTGAAGAAAAAACAATAGTCTGGATCAGCCATTTTGAAGCGGGCAATGGCCCACGACGTCATCATTTGGTACTCCCATTCTCAGTAAACCATAGAGATAAAGAAAGGAGCAGACAGAATAACTCGCTTTGATAAAAGGAAGGTCGTGATGGCAAACAAGAATATTGATAACGCAGACGATAGTTTCGCAGAAATGCCACCCGTGGATTCATGAGTAATAGGCAAACTGGCAACACTTGTTTTGTTACCTTTACTTTGTCATTTCCGCTCATTTGCTTCCTCTTATTTCTGTCTCCTCCTTAATCGTAAGGGACGGGTCCTACGTCACACTCGGGCAGTTGGAAGTGGGTAGTTTGGAATATATACAATTGTAATATTCGGCATAGTTGTATTTACAAGCGACCACATGTGCTTATATTTACTAACATCAATCATGTGCGTCTTACTGCGGAGTACTATAGTTGCAGAAGACAGGACATCAGCGTCTCTACTGATCGTGTGACGACGAAAGATCACAAGCATCAATGCCACACTAAAGCACGTACAGTATATATATACCCAAGAGGATTTCAACGACTTCTATCAGTCTGCGACTGACCACCCCTACTCTAGCTTGCATGGAGCTGTAGGAGACACTTAACCCAAAGCCTCTATTTTTCTCGAAACTTTCAGGTTCTTCTGTTCCAACTTGGCTTGCTCGGATCTTTGTTGGTACTCTTAACCTTAATCGGTTAATTTGCTCGGAGCTCTGTGTTTTCTAACCTCCTGTCTCTTTGCGTGGGTCATTGGGGTCGTAAATCCATTCCATCTAGCTTGTTTCGGAGCCCTTATGGAGATACTTTCCTAGGCTTCGCAGGCCCTGGGCCACCTTTCTTTACCCAATATAGAGAATTTACATTTGTGATGATATTTGTAATATACTATTTATAACGGATTTTGTAATAAAAGCCGGTAGTTGGAATACGATTCTGAGCTGTAATTTGCTCTACCTATCCCTGCACAAGCAGATTTTACAATATATGTGGAAGTGAATGGTAAGAACGTGCTTTTGCTCGCTTCAATCCTTAACAATGTTGCAAAATGCTTTATCTGAGTGTTGAGGTTTTTGTAATTCACTCCAGAAAGAGATAGTATTCCTTTGTTTCTTAGTGGATCCGTTGTGCTTTGTAGTTTTAGTTAACTAAAGAAAAATGTTTTACATGTTTGGAAAATCCTTTGTGTAGCTTTGTGAACTCTATATCGCTAGTTCCGTATAATGTAGTATGTCAACTATAAACGTAGAGAGTACAGAAAGGGGAAAGATAAATCCAGATAATGCAAACATGTCGGACAAACTTATCTGAAGAAAGATGATGATTACTGCTTTTGACATTTTATATTCAAATGTCATGTGAAAACAAGTATGAAGGGAATCTTTTTTTTTTTTTTTTTTTTTTTTGCATAAGTGATCTAAATCTTGCATTCATCTAAGCACATTCGAACTTGTGAATTTAAACGGTCACATATCCATGTGTTACACATCCGTTTTCATAATTGCACTATATATATATAACTCTCAATTGACTATTCGATCATTAGAAATCTGACTGTATGAGAAATTGTTATGAAACTCCCTTGTACATCACCATCAATTCAACATCAGCAGCATGAATTCGATTCCAGGTGAAAACGTAATTTCTCTGTTGTTCATTAATTATACAATATTATTGGTGTATAACGAAATACATACATCAGTCGGCGGATCTCATTCACGTGAATAAACTGATATGGCTCAATATAAATCATCATGCGTTTTTTTTTAGAAGATCGATAAGAACGTGTATTTTTTCCCTGAGACGAATATTTGTTGCTGTATTATAACCACGCTATGTGTACAGTATGCGGCAAAACAAACAGTACTGAAATTCCTATATAGATGGCGCATACGTACAATGTAGTATGAGCTGTGAGTGCCACATGTACACTTACTTGTATGTGGACTACTCTTTGTTTCACTCTAGGAAGATTATAAAACGGAAGTACGTCAGATGTTTATTGCATCAATTTAAAAAATGTAGGTTTGCTGATATTTCCTTTCAAAATACAAAGTAAACACATACTCATATGTGGTTTAGTAAAACAATGTTTCGGAGTTTCGATCAAGACAATTAACAAAATAGACATGTTTGTTCCTCCTTTTCTGGGCGCCGCAGTCCCTTCCGAGAAATAATTACAGCGTGTAAATTTTAATTTATATATATATATATATATATATATATATATATATAGATAGATAGATAGATAGATATATATATATATATATATATATAGATAGATAGATAGATAGATAGATAGATAGATAGATAGATATAGATATAGATATAGATATATATATAGATATATATATAGATATATATATTAGCAAATTAATAAATGAATGTTGAGCGGGATGAGACCATTAAATCAGTTATTATCACGAACTAGTTGAGTTACAGAATATGTTGCTTTGTGAATACCTCCCCTTTCATTTTGAACATCCCCCTAAGTTAAAGTTCCTGGCATACTTATTGATTCCCTGCCAGGATATACAGTTTTTTGGTTACTACATTTTATTAAGTGTTTATCACTCGTTATTTGTATTTCTATTGTTAAAAATGGTGGAACCATCCTGTCTTGCGCTGGCAACAATTGCTAGGTGCTTAATACTGCACCTTGCACTCTTATAACACCATCATGGGCCACCCACACAAAACATTCTTAATATACATCAAATATCCTACATTCTACAATATTACAAAATACATACATATACATATTTTGTACAATCTACATTTACATCTTGACTGATAAAAGTCACTTCAACTCTCATTCGAATCTGGTTAAAACAAAATGCTACGCTGTTCACACTTGTCATCATCAAGATAGATAACATTGACGTAGGCAGGAGAATTATCGCAAGCAAGTCCACTACAGTGTTCACATATGGCGGAACAATCTAACTCTATAATTCTACATCCACAATAAGTGGCACTAGAGAATTTGCGGCTGCAAAAAATGAGGTGAAGAAGATCATCAGGTGCGAAGGGTTTAGAGCTTTACTGGTGTCAAAGTTTATTTTTCACATGTCCATCTTCCACCCCACGCTGTGGCATTCAATTTTTTTCCAAGCTATGTCTGCACTTGTGGTCACAAATTCTCATGTGCAGCATCTGATCAGAAGAAGCTTTGTAAGGTCAAAATTTGATCTTAATTTAGATTATGTTTTAGTCAGTCTACTAAACACGAAGTAGTGACCTTCGTTTAGGTTGGAGTATCGTTTCATTCCATACAGAGTTAGAATAAAATTCTCTTCATTGATTCTCAGCTATTCTTCCGAAACAAAATTTTGGGTATACACCGGTTCTTGTGATTGGTTATCTTTTAAAGATTGTGCCGTGTCCATGATTGATCTTTCCCAAGAGGAAAGAAACACGACGTTGTATTACAATCTCTTACGGCGTATACAAAAAAATAAGAGAATCATATTATCATCTAGCTTATTAATCAATTTGGTAATGCTGTAATAAACTTTAATGGTGATTTTTCCAGTTTCTTGTTTCCAGAACTAAATATATTGGTTATCAGTTGCAAAAGCTATCAAGAATACCAACAAATCCTTGTTTGTTCCAACAACAATTAAATCAAATTTTGTTTTCAGTTTTTCAATATCCATTTTCACAATGAGAATATCATCTTCTTCACAATTAATGTTTTAATTCCAATTCTTTGTAGTTGTAAAAGAAGCTAAAAATATGAGATTCTTCTTGTTCCTTTTGTTTCCTAAAATATCTTATTTTGTATATAATCATTCATCTGTGCTTTTAGCAAACGTTATGTCACATGAGGACTTCTTGCTGATTATTGTTCTCTGCTTTGATCAGCTGCAAAATGCAATGTTGTATAGATTGTTAACATATTACTAGAGTGAAGATTGGTGAATGGTACAGCCATAATATAGTTCGACACTTTCAAATTTCTAATAATGGTAGTCATAAATCCATTCTATCCTGTCTGTGATTTCACTCTAAACAAGCCATATAAGGTTGAGTAGAAATAGATATCGTGAAGATCGGGCTGTAAAAGACCTTATTTGTTGAATCGATACTTCCCTTTTCTATTGGATATGAATGCTCTCGAATAGTTGCAGTTTTAATAAAAGGCCCAATTCGAACTCTCTTAACTGTTATCTGAGTTTTGACACGGTGTCTGGCGTGATACACTGAATCCCTACCATAGCACGAAAAATGCCATCAAAAGTTCGCACAATTACCTCAGCATTATCAAACACATGCTGGAGAAACCCGTTTGAATGAATATATGGGGAGCTGATTAATGAGGGATGTTAGGTAGATTGGTAAGATTCCCACACTCCCAAAGATGAAAATATGTCAATGAGGTTTTTGGAACCGTAACTCTTGTTCGTATGACTGACAAATGATTTGGTTGTTACGGCACATGCAAGAACGTTCAGGGATTCAGTTGAAGGTTTCTGTTTTGCAACTTGTGATGAAGACTTCTGAAATAAGATTTTTGCCAACTGATCTAATTAAGTCCAAGTTGTAGTAGTTACTGCAGTCATCGCTCATTTATTGTAGTTTATTGTATATATTCTCTTTTGATAGAAGTCAGAGCTAAAACAATTATCTTTCGTTCGGCTTCAGGATTAACATCTTCATTTTAATACAATTGGTTTACAATTTTATGAACATTTTCTAAAAAAATCTCCCACAATATATTTTTCTCTCACAAATATTTGGGATTGGGTATTTTTATGTCTTTCTCCGTAGTTTTTCATGCATAGAAACGTTTTTGTACACTAGCCTCACAAAGAGAATATAAACATTTTTTTTTTCAACTACAGTGTCTTCGTTAATTTTATTTTGACAAATTACGCAAATTGAATCAAAATTATGCCTTGCTTTTCTAAAACTATTGCTTTTGATTGCTTTCAGATAGCCTGGAACAATATAAAATCGCTGCATTCTTCTCAATGTAATACAGTATGCTCAATTAAGTTTCATTAATCAAAATGACATAGAAATTCAAGTTTAACATTACGAACATTACTTTCTACTTGCTTTATTAATTATGGTATGTGATATTGGAAAAAAGAAATACTCATATTGCCAACTCGAAAATGATAAAATATTGTATAATCACAAAAAAAGTTACAAAAAGTTTCATTATGAAAAGTTATATAATAAAAAACATTTGTGTAATTTGCAATTTGTACTCAGGCATATTACATATCATATTTTATACCATGTTAAGTTGACTGTGGATAACCATGTGATTAAACTTTTCAATGCTTCCTTGGCAGTGAAAACTGCTATTTTGCAGTTAAACTTAACGCAAATTTGTCTGTAGTTTTGTTTTTGCTAAAAACAAAGAGGATAAAAATCTAATCTGTTTATGAGTATGTAAACTAAACATTACATTCTCGATAAAGGTAAGAAATCAGGATAATTAAGGTATACTGATATATGCCTACATTATAAATCACAAACCTTATAGAAGAAAATAAAAAAGACCTAGTAGACACTATTAAATACTCCTCACTTCCACTGGACGAAATTGTTTAGCACATCTGAACTTCATAAATCTCCTACTGAAACTGACTCATGAAGATAGGCAGTGTCAAAGCCAAGTTGAAGGCACCTGACCATAAATATATATAAAGTATGTCTTAGTGTTCAAGAGGGCGCGCAGCTGGCCGGCTCAACGTAATGACTCACCTGCAGCTGCAGTCATTTGATAAGAACTCTCTGAACACTGTTTCCATTCATACAAACCTTTCAAAGCGTATAGTTCCAATCTAAAACTAAAAAAGCAGGTAAAAGTTTTATTTGAAAATTTATTGCAGCGTTATAGGTTTTTAATAATAACAACAAACATGTTGAACATCATACTGAAAAATCTACTTTCTCATGCGGTTCGGGTTCCAAGTTAAGCTGTACGTCCATTTCTCATATAGTCTCGCTGCAACCGGGAAGCTAAAATAAAATTAATGAATTAACTAATCTAGTTTTTCTGCAGTTTATTTCAATAGTCATATATACTTACCTTAGCTAAACACACATAAGAACATAATTTAAAGAACGTAATATGACGAAAGTAACGATTGACACTTTGATGTAGGTGTACTAATTTATATGGTTAGGGACATGAAGAAGAAAGCGAGAGGGAAAGGTTGAGATATTTTGAAGAAATACTCCTCTTAATATGTAATAACTGGCAAATATTCAGTTTTTTTTTTTTTTTTTTTTTTTTTTTTACTAATTAGTTCCGACAAAAGCCTATTTATTTCCTTTATTGAATAGGCTACTTCCACATACTTATAAGTTCTTTGACTGCAAGAAACCCTCCCGTCCAGAGAAGCAACGTCCTTTATACGTCAAGGTAGCATGGAAGAAATTAAATTCCAGAATGAACCGTTCTACACAGCAACAAAATCTTAATTACTATCAAAATATCTTGGAAAAATGAAACTTCTGAATTTCATGTTTCTATTTGGACTATTGGTTGTTGTTTCTCAAGAATAAATAAAAGATATTCCAATTTTCTCCACAATTTTGTAGAAATAATGTGTTTTTAAATTCCAGTCTTACTAACTAAAAAGTTAGTTCCTACAGTATTCTTTTTTATTTTTGTCTGTTTCTTTATGGGATCAAAACAGTGGTCATTTATATTTGGTTGTTTAGTTATTTTTAGTTACTCTTAAGTGGAGGAGTTATGCGACGGTCATCTACTTAACGTGGAATTTCAACCACTTGTGTACTATCGGGAATCGGATGCTTAATAAATAAAGTTAATGTCTGATGATAATAACGTTAAGTTATCGAAACCGTAACACTGTATTTTAAAAAATGAAATGAAATCTTTCAGTGTTACGTTCCACGGTTATGCCGGCTAGGCTAAAGGAGACGGTGATGATGAGAAACGAATGAAATGGTGGAATGAAGAAAGTGGGAGGAAACGGGAGAACCCCGAGGAAACCCACGCACGCGGTGTTTGTCCACCACAAAGTTCACTTGGTGGGAGCAGGGTTTTAACCCAAGACCTCATGCACCAGAGGTGAACGCTCTACCACTGAGCCACCGCGGCCCCAACACTGTATTTTAGTTTTAAAAAATAAGTGTATATACACTGAATAGAAAAGTTTCAGTTATTTTATAATAAATAACTCCGAGGTAATGCACTATTTATATAACCTTGTTAAAAACTTGCATGTTACAAAATTAGAAATCTCAACTTAATTCATTTCACTGAATAACACGGGGTTGCAAATTAAGCATTTGTTTTGGGACATACATTTAAACGGGATCTCAAATGTATCAAACGTACTCGTAGAAAGGCAAAACAAATTATCCTGTTCCAGTCTCCAAGAAATGGTCTGTTTATTGATGCAGGAAAAACACACTGAATTATTTAAGCATGTAAACCAGCATTCTGGGGATGCTGATTAAATAAGTATTTTCAATACAATAATTCTTATGTACTATATACGTATGAATACAGAGATTGCATAAAATCTGTACCTTATAGAACGTAACAACTAACGGTTTTGTAATCAGGACATTAATTTGATTATACTGACTCAAACATTTTTCATGCCGTCAAATCTTTTTACACCTGTATAATTTGAACAAAAAATAACTTGACCTGAATATTCATTACAAAGTATTTTATATAATCACTAGAATAGAAAATCCAGTGAGATTGAGAAATCCCTCAATGTAAGGTTTATCTCAAAATTTACGAAGCATATCTCACAAATTAGCTCACATATCTCGTTAAGTTCTGCAAAATACAAGAAATTCTGTTGACTAGAAGAAAAGCATTCAACCACACTGTTGTTTTTCATTTATAATTTAATGTCAATCATTTTTGCTTTAATAATATAAATCACATATTTTACTGTTGGTTATAATTGGATGGTGCTATGCATCAATTTACCAAGCACCATTTTGCGATTTTCGATATTTTTACATCACTGAGTAGGAAACAATGTAAATAATGTAAAAAATGGTTTGAAACCCTGGTTTGTTTAAACATTCAGGAAAAGCTATTCGACCAAGCGCCATGTGCTGGATCGTAATGGAAATATGTTTTTATTTCCTTCAATATCTCAGGACTGTGTTTTGGCGCTTGGCCAATTGATGCATAACACCGTCCAATTTTACAATGATCGTCTATTAGTTCAATTAGCACCAATTTTACAATGATCGTCTATTAGTTCAATTAGCAGTATTCTTTTCTTGCACTTTTACGATACAGAAACTAGGGCATGGGCCTTTAATTGTTCCTATTTCTCTAGAATCCTTTTTTTTCTTTTCAAAGCTTTCTCTAAGACAGGACAATATTGAGTGCCTCGACCGAAATGCTTAAGGTAGTTTGGTTTGTATTAGGTCATTTGTTTTTCTTTCGTCTTTCTTTTAACCCTTTCGTTTGTTGTTTTGTGTCAGTTGGCGAAAGTTCATGTTCTCTATCCTTTTACAATTCCATTCGTGTCCTGTTCCGCCTGAAGTAATTCATCTTCTTTTCTTCTTCTGTCTCTTTCACTTTGGAGAAAGAAAAGACTGGAGACAGCTCGCCAATAGAATGGCGTTGCTTAGTAGTCGCTGTGAGTCGAAGAGTAACACAATGGAAACACACCTACATGTCTAATTTCCTTTTGCATCAGAAAAGGCGAAAGGACAAACTCTATATAATAAAGAATTGATCGATACAGGGTGGGGTTCGTGCGGTCTTGAATTGTCAAAAGATATATATATATATATATATAGATATATATATATATATATATATATATATATATATATATATATATATATATATATATATATATATATATATATATATATATATATATATATATATATATATATATATATATATATATATATTATCCAGTTTTCCTTCACTCGAATTTCTCCATTGTCCAACGAAGAACGAGAAAAAGAATTCCTAAAACGGAAGAAGGAAAATTTTAGGAACTCCTTCAAGTATGATTAATGCATTATGACAATAATGTATTTCCTTTATCCTTTAACAATACTATGAACTTGACTTTTCTTGCCACATATGAACTTTCATTCAATAGAATCCGCTGTAACATCAGTTCATTTTATTACTGTTTCCTCAAGATTCAATTTTTAAAAGGTTCTTGAAATAACAGGAGTTCTAAGCTCTTACTTCTTTTTCCTAATGCTCAGAAAGATAAGCAAAAAGAGATTTAAAAAACAATTTTGTTGGAAATATGAAAAAGGAGTTTATTGAAATTATTTGAATTCTAACAACATACAATAGAGGAAATTCCGAATTATTATTTCCATTTTTTCTTTCTTTCCAGGAAATAAGTTGCTGATAAGTTTTGATATTTGAAGAGATTTTTTGTACCACCTTGTGAAGGGTAAGTATAACTGACTCAAATTTACTTTATTCTAAAAAAAATAATGTCAAGACTTGTCCTTACTGTTTAGTTCTGTTTTAAAAATATAGTATTTGTGTAAATGTTTGATATCTTTATCCATATAATGTGTCACTATTCAGGAAATCTATTACAAGAGCATCTGGCACGTAGAAATATTAGTAACGTATAGCTGCTACAAAATCCTACTTTGTTCACTGGAAAATACTAAAGTAAAGCTTAACTCAAGTTTAATGTCTCATGTATATGTTCTTTGAAGAAGAAAATTATGAGCTATGCAATAAAGCTCTGGGAGACAATGACAGCAGAGAAGAGACCGAAATAAGAGAGAAATTTTGGTCTCACGCCAGAACGGTCGGCAACGGATGCAATAGTCGCACTTAGAATGTTAAGGGAAAAGCACAGAAAATGCCAGAGGGTCCTTCATATGGTTTTCAACGACCTCGAGAAAGCATATGATATAGTGCCATAGGATCTTATTTGGTGAGCACTGAATAAGAAGTATATACCTAACATATACATCTGTGTAATTGACGATATGTATAATGGATGTAAGACAGAAGTGAAAAGCGGGTGTCGAATAACAAGAGTTCACAGTTAAAGTAGTACTTCATTAGGGATATAATCTTAGCCCATACCTTTTTGAAATTGTGATATACGAATTTACAAAGCATACCTATGAGTTACCAAATTCAAATATGCTATTTGCGGATGACATCGTGCTGCTAAGACCTAAATAGAACAAGAAGAGAAATTAGATACCTGGAGAGTAGTATTGGAAAACAAAGGTTTTAGAATTAGTCAAACTAAGACATAATGTTTACAATGTCCTTCCAGTAAGAAAATATATAGATTTACAGCGTGTTTCAAAACAACACTGACAACGTTTGGGAGATGATTCCTGACACCAAAATAAGACAAAAAGTATAGACGTACCTGGGTGCAAAAATCCGTCATTTCGGAGTTATAGGCTGCGGAGAACATGAAGAAATGAATTTTAAATGTCTATAGCTCCCGTACTATGGGACCTACAATAGTCGGATCAAGACTTCAATTAGGAACTAATATATGTGCTATCCAAAAATACATGTTTCAGAATCCTACGATACTCACGCAACAATTTTCAAAGAGAGAGTTTGGCTACCTGCATATGATTTGAAGTACTCAACTCTATAAAAAATGTTGAGGAAGTACAGCAGGATTCTGAAAGATGGATACTTGTTTAGGGCACATACTAGTTTCTAAGTGAAGTCTTGACCCGACTACGGAAGGTCCCACAGTATATTGGGGCTATGGACCTTTAAAGTTCATGTTTTCGTCAGCGTTTAACTCCGAAATGACGGGTTTCTGAACTCAGGTTGGTCTACACTTTTTGTCTTATCTTCTTGTCAGGAATGACGTCCTAAACGTTGTCGATGTTCTTTTGAAATACCCTGTCTATGCCTAGGTACACACACGTTATTTTAGATATAAGTAATGAAAATAATTGAAAAATAAAACATAACAAATCATAGATAACGTTGAGCTAAAGAAAACTCTATAGGTAAGTGTAAATCCTCGTACTTACCTTCCGAGAAAATCACACTGAGAAAAGATTGTATGTAGCGTACGTAAAATCATATGTTACATTTGTAAATCCTGTAGTTTTTGGACTTAATATACAGCAAACGTATAACGGAAAACGCATGTATTATAATACTTTCCGTATAAGTGTTCCATCTATACGTACTTTTCGTATGAAACAATGTTGGCGGTCAGGATCTCACATACAAATGGACGTATATAACATATAGCTGACGAAGATAGCATACATATATGTATGTAATATAAGGAAGACTGTTAGATATCAGATATCCTGTAACGGCATGATGTAACATCTAACGGCAGTGCGTATGTAGCATACGGATAACGTGTGCTCTGTACTGATTTCTGTAGTAAGCGAGAGGATTTCGTATACTTGTACAATATACGGCTGTCCGGAGAACAGATTTTTCTCAGTGCAAGAAAACATTTTCTTTTAAAAACATAATAATCGTTCTGTACAGTAACTACTCTACCTACTAAAATAAAACTGCTACTAAGGTATAATGAAGCTTTCCATTATAATACTAGCAAGATGGCTGCCACTCTATACAGTATGGTTAACAAGATGAAACCAGAAATTGTCATTATCTCTAATTAAGTTGACCTTACTTCATTATATTGGGTCAAAATCAATTTTTTTTTGTGCTATGTACACGAGGAATCATAGCCAGGACTACGTGCAACAAAGATATTTCTGTGTAAATATTTTTCTGCTCTGGAACAAACTTTATCGACAAATTTCTTGTAATCACTTTAAAATAACTATAATTGTAGTAATTCTACAATATATTCGTGTTTAATGAAACAAACTGGTCAAACATGAAACATATACCATTTCATACATATTATTCAGCTTAACAAAATGTTTCGAGTAATTTCTAAACATAAACATTTATGCTGTAGGAGTACCAGCCCACTTACTCAGGGGAAACTATTACTAAAGTATACATTTATTAAGCTCTTGGCTTGTGTATAGCCCGCTCCCTCCAGTTCTTTGTCACCGGAACTGGAAGAGTCACTACTACTACTACTGCTACTACTACTACTACTACTGGTACTACAACTGGTATTACTACTACCACTACCACTACTACTACTAGTACTGGTACTACTACTACTATTACTACTACTACTACTGGTACTACAACTGGCACTACTACTACTATTATTACTACTACTACTACTAATACTACTGGTACTACTACTACTACCACTGGTACTACTGGTACTGGTACTAGTACTACTACTACTACCACTGGTACTACTGGTACTGGTACTGGTACTACTACTACTACTACTACCACTGGTACTACTGGTACTGGTACTGGTACTACTACTACTACTACTACTGGTACTACTACTACTACTGGTACTGGTACTACTACTTCTACTACTACTATTACTACTACTACTACTATTACTACTACTACAACTACTACTGCTACTACTAACACTTACATAGAAAACAGAACCCAACCAACCCCTGCGGGGCTTCTAACCCTTTCCTACTATTACTACTACTATTAGTACTACTACTACTACTACTACCACTGGTACTACTGGTACTGGTACTGGTACTACTACTACTACTACTACTACTACTACTACTGGTACTACTACTACTACTGGTACTGGTACTACTACTTCTACTACTACTATTACTACTACTACTACTATTACTACTACTACAACTACTACTGCTACAACTACCACTTAAATCGAAAACAGAACCCAACCAACCCCTGCGGGGCTTCTAACCCTTTCCTACTATTACTACTACTATTAGTACTACTACTACTACTATTGCTACTAACTACCACTACTACTACTACATTAACTACTACATCAACAATAACAACAACAACTACTACTACTACTACTACTATTTATACTAAAGCTTCCTTACCACAAGATTTACATTTTAAATCTTTATAACATGCGATTCTGATTCATTACGAACTAATATGAATTGTTAGAATCACTATGATTCGCTAAAAATCACTGGGTCAAGCGGGCTATACTGAATCCAAGTTCTTCATTATAATACTCGTGGGATGGCAGTATATAATCTGATTAATGAGATATACTCTAAGACTTTAATTTACTTTAAATTGTAATGTCTGTTCAATTAAAATGTGCATATATCATTCATATAATATATTATCCTATGTATCGATCACCAATTGATATGTTTGCGAAAAAAATTGAAAACGCAAAAAAATCTTACGCTAAAATGTATCTCGTCAGTAACCATGACCTTTTCTTACTATTTTACTGGAAGACAGTATGTTGAACATGATAACAGGGGCGGATCCAGGGGGGGCGATCAGGGCGATCACCACCATCCCCAGAAGAGGAAACTTTTTTATTTTATATATAAATAAAACAGTTTATTTTTTGACGCTCTTAAAAGTAGCAGTATTACAACCCACCGCCCGCCCCCAGAAGTCCGTCCTGGATCCGCCCCTGCATGATAAGAGGCACGCTGAGAAAAAATGTAGCTGGCGTACTTAAAAATATAGGTTACATGCGTAGTTCCTGTAGTTTCTGGAGTTAACGTACAGGAGACGTATAACTGAAAACACATATTTTATAATACTTTCTGTATAACTGTTCCATCTATATGTACTTTCCGTATGAAAGAATGTAGGCGGTCAGGATCTCACATACAAATGGACGTATATAACATATAGTTGATGAAGATAATATAAGTATATACATGTGATATACGGAAAACTATTAGATATCAGACATCCTGCAACGGCATGATGTAACATCTAAGGGCAGTGCCTATATAGCATACGGATAACGTATGTTCCGTACTAATTTTTATAGTAAGCAAGAGTATACCGTATATTTGTACAATATTCCTCTGTCCGGAGAACGTATTTTTCTCTGTGTGGAGAAAATACAGAGTAATTTAGAATGGAGGAATGCAGAATCTTTAGCTTATACCAAAACATTGTCAGTTTGAAACTTGAAGATTGCCTCAGATGAGCAGTATTGAAATTCAGATAGTGTGTACTTTTGGATTTTCAGGCCGCATAAAGCAAAAATCTCAGTAGACGTGAAATGAAGGTTATATACATTTTTTTGAGAAAGAAATACATGTTTTGGGTTAGAAATGAGAAATTGTTTCAGGTGCTACAGCTTTGCACATTGATCATACTGTTGGGCTATCTTGTCTTCTCGTTGTGCTGTAGATCCATGTTTGTGTGCCTGCCACAAATCGAGCGAAATTACTCGAGAAGTTCACAATTCAAGAATGCTGAATTAATCTCACTTATCCAACTCAGTATATTCGATTTTCTCGATTTTGAGGAATTCGTCAAATTTTCCTGTACAGTCTCCGTCGATGAAAATCGGCCAAGCAAAGAGGAAAGTTGCCGGGTTAGCCGTTTGGTTGTCCGCGAACTCCTCCTAGACCGTTTGGCCGATCTCAACCAAACTTAGCACGCTGATAGAGTATGTCGTGCTGAGTGACAACATAGGTCGAAATAAAAAATCCGATGTACCATCGAGGAATAATCACCGAAAAACGCTTCCATAGACTTAACATGGGGAAAAAGTTTTCACGTGATTTTTTTGTCAACAATTAAAATCTGCGCGTGATTTTCAAAAATTCCGGCGTAGCCCTTTTATTTTTTTAGCGTAAAAATTTACAATTTTAATCACAATTTAAAAACAAATTAACGATTTTTTAAACTTTTTTTAGCCGGAACAAAAGGTCAAGACGAAGAATTGTGCGATTGTTATGAAAAATACTGATTGTTTTAAAAAGTCACAATAAACTGATTACGTTGCTTAAGCTCGCTCAGCTCATTTCATTGCAATCGAGTATATCCATTGCATTCCTAGTTTTATTTTAGATTATACAACAGTGTGTGTGACATTTACAGCATGTTTCGTAAATGGAGAAGATAATTTTTAATTCTCATATTTTAGTTTACTTAATCAGAGTTTTCGTGTAAAGAAAGTTTGTTGTAAGCTTTGATATATATATATTGAATAAAATAACAAACAGTAGGAAAAACAAACATTGACGGTAAATTGGATATTTTAGTTTTATTGATTTCAATTAATAACCGATCAATAATTGGAGATTAAATATTATTTGTAAATAACGCACACACACTGATAACACAAACAAAATAAAAAAATATAAACATAGTTTACTAATTACTGGTTTTCGACAATAGCCATAGGGAATTGATACGTGATCAGACTCAGTGGGGATTAAGTATCATGTATTCAGATGATGACATACATATATTCACGTTATAAATTTTGTGTTCGCATCTGTGCTGTCCAAAAACTTAAACGCATACACAGAAAGATCTATTTATCCCTTTTAGTGAAAAGGAAGATCGCTTCTAAATAAACAGATAAAGTACCCAGGTTGGATCAGATATGGGAGAAATGAACATGAAACATAAGGTTGTATATTAACCGATACCAGATCTAAAAAAAAATAAAAAAAAACCTTCCCAATACACATGTATGAAAATGGTATTGATATACGTTTACGGATAAATCAAATTTAACAATAATACATTACGCAGTATTACGCAGTATTACTAGGCGCCTCCATCATTGTCTTGTCTCCCATAAGAGTTTTGCATATAATAGCACACGGAGTGTCCGTCCTTTCTCGTCTTCTAAAAACGCTTAAAACTTTCATATGAAATGCCTCTGTGGGTTCAGATCTGGAGGCGAAATGAACAAGAAAAAATAAATTTACATTATAATCCAGATTTACATTATAATCCAGAACTTACAAATCCAGCATTAGAAACTAGCCAATACATATGTGTCGAGATCATTGCGCAAATCTGTCTTTAACATTGGGGGGGACGGGTAAGACCGTTCCCTAATATATATATATATATATATATATATATATATATATATATATATACAGAGAGAGAGAGAGAGAGAAAGTCTAAGCGATGTTCAAAATATTTATGAAGTTGTAAAACAATGCTGTGAAGGATCAGGGGAGCAGAATTGTCTTCAGTGGCGCATTTAGGAAGCTATCGGGCTCAAGCTCCCTCCGAAATAAATTTGTTAGTCTTTTGCATTCCACGTACACAGTAATCCTTCTTACCATTTCTAAGAATGTCATTGATTTTCCATTTTCTTATGCTCTTTATTCAGAATAATACTGTATTTGTCAAATTTCATTCCATGTAAGAACTGAATTCTTTTGTTCTTTCTTTTGTCCTTTCTACTTTTCTGTTTCTTTTTCTTGACGTTATTTTCTTTCATTTCGCCTATCATACTTATCGACCATTATCAGCTGTGTTTCAAATCGGCCGTCATCAGTAACACCAAAACTAAGAGGAGTTGATAAGCGAAACTGGAGTTCTACACCAACTTGCACGGATATCAACACGACAGGACTTTAGTTATTATAACAAAGGAAAAATTATATAGTTTAGTTATTTTTAAAACAAGAAAATATTTGAATTAAAGAAAATAGAAACAGAGGAATAATTAGCCCGGGAAATTAAGAAGGCCAAGAGGATGCTGCCTTATTCTTGTATGAATAGAATAAAGGGTTAGATTCACTCCTTAATTTTTGTATCATATCATACAGGATTTATTGGTCTGCAATTCTTGCCATTATAACTTCAATTTATGCATAAATTAAAATATATTTAATTCACAAACTCAGGTGGGCAATTGCCCACTTCCTTCCTTGCGTTGAGCATGGTCCGTCGAAACAAAATCCTAAATACGCCATTGGTTGTCTTCAACATTGGGAGGTGGGCAGATTTGAGGCTTATTCTAGAGAAGGGAGATGAAACTCATATTACGGTAAATGAATCTGATCAACTGTTGTAGAGTATGATATATCATATATTAGGCGATGTAGATGAAGTAGTAGTACATATCAGTATTATAAATCACTGCCTTGAACATATTCTGAAATCTGAATACATGCATATTTATAATTGGTGTGTTTCTAATTAGGCATCCACAAAGATCCAGGTTAAAATTGTATTATAATAATATAAATAATGACTTCCCTAAAATTATGAAGAAAGAATATCAATTATGTGTGACGCAACAATACTCTTTGAGCAAAATGATGATAATCTCAATCGTTACAGAAATCTGACACATGTTATATACTCTTTAGTTAATAATAAAAATAAAAACATTCGGGACATGTAAGAAGGGATCAATGAATTTAAGAAAGGCTATCAACCTCGTGCTTATATTAAAGAAAGCTGATGGAACAGTTCTCACTGATACATATAGCATTTTAGATACATGGAAAGATTTCTTTGACGATTTGCTTAACACGCAGCCAAAAACTAATGTACGTAGAGAAAGGGAGATACACACCTCAGAACCGTATATTCCAGATCCCAACCGAATAAAAGTAGAAATCGCTATAAAGAAATTAAAGAAACACAAATCTCCGAGTGTAAACGAAATTCCTGAGTTAATTTTAGCTGAAGGCGAAAAATTGAGGAATAAGATACACAAACTCATTCTCCTTATCTACAACAAGGAAGAATTGCCAAAAGAGTGGAAAGAATCAATCATTGTTCCAATCTACAAGAAAGGTGACAAAACTGACTGTAATAATTATAGAGGCATCTCTCTTCTGTCAACATCCTATAAAATCCTCTCGAACATTCTATTAGCAAGATTGACCCCATACGCAGATGAAATTATTGGAGATTATCAGTGGGGATTTAGACGAAATCGATCAACTATCGACCAAATATTTACCTTTCGCCAAATACTCGAAAAGAAGTGGGAATACAGTAGCCCGGTACATCATATGTTCATTAATTTTAGAAAGGCTTACGACTCAGTTAGGAGAGAGCTCGTGGGTTTTCTCGGGGATCTCTTGTTTCCTCCCACTTTCTTCATTCCACCATTTCACAAATCTCTCATCATCACCGTCTCCTTTAGCCTAACTGGCATAACCGTGGGACGTAAAACTTAAAGATTTCATTTCATTTCATTTCGGTTAGGAGAGAAACATTGTATAAAGTTCTTACAGAGTTTGGAATACCGAAAAAGCTAATTAGATCGATTAAGGCATATTTAAATGAATCCCAAAGTAAAGTCCGGGTAGGAAAATTTTTGTCCACGAGCTTTCACGTTGAGAATGGCCTGAAACAAGGAGATGCGTTGTCACTATTATTATTCAACTTTGTCCTGGAACACGCTATAACGAAAATCAAAGATAGCAACCAAGACCAAGATAGGACCTAGAGCTGAACGGTGTTTACCAGGTTATGGCACTCTGATGATGTAAATTTAATAGGGGATGATAGGAGAACAATAGAAAGAAATGCAGAGGTCTTATTAAACGCTTGCAGGGATAAGGGTTTAAAAGTAAATTCAAAGAAAACTAAATACATGTAAGTGTGTCGGGGCCGTAACACGCCAAATTATGAATGCGTTAAAATATTAAATAATACTTTTGATAAAGTGGATACTTTCATATATCTAGGATCAATATTAACAGATGAAAATCATATTCGCGAAGAAATTAAATGTCGACTAAAAACAGGGAATTTGTGTTACTATTCAGTTCAAAATCTTTTGTCGTCGCAAATTCTGTCGAAGAATTTGAAGCTTAAAATATATAAAACAGTAATCATGCCTGTTGTTCTGTATAGTTTCGAAACATAGTCGCTTACTCTGAGGGAAGAACTTAGACTGAAAGTATTTGAGAACAAGATGCTTAGACGAATATTCGGACCTAAGAGGAACGGGAATGGGGAATGGCGGAAACTTCATAACGAGGAACTATGTAAATTATACGGCTTATCAAACATTGTTAGAGTCATCAAGTCTAGGAGACTTAGGTGGGCAGGACATAGCCAGGATGGAAGAAAGTAGGGACGCTTTCAAAGTGTTAGCGGTAAGAGCAATCGGAAAACGACCATTAGGAAGACCTAGGCGCAGATGGGAAGACAATATTAAGATGGATCTCGCAAAAATAGGAATACAAAGTAGAAACTGATCCAGTTGGCTAAGAATAGAAGTCAGTGGAGAGCTTTTGTGAACGTAGCATTGAACCTCCGGGTTCCATAGGCTATAAAGTTAGTTAGCTTATGAAGCATGAGTAGATGCCTAGATTGATACTACAAATATATTAAATGCGCATTTACTGAAAAGATGGGTCCTACTGACATTGGATAGTCTATATACTCTTCGTGTGCTAGGGCCTAGGGGAGAGAAGGAGATAAGATTTCATATCAGGTTACGTCACGCACAATCGCACACCTTCATTTTCATTAAAAATGGAAAAGCCAAGAGAAACAAATTTCATCTCACTTTCCTTTGTGGCAGTCGGACACAAAACATCACACTTATCTTCAAAAAGCACTTTTCAAATCGGATTATTGGGAGAACCTCCAGTTCCAATGTTGGGGGGGACATGTCTCCCCATTTCCCCGGAATTTGTGCCCGTACCTACAGCTGAGACAACTTTCCAGCATGAGGAGAAGAGCATATACTCCTCTGGCATTTGTTGCAATTTGTGCCCAAGTGGCGGAAGTACTAAACGCACTACAGCACGAAGTTCAGTTTGAAATACTACAGAATACGATTCTTTTTTAAAAATGGAAAAGTCAAGATAATTCAATTTCATCTTACATTCCTTTGTATCAGTCGGACACAAATCATCACACTTATCCCAAAAAGCATTTTTTAAGTCAGATTATTGGGGGGAACAGTCCCCCCAGGTCCAAGATTGGGGGGTCATGTCCCCCTCGTCCCCCCGGGATTTGCGCCAGTGGTCAAGATGATTAATGCAATTTACTGGATATTTTTAAAATCTCACAAGCAACGGACATGAACGTGTCATCCGCACATTCGAATCAAATCTAGACCATTCAATGAAAATAACAAAGATATGTTCATGCACAAAAAACTAGGTGCCATGGACAACGGAGTAAGTTCCTGGAGCCTATTAACCCTGACTCACAGTTAATTAGCTATTGCATCAACACTGTTCATTGGAAAGTCATGGCTTATAGTTCATTCTCTTCAGCATGAAACAGGATTTCCAGAGATGCTATGTATTGGAACCCATAACGTACTTGAACAGGGAAAATTGGAGAATATCGGGGAAATTCCCTCCAGAAATCACTCCCATCAACTTTGGATCCCTCTGGAGTGGTCCCGGGTAAAAGTATACAATCCAAAAGTATTTCGAAGACTACTATGGAGAATAAGAAATGTGTTTACCAAGTTTTGTATTAATATGCAGAATAAATATTACGGGAAATCATGTGTTGGTATAAAAGCTTTTCCCTCATATCTATTCCGTCTATAATGCCGTGTAGACTAAGAGATACATTGATGGCGAGAATGAAGAAACATTGGAATGAAGAAAGTGTAGAAAACGGGAGAGAAACCCGGTGCACTGAAGTGTAAATAAGTGATTACAGTTTCAAAGATCGGGAACATCGCAAATGGTTACTACAAAATAGAAATGTCAGCAGTAATGAATTCAGCTCTGGTTGTGTCACTCAATTGTGAAGCGTAAAATAGTAAGTCAGCTCATTTGTCAGTACAAAAATGCCAAGAAACACACAAAATGCATCGTCGCCCCATTAGACAGCATTACCAGAATTTCGAAAAGGTCAGCATTGTGATACCACACGAAGCCGGTGGGGTGTTTCGTGCGATTGCCAAATATGAGGGGCATTCCGATATCACTTAGCTTGTGCTAGGACCAATGAATACATGAAAGCACCAATGCACGAAATGGATGTTCTGGTCGACCACAGCAGACAGGAACACCAGTCGATCATCGCATAGTGCGTGAAGCATTACGTAAATCTGACGTCTGCACCTGCATCTGAACACAAGTAGTGGACTCTCTATGACACTTTGTGTCATCCCGTGGCGTATTTCGACAACTGGTATCAGCTGGATTGGGGGTCCACCGTCCCGTGCGTAAATTGGCGTTAACTCCAGTGCATAAACGACAATGTATGAAGTGATGTCACATTCGAGCAGCATGAAATCCGTATGAATGTCAACGGATTGTGTTTAATGATTAGTCTTGATATTGCATTTTGACTTAAGCCCATCGTGTACATGGGTGTCAGCGACAGAGGGAGAGCTCGCATTAACATAATAATGTGAAATACCATACCGGCGTTTCTCCTGGCATTATGGTATGTGAAGCCATCACATATGACATTCGGTCACCTCTCGTAGCAATTCAAGGAACCTTGACTGCACAGTGATACATCAGCGAGACTCCGAGTCTTCATGTGTTACTTCTCCCGCGAGAGCACGATAGTACAATCTTTCGACAAGACAACACTCAGCCATGATGACACAAGTAACTATGAACTCACTACAGCATGTCGAGATCCTTCTGTGGCCAGCAAGATCACCTCATTTCTCTCTAACTAAACACGTTTGATACCATCCCGGACGCCACTCCACACCACTGACGATCTGCAAGATATGAAGTCCTAGTTACAGCGGCTATTGACTAACTTGTCTCAGACAACTATACGACGATTCTATGACTCACTTCCAATACACATCAACACATGTATCCATGCCGGAGGGGATACGCAGCAAGTGTTACCCTCGTAAACTAAACTTGTTGTCGGATTGTAATCATTACAATGAAATTGTATTCTTTTGCAGCCCATGAAGCTTCATTTCATTCCCTCCAATCTTTCTGCGTGCTTCATTTTCTTGTCAATGAGTGTATATAATTTACTTCAGCCAAAGAACATTCATTGATTGGTAAATGTCCCATCTCCGGAGAGTTTTGTGTGCATTAAATGTTATCAATATTGTAGAATGTTAACATGTATAATATCTTGTATTATCATTAGGAAATAGTACTGAAATGTATTGAAAATAATAATGCAAAGGGGAATCAGAAACAAAAGTTACAAGACCGATATTTCTGGAATTTCGAATCTTATAGAAGAACGAAAAGTGTAGAGCAATTTTACTACATAGAGTTGATAACTGTACAGAGTTTCAGCGTCCCGCCACCTACGGCGTTAGTTGTAGGTAAACACAAATGGCGATTCCTTTGGAAAACTGACCTCACAAAGAAGTCCCCTCAGTTATTCGATTTCTGTGGGAGAAACGTTTAACCGCGGATGAAGTTCACTGGCAGCTGGTAGAGGTTTACAGAGACTGTAATGTCTCATCAGAATGTCACAGAACGGTGTCAAAAGTTTGCTGATGGTAGAGAAAACGTCACCGACGAGGAGTGCAGTAGCCGACCCAGCACGACATCAACAGTTTTGAACACAACTGGTACATCATACACCACCCTACATACAACCTGTACCTTGTTCCAAGTGACTTTCACCTGTTCCAACACTTGGAACAGCGCCTAGGAGGAGGCAGTCAGTTCGATTCAAACAAGCAAGTTAAACACTTCTTGACAATGTAGCTGAACACACAAAGACGGGATTTTTACCAAGATGGAATCTTCAAACTCATCCCACAATACGGCAAGTGCCTCAACCCATATGGAGACTATATCGAAAAATAACCTAATGTATGTACTATCTGTTGGGTGTATTGGTTATATGAAATAATATAAACCCGTTTCACTGCAGACTTGGTTACATTACTTTCTGATGGTTCCTCGTAAGAAATAATAATAATAGCAAAGAATATCAGGAATGCTTGAAAAACAGATCCCTTCTGTTCCATAATGAATATAAAACCACAAAAAAAAGAAGAGAGAGAACATTTATGGAGAAGATAAATTATGAAAGGCGGACTTAAACACGACAGAAGACTTTGTCGCGTAAGTGGACGGGAGGAGGGAAGAAGAAGTTAAAACAGAATAGAGTTGAAAAGTAAATTCAGCGGAAGTTGAAAGCTAGCTAAATCCAAGGGAATTATACGTGCTCACAAGTATCAATTCTATGTGTAACGAAAAGAGAAAAAAATGTTACCTAAAAGAGGTCTTTTATAGAGTACAGCTAAAAGCGTGTGGGATTCATTTAGAAAATGCTTGCAACTGTTAAAGAATTACTGAAACTCTTGTGCTGTTTCCCCAAGCGTTCTTAAAATGTTTAATTCTTGCTTTGGGACGTAAAATCCCGAAAAAAATAAAGAGAAAAATTCACTCTTATTGCAGCCGCTAAAATGAGTATATGTATTTTCAGTTAAGTACAGTTGTTTTAGAAAACAGTTGAACATACTAAATGAAACGAACAAAGAAAAAGAAAAAAATAATAAATATGAGGAAAAGTATAGCCAACAGTGAATACATTTTTTGGAAGAAGTTTCTCAGTAATTTAAATAGAAATTTAAATAAAAATAACATTTTAATTTTTTAAAGTTTTTACAAGTACTGTTGTTAGACTGTTCTAACTTAACTTCAGAATATGCAATCCTCATCTACAAAAAAGAAAAGAAAAGCTTTATTAAAATTAAATATCAAACTGTTACCCGATTTGGTCCAAGTGACGTAAAAAATATTTTAGAGCAGTGTTTCTTAAACAGTAGCCCACGAATAAGTAACCCTCGATGTCTTCCCGTGCGGTCCTCTCAGGTTGAACATTAGTCTTAAAAAAAAAAAAAGCAGAGAAAATAAAGTGTAAATGAGTAACTATCAGACACTATAGTTTACAGTCTCAAACAGACATAGAGTATAATAAATTCTAGGACGTGGTGGCTCAGTGGGAAAGCATTCACCCGTCACCTCTCTCCATTTCGCCAATGTAATCCATCTCACCATTGCCGTCTTCCTGAACCGTATAATTTAACGTTGTCAAACTATTAAGCAACGAGGTTAGTATATACAGTACAGGGGCGCCTGAAAACATTTTCTAGAGGGGGGCATTCCATAGTTGCTATATTACGTCTGGTATTTACTATACTGGTTTGTTATCTTACGTATACATTTTCGTGACCCTGCCCTCCCCTTCGGGCGTCCATGATACGGTACACACGTATATAACAAAAAAATAATTGATGGAGTATCCATCATGACTCGGGAACGCCGTGAATAATTTGAATCAAACTTGGTACAAATATTATTTACATCATCCTGAAATAGAGTATTGTGGAGATAAAACCTCTCTAGCATGCCTAGGGAGAGTAGTAGTAGGTAACTATAAAAATGATCCAAAAAGACACATATTAGTAAGTCCAAGTTATGTCCCTATCAGCACCTTAGTGGGAAGGAATTGCATGTAAAATAATCGAAAACGTCCGATATTGATGTCAAATCAATATGGTATCAAAAAAAAAATTGTGACAGTCCTGATTTTGCTGAAGTCCAACTTAAACCCCTTGGGGTACTCAGTAGTGCTCTAAGGGTGTGTGTGGAGAAAGGAAAGTGTAAAAATAATCAGGAAGAATCGATAATAGTAACAAATTCATAGTTTTGGGGATTGCTGAGATGAATAGTGAAAATACTGATCCTATTTAAGTTCACGCTCATCCTCCATTAGCACGGATGGGCATAAGGCGATGATATGTAAAAATAATCAAAAACGACCGATATTAGCAACGGATCCATAGTTTTCTCCGTCGCTGAAATGAAATCATACCTGATTCCATTAAAACTCCAAATTTAACTGTTATTAGCATGGGGGTAAGAAAGAGAAGATTAAAGTTTGTGAGATGTCCGAGGTACTTGTCGAATCTATCGAAGTTCATTGTCGATTACTGTGTTTTCAGGATCGTTAAGCGCAGGTTTAGGTATGAATGAGCATATCGACTGGCTCGGAAATTTACATGAGTAACGCCAATTTCACTTTTACAATAAAAGCAAATTCAAAGTGGTAGAGATTTCACCTCTGATGCGTGGGGTCCTTGGTTCGATCCCAGTGAGCTTTATAGTGGACAAACACCTTGTACGTTCGTTTCCTCGGAGTTATCCCGTTTCCTTCCGTCTTCCTTATCCTTTATCGCATTACCATGGGATGTAAAACTGAAAGATTTGATTTTTCTACTTACTTATAAAGTAAAAACTAAACATTGTCCAGTTAAACTGTTTCTATTGGTTGGTTGGATTTGAGTTTAGCGCTCCGTTCAGCAGCGATAACACATGAGACATGTACTTACAGCTTAACGTGTGATCCGAAATACATGAGCTTACAACAGAAATCGAACGCAGGTCTACACCAAAGGCCTGTACGCTACCATATATCCAGGTGGAAGCTTCCCCCTTTTCTATTGTTACGTCATAGACATTTATGCTGTTATCGCTGATAAATGTATGTGATTTGAGATGTTTCTTTTATTGCCTTCTTATCTGGAAATAACGTAACATTTGTTCGTCGAAAGACCAATTCTTATAGAAGTACAGTAGTTGAAAGTAGTTACAAGATGAATCAGTTATCAGCGCCGCCAGGTGTTAATTTTGAGAACTACGCTGTCAACTGAACGCAATGCGAGTGGTGCTGCTTCATACTGACGCTGGTAATAGCATGGGTAGAAGCTAGGAACAACAAAATTTAGTGTATTATTGACGAGTTAACTAATATTGTATAATATGACTGTTAAGAGGAATGTAAAATGAATATATTATAATACTAGTATTCTTTCAAAACTAAGGAATTGTGAAGTATATTGTGTAATAGCAGGGACGTACGGAGGGGGGGGACACGGGGGTCCTGACCCCCCCCCCCCGAAATTTCGACTTTTTAAAAATTTAGCCTAATTTTAGGGGCAATTTTAGCAATTTTAATATAAAATAGCTTCATATTTAGTTTGGACCCCCCCCCCCCCCGAAATAAATTCCTGGGTACGCTACTGTGTAATAGTGAAGTATTATTTTGCACCGAGTAGTAAAATTTGTAGTGGGGCTACTAATAGGTATTACTTGGAGGTGCTGAAAGTTGAATGTTTAAATGGAGTTCGGTAAGTGCAATGATGTTTCCTATGTTATTATGTAATGAGTATTCAGTTATTCGGCGTTTATTAAAGAACTATATTTGTGCTATTTTCAACGTTTGTATAAAGCTACTTTTTTCTTAAAAACTGTTCTCATTTAACCTTAAGGAAGAATTTAGTGCATTTTCAAAGTAGCAGTAATTTAGACTATATAAAGTGAAATTACAGAATCTTGCGGAAGAAGAAATCCAATTTGAATAAGGTAATTTTCTACCGCATTTCCCCGTCACTTCAGAACTAAACAAACAAAATAGAACATGTGGCGACTTCCGTAAAGGGGTCACTTTACACATACGACTGCCTCAAGCTTGTTTCGGTAGCTACAGGACCACAGCGTAGCAGAAAGAAAAATATCTGGAAAGACTCTACAGCTTCGTTACCAAGGAAATATATTAAAACTCTGGAATCCATTCTCAAATTCAAATTGAAAACGTGCTTGTGTAAGCAAGGGCTTTCTCTAATTGGATTGTGATCCAGACTGCGAGCACTCTATCAGCAATGAAGTTAGTCAGCGCTAGCACTACCAAGTACGAGTCCTATAGAATATAACTATCCCGAGACCTTCATGAGCACGAGTCTGTTGAGATGAATGAGTACAAGATCGAATTAGCGTAAGTTTTAATGAGGATGAGTGAGTCTGAACACTATTGAGTACCAGTCTGAATTATCGCTAGCTTCATTGAGGTTAGTAAGCCCGAGCGTCATTAAAGACAGAGGACCTGAGTGTTCGCAAGCTCGAACAGCGATCCGCACAAGTAGGTTTAATACGTAGGTTTCACTAATGTGATATTTTGTGGGAGGAGCATACTTATTGACAATCAATCTTTAATTATACAAGGTGTCCCACTTAGAACCGGTGCGCCTCACTTTCATTCTGGCAGTCATAAATAAATGTGTGTGTAGGTTAATACAGTTGACTACACTGAACAGGGGCGTAAATAAGGGCCCCTCAGACCCCGCACTATGGGGGCCCCCAAATTGTGAAGTATAATTAAGTGAATTGTATAATGGCATCAAGGACTTCTCTCTAAGTTACTTAATTTTCGCCTTTCCCTTGCATATATACGATTCATTTATAATTTCTTGTCTGGACGCCTCGCATACGTTTTCATCAATCAGCAATAATCTCATCCTATCTTCCTACATTCCGGTGTAGCACAGGGCTCTTCGATCTCTGCCCTACTCTACTTGCAATATGTTGCAGATATGCCTCCACTTCCTACCAACGTTCATTTATTTCAATACTCCAACGACACAGACATCCTTGCCGTAGGTCGCACTGTTCACCAACTTAAGGACTGCAGGAGGCGATAGATACATTTGTCCTCTGGTGTGATAATTGGGGCTTAAGATCAATGCCAGTAAAACACAAACTACAGTATTCCTACCACCCAATAAACGCTCCAAAGTCCACGCAATCCATCTCTATTAAATCTCACAGTTAACGACAGTCGTCTTCAGCTTTCAAAAACAGTCAAATACCTGGGACTTACATTGAACAGACACCTTTCTTGGAAAGCACACCTGCAGGATGTTACAGCAAAAACTTACCGTCGACTTAACTTACTTAAACGCATAACTGGTATCACTTGGGGTCTTCATTCAGAACTTCTTTTAAACACCTACAAAGTATTTCCTCGCCCAGTGCTGACTTACGGTCATCCTGCCTGGATTGCAGCTCCCCTTCCTATTATAAAACTTAAAATTCTCGAACGACACGCCCTTCGTATAGCATACCGCATCAACTTCCTAGTCCAACTTAGATTCTATACGACCGACTGCCTTTTCCTCACACCTTATTCCATCTCGAACAGCTTCGCCTTAAGTACTTTCAGACGCGTCTCACTCTTCATCACCCGCTTCTCCGAGATACTATTAACGTTCATACCAACTTCGATCTTCCACATCCCATTATACATTCTCCTCTTTCCCTCCTTTTACACTGTATCATTACTCTCTACTACCCGACCACCCTGATCTTCCACTGACACGTACTTTTCTCGTCGACCATCCTCCACCTCATATCACACCGTCATATTCCGCATAGTAGTCCTCTGTTACTAACAGGGCTTCCCCTTGTCTCTCATCAATGCTTGGAGCAGCCCCCAAACGAGAAGATTAACTTGCATCTGTCCTCTAACAATCACCCTCGTGTTGTGTTGTCTAGTGCACCTCATCTCATAGTCATCTCATTCTTCCCTTCTCTCATATAGGAAGTATTGTCCAATCTTACAATCAATCATGCAATACCGACATTCCCCTACCTCATGATTGCTATCACAAAGATAGCAATATCCACCTGCTGAATAATGATAAATTTTATGAAATAAAGTGCTAATAAAATAATGAAAATTCTCTTAGACTATCTCTCAGTCCATTTCTCCCAATTCTCAAACTTCTCTTTCCCCATGGAGGGCGTAACCCTCGGGTGGGTAGCTAGCCTCGGCTAGCAAAAAAACGCTATTAATTGCTATTGTAGCATCTTAATAGATAGATATTTCCATATGTATAATATAAGTAGTGTAGTAAGTTATAACATCGGTATTTCATTTGTAAACTACTTTTTAAAACAATCACTTCTTTATCCCATATAATCATATATATATATATATATATATATATATATATATATATATATTTTGCTTCGCGTTCACATTTAAGTATTTTATTATCCATTTTCCTCTTTCTTTCTCTTCTACTTGACGTACGGACTCAAGATTGCTCAACAAATATGTAGGAATTCAAGTGGTACAATAAATTACTGCATTCAAACACGACTGTTTTTAGACATTTATGAGCAAGCAAAGCTGATATAATCGGGAGGAAACGTAACCTCTGACTTATACTCATACAATTCGCATTGTATTTAATGAATAAAATTCGCATTGTCTGTTTTCGTGAGCCATTAAAATAACTGACATGTTATAGGTAATCCTTTGGACAGTATGTAGGAAACTTACAAGAGAAAGGTGTCTAGAGATACTGAATAACATTTAAAAAATAATTAGTTAGGCTTAGACAACGACAAAATACAAATTAGACACTGGTCATACACTGAGGGAAACAAACGCATGTTGCGTACGTATAAAAGCATAGCTTACATGTACAAATTCTGTAGTCTTTGGGCTTAACGTACAGCAAACGTAGAATATAACTGAAAAAGTATATTTTACACGTACTTTCTGCATAAGTGTTCCGAATAAACGTACTTTCCGTACGAACGAAAGAACTGTATATGGGTGATTAGGATCTCACATACAGATGGAAGTATATAACATATAACTAATCTCACATAACTGATATATGTAACATGCGTATACGTATATAATATACGGAAGACTGTTAGATGTCAGACATCCTGCAACGGCATGGTGTAACATCTAAGCGGAAAGACTATGTATATACCATATGGATAACATGTTCCGTACTGATTTATCTATATAGTGAACATAAGGATTCCTTATATTTGTACAAAATACTGCTGTCGGGAGAACCTAATTTTCTCAGTGCAGCAGAATGAAACAGACGATTAATTATTTGCAGTTAAAGTGATATAAATTAAAAGTAAGCAGTCTAATTGATATTTGCATTTCAAGCATGCACACAGAGAAAAATCCGTTCTTCGGACAGCGGTATATTATACAAATACACAGTATCCTCTTGCTTACTATAGAAATCAGTACGGAGCATACATTATCCTCATGCTACACAGTCACTGTCCTTAGATGTTACATCATGCCGTTGCAGGATGTCTGATATCTAACAGTTTTCCGTATATCACATGCATATACTTATGTTACCTTCGTCAGCTATATGTTATATACGTCCATTTGTATGTGAGACCCTGATCGCCTACATTGTTTCATACGGAAAGTACGTATAGATGGAACACTTATACGGAAAGTATTATAAAACATGCGTTTTCAGTTATACGCCTGCTGTACGTTAAGTCTAAAAACTACAGGAATCACGCATGTAACCTATCTTTTTAAGTACGCCACCTACATTTTTTCTCAGTGCACGACGATATATTTCAGATGTTGGAGTATCGAAAGCATGAGAGTAGGCCAGATGTAACTCGTATGTTTAAAAAATTTTGAGACTTTCATAGAAAGTCGGAGCTGCCGATAACCAGGTGAAATGACCGTATGTGATTGCTGGTCCTACAAAATCTTTTTAGGTAAACAGTAGAAGTTTTGTATTGAGACCCATGTGGCACCTTTGTGGTTTCGTAACAGGTTCAAACGGCAGCGGATATTAACTTCCAGTTGCTACTTTACCTGAATTGCACCTATCTTTATTTTGAAATAATCTAAATACGAAAGTGAGAGCTGTGCAGCTTTACAAATCGTATTTTTGAGTTGGTTGCTATGGTTACAAAATTAATAGCATACCATCTATTACGAGATCTATAACTACTATTTTTAATTAATATTTTATTGAACGCTCCTTTCAGCAGTGAGACTATATGAAACTTCGACCTACAACTTAACGTGGAATCCGAATATTATGAGCTCTAACTAAGAATCAAAATCGGGTTTCCCACACAAAAGGCGCGTACGCTAAACGTTTAGTCACGAATGAGCTCGTAACCATGTTTTAAAATAATTTTCATCTACTCTATGCACATAAATTTATTTATTTTCTACAGTTCAGTTTATTATTTTTGCTCTTACAATAAAGTTTCGATCAGTAGAAGAAATCTTCTTTTGAAATAAAATAATCGGCAATTTCTATAAAATATATATATATATATATAGCATCAATAGAGTTTTCCCCGAAGAGTGAAACAACTTGGATAAATCAACTATTTTTTATGTCAAGTATAAATGAAGAGGATTTGGAATAAGTACGTTTATTCCTTTGGATTCAGTACATTTATTTATTGATTTATCAGATTTCACTTACCGTACATAATCAGATTATGTAAATACTTTGAATTTCTGAAATAAAATAATTTCAATTATTCCCAGTATGTTAGGCTAATCCCCGTTTCCACTAGCGACATGTTGTTAAGTAAACTAATTATTGTTATAATCATTACCAATATCAATTACTATGAGCTTATTATTATTTGTATTAATAGTATTTTCGAGTGCACAGTGACAGTATGGTGTGATCGAATTTTCGACTAAACTAAACTAAATCCCTGATTCAACAATCCTTACGGAAAGAGTTGGCAATAATTACGGACACAGTGTGTTACGTAATACTTGTACATGCCTCTATATTGAATGTTAGTTGTTGGGATAGATTCTGTGCAAACAAAATCATGTTGACTTGCATTCAGATCAAGATGGATAGGTAATGTAGGAATCTCTTGTGTTCTCTCACGGAATTTTATTTCAAATTAGGTTAACATGTCATGTGGGAATTCGTTTGGAGCACTATTGACAACGAAAGCTCTGTTCTGGAATTTGAAAGTAAAATGCAACAAATATCTCAGGAGTAATAATATGTGGTCTTATAAGAACGTTAAGCCTAACTCAGAACTATGGAAACACCGTGCTCGTGGGTTTTCTCGGGATTCTCCCGTTTCCTCCCACTTTGTTCATTCCACCATTTCACTCATCTCTCATCATCACCGTCTCTTTTAGCCTAACAGGCATAACCGTGGGACGTAAAACTTAAAGATTTCATTTCATTTCAGAACTATGGAACGTACCCTCATGAATGACGAGTTTTCTCAGTTACGTGTGTTTAGGATAATAATAATAATTGTTACTGGCACAAATACAGTTTATATGTTCCACTTCCTCTTTCTCTTTGATAAAAATTATCTAATATGGACCAAGATCTACAAGTCGATTTACGAGTTACACTTATGCCTGTGTACTTGACTTTACTGACTTTCCGAGATAAAGTATTCCACTACGGCTTGGATGTTAGCTACTCAGTAAAAATGGTTATGTCAATTCAATGTAATAGCTTTTTATTACTTCAACTTCCTCGCATTTTGGAGTAAAGTGTTACAATAGTAGTCACTATATTCACTACCTGGCATCATGGAGAATCACTTTAGTAACAAACTATTGGAAATTGGTTTATATTCAAAACCATTATTTTTATTAAATGGACATGGCTTATGGGAGATAATAAAGTGTTGCATAAATTATTTATAATTTGTTACGACAAATGAAGTATAGTAGCAATGAAGAGTAACACAGTGCACATGGGAACAATAGATGGCAGGACTTCTACTCTTGTAACTGCTGTCAAATATTCATACACTCACAAAACTATATTCGTGAACGATTAGAAGAAATATAATACGTTGCTGATTACTTGACTTAAATGTTAAATATACTGAGTAAAGTTTTGCTAATAGCAAATGCATAAATTTCAAATATATTGAGTAAAGCTTTGCTCATAGGAGAAACTTATTACCAGATCCAAAGGCAACGTATACACTTGAAATTACAGTATCGATTCACCTATCTGATACACAACGTTTTGCGGTAGCTGTGAAATGCAGTTACTTGTACATTTATGGCTTCTATTCAGCACGCTAGATGGGGCATTATCAACAACATAGAAAGAATATCGTCGCACAGTTCATGTTGCCACGTTTGTGTGTGTGTGTGTGTTCGTTCACCTAGTTCTGTAACACCGCTCCAACAGGCTGTGTCAGAACCTTCGTGATTAATCGTGTTTCAGATAAGATGCTTGCACTTGAACAGTTGAAAATAAAAGGATGGGACAAAATATAAGGTAGAAAAATATCAGTGAGCACATGAAATGAAGTTCTCTGGTTGCTCAATATACCTTCTTACCATAAGATTCAGGGCTCACCCGAAAATTTTAAATATCAACTTATGTATATTTATATAACTGAAAAAACATGAAAAACCAAAACAGTATAGGAAAATGTTTTTCATATGGGGCACTTCTTACGAAGTGGTCATCGTTTAATTGTGAAATCTTACACATTCAAATAAAACGTCCAATGGTTCTAAATCACAAACAACTGGAGATTAAAGGATGGAACGAAACGGAAGATAGGATAACGTTAGTAGGTATATCGATAACAGTGCTCTTTTTCTCACAAGACGCTATGTGGTATCATGAGGTACTAGGGGACCATTTGGAATTTTTAAATTTTAAAGGTTGTAACTTGTTAATTCATTGAAAGGATTATGGAGCAGTAAACAACTTTCGCAGGAAAAAAAAGATTCGTGTGAAATAGCGTTTACGAAATGGCTACCATTTCATTCTGATAACACCATACGATGTATGTTTTGCAATTTTTCTATCACATTTTTTATGTCTCATCCTTTAAACCCCTCTTTTTTAATGTGCAGTTCCATTCCCATCTGAAGATGGGCGAGGCACAAAAAGTAACGCCTTCTCTAGGGCCATGAGCATCAATTTACTTGTAAATTTATTTGGAGATGGGTAACAAGATTTTATTTATTTATTTATTGGCTTTTATGTAATAAATAAATATATGAAGTGAAGCGCAAGTAACAGAACACAAGGACATAGGATGTTAAGTGCGATGAAGGTGTTAATCTTCCGCCCTCCGTTCGTAATTTATAACCACTGTACATTTTATCAAACTGACCGAGAATTCACAATTAAATGGTGGTGGCCATCTCTTAAAATTTCCTCACACAAAAAACATTTCCCTACAGAAGTTAATTCTTTTTTTTTCGTGTTTTTCAATTATGGAAAAAGACATGCATATCCTGGTATTTAACATTTTCGGAAGCACACCTCTGGATTCCATGATAAAGAAGGTCTAAGGTGCAGAGAATTGGCTTCAAGTAACGCGCTCTCTGATCCCTTTCTTGTTCCATACTATTATCTTCAACTGTTTGCGATGGAAGTTTTATCTGAAATTTACCCTATGGGTTCAGTCACGAAGTTCAGAAAGGGGCATAGTGGCTCAGTAGTAGAATGTTTACCTCTGGTGTGTGAGATCCCAGCTGCAATCCCTTGCCAAATAAATTTATGGGTTTTTCGGCGTACTTTCGTTTCTTCTCCTCATTCTCATTCCACCAATTCTTCCATCAGTAATCACTTGCTTTAATCATCGTCTTCCTTAGTTTAAAGGGCATAATCGTGGGACGTTAAACTGAAAGAAAGTCGCTAGATTCCGGAAATCTAACATGGGAGTACTCCTATACTCCTATTATTTGTATCTCAAACCATATGAAATTATTTTCAAAACCTAAAAAGGAAATGTTGGACTTTTATTTTAAGAATGGACAAAACCGTTTTTTTAAATAAAAACCTGAAACCGGTTTCTAGAAAAACAGAAAGCCGACATTTCGGTTTTCTCCAAAACCGGTTCGGTTTTTACCGAAACCGGTTTCGATAAAAACTTTTGGAAAACACATAAAACTATTTTTGTGGAAACGGAATCGATTTCCAGAGAACAACAAAACACTACTCTGGTCAGTAATAGAACAAATTTAAAAAAAAAAACGGAATCGGTTTTGAAGAAAACTGAAACCGGGTCCGGTGAAAAAGCAAACTTATTTTGGAGAAAACCGATAACCGGTTTCGATGAAAACCGAACCGATTTTAAAGAAAACCGAAACCGGTTTTTTGAACATTTTCAAAAACCGGTTTCGTTTTTTCTAAAAACCAAAAAACCGGGTTTAGTGCGCACCACTAATTTATTTACAGCAATGTTCTATTACTCTTACGTAGCAGAAGTGAATGAATTAAATACACATCAAAGAATTAATAGTCACGGAAAATCGGAGATTCAATTTCCATTTGCTCTGGAATAAACAATCTGTCACAATTAATTTAATCCTTCGTATATGTGCATAGAAGTACATTTTGTTTGTTATACAGCAGAACAGGATATGAATTTTTTGTATTTATTAGTTTTTGTTTTTCTTTGTTTCTTTTTTCCCTTTTCCTTGTATAATCCAGGAAATCCTTCTACCTTCTATTTATATATGTTCCTTTTTCTATGCAGTAAAGCGATTAAAATACTCAGATTAATGTGTTATGTTATTTTTCCACAAAAACAACTATACAGGTTGTTTCGACACAATTTAGCATATGCATGTATGCAGTTTGTTTGCAACAGAATCAATAATAGTTTTTATAAAAACAAAAATGTATATTTTACTGTTCTGTGTAAACTCACACATAACAATGTCGTAATCCCTAATTTTGTAAATATCCACATAAAAGGTGATATATATAGGTTGTTCAATAAACACTGGCAACTGTATCACTTTTCTCAGAATATTTGTTAATTGGAAATGAATAAATTCTCTGACATTCGTTTGAGACAAATCTAGGTTTTTTGCTACCTGAGTTTCATCGTTAAATAAACATCTCTTATTAGCAAATAATTCGCATGGAGCAGAAATTGAGATTGTAAGGAGTATATATATATATATATATATATACTTTTGTCTTTGACATGTACAAAAAATCTCTCGAAACCGTGTGAGCGGGTTCGATTCCCAGCGGGAGCTCATGTAGTACGGATCTCACGTTAAACTGTAGGTCTATATCTCGTATAGCCTCGCAACCTGAAAGGGACACTAAACTCAAAATCAATTCAAAATCAAACGGTGTGAGAGTGGTACTGCGTAGCGTAGTCTTTAATGCTCTCGCCTTTGACGCAAGCGTTTCCGGGTTCGATTCTGGGTGGGGACACTCGATCAAAAATGTGTAATTGCTTTCTTAAACAGCCATCCTGACTGAGTTCTTTCCTGGGTTTTTATCATTCACACCAGGAAAATATCAGGATAGTTCCTAACATACAAGTCTCTGGTCGCTCGTTTTCTTCCTTCCATTTTCCCGGATAGTGTGCTCGCCGAAGGACGTCATTCCTTATACATAAGCGATAGATGCCTGTAATGCCCAGAAACAAGTACAATACATTTTAGAAAAATCAATATCTTTGCAGGACGTCGGATAGCGAGATCAGAACTAGGCCAACTATTCTCAACTCTAGTGTTACTTGTCTCTACAATTAATGCGTCTTAATTAATGTTATTACTAGTGTATCTCGGTTACAGCTGCTGTGCGTCGGTTGATAATGTAAATTGTGCAAACTCAGTTCATCCTATAGCCTGTGTGCCTTTGTTAATGATATAACTGATTTGTCTCAGTGCTGTAACTATTGCACTTTGGCTAATATGACAGCTGATATGGGTCAATTAGTGCTGTAGTTGATGCACCTTGGTTAACGCAATATTTGTTATGTGCCAGTTAATAATGTAGCTGGTGGACCTTGATTAATGTAATAGCTTATATGGGTCAGTTAATGCTATAACTAATGCACCTTGAATAATTTGGATCAGTTAATACTGTAGCTGATGCGCATTGGTTAATGTAATAGCTGATATGCGTCAGTTAATTGTATAATTGATGCACCTTGGTTAAAATAATAACTAATATATGTCAGTCAGTGCTGTAGCTGATGCTTCTTGGTTAATGTAATAGCTTATATGGACCACCTAATGCTGTAGCCAGTGCACATTGGTTAATGTAATAGCTGATATGGGTCAGTTAATGCTGTACCTTTATTGTCTTGATTAATGCTGCAGTTAATGCCACACAATGTTGTAGCTGGTGTGCCCCAGTTAACACAATAGCTGATGTGCTACAGTTAATGTATAGTTGGTGTATTTGTGTTAATACTATAACAAGTATATCTATTAATGTGAAGCTGCTGTACCCAATTATACAGATGATTTTTTGAGTTAGCTGCAATGTTGTAGCTGGTGTGGCTTACTTAACGCAGTTAATATGTACCTCACTTAATTTGCATCTGCATTTTTCACTCCCGTGGCCCCAATAGGGGAGAACAGAAGGAAAGAAAGTGAGATACAACGAAGTGCGAGTGTAAAAAACGTTATATGAATTACATAAAGGAGACAGCGGAGAAATTAGAAGAAAGAATTAAACAACATAAAGATGACGTTAAATCAAAGAGGTAAAAGAATGCGAGTTAAAAAGATGTGATAGAAAAGGATATGAAATAGACTGAGAATGTGTATAACTCGAAAATTTACTTTCACTCTGTGTTCAATTGGCCCTCACACCATGAGTTGAAAGCGAATGGAGATAAGGCGAAGGTCAGTTGTTGGTATGTGTATATCCAACATAGTACTTGGTTGCGGCAGTTCAGTTACACCGTGAAATTGCGTAAGGACAAAGTGAACAGGATACCCGCACAGAACATCATAAGTGTATGCACGCTCTACGAGTTCAAACTGCAGCGGAGCGGAAGATATCGTGAGGATGTCGTGAGCCTTTGGTGAGGATGTTGTGACTACGCGGACAGCGCAGCGGGGGTTTAACAAGTTTAAGGACGATGACGAAACACTCGAAGACGCACCAAGTGAAGGACGGCCAACACATGTGCAAAATGTAGATCTTTAAGCAGCAACTAACACCAAAAGTGGCAAGATGTGAGGAACTGGGAGTTTAATTCAGCGTGAGTTGAAAAAACATTCAGCAGCACCTCCATCAATTTGGGAAGCACAACAAGTTGGGTCGATAGATCCCACATGATTTGACTTCGGGCCAGAAGGCAACGCAAGCAGACACCTGTGTTACTTTGCTGGTTTGTCTGAGGAAGGAGACATTTCTGAACAGGGTGTTGACATGCGAAGAAAAGTGTGTCCTGTACGAAGCTCCACGGCGCCATTATCATTTGTTAGTATTCCATGAACAGGTTCCAAGACAGCCGAAACCAGCACTTCACCAGAAGAAGGTCCTTCTGTGGTTGGTGAACTGCTCGCGGCATCGTACATCGGGAACTACTACCAGCTGGTCAGAGTATCGATGCAACTGTGTACTGTCTGCAGTTGAGCCGTATTCAAGAAAAACTCAAAACACTGGAGCCAGCGCTTCTGGATCGCAAAGGGGATCTCCTTTTACAGGACAAGGTTAAGCCCCACGTGACTAGATGACTCGGGACAGCATTCTACTCCTTGGATAAGAAACACTATTAAATTATCATACTTCCAGGATATTGCACCATCCGATTATCACCTGTTCCATTTCTTGGACAATCACCTTAGAGGACGTCAGTTCAAATTCCTTGTAGAAGAGCAAAATGCACTTGATACCTTCTTCGCTTCACGGGCCACCAAGTTCTACCGCAATGTAGACCATGACCTTCCAGAACATTGGTAAAAGGTCGTTGATGCTGATGGGAACTATTTTTGATCTTTCAGATAGTCTTAGGTAACATATCAGGTGAGTGAAAAAGCGACAGAACTTTCTCGGTTACCTTTATGCATAATTTGTGCAACAAAATGTTAGATAAGACAGAAAATAAAGCAAAGAAAAGAATATAATAGGTAATGTATTGTAGGATATGAGAACAAGATAACGCAGATGTGTTAAGTTTCTAAAATGTGGAAGTTTGAAACGAGTTAAAAATTTAGGTTTATACCTAATTAAAAATTTTATCTTTAAGAATAAAAGAAAGACTCTTATTGGTTGTTACAACTTACCAGTTTTAAGATCCTCAAGCTGTGGCCCCCGCCAAGTGAACTTTGTGGTGGACAATCACCGTGTGCATGGGTTTTCTCGGGGTTCTCCGTTTCCTCCCACTTTCTTCATTCCACCATTTCATTCATTACTCATCATCACCGTCTCCTTTAGCCTATCTGGCATAACCGTGGGACTCAAAGATTTTCAAGCTGTGGCGTTAAATTTATCTTCATATCGTGTGTCTGATGAAGCCCATAATATATTGCCGATACCGTAAAGTAGGTAATTAACATAAGTGTTTGGACAGCTTTTATATGTTTGCTTAATTTTAAAGCTTATGTGCAATCTCTACAGTTGTTATATTTTTATTTGTCAGAACAAACCTTTTCGAGAACAACATTTAGTTTCGTATTAGTGCCATTTACACCATAAATTCATTAAATACTTGAAAACTGCACACCGATGTCAAATAGTAGTTGTGTGTCTGCATTGTTTTGTCATGTCTCACCGCGCAATATACAGGTAAGAAAATCGTCACTCCTAAGGTAGAAGAACACACGATACAGCATTCTACTCCGAAAATAAAATAAAATCTTTAAGTTTTACGTCCCACGTTTATCTGAGCTATTCCAAAGAAGACGGTGATGATGAGAAATAATTGAAAACGCTGGAATAATGAAAGTGGGAGGAAACGGGAAAAATCCGAGAAAAGCCACGCAGACAATGTTTGTCCACCACAAAACTCACTTGACATGGACTGGGATTGAACCAAGGAGCTTATGCAGCAGAGGTGAACGCTCTACCACTGAGCCACAGCGGCCCTTACTCCGAAAATAAAATTAAATTTCTTGTTTTACGTTCCACGCTTATGACTTGTAGGATAAAGAAAACGGAAGGATAAGAAAAGTGAATAATTATGAATAATTGATCAAAAGAGAATGTGTGAGGAAACGGAAGAACGTCGGGGAAACTATCAAAAGCAAAGTTTTCCACACAAATCACATGTTGTGGTATCAAATAGGAACGTCTTATACCAGAGATGTGCGCTCTATCACTGAGTTACCGCGCACCCAGTCCTAGTCGGCACACTTATTGGGTGGAAAAAGAAAAACACTTAGGAGTATGATATTCGTATAAAGCAAGAACTTAGGGGAGTGGATAATGTGGATCAACTGGTTCAGCTTTTAACACAAATGCAATGTAGAATTTCTATGGTAATGAATATCCGAATACATTGATCCGTAAAGTTAGCTTAGCAGTGGTATATACGAATCCAATTTATTACGGAGTTGCCATGAAATCCATAAATTGGTCTTAGGCTTACACTTCGTGCTAGTAATAGAGATTTCTATGATTTTCGTATTGAAAACAGTTTCTCACTTCTGGACTCGTAGTGTAAGTTAATGCTATTTAATCATTACATTTGCCATAATCTCCTCGAATGTGTGATCAAAACAAAGCATATTGTAGTGTTTTCGTTGTTGACCCAGATTCCTGTCAGTAAATCTGGTTACATTTTATCCGGTCACTTCACTCTATAGAATGATCTGTATTTCTCTCTCTCTCTCGATCTCTCTCCTTTTATCTCTCTTTCTCTCTCTCTCTCTCTCTCTCTTTGTTTATATGTGTTTTCGAAATTCGATCTCTAACAATCCAAAGTGGATTAACGTGGTGTCATTTACTCTGTTTTGATTTCATGTCCGCGATTACTTAAATCGCTAACGTATTTAGTCAAATAAGTCAAGCTAAGCCATGAAATCACTTGAAACTGCAAATATTTTGTTTCCATCTATTCACGCAATATTTATTTCCTATATTCTCACATTTTTCTAAAAAATATTTCGGTATGTTTTAATATACATCTACTTCATCTTGTTTGTTTTCCGTAATTTTTCATCAGATTTCCTTGTTTCTCTAATTTCGTCTATGAACTAAGTTCATTATAAAATTATAAATCATATTTCCTTATTTTATAGATTATATTCTTGTCAACTCACGTTCTGTTATACTTTTGTGCACGCATTCGTAATCCAGTGCTAATCCACGTGCTTAAGACTGAGTATAATGTTTCGGATCCCATTCTTTAAATAATAATGTATATCTTAATACTGAAGAGGAAGATTAACCGTTGATTAATCAATTAATGATATATCTGCTCTATCAATGAAACAGAAGATTTAGATATCTTATGGGATCTGATTCACAAAATTTGTGAACAGGAAAGAATGCCAAGTGAATGGAAGGCTTAATGTTATTGTATCCATTTTTAAGGAGATGGAACATGTACAGGAATGTTGCAATTACAGAGAAATCAAACCAATCAAATCAAATATACGATGAATATTTGGGAGAAAACTGTAGATGGGAGGAAGCATCAATAGGAGAACAATTTGGATTTATGCCAGGAAAAAGTACAACGGATTCATTTTTTATACTAGAAAAACTATGGACAAGCATCACGAAAAACAAAAAAATAATGTATATAGTCTTTTATTGATTTGGAAAAGGGGATGTGTTACAAATTGGCTTAGGAAGTAAGAAACTACAACGATAAAAATCATGCAACAACCAATGAAAATCTGCCTGTAGGGCCATATCGTTTTAGTCTAGAGTATTTACAAAAGTGTTAACTAGTTTCTCATAACGTAGACACAGATATAGCTAATTTGTAAACAATGCATTGCACGAACAAAAATATACATCTCAGTATCCATTCCAAATACTAACAAAAGTTAGGTTTGATTAGAGTCATTCTTACCTGTTCTTATCAGCAATCGTATCTTTGTGCACAGAACGGTAATAATACATAGTTTTCCTATAGATATTGCATTTTATGATTTAACTTAGAAGCTGTGCATCCCTTGCCTGTTATGCAACCGAAAATGCTCAGCTGTTGATTGGGTTTCATATCTGTTAAGGTAATAGGGCAAGTCATGAACACAAAGGTGGAAGGTATTCAAGCAAAAGTATTGATTCCTTTTTACATATCGTGTCTCTTTATACGTTATCACATCATATGCATTAACCTCAAAGCATTGCCTATATGGTTTACTATAACTCTACACCGACTGTGTACGGAAACAATTCTTCAAACCATTCAGTATTATTCTGGCTCGCCTTTCTTCAATTTACGTAATAGTGTGTTCTATAATAATAAAGTGAAAATGTAACTATAACTAAAGTTAAGTATCATTCATTGATAACAAACATTATTTCTAACGCAGTTCCGTAATAGGCCAGTTTTGGAGAATATTGAGTAAGATGCTATGCAACACAATTCACATAATGGTCTGTTCACTCTTCAACTGCACTGAATTCAATACCCATCGTGATATTGAGCCTGCGAAATCTAACAGTTCTTCATCACCTACTGTAGGTATTGCATAACAGTTTAAAACAGAAATGAATCAATAAAGTGTGAACGTTACGTATGACAGTTTGCGAAAACAAATTCTTAATGGTAAATACATTTTTATTTCCGTGAAATTTATTTTAGCTCATTGTTATGAGAGAAGACTAAATGTCGACATATCCTCCCACTCCGCCAATCAAAACCAAATTATTTAATAGAATATTAAATGTGTCGTTAGACGTTTGGAAACGATGTATTAAGACTTCGGTATGGAGTGTAGCGCTTTACAGGTGAGAGAAGTGGATTTTCAGAAAAACTGGTATGTCCAAGCTGGAAACGTAAAATGTGGTGAAATGTGCTACACAGAATTCTGCTCATATCACGGACCGAAAGAAAAAGGAATGAAGACGTATTAAAGGAAGCTAATGAAGATAATAGGAAAACAAAGAAATAGCATGTTTGGTCATTTTATTTGGCACTCTGATTGGATCACCGTGTCGATAGAGGGAAAGGCAGAAGGAAAACCAGGAAGAGATAGACCAAAGATAGAACATCTAGATGGAGTTATAAAGAAGACACCCTATCAAAGTATTAAACAGCTCACCCAAAGGAGGGAAAATTTTTAAAACTTCCATGTTTCCTACCAACCTATGGTTGAGGTCACAAGAAGATTTCTTGGTATATTTTAGCTTTGTGAAATGAAAGGAAATGAAATCTTAAGTTTTACGTCCCACGCTTATTCCAGTTAGGCTAAAGGAGACGGTGATGATGAGAGATGAGCGAAATGGCGGAATGAAGAAAGTGGGAGGAAATGGGAGAACCCCGAGAAAACCCACGAGCACGATGTTTGTCCACCCCAAAGTCCATACGGCGCGAACTGGTATCGAACCAGGGACCCCAAGCACCAGAGGCGAACGCTCTATCACTGAGCCACCGCGCCCCCCCCCATTTTAGCTTCGTGTCCACATGACACGACAACATACAGGTTAACGTGGAATCCGAATCACCTGCACTTACCGGATATCGAACACAAAACTCTCGAACTACATAGATGAAGGTTATTGTTTTAACAGCAAGGACACTCTCTTTCAGATATTGTGGTTTGTTTCAGTTGTCATTATATGACATAAGCAGTTTTTTGTTCCTCTTTTGATAAAATTTGTCACATGTACTTGCTTCAACTACTGTTTTGAAATAGGACGAAATATTTCAATATAATGTCCCACGACTACCCTATAGGATGATGAAAGAATTGGTGGAACAGGAAAGTGGGAGGAAACAGGAGTACCCCGAGAAATTTCACGGGAACAATCTTGTTCACCACAAACTTATGTCATTGGAGATCGAACCAGGAAACTCATGCACCAGAGATAAGCACTCTACCATTAAGCCATCATGCTCCTCAACTGCTGGTTTCAATAAATGTATCTTTCTCTTATTAAATGTGTATATACAAATTGCATAAAATATAATAATTCTGTCTCTTAAGACATATATGCAAGGTAAAATAGTATATAGGTTAATTACGTAGTTAAGATAATTAAATAAAAAATGTAAATAAAAGTGTAATACCCACTTAAAAGTTATAAATTAGAAACAAACATAAATTCAGATTCCGACTTCTCTCATTAACACCGTTTATACGCGTTATTACGCTTTTCGAGATCAAAGTTATCTTTATTAGGAAAAAGTTCTTTGTAACAGAGGCTTTAGGAAAGTACGTCTCCTCAGTTTGAGTTTTGTACGAAATATTTATATGTATAGAGAAAAGTAGAATACTTTTAATTAACTCTCCCTTGAGAATGATTTTAACTTTTTTTGCAAACTGAAAATGAAAGGGAAAGTGACGAACTTTGTTTCTGTTCTTATCTTTTGCCTTCTAAACTTGTCGAAGAAATGCCTTGGGCTAGGCGATCTATACATAATCCTAAGTCCTTGTAAACTGTAATTAAGTGCTTTGTCAACGGAATTACTAATTGTCGTTATCAACATCATTCCACATCATTAGCGCTTACTGCAAATTTAGAAACTGAAAAGCCGCACACTTCTTTGCTTACCTCTCTCACGTAGAAATTGTACTCTCTATGATCATTCACCTATCTCAGCCCACTTTTACGTTCTGCTAGACCTATCGCACTACGTACTGAGTCTGTGAGCTAAATATCTTTTTATCAGAGGTTTACTGTAATAGAAAGTGCTTTGGACATTTATTCTGTCCGTGTGCCCGTCTGGGAGGCACAAAATCTCAAACATCTACTTGATGATTCACCATCAATTTTTGGACAACATGTACAAGGTTAAAAGTTGTGAATCGAGCTTTTTCATTGGTGTAGACAAGCCAGTTAATCCCAAAGTACTGCCAATCATAAAGCGGTTCCTAAGTACTCCTATGGAAGAAATAATTAGCATTATCCTTTCTCGATATACTACCCGCAATGTTGTTCCGATTTAAGAGTTAATATCATGCTCAGAGTGCAGTATACTAATTTGTTCGTCCAATGTAACACTAAACGAAGACTTCGTGGATTTTTACTTAAGAAAGAAGATACGCTGGCTTAATGGTACAGAACTTATACCTCTGATTTGTGGGGTCCCTGATTCTATACGCGAACAAGTAATTGGTGATGCACAATATTGTGTCGAGTTACTCGCGTTTCTCCCTACATTCTTATTTCACAATGATTCAGTCATCTGTCTCCCTTAACCTAACGGACATAATCATGGAGCACTCTGCACTCATTTCATCTCTCTTAATAATAATAATAATAATAATAATAATAATAATAATAATAATAATAATAATAATAATAATAATAATAATAACTAATTAATAGAGGAATGGAGGAATGTTTTCTTTAGTTTATCTTTACATTTTCCCATAACAAGATTTTGTTGAGTTGGCCTTTACTTTCCGGAATGTCTTTTTTTTTTTTTTTTTTAATCATGTGTTCCGAGTTGCAACACGCGGTTATTTTCTCTCGTTTTAAACGTTTTTGATGTTTTAAGTTTCTACGCCAAGCAATAAACTTATTTTCTAAGTTTAGAGCAAGACATATAATGAGTCTCGTTAAGTTCTCTCGCAATTTATGAAACTTGTAAAAAGAAAGCCGGATGCACTCATATTGATTGATAATGAAATGAAATCTTCAAGTTTTACGTCCCACGTTTATGACGGAGAGGTGATTATGAGAAATGAATGAAATGATGGAATGAAGAAAGTGGGAGGAAACGGGAAATCTCCGAGAAAAAACTCACGCACACGGTGTTTGTCCACCACAAGGTTCACTTTGCGGGAGCTGGGATCGAACCCGGGACCCCACGCACTAGAAGTGAACGCTCTACGACTAAGCCACCGCGGCCCCCTCATATTGATTGAGTCGAATGGTTATAAAGCTCGTTCATGCTTATTTCAATATGTCTTACTGTCTTCTTTCTGTTGCCTATTCTTGTTTAATTTCTCATTGTTTTCCAATCTTTACTTTTAATCTTAACATCTTCTTCACTTTCCAAAAATGAAAAAATACTGATGAAACGAAAAAATGATAAAACGATCAAAGCGGTATGTACCCGTTCTAACGTTTTAGGCTATATAATAGTCTTGAGTTCGTTATATTAAAATTATGGAAACATTTCGAAAATAATTCGCATATTTACCGTTCAAATGACAATACATGAAATCGAATTTATTTAAACTACTATATTTTTCGCGGATTTTCTGCATTTAATTTATTATTTTTATAATTAATCTTCTTTACAAACGAACTTAACCGTACATACATCCACTATGGCTTCCTCTCATACTATATATAGAACTATCCAGAGGGAACAAGTTTTTACATGTTTGGCCACAAAAGAAAGGAAATGACACCATACGATACAGACCATAAGAAATGATATCATAAGATACGGACTATTTTCCTTAACAGCATATACCTATTTCTACAAGTTATCGTTACACCGCATAAAATAGTTCATCTTTTGTGTAAATATTCAACCACGATTCTCAGAGAACTGAAACGTACCTTAAGAGCAATGTGCTCTTCATGTGGTTAATTAAACTAACAAGATCACTATTAGCACAATAAAAATAGTAAACAGACAATTTCCAAGAATATTTAAGTTTGTTGACAGGAAAGTCTTTCAACATGGCGCAGAACAGTAAAATACAACAGTTAAAAGAACTTCAAGGAAAAAACACTTAGTTTACGTTATCCCATGAAACCACATTCAATGAATTCTAATGAGGATTGTCGTCAACTTCAGATTTTCCTTGTAAAAAGCAATGCTATTATGAATTCTGTAGAAATTAAATTTAATACCTCACAGCAGGGAAACGTTTATTTTTAAAAGAGTTTTTTTTCTTCTGTTACGAGGAAGTGCCACCAGCTATTATTAATGCTACTAAGTGTAGCGCCAATTTCTTTATGCGTGGGTGAGCACAATGAATACTAATTCCAAGTAGCATGCGAGTAGAGATACGTAAATAGCATTTCTTCCCTTCCAAAAGCGTTTCTGCCTTATTCACAAAGCATGAATAACTTCCACCGGTAACAACGTATTTTCAGGAATTCCACATTTTACATGCATCTCTGAATCATATTAAGAATCAAAAATCTGAATCATTTTGAAAGAAAAGAATTCTGTGCATTCCACGATGCAAAAACAGAGTGATATATTGAATTGTTCGTATCATTTTATCACTGAATACCAGAAGTCAAAAATAATTTACTTTGTTTCATTTTGTTGTAGCTATTTCCGAGTCAACATCAAATGACAGATCAAACAATGTTCAGAGTTACGAGAACCACTGTCACAGTATTACTTAATCTAGAGCAGGAAAAATCAAATTTAAAACCTCATATTTTTTATTCAAAAAATGCGGTTTAGCAAAGAAACTGAATGGAATGAAACACAACAGTTGTTTGTACTGTATTTCGTGAAGAAATTCGAAAATTGACTTCTCACATTCTGCATTGTTTTACTTGTTCGTTCCATAGTAACGTTAGCAAAATTTCCTTGACTTGCATGGCTGTTGGTATATATTTCCTTTTAAGCTTACAAGGGAACTTGTTCTGATGTCACACGAAATGTGGAACGAATATGGTCACACGACTTGTGTTAGTGAACGAGAAAATCCATAGACGGGAAAAACCCTCGATAACGACCGTTCCGTACCTATGGAGGGAGTAGCATATTATCATCGAACTCGCTCCATATTTCGTCTCATTATCCACAACGTATTGTGTTGCCAGTGCCCTTACTCCCCCCATTAGTACGGAACGGTTAAGATCGAGTTTTTTTCCCCGCCTGTGGATTTTCTTGTTCATTATCACAAATCAATTGACTGTAGTCTCGTTCCACATTTCCTGTGACACCAGAACAAGGTCCGTTGTTAGAATATGAGAGTTAACATTTTGAGGATAGAATTTATCAAAATTAAAGAGATGTGGCCCCATGTAGCGTAATCACTAACGCTCTAGTCTTCAGTGCGAGCGGTCTCGGGTTCGATTCCCGTCTCGGATATCGGTCGAAAAAGTGTAAAAGAATTTTCAGACCAGCCATCCTGAGTAAGGCTTTCCTCATTCATACCACGCAAATGCCAGGATGGTAGTACCTAACATACAGGCCCCAGGCCGCTTTCTTCCTCCCCTTCCTCGGATAGCATGGTCGTCGAGGTACGTCATCCCTCATACGTGACGAGCTAACATTGTTATAGATGCCAAAAGCCCAGAAATCTAATTTCTAATCCTAATCCTAGTGATGGGCTAACATGCCCATAGATGCCAAAAGCCCAGAAATCTAATTTCTAATCCTAATCCTAGTGACGGCCTAACATGGATATAGATGCCGAAAGCCCAGAAATCTAATTTCTAATCCTACTCCTAGTGATGGGCTAACATGGATATAGATGCCGAAAGCCCAGAAATCTAATTTCTAATCCTAATCCTAGTAACGGACTAACATGGATATAGATTACGAAAGCCCAGAAATCTAATTTCTAATCCTAATCCTAGTGACGGACTAACATGGATATAGATGCTGAAATCCCAGAAATCTAATTTCTAATCCTAATCCTAATGATGGGTTAACATGGGCATAGATGCTGAAATCCCAGAAATCTAATTTCTAATCCTAATCATAGTGACGGGCTAACATGGCCATAGATGCCAAAAGCCCAGAAATCTAATTTCTAATCCTAATCCTAGTGATGGGCCTACATGGCCATAGATGCCGAAAGCCCAGAAATCTAATTTCTAATCCTAACTCTAGTGATGGACTAACATGGCCATAGATGCGAAAACCACAAAAAAATTAATTTTAATCACAAATAATGGAGAAACGTGTAGTAAAATACATGCGGAATTGAAAATTTTGGTATAATTCTCCTGTAAAAGTAGCTTGATCTGTATCCAATAACACAGCAAAGCATGCATGTGGTGGGTCCTGGGGTCCGTACCAGCTTGCCCAGAAATCCTGATTTTTCTGTGCTAGATTGATTGGTTTAAACGTTCTACGGAGAGCTGAAGTTCGGTTGCCGAAGCTTCAAGGACTGGACGACCCATTACATCAACACATGGCCAATATGCAGAGATTATGTGAGCAGTAATTAGTGGAAATATTGTCGTTTTACTGTTGTGAAGTTGCTCGAGACGTTGGTATAAGTGTGCAACCTTGCTATAAAATCCTGAGTGAAACATTTGCAAATTATCTCGCAAACCACCGCACTACCGTAGTGTCCCACATACTCAATTTTGCGAATATTGCCCTGGTAGGACTCTTTGTACTTCCCAAATTTAAAACTATTTTGAAAGAACTAGAGTAAATTTAGTCTAATTTTGGGGGTAATTTTACAAAATTTTAATATTTGACAATCTTATTAGCGTTTAGCGGAACACATTTTGTTCAAAGATAAAAATGAATAAAATGATAAGGCTCAGTTTAAGACCTCATGTGTAGTTTTTGAGAATTTTTTTGAAAAAAAAATGTATACTTGAAAATTTATGCTGAACAAAATCCACACCTCCTCTTAAAATGAAATGAAATCAAATCTTTAAGTTTAACGTCCCACGGTTATGCTCTTTGGGCTGAAGAAGATGCGTGATTAAAACAAGTGAATGATGATAAAACAATCAGTGAAAGGAGAAAGTCAGAGGAAACGGGAATTCCCCGAGAAATCCCATGATGTTATTCATTATAAAGTTACTTGGTTGGGAATCAATCGAACCGGGGATCCCACATTCTTAAGGTAAGCACTCTAACACCTCCACTCTCCTAAGCTGATACTAATACTGAAATATGTTCTCATGAAGGTCTTCGTTATGACGCTAACAAGACCACATTATGTAATATTGTTAATTGAAATAAAGCACACAATTCTTATTTACTCTCAAATTTCATTTCCAATTTTACTAAAATATTGTCCAAGGATTCAAACTTTTTACAGTTCTTGCTTTATCAATCATTCTACAAACTTTCAACAGCTATCTCCTTCAAAGTATCAATTTGGCTGCTAATATGCGTTGTAATCGTTTCTTCCAATTTTGGATCGCTTGATGGAAATAACGTTTTTCAATGTCATGCAGCATTGTCATAGCATTTTCCTGAATTTCCTTCATGGACTGAGTACGGAGTTCTTTCAAAATAGTTTTAAATTTGGGAATTGTAAAACGCCTACCAGGGCAAAGCTCGCAAAATTGAGTGCGTGGAACACTACGATAGTGCGATGTTTTGCGAGATAATTTCTTAATTTTTCACTCAGGATTTTATAGCTAGGTTGTACACTTATACCAACGTCTTCAGCAACCTCACAACAGCTAAACGACAATATTTTCACTAATTACAGCTCGCACAATCTCAGCGTGTTGGTCATCTGTTGATGCAGTAGGTTATCCAGTCCTTAGAGCTTCGGCAACCGAACTTCTACTTTCCGTAGAACGCTTAAACCAATCAATCTAGCACTGCGTTCGGCTCACGTATTCATCCTACTATGCTTAGTTAAACATTTGGAATGTTTCCGTGAAAGTTTTCCCCAGTGTTAGGGTAAAGACACACCGAAGATATCTCGCCATCGCCGCCGAGGTTTAAGTCGCGGTCGCTACCTCGATGTCTAGGTCTAGACGGATGAAGGGTGCACATAGCGAGTAAGTGGCACCCTCGCTGTAAGTTCTCAGTTTCAGGAGAAACATTACTGTGACGCGTGTGAAATCATCACTGCGAAACCAGATTTTGAAATTGAAAGGACCAAACAGTTTATAAATAGGGTTAGACGAGACATGAGAAATGCCAGTCTCGTCTCTTGTTTCCCAAAAATATTTAAGTCTCATCTCTTGTCCACCTCTATGAATGAATTAAAGATGTTTAGATTTTTTTTTAATTTTCTGTGAAGAAATGCCCTCTTTCAGCACTCAGACGAGAAATCACTTCCCAGTATTTTTATTTTTAAAAGTATGTCTTCAGGTTTCGAGGTGGAGGAGTTATTAACTTCAACAAATGAAGTTTCAACAACAAAAGAAGCGTACATTTTCGGTATGCGCTTACCCATGTGAATTAATGTACAGGGTGGCCCAAAAGTAAGTATATACCACTGCATTGATCAAGGATAACATTCTAGTTTATGGATTTATTTGTTTCGGCTCTTCCGAGCTTAAAATGTAAGTAAAAAATGCATTAAGAACAAATAATAAACAAACTAAGTTTATCTGATGGATAACAATAAGAAATAATATAAAATGCAATGAGCTGATCAGAACGGTACTGTATACCTACTTTTCGTTCATCCTATATTTGTGCCAGTATCGAGATAGCGACCGCGACTTAAACCTTGACCTCGAACGTGAGGTATCTTCGGTATATGTCTACCCTTACGATAAATTTCACACAGACACGGTGTTCCTCCAATTCCTTCATTGTTATTTTTTCACTAATCCGACAAGCACTTTATGCACGACCTCACTCAATGTGTTGTTAGTCGACAGCTGACGCGTAGATCGGAATCCAATAAGAAGCGATATTTTACCAAGGTATGCTGCTATATGTACAAGGTAGCCGGAGCACGCTACTCTCAACCATTCGCCTGTCGTTTAACAAATTCGTCTTTTGTAACACTGCTCATATATTAGTTGGTAGACCACATGGAACTTATCAAAGTGATATACTAAACGGTAGATTCTGATGCGTAATTTTCGAGAAAATCGAAAAAAGCGACCTTTAATGAAACTTAAAAGCATTATACTCATTATGAAGAATAATTGGTAGTTCTTCTGAAACAGATTGTTTATACCTACGTTTATTTACTGTAATTATTTAAAAAAAAAAACACTTTTAAATGTCAGATCATACTCTTTCCACAAACTCTTCTAGGAGTTACACACATATTCCTAACAGTTACAAATACAGGGCTATTTAAAAAAAATCATGGATTTCATTTGGGTCTAAAATTTCTAACTAAAGTCCGATTTTCACGCGTTTCCTGGCAAATGATCAAGGAAGAATGGGAGATGTATAGGACTATGTTTACTAGTTCAAATTCATAGCGGATAATATCGGCCAGACCTCAAGAATGACAGCAAATATACTGTGGAATTGCTATCTTTTCCAAATTCAACATTGATTTTTACATATGCAAAATAATGAGAGATAGGAAAAAAATGATTTTATCAATTTGGCCTCTCAATAATAGGTTCCATATCTATCCTTAATTCAAACCGTAAGTGGAAGAAATATACAATCTCTCGTTTTCAGCACTCATCGTCATATTTCTGAAATGCTCACAGACAGTGAGGAGTTTTTTCTGTTTAGGGGAAGTGGCGAAGTTGGATTCAACGTTAAAAAGTATAGGATATACCAGGGCTTAGTATCTCTCTACTAAAACCAAATGTAGTTAAAATCTACTCCCGTATTCAATTTCAGTATTGATATCTGTAGAAGAAAAATGCAAAGATATAGTGACTATTGATTTTTTGATATGGATTCAGAGCCCATAGGATACATGTTCCATCTCTGACCCAATCTTCTTTTGAAACCACCTTCGGTTTCAACACTAAATCTTCGTACTTTGAAAGTCTACCTTAATTGCGTAATGTGATATGAAACTCACTTGTTCTATCACACACAGCTTTATTCTGAACATAAGTATATAATTTAGAGCTCGCTTTATAATGTGAAGTTAATTTAAAAACGAAAAAGCTATAGTAATAGTATGCGATTCAAATCTAATAGGTCTCCAGTCCAGATTCAAACCTTCTTCATGATTATATGCTTAGCGTAAGCCCATTTGGCATGGGAGAACCGGGTTTGATTCTCCGTAGTGCTCATGTTGTTCGGATCTGCCGTTAAGTTATTGGTCTTTGCCTCATATAGCCTTCGTGCAAAACAGGGACGCTAAACTCCAGTGTAAGGAAACATTGAATGCAAGTGAAAGAGATGGTGATAAATCTCAGATTATTTCCCACAGGTTGAACCTTACTCTATTTGTGTGTAAATAAATATTCATAATGAAAGAGACTTTTCAGAAAAGTCACAGAAGTAAAACATTGAACTTTTAGAGCGGTATTCGTTAATCAAGCGTTACTCATGTGATTAGTTAATGTCATATTAACTCAGTACTAAAAATGGTTTACATTTTGGTATCCAGAGTCTGTTTGGAGTTCAGCTAATAAGTTGATTTGTATACAATTAACTAATGTAACCCCAATACATTGGGTGAGAGAAATAAATGTAGCAACTACGGTAAACTGGTCGTCCACATGCGTAATCTGTCAAAATGAAAATACTTGAAATACGAAATTCGAAATGTTTTCTTTCTTTTTTGACATGACAACAACAACTTATAAATAGTTACGAATCGAACGATAATTAACTTATTCATTTCTGAGGAATGTATTTATGGCCGGAATAAGTAGGAATCAAGTAATATTAGCGACAATAGAAGAATTATGTTGTAATTATACAGGAAGATAATTTGTCGATCAGTTGTATGTATTTCTCAGAAAGCTGAAAATTTTCTACTCATTTCTCACTTTTTATTTTAAGAAACATGTTTGCAATTGTGTAGTATAAATGGAAAAGGCTGAAAGTGCCAAAGAATAAAAAATCGATTTTTTGCATAAAATGTGTTGTAAACGACATCGCCAATAACCTAGAGAAGGTCCAAAGTGCCAGAAAAATTCCTACTAGTTTCTAGAGCACTCGCAAGGAGCAGCACCTTAAAGGATAAAGTACAGTTTTAGGAAGTTTTTATTGAATACTGGAAATTTTACTTTGTGGCACTTTCAGCCTTTTCCATTTCCATTACACAATTGTAGAGAACTCGGCTTAATAGCTGCTTCATAGTTAACTAACCGGATAATGTGAAAGGAAAGAAGGACAGATAATTACGAGTAATTGCCTTTGTATTCTCATAATGTAAATATAATGTGGCCAAACCATGGTACCATCTACTCTAAATTCATTAGTCACATGTGATTAGCTTAGATAATTACTACGTGCTAACCGAGCGAAGTAGCCTAAGTAGTAAAGCGTTACCTTCCGATTCTGGAGATCATGGATTCTATTCCCACTGCCGACCATCCTGACTGGGCTCTTTCGAGAGCTTTCCTCATTTCTACCAGGCAAATGCCGGGATAGTACCTACTAAACAGGCTCTGGCCCATACCTTTTCAAATCCTTACCATTGTTGTTGTTGTTGTTGTTAGATACCCAGTATAAAATCGCCTCTGTTCGTCGTGTCCCAGTACAAAACGATCTCAGCTGAATCTCTTAAATAATCAGATATTCTGAATACACTTCTAATAGCCATACATTTGTCAAACCCTTAGTAATGCGATAGTCATACATCAAAACGACTCTTCATAAGGCTCCTATAGCTTCAAACCAGAAAAAGGAAACATGCCTTATGTTATAATTCTTGTATTCAAAAATTAGTGCGTTTCCTTCCTTAGATTGACGAATAAAAGTTTAATTTTAACTCATGTGACATCTGGTTACCACTTTCATTATATTCTAGGTGCTGGAGTAGGTTGGTCGTACAACAGTTAGGAAGATTTACAGGCATAATTGAATATTTTGCATGAAAAGACATATTTGTAAGGAACAATTTTCTGCAACCGACAGAATTAAATACAAAGTAATAAAACTGTCTTTTAGATTTACAAATGTATAGTTAATAGTGTCAAATCATTACAAGTGTTGTACGGCGGATAAAATAAGTCCATATAAAAGATGACTCTATTAGGTGGTATTTTTCAGTGGCAGTGTATTTTTACACAGTGTACAGAAGCTGTGTTTTTGTTTACAAGTGAACCGTTACTAGTATGAAACCATGACAAGTGCTATTGAAAGTCGTATCATTGACAAAACTCGGTCAGATAGCATTCGTGCTTTTTAATGGCCAACTAGCACAAGTTGGTTTGTGTTTATGCACTATAGTTTTTATGCAATGCATTTCGAAGCCGTATGTATACGTAAATCGTTAAAGAATTAAAGTTTTTCAACAAATACTTCTGGCGGCTCCCTATGCCAAGTGAGATATTTTAATGCCACTATATCTTTGAGGGGTATTAAGAAGGAAATTACTGAAAGAATTATATTTTTTCAACAATTATTTCCAGTGGTGCTCCGAAAGTAAACTTGTACGATATTTTAAATATTCCCTGAACAAATATCGAAACCTCCGTGTCTAACCAAAATTGTTTAGATTTTGCAACAGTGCTTGTTACAGTAATATATAACAAAATATAATTTGTTTCTCGTTTGTCTTTTACTTGAAAAATATGTTAAGCTTCCCTTTGTCGTACAAATTATTTTCCTGTCTGTTCTTTTTTTTTCTTTTCTTTGTGTTCGTGTGCTGTTGACAGGACAACGGAGCTGATCTATTATCTCTCTGCGTAGTGTTTATGGCTGTCTCTAAAATCTTGTTTTGTCGTGTCCAATCACTTTTATTCTTTGTGGTAAATAACAGTTACGACCATGTTGTTGGTTGTTATCAAACCACTAACCAGAGTTCTTGCTTGCGAGCTTCCAAACGTAAACTTGCAAACACCAATAAAACATTTCTTCTCGTCGGAACGCAATGAGCAAGTTTATTAAATTCTTTGGTTTTATCTGATATTAAAGTTTTACTTGTATTATGGACAACGAATTTTCTGTTTTATTTTATTAATATTACTATTATTTCATACTTACGAGTTATAAGAACAGAAGTCAGCTAAAAAGTGACTATCGCATTCTTTTATCTTTTCGTTTAGTTTCGTATTCTATAAAGAGGTTAAATGAACATAAAACTTTGTCTAGCACCTCGGTAATCAATATCGTTTGAAGAATCCACAAGTTAAACCCCCCAGATTGAAAGCTTTTCTTTCAGCAAAGTTTGCAATTGCTCATATCAAGGAGTGGCTCTTCACAAAAGTTGCATAGATAAAACTTAACATTTGATAGGTTTAAGATAAGAGAATTTCTACTCATTTTACGCTACAAGATGAAAACAAGAATTGGTACACTGATGTCCAAAAGTATTGTCGCATGTCTATAAATATGTTGCTGTAGGAATATAGTTTGATAACGAATTCGCCCGGTATTTCTTATAATGTTAGTATGTGTATAATCGGTAAAGACATGTATGTGGCAAATTTCATGTCAAAAGAGCAGTAAATAAGAACAATAAAACGAAAATAAAACTTTCTTGTCCATTTAGCAACATTTTGTTTTACTCATTCTAATTTACAAAATAAATCTTAAATAAATCTTTTCCTATGAAATTTACCACAAATAAGCATTTCCAGATTATACACATAGTATCAGTATTAAAAGTACCCTTAAAAAATCATTATCATACTATATTCTTACAAGAAGAAAGTTATAAATATATGACAATCATTTTGGACATCAGTGTACGTACAAGTGTTTTAAATTTCTTTCTTATTATGTCTCATTTTACCAGGTTACCTCCTTAAAGAGCCACTGATGTTCATATCTAACTGTATTTGTTATTACTAGAGCTAACAATTTTAGGTGTTGCACCATATTTTTTCCCATTAAAATGACCAAATTAGCTTGTCTTGCAAAAAACTATTAAATAAATACTCATCAGTATGGCCGTCCTTTGTTCGACGATTTGTGATGTTCCACCCTGGCTGTTGACGATAGCGCGGTCTAATCTTCGGCTAGTCACACGACATACCGAACAGCATACCAGTCCCCAGGAATAGAAAGAATTTGGAGGATTACCTAGAGCCAATATCCCGATTTTAAGTGTTATATACAAACGATTCTAATAATGGGAATTTTTTTGGCTGTATCTTTGTCGCCGACGAAAACAACTCATAATTCTGTCTGCATCGTCTGTGTTCCGTTTTCATTACTGAACACACTGCAATTAAATTTGCTCTTGACTATGCTCTCACACTTCGGCTACATCGTGTACGGGTTTGGACAGATTCTCAGAGAGTTGTCATGAATCGACGAAAGTCTTCAGAAGCACTCTCTCATTCAAGATATTCTTGTGAGATGCCCTAAGCTTCAGCACAACGGTTATGTCGTCGCTATCACATTCTGGAAAACAAACATACGTATACAAATGCGAGGAACAAATCTTTGATCGAAGTTACGTTGAGACATTGTCTTCCTCGCTCTGTGCTCAATAGCTATTTAAAAAATCTTGATGTGGTCTGATTGGCAAGTAGATTGAAGTAAGTAAATTCAAGTAGATTGAAATAAGTAAATTCAAGTAGATTGAAATAAGTAAATTCAAGTAGATTAAAATAAGCAAATTCAAGTAGATTGAAATAAGTAAATTCAAGTAGATTCAAATAAGTAAATTCAAGTTGATTCAAATAAGTAAATTCAAGCAGATTAAAATAAGTAAATTCAAGTAGATTCAAATAAACAAATTCAAGTTGATTCAAATAAGTAAATTCAAGCAGATTAAAATAAGTAAATTCAAGTAGATTCAAATAAGTAAATTCAAGTAGATTCAAATAAGTAAATTCAAGTAGATTCAAATAAGTAAATTCAAGTAGATTCAAACAAGTAAACTTCACTTAGTTAAGTCAATTTTGGGACATTGGTAGATATTCTCCCATTCTATTCAAATGAAGTATATTCCTGGCGCGTTTGCCTATGAGAGACTCTCGCCTAACATATAATTATGAATTGCCTGCTATGAACCATCTGTATTATGAGTACCCTCTGAGAATTCGACATATTTTTGTCGAGATCCTGAATACTCAGATTTAGAGAATGTTTCGGACTGCTATGTATTCTTGACCGAGGTTGGGGTTAGTATACTTTGTGTTGCTCGTGTTCTAAATTGTATTCACTGAGCTAATTTGGCTTTCTCTGAACTATTTCCTTTTTCGTTTGTGCTTTCGCTGCGTATTGTTTTTGACTTTCTTACTTTATTTTAATAGTATATTTTTTTAGTACATAGTTATTTTTATCTGATTAATTCACATCTCTTCATTCTTTTTACGCTTTTTTTTTACAATATTGTTATTTTTATGTGTTTGATTTATTCTTTTACGTTTTGTTTTATAGCTTTTATCTTCCAACGTGTTTTGATCAAACAATTTGGCATTCATCTTAAGTTAGTTGTTTCTATTATGGCCGATGTCTCCATTTTACACATCAATCAATCACTCTCCAATGGTTTAACACTATATTTGTTCATGAATAGTAAAGTCATGACTGATTATTACATTCCTCTCTTGCACTACTTTTACCAGAATATTATCCGCTTTTACTGTCATTGGTTGCCCACTAGGGATGAGCACGATTCGAGTCGAGTCCAGTCGAGATTTAAGCCTGTCTCTACTCGTCTCGAGAAACTGTTGTCTCGACTCGAAAATATGTTTCTTTCTCGACTTGATAGTTTCTGTTTCCACTCGACTTGAATTCCAGATGAGACATCTCGAAATCCGAGTCGAAACAAAATATACGAGTGAAAATATACGCGCACATCTGCGAGGAGTGAAAGTTGAAGTTCAACATCTCATGAACAATCCATATTTCTTTTATGTTTGGAACCAGAAGCATAACTACTGTATGTAGTTTATTGTTTTAAAATTTAGTGTTGACAAAAATCCTTTAAAAAATGGCTATCTGAAGAAGTAAAAGGTACCTATCTGTACTAGTTCTTATCATCCAAGCAGTCCATTTATTGTAATATACCATGTAAAATAGTCTCGTGTCATAATAAGTGATATATATACAACAGGTATATTATCCGTAACTCGTGATACACTGCAACACATTAAAGCATCAAAATAGTTGAGGATGCGAATAATCCAGAAATTATGTAGCACTATTGCGTTCATGGGAACGAAAAAACAATAATTATAATTATGCTAAATTACTATAGACTGCCAATTGCTCATTCAGAGTATTTATGAAGTTCACTTTATCGCAATAGTTTTATACAAACTACATATAGGGTACGGATAATAGTTTTATACAAACTAGATAATCACATATTATTATTATATTTGAGGTACAATCAAATATAACGACATTAATTATTAGTTTTAATTAACTGAATTGAGCTGAGAATTAAATCTTGATCTCAAACGTTTATGCGTTCTGTACCTTTCTAAAGTAATAAATGCTGGAATTGGTTTCAAGGCTGTTCCTGAGTGAATACTTTCTTCATAATAAAATTAAAAAATTATAGAAAGATTTTTCGAGACCTTCGAGTCGAGTCAATCTTTTTACGAGCACTATCGACTCGACTAGAAAATTCGAGTCGAGAAATACGTTTGTCTCGATTCGTCTCGAAGTTTACAAAGTGTGTCTCGCCTCGTCCGCATCTCTGTTGCCCACTGCAAAAAGCATCTTAAACATTTAAATTTTCTTAACAAAAGCGACAGAACCATGGTTTGGCATTTGCTTTTGATAACGTATCTTGCCTACTAAGAGCTGTCTATTGTCTATTAACATAACGTTTCTTCGCAGGTTTGTCTAGCATTTGCGTATTTGTCGAAATGACATTCTAAATTGTAGTGAAGTTTTGCGGAAAGTTTATTCAGCTTTGTGGCACAGTATCTTAGTCTGATTCTACCCGCCAAGTGAAATTTGTGGTGGACAAACACCGCGTGCGTGGGTTTTCTCGGGGTTCTCCCGTTTCTCCCACTTTCTTCATTCCACCATTTCATTCATTACTCATCATCACCGTCTCCTTTAGCCTAACCGGCCTAACCGTGGGACATAAAACTCCAAGATTTCATTTCATTTTCATTTTTAGTCTGATTCTATGAATTACAGAGGGGAGGTACAGTGGCTGAGTAGTATAGAGCTCACCTTTGGTGTGTGTCGTCCCTGGTTCGATTCCCGACCAAGTAAGTGTGTGGTGGATAATGTGGTGTCCGTGAGGTTTATCTGGGTAGTCCCGTTTCCTCCCACTTCCGTATTCCACCAATTCTCCCATCATCACTCACTTGCCTTAATCATCGACTTCCTTAGCCTAAAGAGGATAAACGTGAGACGTTAAACTGAAAAAAATATTTTCTTCATTTCATTTTTCTAAGGATCACAACACTTTTTGTACATCCATTAGCTTCAATTGTCAATTGTCAATCACGTTATGCCTCACTCACTGCAACTCATATCTTCTGAGATTTAGGACATTGACGAAAACGTTCACAACTTTCTAGATTACCTTGAAATAACGAATAGATTCTAAGAAAGAAAGTAGTAAAAAAAAAAGTCGCACAAAAAATTGAACATAACAAAGAGATATAATAAGAGGAAAATAATAAATAATATAAAGAATAGAATGTAATTAATAGGAAGAAAGTCAGAAATAGAATAATGTATGATAGAATAGAATAATAAATAAAACATAAGAAAGTAATGTCCTGGTGGGGTATTTTGAATCTCCAGGGGTTATCAACTCAGACTTACTAGCTGGAAATGAGTCTCATGAATTCTTTACGTCTCACTTATAACTGTTTCCCAAAACGTCTTTGATCTTTTTATCCAATAACTACTGCACTCTCGAAATCGATCCCACAGAGAATATGTCCTGGCTTTTATGCTTATACTCTTTTGATGCCCACAAATCTAACGCATCGAGCAACGCTTTTCTTTATATTAAAGTGGCTCTCCGATTAGTACAACGATAAATTTTCTTGGGTACCATAAAAAGGTTGAAACTAGACACATGTCTACTAAAACGAAGTGTAAAGCTTACATGCTTTTAATCAGTTATTAACCGACTAAATAATTTATATCTTCCTGTTATATTTTACGTTTACCTAAACGTCGTTTTGTAATAGATCTTCCAATCCACACTGGATGCATCATGCTAGTAATTCCTATGAATTTCCTTTCCGTTTTATCTGTTCCACATTCATGAGAAACACACATTCGGCTACTTTTCACGAATTACGTGATTTTGTTCTCATAACAACAGAATATACTGTATATTATCACAATAATTCAATAAAATTTATGGCTTACAGTATCTAATATATATATATATATATATATATATATATATATATATATATATATATATGTGTGTGTGTGTGTGTGTGTGTGTGTGTGTAGATAGATAGATAGATAGATAGATAGATAGATAGATAGATAGATAGGTAGAAATATATAAAAGATAGATAGATATTGCAAGGCTCTACACGTGCTCCGAACGCCACCTACTGGCTGTAAACATATTTCGCACGACCAACCACGAAGAAGACATCGTCAACCATCACCAGTGATCGTGAAGTGACGAAGATGAACCAAGTAGCAATATTTGTGGATAAAGAGACCCAAAATACAGCAGAAGGCATCAATCTCCACCGATTGATCGTCACCTCCAATCTCTAGGTCGACACTCCTGACCTCTTAGAGCTTATATATCCTTAACACTCTCTAGAATGACTTGTCTTTTAGAGCTCCTTTATCCTTAGCACTCTCTGGAACGTCTGGTCTCTGAGAGTTCATTTATCCTTATCACACTCTAGGATACCTGGTCCCTGTGAGTTTCTTATGCTAGAACACCTACGTTCTAGATTTTATCTCCCTCTCTAGCATGCATGGTCTATCAGAGTTCCTTTATCCTTACTGATCTCAGGGATGACTTTTCTCTTACAGCTTCTTTATCCTCACCAGTCTCTAGGGCGATCTGTCTCTTAGAGCTCCTTTATTCTTAGCACTCTCTGGGACGTCTAAGATCTGAAAGTTCCTTTATCCTTACCACTCTCTAGAGTACCTAGTCTCTGATAGTTTCTTTTGCTAGAACATCTATTTTCTTGGTTTTATCACCCTCTCTAAGATGTCTGGTCAGAGAGTTCCTTTATACTTACCACTCTAGGATACCGGGTCTCTGAGAGTTCCTTTTGCTAGAACACCTACTTACTTGGTTTTATTCTCCTCTGTAGGATGTTTAGTCTCTGTGTTCCTTTATCCTTACCAGTCTCTAAGATGACTTGTCTCCTAGAGCTCCTTTATCCTTACCAGTCTCTAGGACCACATGTCTCTTAGAGCTCCTTTATCCTTACCAGTCTCTATGATACATGGCCTCAGAATTTCTTTTGCTAGAACACCTACTTTCTTGGTTTTATTTCCCTCTCTAGGATCTTTGGTCCGTGTAACGTGGGTTCCTGTCACCACGGTATGGCCGGTCCTCAGGTTGCGGATCGAGGAGAAGGCCTCTAGATATAGAGGTTAGCTGCGAATACACTGAATAAGCAGTCGCGGACAGCCGACTAGGAGTGGTCCTCCAGCTTGGGGGTTGGCGTAGGGCTAACAACCTCATCCTGTTAAAAAAAAAAAAAAGCACTTGTTCAGAAATATTCACAAAAGCCTCGCACAACTTGTCACGACCTCAGCCAAAGAAAATGGACATGAGATTTGGAACATGGAATATTACGAGTCTTTATAGGGCAGGCGCGTTAAAATCCGTAACGAATGAGTTAGAGAAATACAAGATGAACGTAGTAGGAGTTCAGGAAGTTAGGTGGGAATTAAATGGATCTGTAAATTCCGGATATTTTACGTTCTTTTATCGAGAAGGAAATAAAAATCGCCAGTTAGGAACAGGGTTTTTCGTTTATAAACGTATACTACCAGCAATTAAATGGGTTGAATTTGTTACTGACAGACTTTCTTTTATTACTCTTAAGGGACGGTGCTGTGATATTATTGCTTTAAATATACATGCCCCAATTGAAGATAAGGATGACGATATAAAAGACAGTTTTAACGTAGAAGTGGAACGGATATTTGACCAATTTCCGCGATACCATATGAAAATTCTATTAGGGGATTTAAATGCGAAGGTAGGCCGAGAGGACATTTTCAAACAGATTATAGGGAAGGAAAGTAATGACAACGCTGTTAGAGTCGTGAACTTTTCAACATCCAAAAACCTAATCGTGAAGAGTACAAAATTCCCACATCGCGACGTTCATAAATACACTTGGACATCACCAGATGGAAAAACACATAATCAAATTGATCACGTTTTAGTAAATAGAAGAAGGCAATGTAGCATAATTGATGTCCGGTCGTTTAGAAGGGCTGATTGTGACACTGACCACTACCTGGTAGCAGCGATAATACGAGAGAGGTTATCGTTGAATAAAGGTAATATTCATTGTCCGAAAACGGAGAAATTCAATTTAAAGAAATTAGAAGAGAGCCAGGTAAGAGAGGAATACCAGATTGAAGTTTCGAATAGATTCTCGGCTTTAAAAGATTCGGAGTGCACTAGTGTTGAGGATACCTGGATTGAAATTAGAGATAGCATTAAAATTTCAGCAAAAGAAAAATTGAGACACGCAGAAATACGTAGGAACAAACCATGGTTCGACCAGGAATGCATAAAACTAGCAGAGAAGAGAAAACAGGCAAAATTACGCTGGCTACAAAATCCGAATGAAATAACTACACCAAATTTCGCAGATATCAGGCTGGAAACTTCCAAAACTTTTAGAACAAAGAAACGCGATTTTTTGAAAGCTAAAATTAAGGAACTCGAAGATACTAGTAAAAATAAAAACGTCCGGGACATGTATAAGGGAATCAACGAATTTAAGAAAGGCTATCAACCTCGTGCTTATATATTAAAGAAATCTGACGGTACAGTTCTCAATGATACGGATAGCACCTTAAATAGATGGAAAGATTTCTTTGATGATTTGCTAAACACGCAACCAAAAACTAGTGTGCGTGAAGAAAAGGAGATACACACCGCACAACCGTATATTCCAGAATCCAACCGAATAGAAGTAGAAACCGCTATAAAGAAATTAAAGAAACACAAATCTCCGGGTGTAGATGAAATTCCGGCTGAGTTCATTTTAGTTGGAGGCGAAACATTGTGAAACAAGATACACAAACTCAATCTCCTTATCTGGAACAAGGAAGAATTGCCACAAGAGTGGAAAGAATCAATCATTGTTCCAATCCACAAGAAAGGCGACAAAACTGACAGTAATAATTATCGAGGTATTTTTCTTCTGTCAACATCATATAAAATCTTTTCAAATGTTCTATTAGCAAGACTGACCCCATACGCAGATGAAATTATTGGAGATTATCAGTGAGGATTTAGACGAAATAGTTCAACTATCGACTAAATATTTACCATTCGCCAAATACTCGAAAAAAAGTGGGAATACAATACCCCGGTACATCAACTATTTATTGGTTTTAGAAAGGCGTACGACTCGGTTAGGAGAGAAATATTATATAACTTTCTTAGCGAACTTGGAATACCGAGAATGCTAATTAGATTAATTAAGTTATGTTTAAATGAATCCCAAAGTAATGTCCGGGTAGGAAAATTTTTGTCCACGAGCTTTCACGCCGAAAATGGCCTGAAACAAGGAGATGCGTTGTCGCCATTATTAGTTAACTTCGTTCTGGAATACGCTATAAGGAAAATCAAAGATAGCAACCAGGGTCTACAATTGAACGGTATTCACCAGGTATGGGATATGCTGATGACGTAAATTTAATAGGGGATGATAGGAGAACAATAGAAAGAAATGCAGAGATCTTATTAAACGCTTGCAGGGACATGGGTTTAGAAGTAAATGCAGAGAAAACTAAATACATGGAAGTGAGTCGGGACCGTATTACGGCAAGTTATGGGTGCGTTAAAATATTTTGATAAGGTAGATAGTTTCAAATATCTAGGATCAATATTAACAGATGAAAATCATATTCACGAAGAAATTAAATGTCGACTAAAAGCAGGGAATTCGCGTTATTATTCGGTTCAAAATCTCTTGTCGTCGCGAATTCTGTCGAGGAATTTGAAGCTTAAAATATACAAATCTTTAATCATGCCTGTTGTTCTGTATGGTTGCGAAACGTGGTCACTTACTCTGAGGGAAGAACATAGACTGGAAGTATTTGAGAACAAGATCCTGAGACGAATATTCGGACCCAAGAGGAACGGGAATGGGGAATGGCGGAAGCTTCATAACGAGGAACTACATTATTTATACGGTTTACCCAACATTGTTAGGGTCGTCAAGTCTAGGAGGCTTAGGTGGGCGGGTCATGTAGCTAGGATGGAAGAAAGTAGAAACGCTTTCAAAGTCTTGACTGGAAGACCAATCGGAAAACGACGATTAGGAAGACGTAGGCGCAGATGGGAGGACAATATTAAGATGGATCTCGCAGATTGGAATACAAAGTGGAAACTGGATGCAGCTAGCTAAGGATAGAAGTCAGTGGAGAGCTTTTGTGAACGCCACATTGACCCTCCGGGTTCCATAGGCCATAGAGTTAGTTAGTTAGGATGTTTGGTCTGAGAGTTCCTTTATCCTTACCAGTCTCTAGGATGAAGAGTTTCTTTTGCTAGAACACCTACTTTCTTGGTTTTATTTCCCTCTCTAGGATGTCCGGTCTGAAAGTTCGTTTATCCTTACCAGTCTCTAGGACGATTTGTCTCTTAGAGCTCCTTTATCCTTACCAGTCTCTAGGATACGCAGTCTCTGAGAGTTTCTTTCGCTAGAACACCTACTTTTTGGTTTTATCCCTCTCTCTATGATGCCTGTTTCTAAGAGGTACCTACCTACAACACAAGAGCCTTGGTTCCTCTCGACTTAAGACGCTTGGTCGTTGGGCTTCAGAAGTTCAACTGGAAACCAACAAAGATATCTAAGAAGAACTTGTATTTTATTTGTAATGTTTATTATTACTGCATATAAAAGGAAACTGTTATAATAAAATGTGATTAGGAAGAGTCCAAATTCCTGTACGGCCATCTTTTATCTTTACCATAAACACAGAATTTTTAATATACATTTTTATTATATATATCTGTCCGCTGAGCTCAAAAGAGCATAAAGATGGTTGGCTTTTTCACCTTTAATAATAATATTGTCAAATGTGTGAAAGTCATCAAATTATCTGAAACCCTTTTAACTATTATTTTAGTTGCTTCTTACTAGACTGGAAGAGTAAATTACTAAAAAAAATAAAACAAAAAGCACTAGAAGTATATTGCCACTATATCTTTGTAGATTACCAAGATTGAGTTACAAGCAGTATTATTACAACAGATAATTGATAAGTATGTTGTCATTACATCCTTGTTAGAGAGTAGGGATATGGATATTTTAATAAAAGTCATTTTTTTAACTAGATTAGTGATGTGCTGTGTATATCCTGCGCGATAAACAACGTGTCAAGAATCTGCAAATTTTAGTTCATAACGTCATTCTCAGTACTTCAACGCCATGCTTTCAACTCTTTTTAAAAAAAGAACAAATGTTAGTTTCTTTTATGTTATTATAAATAATAATTATAAAAACATCAAATCTATTCTAACATTACTTGATGTAAGTTCCCCCATTTTATAGGTAGATCCTTATGACAGCTGTAACGTCAAACATTTCTACTTATCTTGATAATTCATTTTATAGACGTGCCAGAAAATTTTCGTGGTACATGTTTGTTCTAAATTTACCATTCAGACTTTTCTTCTTGTTCTTCCAAAATATTAAAAATAAAGTCATAATTTAATAATTATCGGGAAAGAAAAGATAGAACATTAACCTTTATTTCTTGTAAGACTAATACTTATTTTTAAATTTCGTTGGAATTTACTTTTCTTGTCTTCCCGCTTTCTTTACATTTCTTTTGTGAATGAAACCTTTCGTTTAACAAAAAAAGGAATCGACGTTTGTAGAATCAGTTCAGTTAAAGATGATGGACGACCATTCAGGAACTTTTGTCTTCTTCTTTCGATAAAGAAATATTGGAGATCAGTGTGTTGTCCCCAAACTTTCTGTAATCATGATTGATAGGTTGATTGATTGATTACGTAACACCTTTTTTTTCTATAATATCCTCCTGAACTCCCTGAAATAAATCAAATCAAATTATGGAGGAAATCATTTTTCAGCGTGTCTTATAGATCTTATAACTGTCTACGTACAATTCACAATCTTCTCTCTTGTTATTATTCTTCTCTCTTGCACAATTGTTTCCTTCCAACAAATTTGCCTATGAAGCAATAAGCTGTTGTTCTGCCTTCATCTAAAGTAAAGATTTCTTTGGCAAAAGGGTTACCGTCGGCTCAAAAGATTCTGGTTCGATTCCAGGATTACAGTTTGTGTTGTAGCTTTACTTCTCCACAGCTCTGGGTCTGAAAAGCAATATTAAACTCAAAAAAGAAAGTTACAGCTACAACATTTCGCACGGTAAACTTGGATTCGATTCGTAATATCAACTCTCAGAGCTGTCCTCGAGAGATAGGTTATATACTATATTGCATAATGAAATCAATATCTATGTAATATACAGAATAATCGCTAACACTCTTGTCCTTGGTGCGAGCGGTCCCAGGTTCGATTTCTGGTGAGGACACTCAGTTGAAAAAGTGTTAAGGTTTCCAGGAAAGCCATCCCGAGTGAGAATTTCCGACTTTTCCTCATTCACACCAGGCAAATATCGGGATTGTACCTAACATATAGGTCCCAGGCCACTTCCTTTCCCAATCCTTTCTTCCTTCCCTTTCCTCGGATAGTCTGAATGCCTAGGGATGTCATCTCTCATACGTGACGGGCTAGCATGGTCATAATTACTGAAAAAAAAAACAGAAATCCAATTCCTAATATTAATCCTAATATGGAGAGTAAATAAAAAAGACAGGAGATCGTATTTGATATCACTCATAAGATGGTTTCCATTTCAAAGATTTGACCATGATCCAATATGGTGGAATTCACAATGGCGATCATAATCCATGGTACCCTCAAACACAGGCACTATTCCAATATGGTGAATTCGGATTAGCCAACACCTTCTACCTTGCGAATGAGATAGTATGTCATGAGATATCATCCTGACCCTGAACGTTTAAAATTCATAATATTAATATTATGAATTTTAAACGTTCAGGGTCAGGATCATATAAATATTAATTCACACAGGAACAAGAGTATACAATGAGATATTGGGTGCCAATAACATTGTGGAAATGTAAAATCAAGTACATTTTTCAGAGGATATACATCCTCTGACAATAAAGTTCGATGAATGAACCCGTAAATAGAAAATAGATATAATATGAATGAAACTTACCTTACTATGCTTCGAAGTAGTCCTCTCCCGCAGCTATACTACTCTGAGCACAGCTGTACATGTCTTGGAAATTTTTTGAGAAGTCTTCTTTCGTGATGATGCTCAGAAGCACGTTTCGTCGGATGTCTGGAATATCGTCAAATCTCTTTCCTTTCAACACGAGTTTGAGGCGTGGGAATAGGAAGAAGTTTGGAGGATTTAGATCTGTCGAGTATACTGAATGGTCCATTTGCACCACCCCTTTTGGGCCAGGAATTGTCTGACGATATTGGCTGTGTAAGGGCAAGTATTGTCGTGAATCAGAAACCATGAACCTTGTTCTGACTAATGGGGTCGTACCCATTGTACACGTTTCATCAAACGTTTCAAAATTTCAACGTACGTAACAGCATTCAATGTTCCCTCAGGTATAAATTCCTTGTGGATTATGCCATTATTGTCAAGAAAAAAGGTGATTAGCATCTTTTGATGCATGATTATTCTCCTTTGATCTTTCTTCGACGAGGTGATGCAGAAGAACGCCATTCCATGCTTTGGCGTTTCGTTTCCGGATCGTAACTCACACACCAGGATTCATTTTCAGCAACAATACGGTTCAAGAAATTTGAATTTTTATCGATGAGATAGCGATAATAGTAAACTTAAGATAAAGTACGTGTTGTACGTCATAGGCAAAGGTTACCTTTGTGCACCCTCATAGTTTGGACTTTACTAAAAATAATGCAAGTACTTATCTTCTTTAGCACAAATATTAAATCGTATGTAATACTTGCTTAGAATGAATAATTATAGATTGAAGATCTGCAGAAATACATTAGGTATTAGACAACTAACTGTATGAAAAAATATGTTTGTAATTTTAAAGGTTGGTGAGCCTACAAATTTATAGCGGAAAGTCAAACCCAACATCAAAAAGAAGTAACTACCAGACTATAACTTCAATAGAAAGTCGTGTTATCAGGCTGTTTAGACCTGATCACATGGTCAAGTGGCTAATGTGCTTGCTTTGTGTGTGCTTGCTCCGAGTTCGAATCTTGGTCTTGCCTTAGATAGAAACTTCAGAGTAGTTGTCAGGATCTAGCTTAAAATAGTTGTACTGAGTCATATAGCCTGAAATACGTTAAATTTGAATCATCCAAATCGTTAAAGATGTAGACTTTATTTTTCTTGTAGACATGTCTAATAAAACAATTCTGTTAAAACATCACCTCTAAAACTGTAACTATATTGTCGCGAGGCTCCATTTGATCCTCCAACAGCGGAAGAGAGATGACATTTTTCTCCTCTAAGCCTTTTTCCCGATAAGGCTTTTTGGATCTCTGTTCTCCACCTGTTTCTATCTTGTGTTATATTCGCTGTGATACTACACTGCACCATATTGTTATTAACATAATCTCCCCACTTCATTTTTATAAGACCTCGGGCTTGTTTCCCACTCACTTTTATAGCATCTACTCAGTGACCTACGTACTTTAAAGATCTTCTTACATACCCAAATCATCTCAGTCTACTTTCTTGCAGTGTTTCTACTATTCGTCTCACCTTTACTTTCTCTGGATCACTTCATTCTTAATTTTGTCCTTCCGCACAACACCTTCATCTCCGCAACATGCAACTTCTGTTTCTCTCTCTTCTTCGTTGTCCAACATTCCGCTCAGTATAATAAGGTAGGTCTCAATATTGTTTTGAAAACTTTTCCTTTAAGGCATATTGGTACTCTACGGTCACACAGCACTTCTGCTGCTTCTAACCATTTCGTCCAGCCGCTGGTAATTCTGCTGTTTACATATTATTTTATTCATGCATTTTCCTGTAGAATTGAACCCAGGTATGGGTAGCCAGGGCAAGAGTGAACGCTTGTGCAAGAGTGAAAATGCTATTGACGAAGAAGTGGCAACGTCGGTAAACAAACCAATGTTGAAAATTAGTTCGGCATGACACGTGTAGGAACGGAAGAAGAGGAGAGCCGTGTGCGTGCAGTGTGAAGAGCAGCAGAGTAGAAAGTTTGTTACAAAAGGAAAAAAAGTAAAAGATTCGTAGTAAGTGTCACAGTTTATAACGTAGTTTCAGCTGAAGGTGCAGGTTTGGAAATATTTCCTGGAAAAGCTGTATAAGTTCGTATTTCTTATCAGTGGTACGTAAAAGAAAAAAGTGCTCTGGCGGGAGATGGCAGGCAATTATTGGAAGACACCTGAAGGGGGGCAAGAGTGTATGGAGCAAGTGTGAACGTTCACACTTGCCGCTTGTTTTAAAGTTGGGTAAAGAAAATGAGGAGCCAACACGTAACATTGAGTAAAAAACATTTGCAGAGGTAAGACAGAAGTTGGTGGCTATGGACTACCAGCAAAACGTTTGCATTATCGTTTAGAATTTTACAGCCCGGGTTGTTGAGCATATGTCATGTCGCACGGGAACACAAAAGAAGCTAGAAATTCGCATCAAAGTCATCCACACTCATCGGTACGCCCACCCAATTCAGTTGGAAATTGTTTTCAGATACACCAAACGGTGAAATGAGGATTTTCTGTATCATATGCGAGTGGTCTCACGAATAATGTTCCAATCTTAATCAAAGGAAGTCTGTGTACGTGTGTGACCACTGTGTGCACCGGAAGTAACATTTTTGTGCTTCGTGATGAATGTTGAACCGATTTCTCCTATTTTCATATTTTGTAATTATAGCATGTATGATATACAGTACTGTAACATTTGTTGGCAGTTCCATTTGACACTAATCTGTTTGGTATTTTATAACTTCCTTGGTTCCATGTAACCAGTATATATATATATATATATATATATATATATATATATATATATATATATATATATATATATATATATATATATATATATATATATATATGATTCAATGTATTTTTTGATGTTTATGCCTACGTTTCTATGTTTTGATTCTACTGTACATCGTTGCCCCAACCATTGTTTACTCTTACCCCACCATATGGGACAAGAGTAGAAACGTTTTCCTTCGTCAAAACTATGTTATTCCTCTGTATCCTCTGCTTGATTTGCCGCAATTAAACTGTGTATGTTATTAGAGATAACAGGCTTTCACACAGAGAACATATTACGTTTATCTCTGTCACCATTCCACCGTAATTCTTTGATTACAAAAAGTGTTCACTCTTGCCCTAGTTACCCATACTTGAATTTCTTCGTCCTTACCACCTCTTTTTCGTCCTGTCGTATTCTTGTCTTCTCGATTATATTTTTTCTGAAAGGACAATGTAAATATTCTGTCTTAGTTCTACTAATTCTAAACCCTTTGCTCTTCAATGCTTCTCTCCAGGCACCTAATTTCTCTTGCAGAGCTGCCTTGGTGTGACTCACCAACACGATGTCTTCCGCAAATAGCATATTCCAAAGTGTTGACTCTTGGATAACCTTTGTCCATCACAATTGGACTAAGAGTAGATCCCTGATGGAGTCTCACTTGAACTCTTCTCAGAACTCTCTCCCTTAAGAAACAAGTAGTAATGTCACGTGTACACTGCATGAAGAAGGTTGGTTTATATGATATAATATTTACTAAATAAATACTGATACCGGAAGTGGCTGTATAACTCTCTGGTGTTAGTAGGAAGATTGGAGAAGAGGTCTAATGTATTCGTGGAACTTTTAATGGTAGGAAGATTGGAGAAGAGGTTAAATGTATTCGTGGAACTTTTAATGGATTGCAGAAAACCACTTCTCGTTATCTATTACCGTTTTCCCTCTATAGTGATTAATGAAAAACCGGAAGTGGTTGACTTTTCCCGCTTTTCGTTTGAATATTACCTCCATCAACGAACTCGATTCGTATATTTTGACTCTCAACATCCTGGTCAAATTTATTGCAATCCATCAGCTAACTCTTGACATTATTTGTCTGGCGGACGGGCGGACACATAGACAGATACAGTAAATACGACGGAGGATCACAAACTATGGTTACAAAGGCCGATATTTCTAGAGTTTCGTCCATTATAGAGGAATGAGGAATGTGCGATAATTTTAATACATGGAGTTGGCAACTGTGCACAGTTTCAGCCGCCCGCTATTTACGGCACTAGTTATAGGTAAACATAAATGGCGACTCGTTCGGAAAACTGGCCTTGCGAAAAAAAAAACCCTCTCAGATATTCGATTTCTGTGGGGCGAATCATGTAACCGCGGCTGAAATTCACCGGCAGCTGGTAGAGGTTGACGGAGAGACTGTAATGTCTCGTCAGCACGTCGCAGAATGGTGTCGAAACTTTGAGGCAGGTAGAATAAACGTCATCAATGAAGAACACAGTGGCCGACCCAATACAACATCAACAGATTTGAACACAGCTCGCGTGGAGAAGCCGATTCAGGACAACAGAAAGATCACGTTAAGACATCTGGAGGCAGGATTGGGAATGTCGTTCAGAATTGTTTATTACATTGTGCACGATTTCCTGGAGTACCGGAAAATTTATTCCGATTGGTTACACGTAATTTGTGTAACCAACACAAGGAGAAGCGCACGGGGACAAGTCTGCAACTTTTGGAACTGTTTTCTTCACCGCATTGTGACGAGTGACGGAAAATTAATCCACCATTACACCCCGAGTAGTAAACTGTCATCAAAAGAGTGGAAATACTCCTCTTGTACATACAAAGATAAAGAAGAGACCGGGAAGCGCCTGTTTCATACTCGTGGAACTTTCGGTAAGAGGGCGCACAATAACCGCTACTGTAAGACCTTGACACGATTGCGCGAGGCAATCAGAAGGAAACAGCACAGAAATTCTCACCAAGACTTTATCTTCCTTCACGACCAAGCACACTCGCATACAGCCCAGGAGATCACCACGCTCTTGAAACAGTTTCGCTGGAACATCATTGGCCACCCTCCGTACAGACCTGACATCAATCGAAAGACTCACATGTTCGTGCAGTTGAATTAGCACCTAGGATGCCCTCGCTTTGCTTGAGACGAGGAGGTGGAACACTTCGTGTCAACGTGGCTGATCACGCAAGGACAGGGCTTTTACCAGTAGGGGACCGTCAAATCCATCCCACGATGCGACAAGTACCTCAACCGATATGAAGACCATGTAGAAAAATAACGTAATCTGTGTACTATCTGTAGTCTGTATTGGTTGTATGATATAATATATAAATACACGTTTCACTGTAGGCTCTGCAACCTTACTTTGTGATCACCCTTCGTATGTAATGGAATGCTGTAAACCAAACTGCGTAATAAAATGGTTGATTTGGCTTTGAAGCAATTTCCGTTCGTTTGTTTCCGACTTTTTAAATTAAATCTTTCCGACATTTATTTTTTCCCTCTTTCATCCTTGTTATTTCCCTTTAATTTATAAATTGTATCTAACTTAATTAGAACATCCGACAAACTTATGTACGTCCTTTCTGGATTTCTCATCGTATGTTTTCGCCGAAGAGGAAATAAATTTTTGTACCTTTTAATGTTAGTAGGTCAGATAAGACTTCATTTTTTTTTTAATTTCTATTTTATTTTTTACAAGACCTGGTTAAACTTTGATTCGATTTGTATCATTTATCTAATCTTTCCACTTTTCCCTCTTGAGATAGAAATTCTAATATAATTTAGTTCTTATCATGTATTTAAAAAATATCACTGCGATGAATCAATAAATAATTATGGTTTAATTATGATGTAAGCACCGAGGCTATTTGTCATCGTCACGAATCACTACGATGTATTGCACTCTTCCTGACCATTTATCACGTTAGCTGTTTCAGACGGGTAGACTCAATTAATTGTTTTGCAAACTGTTAATTAAGATACACTTTGTCACTATCATAAGAAGCAGAGCATAAGATTTGGCAAGCACTTACTTAATACACAGGGTGTTTGAAAACAACACCGACAACGTTCGGAAGTTATTCCTGACACCAAGATAAGACAAAAAGCATAAACCAACCTGAGTGCACAAATACTTCCTTTCGGAGTTATAAGCTGCCGAAAACAAGAAAAAATGAAATGTAAAGATCCATAGCTCCAAAGCTGTGGGACCTATCGTAGTCAGGTCAAGACATTATTTAGGAACTTGTATGCGTCCTATCTAAATACCCGTTTCATAATTCTGCGGTACTTCCGCAACAATATTTATAGAGGTAGTTGATGAGTACTTCAAATTATATGCCCATAACCAAACTCTCTCTATAAAAATTGTTGTGAGTACCTTGGAATTCTGAAACGTGGATTTTTAGATAGGGCATATATTACTTTCTAAGTGATGTCTAGACCCGGCTACGGTAAGTCCAATAGTTTTGGAGCTATGGATCTTTAAAGTTCATTTTTTCATGTTTTCGGTAGCCTATAAGTCCGAAAGGAAACATTTGTGCACCTAGATTGTTCTACACTTTTTGTCTTATATTGGTGTCAGGAATCATCTTCCAAACGTTGTCGCTGCTGTTTTGAAACACCTTGTATATGTGCTTAGGATTAAGATTAGGAATTAAATTTCTGGGCTTTCAGCACCTATGACCATGTTAGCTCTTCACATATGAGGAATGACGTTCCTCGCGATCACACTATCCGAGGAAAGGGATGGAGGGAAGCGGCCTGCAACCTGTATGTTAGGTACTATCACGACATTTGCCTGGTGTGAATAAGAAAAACCTGGAAAATTCTCACTTAGGATGGCTAGCCTGAAAAAGCTTTTACACTCTGTCCCGCCAGTGTTCCCACTTGGAATCGAATCCGGGACCGCTCGCACCAATGTCGAGAGCGTTAGCGATTACGCTACGCGGGGCCACTAATATGTATGTGCCTCGGCAGTAGTAGTAAGCTAGGATACTACAATCAAATAGCAATAAGATATATTCGTACTTTTGCATTATATCATTTAGTTTTCTTCTCACTTTTTAGTTATATTATTCACATATCGAAGTTCATATTATATTTATTTTTATAAAAGGTTTAAGATAAAAATGTCAGAAGTTGATAAGAAAATCGCGTGATAGAACAAAATGATAAGTTTTGATATGATTTATATGATTGTGAAAAACATCAATGTTATTATGGTTTGAAAATAATGTACTTCTGTAATAAAATGTTCTGTGTTGCTTCAATGGGCGCAATGAAATACTATGGATCTATTACACGAAAGGTTCCCGGACGCGTTCTGTAGAGAAATCGCCTGTCGACTTTGTTAGAATTAATATATTATGTCAGCATTTAAGTAGAGATGTCCACTTGGGAGTAAAAAATGTGGTAAGCATACATTTTCCAAAACTCACTGCTCTGCGCACATTTTCTAAGCTCAAGTATATTGTCATTTCAATTTAAGACATTTCACGTCTAAGAATATATTTGGCTATTTCTGTTCAAGGAAGTACATAATTGTTAAGAAAATATCACATCTACTTTTAAATATGAGTAAGGGAAGTGAACCTGATGCTTTGCGGCTACTGTTCTTTAATTATTGTTCATACCTTTTAATATATTTTTCGTAATCTTTTAAAAACAAGCTTTTAAAAGATAACGTATATCATTGCAATGTTAATGTTATATCGTGTTTGCCAGATAGAGGCATTTTGGCATCTTGAAATATGGTTACCCTATGGCCATACAGTATATATGATTTCTCCCGTTTCATTATTTTTATATTGTTACCTCAATTTAGGATTGCAATTTCGAAACCTTTCATCACCACCACCAACGATTTAGCTTTTCCAAATAAACTGATGCCGAGAACATATAAAATGTAGAGCCAATGATTGTATATGTTAATGTGGTGCAAATATTCTTCTTTCACCTTATTTCCAACAACGGTCCGTACTGATGTATTACGGACCCCCAAATAAATATATGCTGCCTCCAACCTACCGTGAAACATAGCGGCAGCTCTGTGATACTGTGGGTCTCAATTTCCAGGTACCGTATTTTGTGTGCCTTGTGATCATACGTTCAGGACACATTACTGCCTTTGTGAATATGTAGACACTTTAGATGACTACGTGCATAGCATGGCACGGAGGATGTAGGTTTTGATGAATTTTCTAAGATATCAACGTTCCAACTTACACTATTCAAGCTGTTGAGACATGGTTTTATGAACATCAGAATTAACAGTAACACTGTCCAGCTCCGACTGATCTCCAGTTATTAGAAAACATTTTCGATCTCCATTCAATGGTAGATCTGTTTTGCAGGCTAAGAACACCCCGACATTGTATTAATTCGATAAGTTTCAATTTCTGTAGGTGTTCCACAATTTTGATAACCATCTGTATATTCAATACCTGTTCTTCACCGCTTTTCCTCAATCTTTTTAATAAGTAACTTTTCTTCTATTCACCTATATCTACTCAAAATTACATATATATATCATGCTGTATATGCATAAGGAAAGAGTTGCATCTTTATTCCTGCTGTAAATAACAGCGAAGGTGAAAAAATGCTGTAAGGATAAACCAATTGTTGCCTTTGACAAAGATTGATCGGAACAGCCCGAGAGGAAACGATCATTCTTTATTTACGCCAACCAACCACTCACATGTGCTCCGGTCCAGAGAATCTATATGTTACTATGAAAGGAAGGGATCCACATATGCCACCATATATTATTCAGTCTAATATATACTGAGGTCGATGCAGGCAGCTCTTTGTTTGATGCATCACGAAAATTACCTCCGGAATTTCGTCCGTCCTCGAGATTAATGTTTATCCTTTCCTAAGCACGCAAGAGAATGCATTTTTGTGTCATTAAATAATTGTTTCCTCAATATATTTTAGTTATACCAAATCCAACAATTAGATTCTCTTGAAAGGCATTTTTCATTGTTTTATCCTGGTTAATAAAGATATTCTATCTTTTGTTTAGGCAGATGTACGCTTTTCAGCAATAACTACATTGTTTCATCTTGACCGTGCATATATCATACACATACAGGAAATGGACCTTAGTAAGTTCTATACTATAAACTATTTGAATTGTCTAGAGCGTTAGACATCACCGTCTTTATTGTCAGCGGCGCAAATCTGTCTTCAACATTTGGATGGGGGGGGGGGTTAAACCTTTTTTTTTTTTTTTTGCGATGTTCAATTTATGAAATTGAAAAACAATGTTGTAGAGGATCAGAGGAGCAGAGTTGTCTTCAACGTTGGGAGGCGGGTAGATTTGAGGCTTATTCTGGGGAAGATCAATTTCATCTCACGTTCCTTTGTGGCAATCGGACAAAAGTCATCAAATTTCTCCTCCGAAACACATTTCAAATCGGATTATTGGGGGGACAGTCCCCCTCCGTTCCAAGATTGGAGGAGACATGTCCCCTTCATCCCCCCGGGATTTGCGCCAGTGGTTATTTTATTATGTTTGAATTTCAGTTTCTGTGTTTGCATTCTAATGCAAAGTTGATGTTATGAAACTCGACATTTAGTAGAAATATAGGCTGCGAAGTAGGTTTGAGGCGTGAATGTATTGCGTTGGCGGGTGCAAGATCAAACCTTAATGGTTCGTTCCACACATTCATCTCTAAACCCAATGATCTAACGTAACATTCAGAGGGAAAAATTCAACATGTTGCGTTTTTACCTCCTATCTAGCCAGAACATTAAGCTTACATCTAAGAATAATTAGGTTTCAGCATTTTAATCTTCACCTGTTAATGCTGTCTCGATCATCGATCGATCATGATCTACTGATTCAAGGAAAAGAAGCTACCTATGTTTAGCTTTCCTTTCAACACCGAGGCTTTATTATACGACGATTCAGTTTTACCTGGGTCCGAAACACATCAGAACCCACCGAGAATTGTAATATACTATATTTCGTTTTGTCAGTTTAATTGCTGTGATGTAAACCTGGTAGTAGTCTCAATATTTACTTTTACGCATCTTGGTAATAGCAGAAAAGTTTTAAAAGGCACGTACACACAAAAAGGAACGCAAAAATTAACACAGAACCAATTAAGACAAATTAAGAGCATATGCTGAAGACCAAAGAATTGAAATAGAAAAAGAAATCGAAGCATTCATTAGTAAATATTTTACAAGCTTATTAGTTATCACGGGCCATAATGACTCAGTTCCAAGAAGGTGTCAATAGCTGAATGATCTCTGTTGTTCGGCTTTGAATCTCAAAATTAACTCCATTACTGGCAGGTCACTTGCCGCAACTGAAAGATTCTGGAAGATCTTCGTCCCCTCCCTCTCTTTCCTGCCACCGTATTATCTACTACGTTCCTCATGATACAGTTCCCCTATAGAGAATACGCCTTTTTTGACTGTCGCCGGTTTTCCTGTGTTCGTGTCCCTGTTAGAGTGGATTAGGCAAGCTATATAATTTATAACAGACAGAGAGGACAAGATCTCAGTGTAGCCGAACTTCTCAAAACAAGTGGTAGGGTAGTCATTTTAGGTGTGAGAGATACCTGGTACGATCCTAGATCTATTGATATGGTAAATAATATCAGTGTTTTTACTTTGATCTCCCATCTCTTTTCACATTCATATGCCACTAATTGTTTCAAAAACAGTTGAATTAAAGATATCACTTTAAAAAAAAAGTTATTCTTCATATGTTTAAATATATATCGGATATAGAAAGTACCGAAATAAGTAGAGCTACAATGGCAGAAACTGTAAATAAAGTTTCCATTAGTATTCAACAATGGCCTAAACTATGTATTTCTTCTGAGAATCAGAGATCCTATAATAATTGTACTGATTATAAGTGTAATTGTGTAATGTTCCATCGGCTTTAAAATGTAATTCAAAAATGAAATATCTACTAAACTATTTATACAATACATCTTTCACTGTCAAAATTTATTATATTGGTTTCGACTAGAAAGAAAATTTGAATCGAGAAAAGAAGTGGATCTTTCAGAAGACCATAGCAAGCATGAACTACATTAAACATACATAGAGCCAAAATCAATTTAGTTTCACTATGTAATAATTCTTCATTTTTAAGTTTATAATTACCGTGAGAAACGGATACTTGTCTAAACCCTTTACTTAAATCGGATGTGGCTGCAATTAAACAATTGCTGTTTCGATGCTAATCCTAATAGAGGAAATACAGCGGGAGATAACGAAAAACGTTATATACACTGACCAGCCAAAACATTATGACCACCAACACTTGAATTAAGTCCTTGGAATGACGTAAGGAACACAACACAGAATACAACAGAAGTTCTCGCCAGACAATGAAGATATGTCACTCGGATCAGTCAGTGTGATGCTTGTGCATACAATGAGAAGACCTGCAATATGCAAGAGTTTAATAGGGACCAGACTGTGATTATCATATGACTGGAGACGAACATCTTGAGCAGAGATGGACACCCTCACCCACTTTTGCTCTCAAGAGGGACGCCGTCATCCTCATTCACCCTCATTTAGGTAGATGAGTCTAAGGCTGAGTGAATGTGAGGTCATCAACAATATCTGAGTGTGAGGGCGCGTTAGTGATTAGTGTGGGCCACTTGATTGAGTGTAAATAAAAGGGAGTTGAGGGTGAGGATATCGACAATATTTGTACTATCAATTGTACTATTCAAATTTCCCTATTGTGTACCAGAAGCGTGAAAATCGCTCCCAGCTTGAAAAAAAGGATTTTTTACAGGCAAAAATCTATTTTTGGGGAACTTCTCCCCTCAGGCACACGATAGGGACATGCGAGTGGTACCGCTTAAATCCTGAACCATTCCGACGAGAACGAGGTACGATTCATGATTTTAGGATAAATAGGGATGTGTCAAAAAATTTCGAATTTGTGAATGTTTCCCCTATTTACACATTTTTAGACAATAAGTTTAGTAAAGTAACTACATTATTATCACTATTTATCCTAAAATCATGAATCGTACCTCGTTCGCTTTGGAATGAATGACCCTTTCTAACGGTACCACTGCCATATCGTTATCATGTACCTGACGAGATAAAATTCCCTTCAAAGGGGAATTTTGTGAGAAAAATCACAATTTTTTAAGTTTGGACTCCTCTGGGCCTCCCTGTGTTAACGCTCGTATCTCAAAAATCACCTAAAGCATACTACATGGTGTATGTAATGTCTGTGCAAAATATCAATCTCATATTTTGAAAACTAAGAGAAAAATTATTAACCTACATGGAAAGAATATTCCACTCTACCCTGTATAATATAATGTTATATAAACATTTCCTGACAGATCTCTTTTTATTCGAGAATCATAAATCATATCTAGTCCTAGTCTATTACATACACTATGTAGTATGTTTTAGGTGATTTTGAGATACGAGTATGAACACAGGGATGCCCCAGAGGGGCCCAAACTTAAAAAATAGCATTTGTTCTTACAAAAGTTTCCTTTCGAGGGAATTTTCTCTCCTCAGGTACATGAAATTGATATGGGGGTGGTACCTTTGGAAAGGGCCATTCATTCTAAAGAGAACGAGGTACGATTCATGATCGTTGGATAAAAAGTGATATGACAGGAAATTTTTGTTTAACATCATGTTATATTTTATGATGTAGGATAGAGTGGGATATTCCTTCCATATGGGTTAATAATTTTTCTCGCCCTCAGTTTTCAAAATATGAAATTGATATTTTGCACAGTTATTTCATACACTATGTAGTATGTTCTAGGTGATTTTGAGATATGCGCGTTAACACGAGGGGCGCTCAGAGTGGCCCAAACTTTGAAACAAAGGGATTTCTTTCAAAAACGTTCCCTTTTTTAGGAAATTTTCTCTCCTCAGGTACATGGTACCGACATGGGAGTGGTATCGTTTCAAAGACGGATTCATTCCCAAGAAGTCGAGGTACGATTCATGTTCCTACAATGAATATTCTTTATACCAAAGATGATTGAATAAAAACTGATTGAAAATGTATTGTCCGGGGAAACTTGGTTAATCGGCTAGAGTGTCAAGACTATTTGTCTTCGTACATCATTCGCTTCACAATGAAGGTTTTTGGTACCATTCACATATTCGTGTCGTGTACGTGAGTGGAGATATTCGCGATAAACGAGAACATTTTTTCCATTTTTCCCACTTTAGGCGGAAATTTCCCGCCTTAGGTACATAATAGAGAAATTTTGGAAATACTGGTTCATTCCGAACAAAAACAAGGAATGAACCAATCTCGACGCAATACTGCTTGACTGAAAGTCTAAAATTTACCTTAAAATGTGGAAGTCTCAAAAGCGTTAATGTCTTCAAAGGTAAGAAAAGAACGCTGAAACTACCACTAGACAACAAGACATAGGCTGCTGCATCTCATTAAAGATATCAGACGTCGTGAGATGTCGTATGTCGAGGTCGGTACAACAAGGTGGAGCGCAAACTGTAGCACAACTAACAGCAGATGTTAACAGACTTTAACAGTAGGCAAAGCACGAATATGTTTGAGTGCATGGTTAACCGTACGTGGTTAGATTCATGCCTATGCAAGCAATGCTCTACAATTTACCGAAGTAAACCGCCAGGCAACACCTTTAACGACTTCAATTGGCACTTGTCCATCGTCATGAGACTGTAGAACAATGGCATAATTTTGCATGCTTTAATTAATCACGATACTATCTTCATCTTATCGATGGCTGGTTCAGAATTTATTATCTTCTAGAGGAACAGCCACTTGACACGTGGAAAGTAAGATGTCGGAAGGTTGTTGCTGGCTCAATTATGGTTTGTAAAACCTTAAAATGGTCATGCATGACCTCGGTAGTGCATATGCAAGGCACCGTGATGGCTCCTACCTATCGGTAGGCCATTGATGATGACGTACACCCATTCATGTCTGCCATATTTGCAACTGAAAATGGAATATTTAAGTAAGACAATTCTTCTTGTCGCAAGGACAAAGTTGTGCTGCAGTGGCTTGAGGGTCACAGTGGTGGATTTTAATTGCTGCAATGGCCCTCAAACTCACCCGATGCCATTGAACCTAACATCCAAGCTCATCGTTCCACCTCACTCAGTCTGCTTGATTTACTTGAGTTTATTGACTTGTGTGTGAGTGGCCCCGCGTAGCGTAGTCGCTAACGCTCTCGCCTTCGGTGCGAGCGGTCCCGGGTTTCCGCTAGGTCGAAAAAGTGTAAAACGCTTTTTCAGAGCAGCCACCCTGAATGAGGTTTTCCTTGGATTTCCTCTTTCACACCAGGCAAATGTCGGAGGGGTACCTAACTTATAGGTCCCAGGCCGCTTCCTTCCTTCCCCCATCCTTTCTTCCTTCCCTTTCCTCGGATAGTGTGCTCGCCGACGGACGTCATCCCTCAAAAATGTGACGTGCTAAATGGCCTTAGATGCCGGAAGCCCAGAAATCTAAATCCTGACTTGTGTGTGCAAATGAGACGCGCCACGCCTCTAACCATTTACCAAGGTCTTGTTGCTTCCATGTAATTCCGCATTACTTTTGTCTAGTAAGCCAAACTTGGACATACCAGATATTAAACGAGAGGTCATAATATTCTAGCTGGAGAGTGTATGATTGTAATTCTGTTGACCGATATAGAGCAAATATTACGTAGAGAAATCGTACATTTTAAACCTTTATTTTCCCAGGATTCAAATTTCACTACTTTCCCTGTTTAACGAATCTTAACAACCAGACACTATTCAACTAAATCGATTTCATTTTCTAGGAAGACATTAAGTTAGAATCATCTTCCATCTCATTACATCCAAAACATATCATATACCTACTGTATATGTACGATAGTCATTTTTTCCTTTCTTTAATGCATTCATGTCTGTAGTGTACGTAGAAAGATGCTAATGTAAGAAGAAAAGTACTTTACGTAAGTAAGAAAGCCTAATAGTTCTCCATCATTTCGTTTCGCTTACAAGAATCTACTGCCTTGTGTAAATCCCACGAGAGAACATCTTTTGACTTTAATTTTTACAGAAAATGAAACTCCTATATTATATAAATATAGACCCCATGTGTATGTGTGTGGGTTGCTAAGAGTGGATTTATCTGCAGTGTAGGCGTAGGATCGAACACTGAGACATGATCCGCTCTTCCTGTAAGGGCTTTTGTCCAGTTATGACGCATCAGCTGAGCCACACATTCAGTTACGAAGATTACGCTCAAATGAACGCATTATCTTGGGAATACACTCTGAGTTTCCATACATTTTCAGCATTGTTCTCTCTCTGTATTTCCTTTCTGTCTTCCGCTGACATTCAACTCGGATCATGTTTCAGCTTGTCATCGGCTGCTCGGGGAGTATTAGCTTGTGACACGCGCACATGTTGATATCATATGACAAAAAAGAAAGTTCGTTTCCATTCTATCATAGAAGCCCTGATTTAAATTTTAAATATAATTACAAATAAATGAATTATTTGAAGCCAATAAGATTTGTTCATTGTAATTAAAAGCGCTCATAAATAAAGAGTTAATGTTCTTAGTCTGTTATCAGGATGTCTTGAACTTGAATATCGGAAATGATCATTGTAACTAAGCTTCTTCCCAGTGGCGGATTTAGCATTGGGCCGGGGGTGTCTAGGCCGTCCAGTTTGAATGACAAAGTTAATTTAAGCTATTATTTATTTATTTGAAAGTTTATAGTAAACTCATGGTATACCTATCATAGTCTAACTTTTGCCTGCCCCCTCACTTATCTTCTAGATCCGCCACTCTTTGTTTCAGAGTTCTAACAAGTGAATGTTGAAATAGCACAAAACTCCGTTCTAAAAGTTTTCTTTCTTCAGTTACTAATTAGTCTAGTGGAAAATGAACACCATATTTTTCAAGTTTTCGACACATTTTTCGAATAAATACGATTATTTGTTGTGTTCTATGTAAGTTCAGATCAATATATGAACAATATGTGTTCAATTGTTTCGCAAAATATAACTTAAAATGACGATGGTTCAAGTAACTAAGATAACAAGACCTCTCCCGAGCGCAACAATATTACAAGTTGACCTATGGTGTTTGTGGAGGGGTTTTATGGAAATCAGACTCCCTCAACGTTAGATGTAACATGAAAAAGCTTTCAAAAATATGCTAATTTTTTAAAGTTTGTACTTTGACCAGATTTATGCATTTAAAGAACACATCACTATTTTAAGCTCATGTTGTTTTGTTGAATCACATGGTATTAATAATAGTGTCAAAGAAATAGGCATGGATTTGACGTGATGTGTTCAAAAACAGTAAGACAGACGCACCAAGTAAACAAATCGGTCAAGCACATCGATTTGAGTTGCACTGTTTTCGTATCATTGAAGCAGCATTTGCTTACAACACACCACTGATAGATCGGATCAGAAACTTCATACGACCCATGACACGAAAGCAGTCAGATCCGATGAATCGAACAAACTCGCGACCCTGCATGGTTCAGAGTGAATTGCTCTGACTTGCTCAGACTCAAAGAAGGCGAAACAACGTTATATACATGTATTGTATGTATGACGATTAGAACGCTATGAGCCTACATTCTTCTCCACACTCACATTTCAAAAGCTTTCAACCCTTTTTGTATGCATTTCACCCAATATCCATGTTTTTTTGCTCGTAGAGTACAATGCATCACGCGAAATATATTAGGGCACCTTTTTCTTAATTCTTAATTCAAGGACTCACAAAATAAGCGACTCTTCTTCCTAAACATTTATTTCGCCATTATTATCCTTGCTTTTATTTAACCTTTGCAATTCATGTCCTCACGAACAATACTACTCAGATATAAATAACTAACAGCTGTCTTACTTTCTCCTTTCCTATTTCTATATTTTGATACCAACGGCTTCATTACAATCACCATTCGTTTGCATTTCTAATGTTTTCCCCTTCCACAAAGTTCGCAGGGTTTTCTCAAGTTTTCTAACATATTCAACGAGAAGATTAAGAAGCTCCATCCCGGCGAAATTAAAACGCCGCTAATTTTACAGTAATTATGTGGTATCTTCAAATAGATAAAAGATAATCGAAATGTGGAACAAGAGCGCCCTAGACAATATCATTTTACATGAGATATCGTTATCACGACCCACTTATCTGCTTTCGATTTCTGGCCATTTTGAAAATCGGCATTTATTTTCGCGTTTCTAAACGGCTGAAAACGGAAAGCCACTAGTTGACTTGTGATAACGGTACCTCACAAAAAATAATATTGTCTAGGGCGCTCTTGTTCCGCATTTCAATTTTTCTTTTATCTATTTGAAGATATCACATAATTACTGTAAAGTTAGCGGTATTTTAATTTCGCAGGAATGAGGCCTCTTAAAGGAATGGCAGAGCATTACTGCTTGAGTAGTGTGATTCAGAAATATAATACTCAGACTCAACACGCTGATAGAATTGCTGAGAAATTAAGCTACTTTCAAAGTAGCTCTCATCTAATAACTACATGAAAGTTGACGATATTTTTTTTTCCGTAAACCTACATGTGAAGTGTAGTAAGCTAAGGATGTGAGATATGGACTATGGGAAAAAATGGGAAGATTTAGGTTGGAGCAAGTAGTGTGTGACTTAAAGGATGTTTTACAAGAACTAATTGTTCAGAATGTAAACTAATGAAGAACTACTAAAGGAAGGGAATATTAAAGGGAATTTAAAAAGAAGAATCAATCTCAATAAACACCAACGTTATGTCTGTTGTCTAAGGAAAATTCTGATCAAGAACCTGTGAAGAAGACGACTGACACTATCCTGCTCAAAAGGAGTGATCAATGAAATGAGAGGTAATGCATATTATGAGCCTAAATTAGGTCGATTATCGGAAATTGTAGTTACAGCTACAATACTTTATGTTTAGGAATAAATGAATAAACGAGTTATAAAAGCAAAGATAAAAAGTGTCAGAATATGCCTTTGAGAGGAGGGGGAAATCGTTTTGTGGATGTTTGCTAAGGAGGAATACAAAGTTAAAAAAAAGAATCATCAAATGTTTTTTTGTGAAATATTGTACATTAAGAAATAGAGACGAAGACACCATCAAATTCAATTAGAAACCAAATGTAGGCACGGGCAAGAATGGTTGAAATTCAATGACTATTTTAGGTCTAAGGAAACCATGAGACATGGACCTGTAACTTAATGTGCGTTAAACTACATAAACTTTTATCGGAATACGAACGTGAGTCCCCTGCATCTGCATCGAATGAGGATACGATTGCCATATTGAGAGGAAACATTTGTAAAGAAGAAAAGGGAAGAAAAGCTGGGAGGAGTGAAATATCAGAAAAAGAAGAAACAGGAATAATATTGAAAATGTTTTAAGTTTATAAAGAGAAGGGATAGTCATTAGGAGGTTGTTTGAGACAAAGTTTCATTTTGTGATGCATGATAGAATATAAAATGAAATGTTAAAGTGGTAAGTCGAGTAATAACTTAGCCTAAAGGAGTGTATGAAGAAAGATAACCGCTTTTTGAAACAAAAAGATTAGCTCGGAACCTTATAGTTGAAAGATTTTATGTTTCCAAAAAGTATCCTGCCAATCCACTATGATGGTAATACTATAGCTCAACACCTCAAAATATAATGATCTTAATATAACTAACTTTAAAGAATACCAGTAATCCCAGCATGACTGCAATTTTTACGTGTTATTTCATCAAGGATAAGGTGTTTCGGTTAATACACTTCTGGTGATACCGCTTTGACACAGAGCTTGTTGACAAATATGAAGATGACTACCACGGCTGAGTTAGACAACTGGGTGAATGAACGAAGAAACGCTGAAATAGGGACAGCTTCACAGTGTTTTATATCTCATGTATTGTTTATGACATCTGAGCTACGATGGCGAATTCCAACGACTGACTCAATAATATTGATACCTGTCTTATTTGTCAGTTATCAGCGATTTTTTTTTTTTCATTTGTTTGAAACAATGATTTAGCAAAGATATTACAAACCACTTCTAAATGCTGTGTATCATACAGATATAAGCAAGTATATTGCAATTCTAGGTGTACATTACCTAGAGTGGACATCATAAATATCTTAGTAACTAGCACTAGAATTTGTATAACTTCATTTTTTGTTATGAGTAAAACTTTAAATTGCATATTTACCATCAATACCCTGTAACAAATAGCTTGTTTTATTATCTGTAATCTTTCACGAAAATAGCCTCATAAGCATCTGAATTTTTTAGCAAATTTTATATGAGCAGAAGTGCTGCCATCTGTTTTCAATCTTTTACACTTGTTTTCGGTATATTTGAAACCTACGAAGACTTCAAAATGGGAGAAGATTAAGAATATTTACACTGTGTTTCACTACTTTACTGGTTGTTTCCCGTTGGCGTATCACGACATCTAATCCCAAAACATGTTCCTCTTCCTTGCTGACTATATTTCGTCCTTTGTTATCATAAATAAATAATTTATTCGATCTAATTTATTATATCTGATAACAGCTATTTTCGTTTGACTAGAAAGAACATATTTTTGTAAAGAAGATGTTTGGAAAACTGTATACAAAGCATCATCAGTGGTGTGTCACTAAAACGACTCCATGCTAACATTCATCCTATCATATATTTCATTGAACCACTACCATTTTAATAATTTAGTGCAGGTTATGACGGGATTGAGTCAGCACCAGGCATACATAATTCGGATTACAAAGACATTTTGTTGAATTAACACAACTGTTTTATAGTGTAGAAAAAATTTCCTTAAAATTCAAGCCAAACCATTACTTATTTTTTAAATTAAAAAATATAATCTCAATAATTAAACGTTCCTCATTCAGAATGAGAATTTCATTTTTTTTAAAGAGTCTTTCAGGTTGACGTCCCACTATTTTGCCTAGAAGGATGATTAAGGCAAGTGAATGATGATGGAAGAATTAGTGGAATGATAATATAGGAGGAAACAGGAGTACCTGAGTAAAAGAATGAAATGAAATATTTCAGGTTTACGTCCCACGATTATGCCGACTAGGCTAAAGGAGACTGTGGTAATGAGAAATGAATGCAATGGTAGAATAAAGAAAGTGGGGGAAACGGTAGAACCAAGAGAAAACCCTCGAACACGTTATTTGTCCACCACAGAGCCCTTTTGGCGCGAGATGGGATCGAACCAGGAATTCACGCAACAGAGGTGAACGCTGCACCACTGAGCCACCGTGTCCGAGAAAATCCACGGACAGGGTGTTATCCACCACAAACTTCCTTACATTAAAAAAAGAAAAAAAAGAATGTCTTCCTCGGTTTGTCAGCACCACAAAATCACCCCTACCACCTTGTTGATCAGAGCCCCTGAAGTAGTAGTAGTAGTAGTAGTAGTAGTAGTAGTAATAGTAGTAGTAGTAGTAGTAATAGTAATAATAATAATAATAATAGTAGTAGTAGTAGTAGTAGTAGTAATAGTAATAATAATAGTAGTAGTAGTAGTAGTAGTAGTAGTAGTAGTAGTAGTAATAGTAATAATAATAATAATAGTTGTAATAATAATAATAATAATAATAATAATAGTAATAGTAGTAATAATAATAATAATAATAATAATAATAATAATAATAATAATAGTAGTAGTAGTAGTAGTAGTAGTAGTAGTAGTACTAGTAATAGTAGTAGTAGTAGTAAGTAGTAGTTTCTAAAATTGAAATGAAATGTAATCTTTGAGTTTTACGTCCCACACTTATGCCGGTTAGGCTAAAGGAGATGGTGAAGATAAGAAATGAATGAAAATGGTGGAATGAAGAAAGTGGGAGAACCCAGAGAAAACCCACGCACACGGTGTTTGTCCACCACAAAGTTCAAGTGGCGGGGTGCTGGGATCGAACCCGGGACCCCAAGCACCAGAGGTGAACGCTCTACCACTGAGCCACCGCGGCCCCAGTATCTAAAATTGAAGATAATATTTGTAACACAGTGTAACTTGGATTAAGAGAAACGAATATAAGCTTTCGTTTGTTCTTATGTAATTTCTCTGTTACTTTTCCTTTTCGTCCAATTTTATTTTTTTTATTTTTTTTATTTATTTATTTTTTTTTTTTTTTTTTTTAGTGTTTATGTTTTTAAGAAAACTAAAGTCTCTACCTGTCGTTTCCACTCAGGTTATATGCGTGTGACATGTTGGGGCACATCTTCATGTTAGGTGCAGCGACGCGGAAATAAGAAGACCTAAGGAAATGGAGGAAGAGGTGAGAGAGGGGAAAGAGATGTGCTTTTACAGCGAAGTTTTGAGTCCTCGAGTGTTATACTTTAAAAACAACTTTTCAGGTGAAATATTTGTAGTTGCATTGGGGCAATATTTATTTATTTATTTATTTATTTATTTATTTATTTATTTATTTATTTATTTATTTATCTACCAATAATATTTGCGTCACAGTTAGGGTAGAGGTCTGCATGGGCTCGGGTGTACAAAGCATATATTACTTCTGGCCCGGGCTGGACTCGGGCCGTGAATTTTTAAATATTTCTCGGGCTTAACTTTGTAAATATATTGTATCATACAACGATATAAATTGCACCGTTCTTTCTGGAGAACTTTTAAACCACAACTGCAAAATTAAACCTCTAATTGTTGTAAATAAATAATACAATACAATTATTAAAATACAATTATTAAAATACAATTTTACACTAATTATTAAGTTTCTGTAATTAGGGCTTATTTCGAACTCATTTGATTATCACACGAGCTCGAGCCGGGCTCGAACCTAAATGCTAAAACATATTTCGGACTCGGGTCGGGAATCACATTGAAAATTCACGGGCCGGGCCGGGTTCGGGCTAAAATTTCCGGCCCGGGCAGAGCTCTAAGTTACGGTAAATCAAACAAGGGTAGATGCAAATCTGCTACTTAACAGTTCATATTTTTCTTATATGGCTTATATGGCTCATATATATGAATGAAAGTAAGTGGCTATGTTTGTGACTTTATGACTCTTGAGCCAGGGAACCGATTTCCAATTTTTCATCATAGATGATGTTCGAATGTTCGAGCTAAGATGTTTTTTGTCATTGCTGTGACGGTGCAACTTAGAGAAGGAGAGGGAAGATATATTTAAAAATGATCGGAATGGCCGATATTAATATCGAATGCATAGTTTCCTGGGTCGCTTAGATGAATAGTGACACGTCCGATGCCGGTTAAATCCAAATTCAGTTCCGCAACATGGCGGACGGAGAGGAAGTTACATATACGTATACATCAACAAGATGTTATATGTAAATATGTACTCTTGCATAATTATATTTTCATACATTTCAATTTTTTTTCGTAGTGTTTCAAAAGCAAATACGAAAGTAAACGAAACATTTATCATTCTCGTGTCAAAACTTGATGTTTATACGACGAGTTAGTTAGAAATGTGTCCGCATTTTGGCATCTTAGGACCTAGTAAATCTACTCAAGTGGACAACAAGATCGCGTTCCTCATCTATGGCTTCCCAAGTCACCAGGCCTAATCCTATGCAATTTTTATCTTTGAGGGTACTTAGAGAAATAGCATATGTTTTACTTATGACTACTAATCTTCAAGATGTGTAAAATAAAATTGTGCAAGTCATGAATACAGCAACAAGAACTCATGCGTAACAAAAAACGAACCAGTGTTTTGAAGTTGGCTGAGTTGCAAAGACTCATGTTAACACAATCTAACAGTTCGGAGACGAAACTTTACACTTTCCAGGATCCAGTAATGTTCGTAATGTGTTTGTTTCTTTTAAAGTTTTTGTGAAACGAATTCTTGAAATATGTTCTTTGTTTTGGAAACTCCAGGTATAGTTTTTGTTTGTTTGTTTGTTTGTTTGTTTCATTCAAGGTCTCCATGCCTTTACGATATAGAAATATTCTGTTTAATGGTTTCACAGGAACACAAAATATTATTTTACTCAGTCCCTATTTCAGAAAATTGTCGTCTAACATGAGAAATAGAACAAAAATAACTAATAAATGTAGGAGATCCAGTTAGTTTGAAATTTGAAACAGACTCTTAATTAATTTTGTGTGTCAATTAACTGCCTCTCAGCACGTGACAAGGAAACCTTTTATTTATAATTAAGGGTCAGGTAATTACTCACATTATGTTCTAGTTCTTGCAACGAAACGAAGCACAAGGTAATATCAGGTACAGAGTAGTTAAGACTCCAGACTCTTAGAATCTTATATTACAATGAGACTCATTTTTGATTTTCTTCCATGCGCTCAGGCAGTCTTTATTGAAAAATCTTTGAGCACAACATGAAAGAAAATACAGCAAAATATTTGTCATTTTTCTTCTTTGACTTTTACGTTTAATAGAAAGTGTTGTTTCACGCGGAAACTAGATGATATTGTCGTACATAGTATTCAGAATACAAACGGATATTTCATCTCAACAAAACATTCTCATCAATCATCTTCATGATATAAAGTAAAGTCACATACAAGTTTAAGATAAAGGGGGCGTTCATATCCATGCAAGGTTTATCTAGTTTGTGGCGCATCAAAGATTGCAAGGTGTAGCTACCTCAAGTTGTTTGCCAGTTATCTTTAATCTCTTAAAAAAAATCTATTAAAGGTATTTTAGCTCCAAAAATTGATATAATGAGCCTCAGCTTTTTAAAAGCATAACTCAAGAGTTTTATCGTGAGTTGCATTTGTTGCACCATACTTACTCATCCAGAACTGCCTTCTTACCGCACGCGTCTTTTGCGTAAAAGATTTGGGTTCGACTCCTGGCGGAAGTTCGTGTGATTTAAGTCCCGTGCTAAGCCGTAGGACCATGTCTCATATACATACTGTGTAAAAAGGTACTCTTAACTCAAAGTAAAAAAAAAAAAAAAAAAAACAGCTATAGTTATCCAACCTGAATTAAATTTCCATGAAATTTCGAAGAATCTCTTTACTGTTCTTAAGAGTCTACAAGTTTAACAACTTTACTATCAAACAAATTTCTAGTTTAAGTCACGGTTGCACTTGAGAAATAAACTTGAATATGAATCATATTCTTGCATAGTTTCTGGCTATCCGTAACGACTTTTTATCTGAAAATTAATGTTGAAACCGGAAGTACTAGTATATTTCTGAGACTTCCGGATTGGTAAAGACAATAAAGTAGAGATGGAATATATTCTTGAGGCACTTGATCGATTGCAGAAAATTGTTTCTTATCAGATATATATTGCCGCTTTAGCTGTATGGCAATCTACGCTAAACCGGAAATGGCTAATTTCAATCCGATCTGGTTTGAATAACCCTTTCGGACCCAGGTGGACAAAATGGCACACACGGTGTGTCACATTTGTAATCCGCTCCTGTGTGGGCACTAATTAAGATATCAGGATAATTTTTATTGGCCAAATATGGTTGGATCATATTAATTTCTTTTTCTTCTCGGTGTCGGTAAAACTTTTCGAATTTCGAATTTTCTTTTTCCTTTTTTCCCTGTAGCTTACTTCGTTGTAGAGGGATCTCCTTAAGACTTGTCAGGTAGACACCTCGGGTGGATACCTAATTATTGACATCAATTGGACCAGCCCGTGCGCAGTGTTGCCAACTAGAGAAATTAAAACTTTCCTAAATTTGGGCAAAAAATTCGAAATTTTAGAAATATATTTTTTTATAAATCCGTACCTATACATCCGAGCTGAAGTCAACCACGTCACTGGGATATTGGTCCTTACTGAACAAAAACGGGTACAGATCGTTATAATGGGGTAATTAGGGTGGCACGAAAATTCGTATTTAGGTTCTAGCCCTTGATTTTTCTAGTTTTTCCATATTTTTCTGTTTACCGTAATCTATATTTTTTTGTAATTATAAGCTTCGTTTCTTAAATATCGCCATCATACTTGTAGGATATACTAGTGCTGTATCAGTGTTTATTTTAAGATAGTTTGCATCTGTCTGGTAGCAGTGTTGCCAGCTACAGAAAATTCCCTATTTTAGGCGAAAGTTTGAAAAAATCCCTTTTTGCCTCTATTATTTCCCTCTTTTTTGGCTATATTCGAATAAACGTATAACCGTCTCAAAGCCTCGTCCTTAGCCTACTCAGCACACCATAAAAGTTTCACTTGGATAATTAGAAGAAATACACTTGAGGTTTATAATAAATTATGTTCTGTAAATGGTAAAGAAAATGTAAATTTTTGAGGTAGAAAGAGATTTTTTTTTTAATGTCATGCTTACTTTGTTAGATATCAGCATGATATTTGTAGGATATATTGGTGACCAAGGTTTATTTTTTCAGATAGTTTGCTTCTGTGTGGTGACAGCGTTTGCACCCAATTCCCGATTTTAGGTGAAAATTTCGGAAAGTGTTCCTTTTACCCTTCAATTATTTCCCTCTTGCCGACCACATTGGAATAAACGTACCATTATGTGAAAGTTTTCTCTCTCTCCTACAGAACGCACCATAAAAACTCTCAATAGGATAATTACTATCCATTTCATAAAGATAGGCCCCTGACTTGGTGGTGCTGCCGTGACGTCCAGTCAAAACTTATATTACATTGTCGTACCTCGTTGGAATTGTTGGAATGTTGTCTTTTCAATACTTAAGACATACAAATTTTCTTTGTACTGTGTAGTGAGAAAAAAATAGAAATTAATGAAAAAGTGCGTATTTTTTCGTAATTTTTTGGTAAATCAATGTTTATAGGACTATATCTCGGAAAGGAGATAACATGAAATAATTTCCTGTGCACCATATGTAGATGCATATGTTACCTGTAAGTTCTGAAAATTTCATCACTCAACACTTAGTAATTTTCTTGTTATTCAGTAAAAAGTGAGACATCATTATCTCTGAATTGCTGCGGTGTATTAACAATCTTAAAAAACTTTTAGAAAGATCTTAAAGTAGCTTTTTCAACCAAACTGTTTTGACTTGTTTTAAAAGATAAATAATCACAAATATGACATTATGATTTTCTCAGCTTTGCGCCCTTCGCTATCGCAGTTTATACGGAGTGCTACATTGCCACATTTTCCTGGCGCGTATACACTCTCAGACGGACGGGTATTTAAACTTGTCACGCACACTGTCCGGCACTTTTTAGAGATATTTTTAAAATTTTATCTCCACAGATTTTAAACCAATTTCTTAGAAATTAACAGGATATACAGAAAATGTGCCAAATGTTCAAAATTAGAAAAGCGAACTCTTATTTTGTTTGGATTTGCATGTGATGGTCTTCGAAAATTTGTTGCTTTCTTATCAGTTTTTCACTTACTGCACACAGTACAAAATACACTTGCACAGAAACAAATACAAGCATAAACTTTATTATATGATACAACCTTAGTTGATATGTAATATTGAGTTTACACTTCACAGAAAATCTGTTCCACCACTTGACAGACATACTAATAGCTCTTGCGTAGTTGATTTGTAAAACCGCGTAAAGCTGGCTTCCGTACAAGGCTTATGTGAATAATTAGTGTAAAAATTTCCTTGTTTTTAATTAAAGTAACACGCTTTCATTTAGAAAACAAAGATTTTTGTTTTAGTATTTTTTTCTTTTTCTCAATCTGCTGTTTTGCGTATTGATTCATAACTTTTACTACTATTCCTGGGAGAAGCTCATGTAGTTTGGATTCCACGTTAATCAGTAGGTCGACGTCTCATATAGCCTCACTGCTGAACAAGACGTTCAACTCAAAATCAATTCAACTTTTTTTTTTTTTTTTACTATAAAACTTCATCGGTAAAAACAGCTGAAACACTTTATATGCGGAATACTCTGTAGATAGCCCAGCATTTTGATCAATTTCCGGGATACCACTAAACAGGGGTATGCATTTACTTGAATTTTATCGCTCCAAGCTACATCAGAATCTGTCTTTGAATAGGAACGACACTTTTTTTCTCTCTTTCCCGGCGCAGCCTCAGGTTCACTTGAAACAGAGTTACTATCTTGTTCACTCCCGAATACGCCACTGAGCACAGAATAATCAATGTCATTACTATTCATTACTAACTCATAACTGTCTGAGTCGGAGTCATTCATTAGTTCTGCAATTTCATTATCCCTAAAAATGTTGTCTCTTCTTTTTGTAATACCACCGCTCGTAAAGGAATATCCATATATATATATATATATATATATATATATATATATATATATATATATATATATATATATATATATATATATATATATATATATATATAATCAAAAGCCACGACATATACTAAGGAAAATATAAATGCCCATTCGTCCGTCTCATTGCAATGAACCCATATGGTGTGAGTGCATGTCTTAAGTTTTTGACGCCTACGAACCGAAGGGAAGTGTTGAAGACGTAATCAGTGCAACGTGATTAGACCCAAATACAGCCCTCGTCACCTACTCATTGCTTTTTTTTTCGTTGAAAGAAAACAAAGGACCTATTCTGTGTTATTGTATCCTCGTCGCCAAAAGTGCCTTTACATCGCTGTGACGGGTATGTGATCGCGCAGTACTGCAAGGAAGGGATGGTTGCATAAGAAATTGTGATTAATTTTGAAGAGTTTTTATTTTGACTAGGGAATTAACATAGGTGAAGGGAGAAAAGACACAGATTTGAAGGATCAGTGCACGAAAGAATTCGTATTCTCAGTTTTTCTATTTATTGTTTTATATGTTAAACACCACAATATGTATCACTGATATCGCAGATCGTATTATTTTTAAAATCGTGTTTGTAACCTATTGTCAAAACATTCATCTCCAGACATGATGTAGAGAGAAGAGAAAGAGATACGACATCTGTAATATATGTATATGTGATTCACTAAGTAACTGTAGAAATTAGTTAAAGGACACATAAGAGAGCGAAAAGCAGGTCTAGAAGTCTGAACTTTTTAGAAACGTCCTAGATAGGTGAAAATATAGTTAAAAATTGCGAAAGGTATCATGTAATTTACCTTTCTTTTCTAGTACACTTTTTCTTTCCCATCCAAACATCTCTATTCAGAATTACGAGATAAAGGTGAGGAGAGAAACATTTCCATTTCAAGAGTTATATCAGGAAAAAAATCTATTGACTTAGACTAGTTTCGAACTCGCAACCCTTGAATCCATAGCTCAGCGCTCTACCGATTGAGCTAACAACTTGTGCAGGAGAAGCCTGATTTCTGCAACTACCGGTTGCTGAATGGTGTGTATTAACCAAGTTGGCCTAGATAATAGCTTCATATAGCTATTGCAATAATAATAATAATAATAATAATAATAATAATAATAATAATAATAATAATAATATAAAGCAGAAGAACAGAATTTAAAAAGTCGCATATGTTAAAAGTTTGACGTGCAGAGTAAGTCCTAATATGAGATTTTATTAATTATATATAATAAATGTAAGCGTGGTTTATTCGTGCGTGCTACTCAAACTGCGCAACTCACTACCGTAGTCCCATAAGGGTTGTACGCGCATGGTACAGTAGCCTTGCGTCCTCCAACCGTGAAGAATGTTTCGGATTGAACCTATTGGTGTCCTAAGAGGAAGGAGGGGAAGGAAGTATTAGTTTTTTTTGTTTTTTTTAAAGTGTGTTCCTAGTTTCATCAGAGGACTGAGAACATTTCTTTAAATAAAACTTTGGCAACTACTTTTCTCTCAAATTCCATTAGAAGGGAACATTATATGAATTGCAAATCTAAAATCCACAGCTGAGAACAAAATATTATGTTCAATATTTCATTATTATCCTTTGATTTGTAATGAAAAACTAATTATAAGCATTGACGATTTCAGAAGATTCTCCCCCGGTAATGGTCAATATATGAATGAGAGAAAACTGATAAAACATTATTAGTCCACTTTGAGCATGGTCCAAGATAACTTATGGTGATGAAGGGGGAAATTTATGTCGACAGAGTCTCAAATTCTCCCACAGGTCATGCCCTGAAATCATCACTGTTTGAAAGGTTTCCTTAACAAATAGAATATTACATTTATTTCTCGTTTTACGTTTTGAAATGGAAAAATCATAATTTTAAAGTGAATTATAATACGATAAACATAAAGATTTATAGAACTAATGAAGTAAATATTCTTGTGTAAGTTATCGATTTCTAATCAGATTAAAACTCGAATATTCGTTTGCATCGCACTTTAAAGTAAATCCTCTCTCTATATAATTCTTACTAGAAAGTATGTATAACTCCAATTACTTAATCAATATTTTTAATAATATATTTTTATTGTAATACTTTTACTATTCAGTGTGGTATACACTACATTTCCCAAAGCAAAACCTCGCAAATGTATAGTGGACTAGTGAATATTATCAAATAAATTATCATTTTGTTTACGTATATACTTCATCGCCTCATTTGCAACTTCGTACTTTAAATAATAATAATAATAATAATAATAATAATAATAATAATAATAATAATAATAATAATAATAATAAAATCATAGCCATACCTTTATCAGAATTTCAGGCTTAGTCAATAAATGAATTCAACGTGGTCTCTATTCGAAGTTCTATTTAATCAAATCCGATAGGAATACAAAGAGAAACTTCGAGAACAAGTAAAAGAAAAATGTTACTTTGGTGGGATTGGAAGTAACTTTTACAGTGCCCGAGAATTATCCTGGCAGTGACGTAGACTTTGCTCTTGTTCAAATGCTATCCCACTGGTTAAAGCAGACGCTTCGTTCAATTTAACGTCCAATCCCAGGAAAGAGAAAATGCGCGAACAGAAATACCAGCTTCAAAGGACGCTCCGTTCTCTACAACAGGAAAGCGAAAGGAAATGAACCGAAATGGGAGATTCGTTTTCGATAAATATACTTCTCATCTTTGTATAACGATAACTGGAGTTCGAGGAGACATAAATGCTACATTTTTTGCTATTATATTTATATAATTTTCATGAAGAACATGGTTATTTTATATTTGAATTTTATATTATAAGTATGTGGAAAATAATTTTAAATGATAGCCATTTATGTTTATTCTGTTCTAACAACACTCAGATTTCAACATGCTACAAACTTTCGTTCTATTGAAGATAGACACAAACATGCTGTGGACGAAATGGGAAGGGGAGTCCAAAGTTTATTTTAAAGAAACTCCCATGTCTTTACCTATCACGGTTCTTGAGTTAGAGGATGATATATGAATTTGTTTCCTGGTCGCGGAAACAGAGGGGGGTTAGTGAATGTAGCTTCGAAAAGTACTACAATAGGACATAAGAACAGCATTCCAGGAAAAACACATTCAAACAAATTAAAAAACAAAAGCGAAATGAAATTAACTGAAAAGCGCGTATTTTCTTTGTGTAGGGCTGTACAGTCTATGCTGACTGGTGACAGTTGTCAATCCTTTAATTTATTCTCGTTCTCGAAATTTAGTGTATAAGAATGGCTGATAGTACCTTAAAGAAAGGCAAGCCGTTGCATTGTGATGCAGGAGACATTGTTTTTAATGTTTACAACTTTTCTTGCAGCAAACAATAATAAATCTGACAGTGTTCATGAAACCTCTTGAGCAACATGTGTCAGTGAGAGATCCGTGTGGCGAATTGTGAAAGAGAAGGAGTAAAGTCTGGACAACCCGTCGTAACACCCTGTAAAGCAAGGCCAAATATACAGAAAAGACAAATAAATTTAGATTCTTTCGATGAAGTAGTAGCTCGTAGAACAATTCACAGTCTCTATGCTGACGACATTGTCGCCACCTTAAATAAATTATTGTACGAACTTAAGAAAAGCATTGACTTCAAAGGTTTTGAGTGGGCATTACAACAAATACTGCGCATGTTGGGATTTAGGTTTTAAAAAAAAATCTATTGGAAATAGAAAACTGCTTTTTAAAAGGAAAGATATTGTCGTTTGACGACATAAATATAGGATCTAATCTTATTTTTTCTTTCTTTGTCGTAACAATGCACATATATATGCTTGCATTATTCAAATACATTGTTATCTAAATTCTCTCTAGTTCGCTACCAGCATTATTTTAAACTGTAGTTACGACGTGGCGTGCGAAGCGTTCAGTGTACCATCTAAGCACTATTTGTGAATAGCGTAAGTTGGTAGCCTTGCAACTGAGAGCGTTGACGTCACTGCCAAGATAGTTCTCGCCGACTGTAGGAGTTCTTTACAATTTACAAACAAATGCCTTAGACAGTTTTTTTCTTTTCTTTAAGTTAACTTATTCACCGAACGTATCTGAGTAACTTGTCTCTATTTTCTACTCGGTCATATATGTTTTACAATCATTTCCGTTAATCTTGAATGACAGGAACACGAATACAAAAACATCTAAGAGAATTAAAATTACAAACTCCCCCACCGGGAATCGAAACCGGGACCCCATTAACCTAAGGCACACGTGCTAGCCACTAGACCAGCGGGGAAAGCAAGTGAAATGCATTTTGTAGTATCCCAAGTTTACATCTATTTCATTCTGCTGTAATAATGTTTACCGTATTCGTTACTTTGAGGAATGATATATGTTATTCCTATAGGTTCTCTTACGTATTCGTCCGTAAATATTATATAAATTATCAGAATTATTCATGATCTTCCATGGAAATTCACTGGTGCATGCGCAGTAGAAACAGACGAATGCAGTTTACTGATATTAGTCAGAATGCAAATTTCTAACAGGCTATCAGAATTCCTTATTGGAAAGTAGTGGTTCCCAACCTGGGACGCGCAGCTTCCTCCTGAGTAAGCATGAAGTGGGAGTAAGGGGGCGAAAGCTACTGGCAGAAATGAATTGTAAAATAAATTATTATTATTATTATTATTATTATTATTATTATTATTATTATTATTATTATTATTATTATTAATAATAATAATAATAATATTATTATTTTTCATACCACTAAATCAATTTCTTCACTGCTTTCTCGTCGCAGCCCAAAACCCAAGCGATCTGAATGAGAGTTTGTTCCCCTTTTACTAGACTATAATTTCTCCTCGCAGACTAACAGATAGTTCTCTACAGCCTTTAGAGCTAGGCATCTTGACAACTTGTAGAAATTTGCATTGTGATTCGCATTAGCAATGACAGTAAAGTGGATCTTTCTGTTTCTTCTGTGCATAATCAGCATCATTATATCAGAAGTATTCCGCCATTACCAGCGGTCACTTACCGTAGCTGAGAAGCTGCCATGCTCCACAATCTTGTTAACCTCTCCATCTTCACATACGATTTTTCTGTTTTGATATCGCCAATAGCCTAATTATGTTTCTATATAGTCTAATTCGTCCCCTCCATCTCTTTCCTGCCACCATACCCGCTAGCACATCCCTCATGATACAGTTCCTTCCTAACCAATATTCCAACCAGTTTCTCTTCCTCTTCTTAATAATATTTTTCTCCTTCCATTTCCAACCATCTCATTCGTTTTCCTCTCGACCCAGCTATTTCTCTCCATTCTTCTCCACGCACATATTACGAAAGCCTCCAATTGTTTCTCATCATTTCTGCGTAATGTCAATGTTTCTGTCCTATAAATACAGTAAAATACAGTACACGAAGCATTTTATGAGTCTTTTCTTTTCAACTCTAAGGCCCCACAAAATAGTATTTTCTTCATCCTAAAGGCTTCTTTCGCCATTTCTATTCTTGCTTTTATTTCACGTTCGCATGTCATATCACTAATAATACTATTCAGACATCAAAAACTAGTCACCTGTTTTTTCCCGCTCCTACTTCTATATTTGACACCGATCGCTTCGTTTCAGTCACTATGGATTTTGTCTTTCTAACATTTATTTTCATTTCATATTCTTCAGAAGCCTTTCTCAAGTTTTCTACATCTTATTAATTTTATTTTTAGATTCTGCAACAACTATCATATCAACCCCAAACCGTATACACCTCATCATTCTATCTCCTACCGAAATTCCTTCTTCATTATGAAAACTAATTTTTTGCTATCTCTTCTACATAGCTATTAAATAATGTCGGCGAAGTATATAATATCTGTTGAACTCACCTTTCAATTACACTGCCTGTCTACTGTGCATGCGCCAGTGAATTTCCATGGAAGATCATGAATAATTCTGATAATTTATATAATATTTACGGACGAATACGTAAGATAACCTATGTGAATAACATATATCATTCTTCAAAGTAACGAATACGGTAAACATTATTACAGCAGGATGAAATAGGTGTAAACTTCAGATACTACAAAATGCATTTCACTTGCTTTCCCCGCTGGTCTAGTGGCTAGCACGTGTGCCTTAGGTTAATGGGGTCCCGGTTTCGATTCCCGGAGGGGGAGTTTGGAATTTTAATTCTCTTAGAGGTTTTTGTATTCGTGTTCCTGTCGTTCAAGATTAACGGAAATGATTATAAAACGTATATAACCGAGCAGAAAATAGAGACTAGTTACTCAGATACATTCGGTGAATCAGTTACCTTAAAGAAAAGAAACAAAGTGCCTAAGCCATTTGTCTGTAAATTCAAACGAACTCTTAAAGGTTAGTTCCAGTCCCACCAAGGTAACATTTTTCTTTTATCTGTTCTCGAAGTTTCTCTCTGTATTTCTATCGGTTTCGATTAAATAGAACTTCGAATAGAGACCACGTTGAATTCATTTATTGACTAAGCCTGAAATTCTGATAAAGGTATGGTTATGATTTTATTATTATTATTATTATTATTATTATTATTATTATTATTATTATTATTATTATTATTATTATTATTATTTAAAGTACGAAGTTGCAAATGAGGCGATGAAGTATTTACGTAAACAAAATGATATTTTATTTGATAATATTCACTAGTCCACTATACATTTGCGAGGTTTTGCTTTGGGAAATGTAGTGTACACAACATTGAATAGTAAAAGTATTACAATAAAAATATATTATTAAAAATATTGATTAAGTAATTGGAGTTAAACATACTTTCCAGTAAGAATTATATGGAGAGAGGATTTACTTTAAAGTGCGATGCAAACGAATCTTAATCTGATTAGAAATCGATAACTTACACAAAAATCTTAATCGAGTTTTAATCTGATTAGAAATCGATAACTTACACAAGAATATTTACTTCATTAGTTCTATAAATCTTTATGTTTATCGTATTATAATTCACTTTAAAATTATGATTTTTCCATTTCAAAACGTAAAACGAGAAATAAATGTAATATTCTATTTGTTAAGGAAACCTTTCAAACAGTGATGATTTCAGGGCATGACCTGTGGGAGAATTTGAGACTCTGTCGACATAAATTTCCCCCTTCATCACCATAAGTTATCTTGGACCATGCTCAAAGTGGACTAATAATGTTTTATCAGTTTTCTCTCATTCATATATTGACCATTACCGGGGGAGAATCTTCTGAAATCGCCAATGCTTATAATTAGTTTTTCGTTACAAATCAAAGGATAATAATGAAATATTGAACATAATATTTTGTTCTCAGCTGTGGATTTTAGATTTGAAATTCATATAATGTTCCCTTCTAATGGAATTTGAGAGAAAAGTAGTTGCCAAAGATTTATTTAAAGAAATGTTCTCAGTTCTCTGATGAAAATAGGAACACACTTTAAAAAAAGAAACAAAAACGAATACACCCTTCAGGGTTTGAACACACAAACTTCTAATTGAAAGACGAATCACCCAAACCGCTCGACCCGTTCGTATGTCTTCAGTGCGTATCTTTTGACTTTTGGGTAAAGTAGTTTCCTGCTTCACACTTCTTTTTGTTTATGTCGATACGACTATAAGTTTGTGGTGAATATTTGGCAGTTACAGGTCTTGCAATGCATAAAAGTCTTTTTCGTATAAATTATGTTCAATTTTACGTCCTAATAACTTATATGCAACAGGTTGAATCTGTGAAATGATTGGGGTTAGAGTGATCGTAAATGTTTTCATAGTTAGGAGCCTGGATATGCACACTCGCTTAACGTGGGGATTTACTTTTGAGAAATTTGGTACTCAAAAGCTATGGATTTAACATTAATATAGTTCATTTTCGATTATGTTTACATGTTCCTGTGTCTCCCATAATAGAATTAGAGGTGACACGGATTTCGATTCTCGTCAGGAGTCGCGTGGTTCGGGTTTCACGTTAAGTTGTAGATGCACGTCTTGTATAGAGTAGTAGCTGAAAGACACGCTGAACTCTGTATCACCTCACCTCGTAAGATATTCTACGTTTGCATAATTTCTAAACCACTTTTCATTCTTTGAATTTCCTCCTTCCTCTTAGGACACGCACAGGTTCAAACCGAAACATTCTTCACGGTTAGAGGACGCAAGGCTACTGTACCATGCGCGTACAACCCTTATGGGACTACGGTAGTGAGTTGCGCAGTTTGAGTAGCACGCACAAATAAACCACGCTTACATTTATTATATACAATTAATAAAATCTCATATTAGGACTTACTCTGCACGTCAAACTTTTAACATATGCGACTTTTTAAATTCTGTTCTTCTGCTTTATATTATTATTATTATTATTATTATTATTATTATTATTATTATTATTATTATTATTATTATTATTATTATTATTGTTATTATTATTATTATTATTATTATTGCCGTAGCTATATGAAGCTATTATCTCGGCCAACTTAGTTAATACACGCCATTCAGCAACCGGTAGTTGCAGAAATCAGGCTTTTCCTGCAGAAGTTGTTAGCTCAATCGGTAGAGCGCTGAGCTATGGATTCAAGGGTTGCGAGTTCGAAACTAGTCTAAGTCAATAGATTTTTTTTCCTGATATAACTCTTGAAATGGAAATGTTTCTCTCCTCACCTTTATCTCGTAATTCTGAATAGAGATGTTTGGATGGGAAAGAAAAAGTATACTAGAAAAGAAAGGTAAATTACATGATACCTTTCGCAATTTTTAACTATATTTTCACCTATCTAGGACGTTTCTAAAAAGTTCAGACTTCTAGACCTGCTTTTCGCTCTCTTATGTGTCCTTTAACTAATTTCTACAGTTACTTAGTGAATCACATATACATATATTACAGATGTCGTATCTCTTTCTCTTCTCTCTACATCATGTCTGGAGATGAATGTTTTGACAATAGGTTACAAACACGATTTTAAAAATAATACGATCTTCGATATCAGTGATACATATTGTGGTGTTTAACATATAAAACAATAAATAGAAAAACTGAGAATACGAATTCTTTCGTGCACTGATGCTTCAATAACAGTGCACTGATGCTTCAAATCTGTGTCTTTTCTCCCTTCACCTATGTTAATTCCCTAGTCAAAATAAAAACTCTTCAAAATTAATCACAATTTCTTATGCAACCATCCCTTCCTTGCAGTACTGCGCGATCACATACCCGTCACAGCGATGTAAAGGCACTTTTGGCGACGAGGATACATTCGGCAGGGGAATTGATCGCGGAACTTAGGTGAACACGTGATTGCCAAGGATACATTTCTTTTTAACCTTTAACATGTTCGTAAGCTGGAAAGTGTGTATACTGATACAGGATCTTGAGGTAGAAATGGAGCCATTGTTAATAAGTATACAGGAAGATAACAGGAGCAGCGATGAGTCAACAAACCCATTACGAAAGTGAATGAAGTAAATAGATTAAGAGATGAGTTTTCGGATGTTTTACTTCAACGTTTTATTTCGATTAAATTGAGATGTGTAATGCATTATTATTATTTTTATGATGTTGTGAAAGGTTATAATAAATACTTTTTCCTATTACATTCTTATGAAGTAAGCTTCGCGCTACAAACTTCCTGAACGCGACAACACTGCACGACAGCGTTGCCGCACTTCCACTTACTGTATGCTGTTTCTTCATATAAGCGCGGGGAATTTAAAGATTGGGCTGCAACATGGCTCACCGCTTAACGCAGAGAACATGTTGAAGTAAAAAAAATTTTTTTTAAATAAATACTCTACCAACTAAACCTTTTTATGTTAATAGTTTCAAATATTTGGAACACTAGACTTCCAAATTTTCGAACAGTGTTTTGTACGTTTCTCTACCTACCATGCTAAAGGAGATCAGAGCGTCGTACATTTGTTTTAATTACACAAAAAGTATCAAGTGATGAAAATTAAACTTTTCACAACTTACAGTTAATGAATGCATCTACATATTGTGCACAGGAAATTATTTCACGTGATCTCTTTTCTGAGATATAGTCCTCTAAACATTGATCTACCAAAAAAGTACGAAAAAATACGCACTTTTTCATTAATTTCTATTTTTTTCTCACTACATAGCACAGAGAAAATTTTTATGTCTTAAGTATTGAAAAGACAACATTTCAGCAATTCCAACGAGGTACGACAATGCAATATAAGTTTTGACTGAACGTCACGGCAGCACCACGAAGTCAGGGGCCTATCTTTATGAAATGGATAGTAGGTAAACTGTAACCCCGGCATATCTGTTGATTTTTGTATCCGGGGAGTAAAACTGCCAAAATTTCTTCTGTATGATGACAGATTTTTTTCTTTCTCTCTTTGTATGGCAGCCAGCGATTTCAGGTTTGCACTCTACCTTGCCAACACATCAGAGATCTTTCAGGTGACTTGGAGCCATGTGGGAACAGTTGTACCAGCTACAAAAAAAAAAAAAAAAAAAAAAAAAAATGAAATTCGGTTAGGCATTTTTTTTTCTTTTTTGTAAATTTTCACTCATACATTTCCCTCCCGTTGGAAACACTGCAATGTAACTGGCACCAAAAAATAGTAACGTTCCTCTTCTACAAAGCACGGCCTTAACCATATCAATCGGCTAAATAGTTTTGGAGCAATAACTCACTAACTGAAAATGTAGAAAAACGCCAAAAATGACCTGGGTCCGAAATGGATAGAGAGTTAATAGAGTAGATGGAAACTATTGTTGAGACGCACAAACGATTCCAGGAAACTGTCTCCCTCTACTTGATACTGTTTTTTTCTCTATACCAATCAATTGAAACTGGAAATGATTATTTACTACCACTTTCGTTTTCAATACAGGATCAAAGGAAATTACAGAACAGTGAGTTCCTCTCAGAAAACTGCTGGTCGGAGTCTCTTGCCATTTTTTTTTTTCTCTATGGCGGTCTATATTGAAAATGAAAATAGTAGTGAATTTCTACCACTTCCTGTTTTAGCACAGAAATGGAGGTAAAGATGACAATTTTTCACTCGTTGAATCGATTGAAGAAAACTGCTATCGTTATCTGTCCACTGTAATCGTTATAACGCTTGTCCCTATTATCGTTTTCAGTCCATAATGATGAACGTTGAAGCCGGAAACTTTGATTTCTATCACTTCCGGTTTGAAAGTGAAATCAAGTGAACTGTTTCAGTCTAACGTCCTGCGGTTATGTCCTTTAGGTTAAAGGAGATGACGAGCACGGTAAGAATTGATGGAATGGGAATGCGGGAGGAATCGAGTTGAGTTGATTTTGAGTTTAACGTCCCGTTCAGCAGCGAGGCTATATGAGAGGTGGACCTACTGATTAACGTGGAATCCGAACCACATGAGCTCCCGCCAGGAATCGAACCCGGGTCTCCTACGCCAAAGGCGCGTACGCTAACCATTTAGCCACGGAGGAGCTCATTGTGGGAGGAATCGAGTGTGACCTAGAAAACCCACGAACATAATGTTGTCCACCAGGGATCGAACAAGGGACAGCCACGCATCAAGGATAAGTGCTCTACCGCTGTGCCACCGTGCCACACTTCTAGCTTGAATATAGGGTTATCAGATTGGGTTAAGTTTATTCTTCGGATGCTGAATCGATTGCAAAACATTCCTTCTCGATATATTTAACGTTTTAGCTCTGATATCTGTTGACAGACAGACAGACGCAGATATTGTATAAGATTTCTAATATGTATGCATAGCATAGTTTGCAACTGTAACAAAGCAGAATTACACTTTTATTATTTGGAAACTTTATTGTTTCTCAGTACTGTCAATGAATTTCTCACTTTTATAGTAATACTCCAAAAATGGTCATACCAGTTGGAAACACTGTAGAAGAAACCATTATTTTGATTATAATTGAAACAAAATGGCGTCATTATACTTTGTAACTGTTCACACGATGTACAAATATTTGGATTCTGAATTGTTAAATAGCTTCCATGAATTTTGCATTAAGAGTTATAGACGACCAGCCAAGCTCTCTGACACTGGGAAGAAAAACCGATTTCTTAAGCACACATCAAAAATCAATGTCTGTCTTCAAAGGAAAAGAAAAAGAAAACGGGAAGATGTTTACTTTCTGTCTGGATTCAACCGTTATCAACCACAAACCATTTCACAGCTTTGCAATATGTCAATACACATTTCAACTTTTTTATTTCCAATAACATTAAAAGAAAATAACTTACGTTCAGGTACTAGAGTTACAAATAATGAAAGCAAACTGTGTGTTTTTAAAGGTACGAAAGGGTATGGGCACCAAAATAACTTTTATTTGCGTGATGTGTGGTTAGCTCACGAGTAATCATCGGTCTTATTAGTTGCTAGATTGATTGATTGGCAAACTAGAAGTACAGTACAACCCCTCAAATCCAAACCCGGGAAATCCGAAAAGCCGTCAAATCCGAACACGTTCTCAGGAGAAAAAAAAAATAACTACAGCTGGAAAATGAAAAAATAGATTTAATCACACAAATTTAGTTTTTTTTTTTTTAAGGTTTTAACATTTTTAGGCTTAATGCTTATAATAAATCATTATCTAATTATATCCTTACAAGAAGACAGTTATAGATATGCGACAATCATTTTGGACATGAGTGTACACCCGCCAGTCAAGGTCACTGCCCTTTCGACCACTGGGCCACCCTGTCTAACCTCAGTCGTTATTTTACCGCCAATTCAGTGACGAAATAAGTCGTAATGTTATTTCCCGGGTAATCCGAACCCCCCGAAATTCGAACAGGCTTCAGCCCCAATTAGTTCGGATTTGAGGGGTTGTACTGTTATATGCAAACAAATAATTTATGTAACTTCTAAATTGTATCCAAATGTGGTTTGCACAGAAAGTTCTGCGCCGCTACAAGGAATCAAACGCTCCGTCGGCGAGGTTTGAGAGAATATCTTCGTCCCACGTTTATGCCTATTAGCAAAAGGGACACTATGATTAATACAAGTGAATGATCATGGAATAATTGTGGAATGAGAAAGTAGGAGGAAACGATTGTACCCCGAGAAAAACTACGGACACGATGTTGTTCGGCACAAATTTACTTGGCAGCCGGGGATCGAACCATAAACCCTAAGCACCAGAGGTAAGTGCCCTACCACAGAGCCACGGTGCCCCAATGACTTTGAGAGCTTTTTCGTAGCTATGTGAATAGCGTCGGCATATTTGGCGCGGAAAGGTCGAGTTCAATTCTCTGTGGAGCTTATATGGTCGGATGGCACATATAGGTCCATCCAGGTTAGATGCAAGTCTCATATAGCCTCGCTTCTAAAAAGTACGCAAAATCAAATCAAAGCAAATAAAAATATTGGCGATCTTTGATAATGGTCAAAAAATGGCGCGTTCAATGAATCAAGTCCATTTTTGCTAATTTTGGACATATGTTATCTTTATGATGTCCATTTGAATCACCTTTTAGGGCTTAAAACATTCATGCCCAGATATTGTAAATAATTATTATCATGTAAGAAAGAACGTTACCTTTCTACGTACTTAAATGACCGTACAAACTCAAACTTTGTCTTTTTCGCAGGACTTTGATTCCCTTGTGCTATGAACGCTTCAAATAGTGAAAATGGCCGAGATCACTAAGGTTGGATTTATTTCCAAGAAAACAGTTATCATCAAGAAGAGCGGTCGCCTAGAGAACAATCGTGTATCAGCGTTAGTTGAGAACAAAATAACTATTTGCCTTATCGCACAATTTCATGAACTATTTTCCCTTTGGTGGAATAATGTAAATATCTCACAGTGCTGCATAATTGGACTCCTTCCAGTGAGTGGAGATTCAAAAATTCTGGAGATTCTATAGTTTCATAACACGAAATGAAACATATTTTGCCTTATAAATTATATGTAATAATCTGAAGAATACATACATGCAACTTAGAATTGCTATATACTAATAAAATAGAGCCGATGTTGCGTAGTTGATATGGCTTCTGCTTGTATATGGGGAGAGTTCCAGGTTCGATTCCGGTGGATGAAAGATTTGTTTCTCTTTTACCCTTTCTCCAATGCGATTTACAGCTTCATCGAATCCAGGCGCGCAGCCAGAAATTTTGTTGGGAGGAATGCAAGCTTTTGCGAAGTGTTCAATACTACCAGCCACTACGTCCATGTAGTATTGAATAGGTTTTCTGCACCCGAAAGTCCGTGAATAATGTAAAATTCTTCCACCTATATTCTTAGGACAAAATGATAGAACTAAGTTGTTTTCATAAGAGAAAGAGTACAGATGAAATGTAAGATCAAAATTTCCATGCTACATTAACCATTTCTCTTAAACAAGTATAGTTTTGTTAAGGAATGATACAAATGTATGTTGAGCTAAGAAGTTTTGGGGGATGGACACGGTGGACCTCATCTTTCCCCTCCCAAATGAGTTGTGAATCTTTACGTTTATATACTAAGGAAGTAAAGAGTAAGTTTAAGCGTTCATTTGCTGTCTATATCAGTAAATTCGAAAAGAAATATTTGCTGTTCTCCTTCTAAGTAAACGAAATGGAGAGGAGAAGGAGCATCCAGATAACCTGACGTTCATAAAAGACAGTTGAGCCAGGCACACAAGAATATCGATAGCGAAATTGATCTTTACAGGTATATTACTCGTCGATCTACGGGCACACCCACGTTGGGGACACTTCCTTATAGTATCATTCTGTGTTACCCTCTCCTCTCCGTTGTTGAACATTTTGTTCACTGTAACTTCTCACATTATGAAAGCTCGTTCCCACGTTGTAGATCGGTCAGTTGGAGAAACTGATCTGTAGCTATAAAGTGGAAAAATTAAATTACTTTAGATGTCAGTTTTATATCCCACGGTTACGCTGTGTAGACTAAAGGCAACAGTGATGATGATAATGATGGATGTAGGAGAATGAAGAAAGCAGGGGAAATAAAAAGAAAACAGAAATCCCACAAATATGGTGTTTCTTTACCACAAAGCCCACTTGGCACGAGCTGGGATCGAGCTAGGGACTCAATACAGTAGAAATGGATGCCCTACCACTGAGTCATCGCCTTCTTTATAGATTGAAGTTCGTTAAGTTATATCGACAATAGATAAATAAAGAAATAAAATAAGTTTCAGTCAATAGATCCTACACCTTATCGGAGAAGTCACACCCTGTTTACGGTTTGACATAAAACTAAGGTATCATATGTTCTATTTTGTAAGTTTTTTTCCTTCATTCAAATTTTCAATTAAGCATTATCGGGACATTTTCCTAAGCGAAGTATTACGTTTGCAGTTGTCAAATACATGTGCGATCATGTCTACAATTCGTCCTTTAAAAAGAAAAAAAAATACTCTCCGCCATACTTTCTCCTTCAGTGATCTCCGAATGAAAAGGCGCAGTCGCATCTGGACTACGGGAAAGGTGTTTCGTGGTTCGTCTTCTGATTGATCCGGATCCCATAACGTATATTGCTTTTAGAAGACCTTTGAAGTAATGATTTCTGAGGGTTCCATGTGAACATACGTAGCACTCCCATGGAGTAATAGTTACCGCGTGTTTCTAGAGTGAAACTTGACCTCCATTCGATTCCCAGTGAAAAAACATTGAATGCATTACGATGATTAAAGCATTGCAAAAGCATTGAATGCATATGGTCTGGCCCCATGGTCTCGTCGTCGTATATGGTTTTGCTCCTGATATACGACATGAATGCAATTCAGTCAACCTTTGTGAATATATCTTCAACAATTGCAGTATTTTTTACTATTCTTGAGAGTGTTAGTTGCACCTCACATTTTTGTTAGTTGTTAGTAGCTTACCATGACATTTAAATATTTTTTAGCATTCAATGTCGAAATGAATGCCTTCTATATGTCTATAATTTATTTTCGGTATTTGAATTTCAAGCAAGTGGTTTTGATTATGGTCATTTTTCCTTGACTGGTCCCTTGTCAACCAAGTGCTTGAGATTATATGGTATAGGTTATGTTCATGCTTCTTTGCGTATCGCCTTTCCAACCAAGTGCTACAGATTATAGTCATGTTTTGTTTGGGTGTACTCTTCTCAACTAAATGCTAGAGATTATATTGTAATATCCCTTATGGTTCTGTTGACAAACAACTGACATAGGCTTATATTTACAAGTAATAACCATGTACATTTTATTAGGGATCAGTATAGCTGCATATGACAGGGACAACAGCAAAACCGCTAGTCACGTGATGACGAAGAAACACCAGCGCCATCTCCTCACCTGGAACACCTATATAACAAAGAAGATCGGCGACTGGTCATCTCCTTCCTTTAGCTTACTTCGGAGCTCTGAGAGAAATCTAAACGAAAGCCTCTAGTTTGCTTCGAACTCTAGGTTTCATCTCTTCCCACTTAGCTTGCTCGAAGCTTTTTTGGGACCCCTAAACTCAGTTACCTAGCTTTCCTTTGAGCTCTGTGACTCCTAACATCCTCTCTGTTTGCATGGAGCATTGGGGATCCTAAAACCACTTCACATAGCTTGCTTCGGAGTTCTGTGGAGATCCTTCTCTAGTCTGCTCCGGAATTCGGTCACCTCTCTTTACCCTGTATAAAGAATTTACATTATGGTGATTCGTAATATATTGTTTCTAGTGGATATTTTAATAAAAGTCGGTAGTTGGTAAAAGAATCCGGACTCTAATTTGCTCTACCTATGTCTGCACAAGACAACTTTACAATATCCATATTTCCTTTGTGCCGGGCCTTCTTAATCAAAAACTATAACTTAATCAAGAACTATAGACTATGTTCATATTTCTTTGTATATCCACTCTCCAATCAAAATGCATAATGCCCGTGCTTTCTTTGTGTGCCTCCTTTTCTAACAAGTGCTAAAGACATGATGTAATTTGGCAAAAATACTGACGAAAAAAGGTATAGTATATTCATTCTTCGAATGGTAAGTAGCATTAACTTCATATCTTAAGCGATGGATGTGTATTTAATGAGAAATGCAAGTTATTATTATATTGTAATTAACTATTTTAGTAAGGTTCGCGTTTGCTTGTGAGACCGTCAGTAGAGTTGCTACCCTTTGCTAATTACTTTAGGCACTTTTTTTTTTTTTTTTTACACTTCAGAAAATTTTCTTTATATATTTTTACGAACTGTGACGTTTATATTTTTGGAAAGGAATATCCGAAAGTTTGAAATCTGAATTGAACGTCGGATTATTTGATGTACGTATAAAAATTAGAAGAGAAATGGATAAATCAAAGTAATTAAGTTTCGTTAAAGTGTTAGTGTAATACGAAGTCGGTAAATAACGTATTTTTTCCATGTAGTATCGAAGATATTTCAATGATCTTTCGGTATAATGCAAACAGATAACGACATATATTTTCATGAATGTTTGCCCAATCTTCCTAACGGCTGGCAGGATCTAATAATCAATTCTTGTTAATACTAGTGTTAGGGGATGTGAACTAATGACGGACCTAGTGTAAAGTAGTTGTGTATTAGATGTGAAGTGACCAAATGATGTGATAATTGTGTAAACTCTTAACTTAATTCGCTAAATTCAATTATTTTATTAAATGACATTTATCAACGACAGAACTATTAACTCTTTAAAATCCATCGGAACAAAATTTTCATTAATGTTGTACATTGCCAGACAGTTGGAATAAGCATGTATTTGTTAATTGTTAATTTTGGAATTGTTAATAAACACGACTAGTTTCCTTCTTGATTTTCCGCATTCCCTTCTGCATAGCTTGATATTTCACCGTTCTCGGAATGCCAGATTCAGGATTGGACAGCCAAACAAAACCACAAAGGACAGATCGCCATGGGGTATTCGCCTCACGGTTGAAGAAGGTGCAGGATCGTCATAGATAGACACATCGCATCATTGGAGGACAACCGACTCCATAATCCGAGTATACCATTTGTAGGTTCATCGCCGCAGACACATTTGAATCTGACATCAGAGTAGTGGAATTAAGGTGGAGAAGAACATTGTAAAAGGCGCACCGTGAAGAAGAGAATTCTACGCCCCTAGCAGATCAACAGGATAGAGATCCAGATGTTGACCGATTCCAGCATTTCCAGAATTCCTCCAGAGAAAGGCATTCATCGTTCCAGATTACCAGGACGACGCCAGCCTCGTTGGAAGATCAGGCTAGTGCTCATTCGTTTATTTTAGTTAAAACCCTTTTTCTTTCTCTCATCTTTCCCACAACTAGTCATTTTCAAAATAGAAACATTTGAATTTCATTTAAATTCAATCGTAATTTTACAGTGAAGTACAGTGTTGTGCATCAGTTTCATCTCCAATTGTTACGTATATTGAATTAGCATTTTTAGAGATTATTCTGAGCTACAACTGATGGCACAGCACCGGTACACTAGGAAATCTTTATTCGTGTGGGAAATCAATCATCCACCATCGTCAATCAATCAGGCAGCTTCCAAGTAGCTTGGCTCTCAATAGATGGATGATTGATTTTCAACATAAAACAAGATGTCCTAGGTCGGTCCTTAGTTCACATACCCTATCACTCGACTTTTATGATCATACCTTACTGTTACGGGATATGAAGTAAGCAGGTACCAAGTTTGTTGGTTGACGTGATCCATTCATCGCAAGTAATAGATACCGGTATCAACAGTATTTCACTTTAACGTAAATTACTGTAATACATAGCGAGAAGCGAGTTTCTGCAATCGAATAAGCGCCCCAACAACACATTTCACTTCATCCTTGACTCTCTAGTAACACCGGAAGTGATAGGAATCCACTACAACTTCCGGTTTCAATGTTGATCTACACAGGGCAAACACGATAAGAGATGGCAAGAAGCGTTTTCTTGAAGGAAGAACGGTTCAGTGTTCTAAGAACAGGTACTATCTTGTCTCTCAATTCTCTATTCAAACCGGAAGTGGTATGTATGAACCACTTCCGGTTGTAACGTTGACCACTATGAAGTAAAAATGGTAATACATAGCGAGAAATAGTTTTCTATAATCAATAGGGTCCCAAGAGTATATTCTATTTCCACTGCAATTTCTCTACTAAAATTGGAAATTTACACCTGCTTCCGGTTTTAATATTAATTGAGGAAATAACATCTGATATAAACCAAACTTGTTGAAGTGGTGTACACATGACCCTGGGGATTGTTTATACTTTATTTATTGTTACGAAACCTGACTTTTTTTTTGCAACATCGAGAGAAAATAAAATCTTTCAGTTTAACGCCCTTGTGTTCTTAAGGCTAAGGGAGACCCCGTGGCGTATTAAGGGTGGCTATATTTATTATTTTAAAGTAAATGAAATATCTTGCAGAATTTTCATATTTCCAGGAATAAAGTTACCAAAGTCCCCCTCCGAAACAAAATCGAAAATACGGACACCGATAATTAGAGCAAGTACGGTAAATGATGATAGAAGAATTGGTGGAATGCAATCTGGAAGGAAACGAGTATCTTGAGGAAATCCACGGACAAGATGTTGTCGACCACTAAATTACTTGGATGAGGATCGAACCAAGAACCCCTGGCACCAGTGGTAGGGGCTGTACTACTGAGCCACCGTACCTCCCCCATTCCTTCGAGACAAACCGAAAATGTGTCTATAATTTAGTATGAAATCCGAAATAGAATCACTTTACTTGCACAATATGGCAGTAAGTAATTGAGTATTCAATGTATATTCCATTCAAAGATTATCTTTTTCATTCCCTCTTAAAAAACATCTTTTTTATTTATCTACATCTATAATGTTCAATTGCTCCATTCGCGTAGGGAAAGTTTATTGAGTCTCTGTGTGCCTATTGTGGCTGGAAAATCCATTCATCGTATTGAATGAACTGGGACCCTTGATTCAGGAGATGGATCGTGTTATTGGCTGTTTCAATACGGAATGGCTTCTCGCTCAAGAGATGGCAGTTCGGGAGCGTAAAAGTAATGGATTGCAGTCGCCAGCCTTTCATCAAATGAGAGGAAAGGAACCAATGGCTGTTTCAACACATTCATCTTTTTTTTTTTTATGTTAATTCATTTACTCTGTTCTAGATATTTTTGATAAATTGATCTCGCTTTTTATTATTATTATTATTATTATTATTATTATTATTATTATTATTATTATTATTATTATTGTGTAGATAATGCTTCATTTTGGGCTGCAATGGGCAAATGCCCCCACTGAGTTTGACATTTGTACACATTTTAATTCATAAGATAATAATAAGCTTATGAAAAACCTGAAGATCTATTGAAATGTACGGTTTACCTCCCGCTCCCTCCAAGCAAAACATGAAATCACGCTACTGAGTAAATCTAGAGAAAATCCCAAAAATAAAATTTCAGTATTGAATAATACTGTCTTATTAACCATTAACAAAAAAGTGTCTAACAGGACGCACCCACAAGGAAAGTTTATCGGGTCCGGACCCACCCCCCCAAAAAAACTTCCTAACTCAACTACATTTGTACTCTTTCTCCTATATAAACAATCTAGTTCTATAATTTTTTTTTCGAAAATATGGATAGAAGTATATTGCAACTACTTATTTTCTTTTAGGATGCAGAATAATACCCATTCAATACTAAATAGACATAGTAACTTGTAGTGTTGGACCCCCACCACCAAAAAAACTTTGACCCCAACAAAATTTCTTAGTGCGCGCCTCATGTATAGCACAGGGATGCCAACTTTTCAAACCTGCTCACCCGTACATTCACAGCTTCTAAATTCAATTTCGTTAAATTAGAAACTTATTTCAGTTAAACACACACCATGTAGTTTCTAATATAGAGTCTTCCAAAAGTCCTGCAAAAAAGTAAAAGGCTGTAACTTTGAAAGTACTACTTACAATTTTTTAGAGCTCTGTCGTGGCTAAGCGGATAGCGTACGCGCTTTTGACGTGGGAGACCCGGGTTCGATTCCCGGCGGGAGCTCATGTGGTTCGGATTCCACGTTAATCAGTCGGTCCACGTCTCATATAGCCTCGCTGTTGAACGGGACGCTAAACTAAAATCAACTGAACTTACAATTTTGTATTTTGTTTGTAATGTTTAGTGGAAATGTTAAATTTTTTGTTGGCAACAATGAGCGGATGTAAACGTTGACGTCATAATCGCAAATCACGTGACAAAGATGGCGTCTACTCAAGAGAAATCGCAGCGTGTGGCGTGGATTTGTGAGTTAAAATCTAGTGTTTTGGTGAGAAGAAAATTCCGACAAAAATATCAGAAACAACCAACTGCAGATTCCAGTATCAAGAGATTATACGATAAGTTTCTAGCTACCGGAAATTTCTTGGACTTGCCTCGTAGCGCAAGGTCAACAACCAGTGTTGATTCGATTCAGTCTGTGCAGAAAAGCGTGTTGTGAAGTCCAAAGAAATTGTTGAAACGCAAATCCTTGGATCTGCGAGTGAAAATGGCAACGCTACACAATATCGTTCGTAAGAAAATAAAGTCAAAGCCTTACAAGTTGAAACTTGTACAGGAAGAAGAAGATACGTGATGTGACTGGGTGTATTGCGGATGGAGCACGTCGAAATGCCATTCTTGGATTCCCGAAAAGACTCCATCAATGTTTGGACGTAAATGATGCTCAACTGGAGGTTTGGCGTTGAAAAAATGCTTGGGAACAAAATTTCAGACTTTCTTACAAGCCCACTAAAAGTTTTGTACAAATACAATAAATGGTTACGAAGTTAGAGCTTTTTACTTTTTTGTAGGACTTTTGGAAGACCCTGTACTACGTTTAGAAATGTTTGTTCGAGAAACAAAACAAGGTTGATTGGAAACTGTAATTAACATTTATTTCTGAACAGACTTAAATTTATACTTGTTTTCATTGTTAGCACTTTTCAATACAGCAGGAAAAGAAAATTGCTGATTGTATGGGGGCTAGACAATTACTAATGGGCTTATATAAAGCTACCATTCTATTCTTATCTTACTTTGTGATTCTGATCACAGGGTAGGCCAATAAGACGGATTCTTTTGTAAACATAAACATTTATACTACAGAATAACCACGTCGCCAAAGGAAACTTAATCAAGTTTCCCATTATCACTTAATCAAGTTTTCCATTAGCACTTAATCAAGTTTTCCATTAGCACTTAATCAAGTTTCCCATTAGCACTTAATCAAGTTTCCCATTAGCACTTAATTAAGTTTTCCCATTAGCACTTAATCAAGTTTCCCATTATCACTTAATCAAGTTTCCCATTATCACTTAATCAAGTTTCCCATTATCACTTAATCAAGTTTCCCATTATCACTTAATCAAGTTTCCCAGTATCACTTAATCAAGTTTCCCATTATCTAGCACATAGCATGGTTAATGACGAATACCTCAGAATTACGAATAACTTCTATTTTTGTTGATCCGAAGATAACACATATCAATCCATCGATTATATCAAGCTGAACAAAATGGATTTGGGGTATATTCTCATTATCCTTATGATTAGTTCTCGAGAAAAATATTGAAAAACTAGTTTTTCATAACTAGTTTTTCGCGACATTAAAAGTATATCGATTGTTGTCACCCTGATGAAGCTAAATATACAGTGCGTTCCACGAATAACACTAAGGCCCGTTTCCTGAAGAAGCCAGGGCAGATACAAACATGAAACATTTTGTAACCTTCAAGAGACATAAAGGACAACATTATGCTGATAAGGAGGGGACAACATTCCTAATGACTGTTTTCCGATTGGTCTTCCAGTTACGACTTTAAAAGCGTCTCTACTTTCTTCCATCCTAGCTACATGACCTGCTCACCCAAGCCTCCTAGACTTGATGACCGTAACAATGTTTGTGAACCGTATAAATTATGGAGTTTCTAAAAGTGGCATCTTACGTAACAAATACTATCTTCTATCCAAATTAAAAGTTTTCAGCTTAAACGGTTTGACCTGCGTTGATAAGTCAGTCATTCACGACTTCTTTTATAATTGAGTTAGTAATAAAACAAAAAAATTAAGAAATAATCAAATAAAGGTACGACGGTTTAAATAGTTATCTATGCAACATATATGTATAATAAGAAGGATATAAAGTATACCGAAACAAAAAGGAATATTTTCATAAAGAAGTAAAATTAATTATACCGACGAGAGGAATAAAATAGCAAGTAAATATAAAATACTTACCTAACATACTCACCTATTATTATTATTATTATTATTATTATTATTATTATTATTATTATTATTATTATTATTATTATTATTATTATTATTATTATTATTATTATTATGGAATCTTCTGGTTTCCTAGAAAATGTATTATGATCAATACTACAACCTGTACTATTTTTTTTTAGATTTAAACTCTATAACAAGTTATAACAAGCTATTAACCTAATTAACGAATTATACTAATAGTAACTAAGAACAAATAATCAACTATCGAAGTCTATTTACATGATTACTTATAATTAATAAATACCTGTATAATTAATAAAGATTATATTTCGTAATGGAGTTGCATGGAACTTATGAATAGTTTAACATAATAGAAATAAACAGTATTAACGTAGATTATATTTGCCTAATTAATCCCTGGTAAGTGGATATCCTTGCTGATTATCCTCTGAATTGAAATATTAAATTTTCTCATGGTGTTATTCATATGAAGTTTCTTTACTTAATGACGCATATGCTAATTTTTTTGTGTATTTTGATGAATTTTACGTATTTGGATGGACGTGCATACTAATCCAGATTATGTTTCAGTTTTTTTTTGTTTTTTTTAATGAATCTTCATATGTTTTCATAATATATGTAGCTATTCTAATAATCTGTACTTTTCACACCATTCGCTCTATGTATATTGAATTGAACGATTTCTCATGTTTTAACGCCATTCTCCGCATGTGAAATATTCCACTTTTTTCATTCAGTCTTTCTTTCTTTCTTTCTTTCTTTCTTTCTTTCTTTCTTCGGAACACATATCCTAACCGGTCGCCCATCCTGTGTTTATTATGCCTACCTTTATGTTTACGCTCTAGTAACACGGAATGGCGACTCTCATTTCGGTTCCTCCTTCAGTAAGAAATACATTTATTTCTGGAAACTTAATTTCTTTAAAACACCTTACGCTTATGACACCTTATTTACTTTACGCTTCGAGACGTTGGCTTCAAGTCTGACAAGTAAACGTCACGTTTGGGTGAATCGAGTTGCTGCCTGAGACATGTGTTATAGAGTAGTATTAAATGTGCTCAATATGTCAGGTGGATGTTTTAGGTGCAAAGCTCAAAGGGTTTAGAAGATACAGCCACTAGAAGATCACAGGGAGGTACATGTTATAGTCTATTTTGGTATGTGATCCTATGATCACTGATGACATTTCAGTTGCCAATGTCTTCAATGCAGATCAAAGTAGCTATCGAGAAGGAATTGCATTCGTACCGGAGTTGAGGGAGAAAGGATCAGTGAAGATCAGAACAACAGTGGGTTATGTGAGTGTAAGATCTCATTCCTACATGATAATGCAGGTTATATTCATGAAGGAGAAATTCTGCGTCCCATGTATGTTCTAGTAGTTGAACCAAATGGTAGATTCCCTGCAGTAAAGCCAGCCGGATTCAGCCTCTGGATGTTCACTTCTTCCGTGTATACAAAGCCTTTGTTCGTTTCATCACTGATACAGCAATAACAGGAAGTAAAGTGAATATTTGGCATCGTGATATGTTCATACAACTTCAGTCGCTCACAATTTACCAGTTCAGTGCTCCTCGTTTTCGCAACATGATTTAATTCTCTTCCTATAAGGCTAGATACTTGAATGAGGAGTCTGGAAATCGGATCCTTCCTTAAGATTACTGTTTTTTTATTTAATTAAGAACGACATGTGTTGCAAGTGCGATTTGATTGCGTTTGTCAGGTGTGCTCACTGTGAGCGGAGTATTTGGTGCGATGCATGCACTCTTTTCTGAACCGCATATTGTTTGTAGTAATTGGAAACTTTTCTATGCAATAACAAACCCTTCGGATTTGCAAAATAAACAACTCCCTCAAGTGTTTCATCGCTTAAATATGCTGGAAACATGAACATAATCTAGTTCAGAGAAAATAATGTGTATAAAACTTCTCTTTGGTGTTTTGGTCTATAATATTACGACTATAACATGTACCTCCATGTGCTCTTCTAGTGACTGTGTCTCCTAAACCCTTTGAGCTTTGCACCTAAACTTCCCTGACATATTGAGCACACTTAGTACTCCTCTATCACATATGTCTCGAGCATCAACTTTATTCACCCAAATGTGGTGTTTACTTGTGAGCTGTAAATTTAAGTTCGAATTACCAGAGCTGGTTATACTGTGTCTAATATCAGAAATTCTGTACACGTCAACAAACAGGCTGGGCACCCCCTACAGTGACAATGAGGAGACAATGCGTTGTTGCACAGGAAATTATGGAAGTGCACCATGGATAACACACAATTATGAGTGTTTTTTTCTATGAATTTAAATTGGAACATTCTACACAACAAACTGCAGAAAACATTCACAATGCATTTGGACTATGTTCCTTAGGAACACCTTGGAAGCAGATCCTGGGAAAAGTGTTTCTGCCATTGCAGTCGAGTTAAGTATACATCACACCACTCTCGTTCGTCGGCCCTATGCAATCAGTGGGAAAGATGGATACACGTGTGACACAAGAGTTTACACTGGCCAACAAGAATCAAAGTGAACTCCGGGTTGGCTCAGTGGTAGAACGTTCACCTTTGTTGTTTGGAGTCCATTGTTAGATCCCAGGTCGTATGGTGGACAAATATCGTATGTTGGGTTTTCATGTACGTTTCTTCCGTTTCCTTTCACTCTCTTCACTATGTCGTTTCTTTGATTTCCTTCATCACTGTCTCCTTTATCCTACATAACATAACGGTGGAGCGTAGGCCAGAAAGATTTTCAGTTTTATTTTTAAGAATCGCTGTCTGGATGTGTGTAGTTGTTTGAATATGAGAACTAACCGAGGAAGTTTCCTATATCGGATTGTCACTTTTGATGGTAAATAAACCACCTATGACAATCGTAACAGCAAAGAGAATGGTTCGATGTTGAGCAACGTTCAAGACGGTTTCCGAAATCCTTACAACATATTGTTGCTGGTATGGTAATCTTTGATGTAGTTGATCAATCATATCTTTCTACGTCGAGGCCCGAAACCATCACCACTGATGGTTACAATGCTGAACTTGAAGCAATGCACCACCCACATGCATCCACAAGTGTTCAAAATACATACGATCCTCATGTTGATCAATGCTCATGCAAATATCGCACAAAGGACATTCCAGACTCTCAACGTGTTGCAGTACTAAACCACGCCATACCAATATCTCTCCCGTTAACTATTAGTTCTTTTCATGTTTTCAGCCCTTCTTGGTCCTGATGATCGGCCTGTGCAACCGTATTGAAGACGTCTTCGTAATTTAGACTAAATACTTCTTTTGCCACGGAACGCAATCCTTTCCTGAGTGATGCAAAAGAACAACGGGATACGGACAAAATCTCGCGGTCGAAACATCGCCGCCCAAAATCTCGCCGGGCCAAAACCTCGCGTGGCCAAAACCTCGCGGAACAAAATCTCGCCGGGCCAAAACCTCGCCGCCCAGAACCTCGCGTGGCCAAAACCTCGCCACCCAAACCATCGCGTGGCCAAAACCCCGCCGCGAATGAAACTTTTCTTTAATATTTACCCAATGAGTTTCTTAATATGCAATTTCACATTACAAATAATAATAATAATAATAATAATAATAATAATAATAATAATCTAAGAAGAAGAAGAAGAAGAAGATACAAAACATCGTGTGCGTGGGCTTTCTCGGGTTATTCCCGTTTCCTCCCACTTTCTTTATTTGATCATTTCCTTCATCCTGGTCATCTACGTCTCCTTTAACCTACAGGACATAATCAAGGGACGTCGTAAAAACACATATATATAATTGTATACTTTCATAAACATTATTAGATTTTTGTTAAAATTTTAAGTTTTTGGATGTTTCAAAGTTCACGAAACTAACCCCGTTACTTGTCATTACTTTCCTTATGCAGAGTTTCTTTCCCTATAACCAGTTTAAAAACATCCTGTCGCCCTACCTTCACATTGAAATACTCTAATACAGAAATAGAATTTTCATATGGTATCGCGGGACTTAATCAAATACCCGTGATACTTCTTCTGAAACAGCGTCTTTTATACCGTCATCCTTATCATCTGTTGGAACATTTACATTTTGGTCAGGCGATATTTTGGGGCGCGAAGTTTTGGAAGACGAGGTTTTGGCAAGGCGAGGTTTAGGCCCCGCAAGATTTTGGCCCACATTTTGGGCGGCGAGGTTTTGGCCAGGCGGGGTTTTGGCCAGGCGGGGTTTCGGCCAGGCGAGATTTTGTCCCGCGAGGTTTTGGGCGGCGAGGGTTTGGCCAGACGAGGTTTTGGTCCGCAAGGTTGTCGCTGCGAGGTTCTAGCCGCGAGGTTTTGTACCCATGCAAAAATGTATGGTTTCAGATGACGATTACTTTGATTAACCACGTATTGTAGTTTTCTTTTTTTCTTTAAACGACGAACTTGTGGCACCATTTCATTCGTAGCAACGTAACACACACTACATAAATGCTCAGAATGCCCCAAATCTTCTTAGAAACTAAATTTTCATATGGCAAGCTAAATTAATAAAATATCCCATAACAGTGGCTGCAAAATCCATCTGTAACCAACAATAGCTAACATGGTGAATTATATATTATTACAGGGCGCAAAATTTCCAGTTGCTAGGTCGCCATTGGCGACTAGAAATATAGAGCTGGCGACCAGTGTTCAGCAGGAATTGTTTCTGACTAAACTCACAGGGCTGCGCAGTTTCTGTTTCTCATGAAGATAATTGTCACTGAGTGAAAGAAAACACGAAATAGGAAGCCTTCACAACGGACATGGAAACTGAAGTCTTCAAAATATTGTAATTCGCCCCTGCTTTTCCACTCTACTTCCATCTGACCCTAGCCGTGAAATTCATCGACAATAGTGCCTCTATGCGAATACTGAAGATCCAATTAAACAAACGCTAATCGAAATAGTGATTCGTGCAAGGATTGGAGAAACATGCCATTATTTGTCATTCTACACCGTGTGCGCGGGTTTTCTCGGGGTTCTCTTACTTCCTCCCACTTTCTTCATTCCACCATTTCATTCACTTCTCATCCTCACCGTCTACTTTAGCTTAGCCGGCGTAACCATGGGATCGAAACCTTAAAGATTTCATCTCTTCGTCATTGTGTCAACGCGGTTATCTGCTGGTGCCGCGCGGGGGGGGGATCTCATAATTTGTATGTGAGAGATACTGCGGTCCGTCATTTTTGAATTGGCAAGTGCGTCTGACTTTGAAATTTTGCGCCCTGTATTATTACTATGCATCGAATATTCCACCGTACTTCTCTTTCTTTCTCTTTCTTTGCTGTTTTTTATATACAAACATACCTTCCCGCCAGACGAATTTAATCTTCCTATTGATGAAGCTTTCACTTTCACTTCAAATTTTCCTTACGTCTTTAGAATAACAAGTCGAATTGTATTCATCAATGATTAGAGATTACCGTGAATGAAAATGAATAAATATATTTTAAAAATGATATAGATATTCAACAAAACATCTTCCCTGAACAGAGGACATAATCCTCTACCGGTAGTTGGAGATAGCTAATCTGTAACATTATCATTATAAACTAACATCTTTAAAACCATTATTCGTACTTGTGGAGGCACGGTGGCTCAATGTTCTGGCCTTCCCTGACAATAATAATAATAATATTAATATTAATAATAATAATAATAATAATAATAATAATAATAATAATAATAATAATAATAATAATAATTTGCTTGAATGCCCTTCACAGACTTAGATGCTCCATTTATTAAGAGGCAAATACATCAGTTTATTTACAATATGAGAAACTACTTCTGAAAACACAAAAATAAAACAAATGCAAATAATAAATGATGTATGACTATGTGAAAAATTGAAATCATAATAATAGAAACACAAAAGTGATTTCAATGTGTCGCAAATTACAACGTACATCATTATACAATGAATATTATTATCTATAATATTTGCGAATTACATGAACATATTGAATAAAATCTTGTACATGAACAAAATAATCGATAATTTTATACAATAAAATATTTCGACTGGACAATGTATGAGTAATTAGCGTAGGTATAGAAAATTCAATAACATAACAGAATATTATAATATTCTATTTATTTTAGCTGATTTGTTTATATATATATAGGGTGTTTCAAAACAACACCCACAACGTTTGGGAGGTGATTCCTGACACCAAGATAAGACAAAAAAGTATAGACCAATCTTAGTGCACAAATGCTTCATTTTGGAGTTATATGCTGCCGAAAACATGAGAAAATGAACTTTAAAGGTCCATAGCTCCAAAACTGTGGGACTTACCATATTCGGGTCAAGACTTCACTTGGGAACTAACATGTGTGCTATCCAAAAATATATGTTTCTGAATCCTAAGATAATCACGAGATAATTTTTATAGTGGAGTTTTGCTACGGGCATATAATTTGAAGTACCCACCAACTACCTCTATAAAAATTGTTGCGGAAGTACCGCAGGATTGTGAAACTTGGATATTTTGATAGGGTACATACTAGTTCCTAAGTGAAGTCTTGACCCGACTACGGTAAGTCTCATAGTATTGAAGCTATGGACCTTTAAAGTTCATTTTTTTTCATGTTTTCGGCAGCCTACAAATCCGAAAGGAAGCATTTGTGCACCCAGGTTTGTCTATACTCTTGTCTTATCTTGATGTCAGGAATCACCTCCCAAACGTTATCAGTGTTGTTTTGAGACACCTGTATATAGCTTTTAATATATACTTTAATACTAATATCTTTGGTGCCTGGGGTCTAGGGTCCAAACCCTGCTCCCGCCAAGTGAACTTTGTGGTGAACAAACACCATGTGCGTGGGTTTTCTCAGGGTTCTCCCGTTTCCTCCCACTATCTTCATTCCACCATTTCATTCATTTCTCATAATCACCGTCTCCTTTAGCCTAACCGTCATAACCGTGGGATATAAAACTCAAACACATCACATCACTTTAATACTAATATAGAGAGGAACTAACATTGAAAACAACTTTAATAGAATACTTAAGAAATAGTAAAGTGATTTTTAAAAATACTTTTATCAAGAGGAGTTTTGGCCTGAATTTTATGAAATGAGCAATGACAAAGCTACTACAGACGGCCGTGGATGAGGAAAAAACAGGTTGCGGACATTCACAAAGCGTTATAAAGTTTTCTTATTATTATTTGTTAACCTTGTAGTACTTAGAAAGTTACTTGATACTTTGAGTCCCGAAATAATTTTTGTTAAAACACACAGTTACTTGACACTTTGAACTCTGACTTTATTTATGTCAAGTGTTCCCTGGTCGAAGCCACATTTGACCGTGTTTTTTTGTAAATTGCTTCGGTTTTCTTTGTTAACATTATACATTTAACATGTATAATAAAATTTTGTTGGCCATTTGTCCTCATCTTAATCTTCAAGTGCTCGCATGAGCACCATCTACACTGCCTTAGAAAAATGCGTTCCTGATTTTAATGCCCTGGGTTATAAATGAAATGAAATCTTTAAGTTTCACATCTGATGCTTATGCCGGTTAGGCTAAAGAAGACGGTGATTATGAGAAATGAATGAAATGGTGGAATGAAGAAAGTGGGAGGAAACGGGAGAACCCCGCTACGCACAATGCGTTCATCCACCACAAAGGTCACTTTGCACGAGTTGGGATCGAACCAAGGACCTCACGCACCAGAGGTAAATGCTCTATCACTGAGCCATTGCGTCCCTGCTCTGGGTTAGATTGACAGGATGTCTGATTTTCTCTAGATAATTATTAACAAAACATGTAGCGCTGGCCTCATTGTTTTCGTATTTTTATATATCCGTGAAAATGTCGCCTCGCTTGCTCTGGTACAATGTCAGTGATGCCAACTCGTGTTGAAAAATCTCATTTTGTGGGATTTTATTTACATTAACTTTCCAAACAGGGATGAATGGAATTTTAGTAGAAATTGGGAGCATATATAGAAAGTTTCGTCTATTTCCATAATCGACGCCAACTAAAACTTTTGGGCGCAAAATAGACTTCAATAACAGGCCTAAACGTTAAATCAGTGCTAATTGTCAAATTTTGTTACTATAAAATTCATACTAGTATGGCAACGACTTATGTAGTATCTTGACAATTTCAAAAAAAACAAGCGTCAAGGAGCATAAATTGTACTCAGGTATTTAAATATTAGTAATAAAAAGGGAATATAAAATGGTTCTGTATGGTTGTGAAACATGGTCGCTTACTCTGAGGGAAGAACATAGACTGAAAGTATTTGAGAACAGGATCCTGAGAAGAATATTCGGACCCAAGAGGAACGAGAATGGGGAATGGCGGAAGCTTCATAACGATGAACTACATAGTTTATACGGTTTACCCAACATTGTTAGGGTCGTCAAGTCTAGGAGGCTTAGGTGGGCAGGTCATGTAGCTAGAATGGAAGAAAGTAGAAACGCTTTCAAAGTCTTGACTGGTAGACCCATAGGAAAACGACCATTAGGAAGACCTAGGCGCAGATGGGAGGACAATATTAAGATGGATCTCGCAGAGATAGGAATACAAAGTAGAAACTGGATGCAATTAGCTAAGGATAGAAGTCAGTGGAGAGCTTTTGTGAACGCGGCACTGAACCTTCGGGTTCCATAGGCCATAGAGTTAGTTAGTTAGTTAGTTATATAAAATAGCAAACTAAAAATAACCAACTTCCGAAATATTCCACATAAAATGAATGCAGAATGAAGCTTGTCTACCTTCGTTACGTTTCAAGGAGATAGCTGCCTAAAAGCGCGATGGAATAGCATTCTGACAAGAAATTGTACTTGTTCTCATCAATGTTTTCAATTATCTCTTTCAATTAAGAAAGATACTTATTCATAAGTTACTTGGTACACGTACAAGATCGGAATTTACAGATAATTCACTCATACATTGAAGAAAGTAAATAGTATAAAATATCATATTTCATAAATTTTGTATAATTAATATAGCGTGGGAAATTTGATAATTTCTGCCCCTTTAGATGGCATCACTGGTCACTACACGCGAGCGCCCGGAAGGTAAAAAATCAAATTCCAAAACAATATAGATTTTGTTTAATAGTATCTGTTAAAAATGCTAAATACTGTGAAGATTCAAGAGGACAATCGGTCTGATGGGAAACCATTAAATTAAAAGAGACAAATGTTGCTGGTACTGCGATGTTCACTGAACTTCGTGAGGACAACTGAGGAACTAACTAACTAACTAACTAACTCTGTGGCCTATGGAACCCGGAGGTTCAGTGCCGCGTTCACAAAAGCTCTCCACTGACTTCTATCCTTAGCTAATTGGATCCAGTTTCTACTTTGTATTCCTATCTCTGCGAGACCCATCTTAATATTATCCTCCCATCTGCGCCTACGTCTTCCTAATGGTCGTTTTCCTATGGGTCTACCAGTCAAGACTTTGAAAGCGTTTCTACTTTCTTCCATTCTAGCTACATGACCTGCCCACCTAAGCCTCCTAGACTTGACGACCCTAACAATGTTGGGAAAACCGTATAAACTATGTAGTTCCTCGTTATGAAGCTTGCGCCATTCCCCATTCTCGTTCCTCTTGGGTCCGAATATTCTTCTCAGGATCCTGTTCTCAAATACTTTCAGTCTATGTTCTTCCCTCAGAGTAAGCGACCATGTTTCGTAACCATACAGAACAACAGGCATGATTATCGTTTTATATATTTTAAGCTTCAAATTCCTCGACAGAATTCGCGACGACAAGAGATTTTGAACCGAATAGTAACACGAATTCCCTGCTTTTAGTCGACATTTAATTTCTTCGTGAATATGATTTTCGTCTGTTAATATTGATCCTAAATATTTGAAAGTATCCACTTTATCAAAACTATTATTTAATATTTTAACGCATCCACAATTTGCCGTATTACGGTCCCGACGCACTTCCATGTATTTAGTTTTCTCTGCATTTACTTGTAAACCCATATCCCTGCAAGCGTTTAATAATATCTCTGCATTTATTTCTACTGTTCTCCTATCATCCCCTATTAAATTTACATCATCAGCATATGCCATAACCTGGTGAATGCCGTTCAACTCTAGGCCCTGGTTGCTATCTTTGATTTTCCTTATGGCGTATTCCAGCACAAAGTTAAATAATAATGGCGACAACGCATCTCCTTGTTTCAGGCCATTTTCGACGTGGAAGCTCGTGGACAAAAATTTTCCTACCCGGGCTTTACTTTGGGATTCACTTAAACATATCTTAATTAATCTAATTAGCTTTCTCGGTATTCCAAGCTCTGTAAGAACGTTGTATAATGTTTCTCTCCTAACCGAGTCGTAAGCCTTTCTAAAATCAATAAATAGTTGATGTACCGGGGTATTGTATTCCCACTTCTTTTCGAGTATTTGGCGAATGGTAAATATTTGGTCGATAGTTGATCGATTTCGTCTAAATCCGCATTGATAATCTCCAATAATTTCATCTGCGTATGGGGTCAATCTTGCTAACAGAATATTTGAAAGGATTTTATAGGATGTTGACAGAAGAGAAATGCCTCGATAATTATTACAGTCAGTTTTGTCGCCTTTCTTGTGAATTGGAACAATGATTGACTCTTTCCACTCTTGTGGCAATTCTTCCTTGTTCCAGATAAGGAGAATGAGTTTGTGTATCTTGTTCCACAATTTTTCGCCTCCAGCTAAAATTAACTCAGCCGGAATTTCATCTACACCCGGAGATTTGTGTTTCTTTAATTTCTTTATAGCGGCTTCCACTTCTATTCGATTGGGTTCTGGAATATACGGTTCTGCGGTGTGTATCTCCTTTTCTCCACGTACATTAGTTTTTGGCTGCGTGTTCAGCAAATCGTCAAAGAAATCTTTCCATCTATTTAAGAGGCTATCCGTATCAGTGAGAACTGTTCCGTCAGATTTCTTTAATATATAAGCGCGAGGTTGATAGCCTTTCTTAAATTCGCTGATCCCCTTATACATGTCTCGAATATTTTTATTTTTACTATTATCTTCAAGTTCCTTAATTTTAGCTTTCAAAAAATCCCGTTTCTTTGTTCTAAAAGTTTTGGAAGTTTCCCTCCTGATATCTGCGAAATTTTGTGTAGTTGTTTCATTCGGATTTTGTAGCCACCGTAATTTTGCCTGTTTTCTCTTCTCTACTAGTTTAATGCATTCTTGGTCGAACCATGGTTTGTTCCTACGTATTTCCGCGTGTCCCAATTTTTCTATTGCTGAACTTTTAATGCTATCTCTAATTTCAATCCAAGTATCCTCAACACTAGTGCACTCCGAGTCTTCTAAAACCGAGAATCTATTCGAAACTTCAATCTGGTATTCCTCTCTTACCTTGCTCTCTTCTAATTTCTTTAAATTAAATCTCTCCGTTTTCCGACATTGAGGATTACATTTATTCAACGATAATCTCTCCCGTATTATCGCTGCTACCAGGTAGTGATCAGTGTCACAATCAGCCCCTCTAAACGACCGGACGTCAATTATGCTAGATTGTCTTCTTCTATCTACTAAAACGTGATCAATTTGATTATGTGTTTTTCCGTCTGGTGATGTCCAAGTGTATTTATGAACGTCGCGATGTGGGAATTTTGTACTCTTCACGATTAGGTTTTTGGATGTTGCAAAGTTCACGAGTCTAACACCGTTGTCATTACTTTCCTTATGCAAATTTTCGTTCCCTATAATCGGTTTGAAAATATCCTCTCGTCCTACCTTCGCATTGAAATCCCCTAATAGAATCTTCATGTGGTATCGCGGGAGTTGGTCAAATATCCGTTCAACTTCTTCGTAAAAACTATCTTTTATATCGTCACCCTTATCTTCAGTTGGAGCATGTACATTTAAAACAATAATATCACACCACCGTCCCTTAAGAGTAATAAAAGAAAGTCTGTCAGTAACAAATATAACCCGTTTAATTGCTGGTAATATTCGTTTGTGAACGAAAAACCCTGTTCCTAACTGGTGATTTTTATTTCCTTCCCCGTAAAAGAACGTAAAATTTCCGGAATTCTCAGATCCATTTCCTTCCCACCTAACTTCCTGAACTCCTACTAAGTCCATCCTGTATTTCTCTAACTCACTAGTTACAGATTTTAACGCGCCTGCCCTATAAAGACTTCTAATATTCCATGTTCCAAATCTCATGTCCATTTTCTTTTGCTGATGTCGTGCCAAGTTATCAGTCCTTGTCCGAGGCTTTTGTGAATGTTTGTGAACAAGTACCTTTTTTTACAGGATGAGGGTGTTAGCCTTACCCAAACCCCCAAGCTGGAGGACCACTCCTAGTCGTCTGTCCGCGACTGCTTATTCAGTATATTCGCAGCTAACCTCTATATCTAGAGGCCTTCTCCTCGATCCGCAACCTGAGGACGCGCCATGCCGTGGTGACAGGAACCCACGTTACAACTGAGGAACTACTTGAAAGAAAGACATAGCGGTCCATGACAGAAGGCTGATAAGTTCTCAGACCGACTCCTTCTGCAGATATCATCCGCAAATCCTTCATTGCATTGGAACATTGATCACTTGTAAGCTTAAGTGTAAGCTCAGATGATCATAGCACTAACGAAGTTTCCTTACAGGTCACGTATTGAACCATGACGCAGCCAAATGTGGAATTCACCATGGAGGAGTTCCGAATTATAATGAAGTTCTTCTTGTAAACCTTGTGGAATTCAGCATGGAGGGGTTCCGAATTATAATGAAGTTCTTCTTGTAAACCTTGTGGAATTCACCATGGAGGAGTTCCGAATTATAATGAAGTTCTTCTTCTTGTAAACTTTGTGGAATTCACCATGGAGGAGTTCCGAATTATAATGAAGTTCTTCCTTTTATAAACCTTGTGGAATTCACCATGGAGGAGTTCCGAAGTATAATGAAGTTCATCTTCTTGTAATAGAAGTCGCTGAAGGAAATCTATGTTTGCATCCCAAAACACATTGGGTGTACATTACCCATCATGCTTAACTGGGAAGAAATGGTGCTTAAATTTTAAGTGTGGTGATTTTCTCAATAGGAGATGATGAAAATGTGTACCAGGCAAGTATGAGTGTCAATTCTGTAAAAAATGAATGAAGTTGTGTCGTGATTTTGATTAACAGACAAGCTTCACTTTAAGCGATAGCTGACACTTTGTTCATAAGAACGTGTTTGGTCAATAGTTCATGATCAGTTGAACATGCACAAGATTTCCGCTAAATGGGTGCTCAAACGTTCTAATGCCGATGAAAAATGCAAATGTGTGACATTTTCTCAGTTGATTTTGTGGTATTTTGCAAACTTTTAGTGTTTTTTTTTTTTTTTTTTTTTGGCATCCACTTGTTATCCAGGATGAAATTTGGTTCCACTGCTTTGACCCCGAGACCAAACAGCAGTCATGCGTGTGACGTGGTCAAAGAAATTCAAAGAACAGAGGTCCGCAAACAATGTGCTTGCTTCAATATTCTGGTATAAAGATTGTGTTTAGTATTCGGATTACCTTCCCGAGGAGCAAAACATAACATTAGAGTATTACTGCAATTTTATTGACTAAGGATGCTATTAAAGCAGGGATATAGATAAGCAACAAAATTTTACTAGCCCACATCCCACAATAGAAATCATTTAGTTATCTCCGGTATTATTTTAAATACTCGCCCGCACCAATTTGCATCCCTGTATTAAAGAAAAACGCAGGGAACGTTCAGAACAGGTGTTGTTTCTCCAGGACAGCCGTTGACTAGTAGTTGTAGTAAAATGTTTGTTGTTCATCTTCGGTTTACAAAAGATCTACTTTCCTTTTCGTTTATTACGTAATGACCACTTGAAAAAACTACCCTTGAAACTTAGAAAAATTCCTGGTGACTTGGTAAACTTGGTTAAGATTACGGAAAATCGCTTCGAAAATCTTTCTTCCGTCGTTGCTAAGAAACATTTCATTAAAGAAAAGATAACAAATGAACTAACAAAAGCCGAGAATCCAGGAATATGAGCCATCAGAAGATTTTAAAGAAACAAAAGAAAAAAAGGTAATTAAAACAGAATCAAAAGACTTATTTCTGAAGAAGAAGGTTTCAGGAATAATAAAAAAAGAAAATTTCTTACAAAGAGAGACAATTCAAAACAAAAGATATTTAAGTTCGAAAAAAGGAAGCAAAATAGCCTGTAGGTTAAAAACAAAATAAAAAAAAGTATACCCAAGTTTTGTTAACATGACTGAAAGTTTAACACAAAGAAAATTCACCATTTCCAGCACTGACAATACCATTCATTAATCAAGAATAATATAAGAAAAGAAAGGGATTACCTGAAACTGTATGAAATAGGCCATTTCTTAAGAATATGCAAGTCATGAGACTTCCCTCTATGTACGTATATTTATAGTTGTCTTACGCACCTTAAAGAAAATCAGGATCTTAGAATACAAAAACGCTGTTAATTGTTATATAAGAGCATGCAAAAGACTTTTCTTTTAAATACTGTGTTACCATGATAATACAATAAATACACCATGATATCGCATACCAATCGGGTCAACTCAACCGGTAATATTCACTCTGATTATTGTTCAGCCTATTGTTTATACCATAGGCGTAGGCAGATGGATACCAGGGAGTCAGCCCCTAGAGTACTGTTGGTTCATAGATAAGGTTCCATCAATTCTCAAATAAGGCCCATGTCCAGTTCCCAACCAAAATATTACAGTTACGCGTCAAAACCATATAGTACATATTGACAGCTATTCCAGTACTTCTTTTCCACTCTCTTTCTCGCTTTCTCTCTCTCTTTCCTTCCTCTCTTTCTCTCTCTCAATTTACATATACAGGATACCTTGCTCCAAAACTTTTAAAGCAAATTAATCGCCAAAAGACGATTTGAAATTTTAAACCATTCAAATATCGGCAGGTGTACACTCATGTCGAATATTATTGTCGAATATCTGTAAATGTGTTGTTGTAGGAATATAATTTGATAACGAATTCGCCCTGTATTTCTTATAACGTTAGTATGTGTATAATCGGCAAACACATGTATGTGATAAATTTCATGTCTAAAGAGTATTAAATAAGAACAATAAGACGAAAATACAACTTTCTTGTCCGTTAGCAACATTTTGTTTTATTCATTCTAATTTTCCTATTTATAATTCTTTTCCTATTAAATTTATCACAAATATACATTTCCCCATTATACTCATACTATCAGTATTAAAAGTACCCTGGAAAATCATTATCAAATTATATTCTTACAAGAAGATAGTTATAGATATGCGACAATCATTTTGGACGTGTGTGTGTACATTGCCTCTCATACTCTGTGTTACCATAAAATTAAAAGGTTTACCAATCCAACATAATATTGTTGTTTTTTTCAAGCGATTATTACGCATTTGAAATCTACATGTAAAATGAAAACATACTACATTACACTTGTTATGCAATGTTGAAAACATTCGTCACCTGCAGAGGAAGAGATTGAGAAAAGTGTACAGCTTCCAACTTGCCCCATCAGACTTCCCACCTTTTCTCTACGTTGAAGTCAGCACTATCGGGATATCACTTTGGAAGCAACGAAGAGATGCAATAGGCTATGAAGAAATTTCTCAAGTTACTATACACTGTTTTTTTTTTTTTTTTTCAACGAAGATTTCTTGAAGTTGATTTCACGGTGCAACGAATGTATCAATGACGGTGATAACCATGTGGGAAAATAGCCAAAATATTGTATTCGTTGATAACATTATATATATATATTGTAATAAGGCTTTCCTGCGAGAGAAGTGACGGAATTTAGTTCGGAATATTGTCTTCATTATTGTCGGACAGACATTCGAAGATCAGTGTCTGTGTATGTGTTGGCTAATAGTCTAGTCCCTGTCCATAAGACCCGTAGGAAAGTCATGTCTGACGGCTGTTCTCTTCAAATCCTGTTAGTACATGTCTAAACAAGTGTAAATCACAAGGGTAGACTTTTTGACTTATGGGCAGTTTTTTTCTACAGGGGCGTAATCCTTGGGGAACGGCGCCCCTTTTGAGTTGTTGCCGACTTTTCTTAAAATGATTGTAGCTGCCATTGTGATTGTAGCAGAACAATGAATGAGGGATGTTTTCTTTCTAAATAGTACACGAAATAAACCTAGGTATAGATTTTTGGAGTAGCCGTACAAATAGAGGGGGAGAGGGGGCAAATTCCCATTTTTGCTATTTTTTAAAAGGTCTGTTTTTATATTTTTTTCCCATAATGTCCAAACGATGATCTCTTGTGTGACAATGATTTTTTGGCCAAGACTTACAACAATCCTCTATACAAGGCGCAATTTTTGACACAAATTTTCCAATAGTTATCTCCACAAAAAATGTAATATAGTCAGATGCGCGAAATTTTTCAGGATGTAAACTTCCGTGGTTTCGTGTTTGCTTCACCACACACTTTGCAATTCTAATAGAAGTAGAAAATTATTAACACATCGTTGTATTATTATTCATGATTCTTAGAATAAACAGCACTGATAATGTTGTTGGGATCAAGGAGACATTAATCAAGAGGGATGTTTTCCTTTTTGAATTATATATATATATATATATACAGTATTTAAAATTTTATATTTTTGTTTATGTAATCATCTACCTTTCTTAAATTCGTTAACGTAGCTAGAAGTTATTTTTCTCTCGATTTTCACAGAATTCACAGCACTTGCAGAAGTCTATGCAATACAGAAAGTTTGAGATACAGAGAAAACGTTTTGAACATTTCATTTTGCAGCCACAAGTAATCAATATATCTTGTGGGAGGAATTTTAAATAAGAGTCTGGAATTATTGTATCGTTGTCATCCACTGACCAACCTAATGTTCTGGTAACAGTGACGCGTTTTAGCAATACAGAAGAGCAAGTGTTAACCATGAAAAATCTACGCTGAAGATGTGTACTTAATGAAAAGCTTGTTGGTGGTAGTGATACCAGATTTGGAGTTTTTGGATATGAAAATAGTTCGAGCCGTAGCTGATCAAACGTTGCAGAGGGACTCCCAGGCTTTAACACCTATACAAGATAGTTTTCTGCTAGTCGAAATGTATCCTTATTTGCAGGTAATTGCTATCCAAAATATAGAAGGTACTTTTCAGGATTTGCTTTCAAGGCCGAAAACTTGGTCCCCACTTTACTAGTGACGTTTGAACCTGTGAGGAAATGATAGAATAACGTCACATAATTTGCCAATTTTTCGTGCTAACGTGTGAATTGGTATGCATTCTTTTGAAGATTTTCGCAGCCAAAGAGCCTGAAGACATTTCGTTTGGAAGAACTTCAAGAAGTAAAGAAAATGACAAGTACATCTGTATCATTTGATGCTACGATTACTTGCTGGTATCCTTCTTTAAGTGTGTGATATATATGTGGAATTATTCTCAAATCTGCTTCTTCATTAAATCGTCATCCAAAACTTCATTGCACTTGCCAGATTTGATTGTTACAGTCTGAATCGGTCCTCCATCACGTACTTCATTACTCAGAACAGTAGTTCCTTGCAAAGGAAGTAAATGTTCTCGTAGATAACATCGCAAAGCGCTCTGAAGCATACGCCCAAAATTTGTTCATTTGAACCGGTAATCGAGTAGAAGCTGAAATGTTAGATACAGTTATTAGTTGAACCGCAGCTCTTCGTTCCCTTTCTCCGTCCTTAATCGAGTTTGTTACGTAGCTATCAAAGACAAAATCCGTTCGTGACTTCTCTTGATGAATGGAACTCATGCTTTCAACGAGGGCAGCAAAAAGGTCACCGAAAGTATTACATTCTTTTAGAGGCTTCTTGTGGATTTGGTTCATAACATCCACTATCAAACACGTCGGTAGATTTTTTTCAAAAGTAGAACTGCACTCGGAATCGTATAATTTCCTTGTCAAAGCAGTCAGCAAATCCGATTTCTGCGGTTTAATGGCTGCACTATTTTTATCCACCAATGTTGTAACTGGTAAAATGTCATAACTTAGAATCTCGCTCAATAACATGCCTCTATCCTTACAAATATTAATAAGTCTTTGCTCATGAATGATATCTGTAACTGAATTAGACCTATCATTTTTTGCATCCTGTGAACCAACAGAACTGAAAGATGGCAACTTCAGTTGTTGTATGGGGGTAGATAGTGTTTTTGATTTGGAAACAAACCTCTTATCTCTAAATTCAAGATAAAGTGCATTCCCTTTTGCAGCAAAGGAAAGTATTGCTTTTGCATTATGTAGCGGTACAAGTTCATTTGTCGATAGATTTTGAACTTTCATCGTTCCTGTGGTATCACAAGGATTGTGTGTATCTTCAATATAAGAGCACATCATCTGGATGCTTGCTTCAATCTCCTCACTCTGTTTCCCTACTAATTCGTAATGTATCTGAAGATCGTAGTCAACCACTGCAACGCCTATTAATGACCAAAAAGCATTTCTTATTTCAAGAATCTCGTAGTAGATCAACTGCCATTCAACAACGTACACTTTTCTTTTTGTTTGGCCAATTATTTCTCCTTGTGATTTTTGGGATCTATTTATCGTTTGCTCCAGTGTCATGTCCAAGCCAACCGCATTGAATTTTCCTGTGGTTCTTTACACTACAAAGATCCTTTTATGAATTTTTCAAAAACTTGTTGATGTTGAAATTTCAAGTTTCGCATCTGTTCTAAATACAGGGATGCCCACCTCAAGTAATTGATTCTATCATAAACGTGAAACACTGGAAGGAGTTTCTTATTAATCTTCCGGCATCTCTTATAGCATTGTGGTTCCGAACGGTCTGTGTTAGTTTCTCGGTAGTCAAATTTGATGAATAGGCAGTAAGAGACTCGTTGGTTTTAGTAGGTTTAGAAAATTTAATCGTAGTTCCAAAAATCTTCAGTAAAAAATGCTTGACCTCTTTATTGCTTCTCACAATTCCTGTCCCTTTACTGTTTAAGTAATCTCATATTTATGACAAAGTCATACCGCAGCCATTTTCCAGAAGTTGTTTGATTACAGGTGAAAGTTGTTCCATTTCTTCTTTAGGCGACTTTTTTCAGTGCTTTTGTTTTCCTGTGAACTTCTTCTGAATTTAGTAAGGTATGTTTCTAGGCATAGTTCATGATAGTATAAGTCTGCTCCAAAAACTGATGTCTCATCTTCTAGATCACAAGTTCTCGTATACACATCGCCTTTAAAAAGCATTGCTGCCTCGAGGAAGACAAGAGCTCAGTTACTTTCACAGTCCTGTGATTCTCCCTGACACCTGCGTGTTTATTAAGACCACGCACACTACGCATGTTACTTCGTATACTGGATTTTTTTGACATAACGGTTCTGTACGGGATAGTGTGTCTGAACGTAGCTTTTTTGTAGATTGTTTAATTGCCGATTCTTCATCCTCACAGTCTTGAATCGTAGCGTCATTATCTCTTTATAATTTAAGTATCGATTTTTTCAGTATGTAAGACTTGTAGCAGGTATTATTGCAATGATACACAAATTCCGCTTCAGAATCCATTGAACGAACTGTCTGCAACACTTCATCTTGTCTGATTTCAGCAGCATTTTTATATTATTTCTACAAATTACTAAAGCTGTAGTCTTGTGATCTTTGTCTATCTTTTGGGAAATCACACATTTTGTAGGATCAAAATCACTACTAGTTCCTTGTGTTAATTTCACTCCACGTAAAGAACTTTTCACACTTGATGCCATAACTGCTTTACCAGAATTTTTTAAGTGGAGATAGCAGGCAGTAAGGTACACTAAATCAGTATGTTTGTCTCCATCCTTTCTAGTAGCTGCTGTAAAGAAAACCTGGAAAAATTCACGTACGACAAAATTTCTATTTTAGAGGTAAAATTCGAGACATTTTATATTGAAACTCATTATTAGTTCGCAAAATGAAATCAAAGTTGTCCATAGTTAGCAAAAGCTTTACAAATAAAGCCTCTTAATACATAGAAATATTCTTGTATATCATGTACTTTTTGGAGCAGGAATATCACACAGAACATTATCAGTGTTGTTTATACAACGAAATGTTAATAGTTTTCTACTTCTATTAGAATTGCAAAGTGTGTGGTGAAGCAAACACGAAACCACGGAAGTTTACATCCTGAAAAATTTCGCGCATCTGACTATATTACATTTTTTGTGGAGATAACTATTGGAAAATTTGTGTCAAAAATTGCGCCTTGTATAGAGGATTGTTGTAAGTCTTGGCCAAAAAATCATTGTCACACAAGAGATCATCGTTTGGACATTATGGGGAAAAAATAAAAAAAACAGACTTTTAAAAAAATAGCAAAAAAGGGAATTTGCCCCCTCTCCCCCTCTATTTGTACGGCTACTCCAAAAATCTATACCTAGGTTTATTTCGTGTACTATTTAGAAAGAAAACATCCCTCATTCATTGTTCTGCTACAATCACAATGGCAGCTACAATCATTTTAAGAAAAGTCGGCAACAACTCAAAAGGGGCGCCGTTCCCCAAGGATTACGCCCCTGTAGAAAAAAACTGCCCATAAGTCAAAAAGTCTACCCTTGTGATTTACACTTGTTTAGACATGTACTAACAGGATTTGAAGAGAACAGCCGTCAGACATGACTTTCCTACGGGTCTTATGGACAGGGACTGTATTATAAAGGAGATGGATGATTTATGACAGTTGATTATTATGAAATAGCTAATGAAATCAGAACATAGGATGAAACGGGAGAATTTCAAGACTACCACGGAAAACAAGAAACTAGAGTAGCCTGGGATCGAACCAGGAACCAGGTACTCATCGCAGCAAAAATAGACACAACCACTGAGTCAGCGTGCTCGGATGAAGATGAAAGGATTTTAAAGTGGAGAACGGCAAATGGCAAAGCGTACGACCATGATATGACCAAAGAAGAAATTGCCATGAGGTACAGTCGAACCGAAACTGAGTACTCCTGCCGTTGATCTACCACGACCGTGCGTTCACTGATCGCTATAAAGAAAAAAAAAAGCATTTTCCATTCAAATAAACTTATTTTAATACATTTAAAATTTCTAATGATGCTCGTGCCTCTTAAATGCTCTAGACCAGTGTTTCACAAAGTGGGGTACGCATTAGTTAAACCCAAACAATTTTCCGGATCGAGCTTGAATCTAGGACGTATGATAAGACTACGCGGGGGAAACCTTGAAAGTATCACTATGTTTAATGAAGGTGAAAAACGGAAATAAATCTATTTCCTCGACAGTGAATATACAGTGTAGCATATGTTCTATACAGTTGGTTTGTATACACGACTCCAAAAGTGCATTACCACCTGCAATTCTCCTTTTCCTGCAATAGCAGGCAACCCAAAAAGCTCGGCGGTTGGGTTGGTTCCGAATTCGAAAGGCGCTGGACCAAACCTCAATTTTGTAATAAATATATCAGTGTGGCAAACTGCAAATAAGGGAATAAAACAAATTGTTAAAAATGACAATAATATTATCGTGACGGAAATGGATGACATCAAAAGTTACAAAATGATCTTACTTAAGCAGTTCAAACAAGATGAATGGCAAGAAACATATATCAGAGGAAAGCATTTCTCTCCTCACCTCCCACCAAAAGAATCTCATAAAAAAGAAAAAGTTATATAAAGTTACGTAAGTTTTAATATAAAAGCCCCACTCTATATTGTGAAAGTTGACACCAGAAACGCAAGAACAAATAAACCAAAGTCAATGAAATTGTGCACAGATATTGTAGACGTAAAAGGAGGGAATACGAGTTTCGTATTTTCCTGAAAAAAACGGCTGGATGGGGCACGGACCCCTCCAAACCTTTGATCACGAAATATCATAATGCTAGTAACAGTATGTCAGAAGTGTGTAAAAGACATGAAGAATTGTAACGGAACTTTTTGTATTGAAAATACGCAAAAACTAAAGGAATACGGGCTTTTTAAATTTTCTGCGGAAAAACGGATTTAAGGGCGAAAGGTCCCACCCAAAATTTTGAAACTTAACGCCCGAAAGGCAACAAGAAGTGAACCGAAGTGAACGAAATTAAGCGCAGATGTTGCAAACGTAACATGAGGATACGAGTTTTGTAGTTTCCTCGAAAAAACGGTTGGGTGGGGCGCGGACCCCTCCAAACCTTTGATCACGGAAAATCAAATGTGCTGGTAACAGCATGTCAGATGTGTGTAAAGGACATGAAGAATTTAATCAAACTGCGTGTATGGACAATACGCAAAAAATAAAAGAAAACATTTATTTAAATTTTCTGTGAAAAAGCGGTTTTAAGGGGAAAAAGCTCAAACCCAAAATTTTGAAAGTTGATGCCCGAAATGCAGAAGGAAGTGAACCGAAGTGAATGAAATTTTGCACAGATATTGTGGACAAAACGGGGAATCCGCGTTTCGTATTTTCCTGGAAAGAACGGTTGAGTGGGGCACCGATCCCTCCAAATATTTGATCACGAAAAATGAAAGGTGCTAGTAACAGTATGTCAGTCAGATGTGTGTAAAGAACATGAAATATTGAAACGAAACTTCTTGTATGGATAATACACAAAAAATAAAGGAACACAGGATTTTCTATGTTCTTCGCAAAAACGATTTTAGGGGGCAACCTCAAAATTTTGAAATTTGACGCCCGAAAGGTAAGAAGAAGTGAACCGAAGTGTAAGAAATTTTTCACAGGTATTGTAGATATAAAATGTGGGAATACGGATTTAGTATTTTTCTGGAAGAAACGATTTGGTGGGGCACTAATTCCTCCAAACCTTTGATCACGAAATATCAAAAGTGCTAGTAACCGTAAAGGACATGAAGAATTGCAACGAAACTTTATGTATGGACAAAATAATAAATGAATATTGTTTTTTTTTTATTTCCCGCGGAAAAACGGTTTTAGAGGGAAAAAGCTCCCATCCAAAATTTTTGAAGTCGACGCCCAAAAGGCAGAAGAAAAAAATGAAATATTTGAGTTTTACGTCCCACGGTTATGCCGGTTAGACTAAAGGAGACGGTGATGATGAGTAATGAAAGAAATGGTGGAATGAAGAAAGTGGGAAGAAACGGAGAACCCCGAGAAAACACACGCACACGGTGTTTGTTCACCACAAGGTTCACTTGGCGGGGGCTGGGATCGAACCCGGGACACCAAGCACCAGAGGTGAACTCTACCACTGAGCCACCACGGCCACTGAAAGGCAGAAGTAAACCGAAGTGAATAAAAATTTTCACATATATTGCATACGTAAAATGAGGATACGAGTTTCGTATTTCCTTGGAAAAAACGGCCGCGTGGGGCACGGACCCCTCCAAACATTTGACCACGAAAAATAAAAAGTTCTAGTAGCAATATGTCAAATGTGTGTAAAGGACATGAAGAATTGCAACGATACTTTGTGTATGAACAATACACAAAAAATAAAAGAATACGTTTTTTAATGTTCTGCAGGAAAACGGTTTTAGGGGGCAAAAGAACCCACCCGAAAAGTTTGAAATTTGACGCCGGAAAAGCAAGAAGAAAGGAACCGAAGTGAATGAAATTTTGCACACGTATTGTGAAAATAAAATGTGGGAATACTAGTTCCGTATTTCCTGAAAAAAAACTGTTAGGTGGGGCAAGGACCCCTCCAAACATTTGCTCAGGAAATATCAAAAGTGCTAGTAACAGTATATCAGATTTGTGTAAAGGACATGAAGAATTCCAATGAAACTTTATGTACGGGCAATACGCAAAAAATGTAGAAGGGTTTTTTCTGCGGCAAAACGGTTTTAGGGGCAAAAGCTCTCACACAAAATTATGAAGGATGGCGCCCGAAAGGCAGAAAGAAGTGAACCGAAGTGAATCAAATTGTGCACGGACATTGTAGACATAAAATGAGGGAATATGAGTTTGCTATTTTCCTGGAGAAAAGGGGTGGGTGGGGCACGGCCCCTCCCTAACGTTTGATCACAAAAAAAATCAAAAGTGCTAGTATGTCAGATGTGTGTCAAGGACATGAAGAATTGCAACATAGCTCTGTGTATGGCAAAAAGTAAACGAATACAGGTTTTTCTAAGTTCTGCGGAAAAACGGTTTTAGGGGCAAAAGCTCACACCCTAAAGTTTGAAAGTTGAGCTCGAAAGGCAAAAAGAAGTGAACCGAAGTGAGTGCAAATGTGCACATATATTGTAGGCATAAAATGAGGATACGGGTTTCATATTTTCCTGCAGAAAATGGTCGTGTGGGGCACGGACACCTCCAAACCTTTGATAACAAAAAATTAAAATGCTAATAACAGTATGTAGAAAGTGTATAAAGGACATGAAGAATTGCAATGAAATTTTTGTATTGATAATACGCCAAAAATAAAGCAATACGGGTTCTTTTATGTTCTGCTGAAAAATGGTATTAGGGGGCAAATGCTCCCACATAAAATTTTGAAAATTGACGCCCGAAAGGCAAAAAGAAATGAACCGAAGTGAATGAATTTCTACACAGATATTGTAGACTTAAAATGAGGAAATACGGTTTCCTACTTTCCTGGAAAAAAAGGGTTGGGTGCTGCATGGACACCTCAGAACCTGTGATCACGAAATATTAAAAGTGCTTCCAACAGTATGTCAGATGTGTGCAAACAACATGAAGAATTCCAACATAACTTTGTGTATTAACAATACTCAAAAAAAAAAGTATTTTTTGTTCTGCGGAAAAACGGTTTCAGAGGCAAAAACCACCACCCGAAATTTTGAAAGTTGACGTCCGAAAGGCAAGAAGAAGTGAGCCGAAGTGAATGAAATTGTGCACAGATATTGCAGACGTGAAATGAGAATACGAGTTTTGTACTTTCCTGGAAAAAACAGCAGGGTGGTGCACATACCCCTCCAAACCTTTTATCAAAAAATCAAAAGTAATAGTAACAGTATGTCAGATGTGTGTAAAGGAAATGAAGAATTGCAACATAACTTTTTGTATGGACAAAAAATAAAGGAATATGTTTTTTTATGTTCTGCGGGAAAACGGTTTTTGGGGGGCAAAACCTCCCAAACAAAATTGCGAATGTTGACTCCCGAAAGGCAAAAAGAAGCGAACCGAAGGGAGTGAAATTGTGCACAGATATTGTAGACATAAAGTGAGTGAATACGGGTTTCGTATTTTCCTGGAGAAATCGGCTGGGTGGGGCACCTACCCCTCCAAACCTTTGATCACAAAAAATTAAAAATGCTAGTAACAATATGTCAGATGTGTGTAAAAGACATGAAGAATTGCAACAAAACTTTTTGTATGGACAAAAAATTAAGAAATATGTTTTTTCTTTTTTGCGGAAAGACGGTTTTAGGGGCAAAAGAACCCAAAACCAAAATTTTGAAAGTTGACCCGCGAAAGGTAAGAAGAAGTGAACTGAAGTGAATGAAATTTGGACAGATATTGTAGACACAAAATTAGGGAATATGGTTTTCGTATTTTCCTGGAAAAACGGTTAGGTGGGGCACGGACCCCTCCAAACCCTTCATCACGAAATATCAAAATATCTAGTAACAGTATATTAGATGTGTGTAACGGACATGATGAATTGCATCAAACTGCGTGTGTGGACAATACGCAAAAAATAAACGAATACATTTTTAAATTTTGGTTAAAAACGGTTTTGGTTGGCAAAAGCTCCCGTCTACAATTTTGGAATTTGACCCCATAAGGCAAGAAGAAGTGGACCGAAGTGAATGAAATGTGCACTAATATTGTAGAGGTAAGGTGAGGGAATACGTGTTTCGTATTTTCCTGAAAGAAAAAAAAAACTTGTGAGTGAACCGAGGCGTTGAGTTGCGGGAGAAGTGGACCGAAGCGAAAGCAATTGTATGTAGATATTGGATATGTAAAATATGACCTTCCGTGTTTCACAGGTGTCGTGCCTCCATCCGATTTCTTCAGATTTGGTAGATCAAGTAACAGCAAACACAAACAGTATAGCGTATTTTATAGTATTTCAGGAGGCACCTTTAATCCTTGCAATGTTTTTTCAGCATAAAGAAAAACGCCATATCCATTTATTTCCAGTTTGCTATTGATATGCCAAATTTGAAGCAAGACGGATAGGAACACTTGAGAAACACGAGAGCCCTTATTTTACATATAATATCTACACACAATTTGATTTGCTTAGGTCCACTCCTTTCTGAGCTATTACGGTAATATTTTCTTTTTTTCGGATGGGACCTAGGCCCCAACACTGTTTTTCCGCAAAAATTAAAACATGTTTCATATACTGTTTTGCAAATAGTCCCTTTACGAAGTTTCGTTGCAATTCTCCATATTCTTTAGGAACTTTTGCGTATGTTTATTTGCACTTTTGATATTCCGTAATCAACGGTTAGAAGGTCCGTGCCTCACTCAACCGCTTTTCCCGAAAATACGAAACCGAATTATCTCATTTTTCGTCTACAATATCCGCGCACAATTTCATTTAATTCGGTGCACTTCTTCTTGCATTTTGGGCCTCAAATTTCAAAATTTGGGGTGGGGGCTTTTGCCCCCTAAAACCGTTTTTTTTTCGCAGAAAATAAAAGAAAAACCGTATTCGTTTATTTTTTGCGTATTGTCTCTACACAATGTGTCGTTCCAATTCGTCATGTCCTTCAAACACTTCTGTTATTAGCAGTTTTGATATTTTACGATCAAAGATCTGGAGGTGTGTGTGTCCCACCTAAACGGTTTTCTTTTTTTCTGGAAAATAAGAAAAACGTATTCCCTCATTTTATGTCTACAATATCTGTGCACAATTTCATTCACTTCTGTTCACTTCCTCTGGCCTTCGGGCCTTAACTTTCAAAATTTGGGGTGATAGCTTTTGCCCCCTGAAACCGTTTTTCAGCACAAAATAAAAAAAACCGTGTTCCTTTATTTTTTGGCATGTTGTTCATACACAAAGTTTCGTTGCAATTCTTTGTGTCCTTTACACACATTTGTCATGTTGTTATTATCACTTTCAATATTTCGTGATGAAAGTTTTGGAGGGGTCCGATCCCCACCTAACCGTTTTTTCCAGGAAAATACGAAACACGTGTTCCCTCATTTTATGTCTGCAATATGTGTGTAAAATTTCGTTTACTTCGGTTTCCTTGGTTTTTGCCTTTGGGGCGTCAACTTTCAAAATTGTGGGTGGGGTCTTTTGCCCCTTTAAACCGTTTTTCCGCAGAAAATAAGAAACACGTATTCGTTTATTTCATGTGTAGTATCTACCTTCCAAATTTTATCAAAATCGGAGTGTTACATTTCAGAAGTGTTGCTTGTTAATAATAATATTTCTTTAAAATTGTATGAACAAATAGAGGGAATTAAAGCGAAAAATTGGGATCAATTGGAACTTTCATCTCCTACCAACATTGAAAGAAATGACAGCACAAGTATTTGGATGCAAGGTAGACATGAAATTTAAAACAGAGATTTAACTATATTTCTGTCATGATTTTAATGCACACTGCGAAGTTTTTAAATGCTAATTAAGTCAGGATTTCACATCCAAATTAAGTTGGAACATAATAATTCTTGTTAGTAAACCCGAGTCGCAATGCAAATTTAAGATTAGCCAATACTTTAGATAGCATGGGAAAAAGGTGAAGACTGTAACCTAAGTGTGCGGCCAAGTGGGTTGCGAGGCGATTTAATAAATTGGATGTCTTCTACTCGGCAGAGTCCACCCTAACCGTTTCATTTTTTTTTAAACGAAACATTTTTGTCATGAGTTACATTTAGGGATGCGCACGAGACGAATCGTGACAGGATTTTCCTGACAAAATTCGAGTCGAGACACGGCACTTCCAATAGAGAAATATACATTTTTCGAGTCGAGACATCACTTTTACAGCACATTTTCGAGACGAGACAGCCACAAATCTTGTCTCGTGCGCATCCCTAGTTACATTAGCACACACTACATGAGTGACAATTTATATTATGATAGAATATACTATGAGCTTTAATAGAAAAAGTGTAGACACTAGATAATTATTTTACATAGTAAGATTTCAATAGTTTCAGTGCTTGATCGTGCCGTGTATGAAGTTATGAAATATGAATTGGTTTCAACAGGTGCGGATCCAAGAGAAATTTTATAGGGTCTACAGACCCCCCCATGACGCTTAGGTACACCCTGGATAGAGTGGGTTTCAATCCTACTTTATTTACACTGGGTAAAATTGGAAACTATGGTTTAGTCCATCCCTTGATCATATCCTGGTTCTGCGGTGTTAATATCTGGTCAGAACTTGCTGTTCTAGAAGCCTCAAGTTCATACGCGATAAAATAGTATTTCTGCATTATGCACCTTTTTAAACTATTTTCAATATTTGTATGTATCTTCAGATAAACCCTCCTCGAAAAGTTTGATTTATTGGATACTGTAATTCTAACAATGCTTCCATTATCAAATAGTGTATGTAGTTTTATTTAACATAGAATTGCATACGCCAAAACAGTAGAAAACATTCTCATTGTTATAACTTTTCTTGAGTTGATTTTGAGCTTAACATCCCTTTCAGCAGCGAAGCTATATGAAACGTGGACCTACTAATTAACGTCAAATCCGAATCACATGAACTCCCACCGGGAATCGAACCTGGGTCTTCCATGTGTTAACTTTACTTGAATTTGGAATCGAGCGCTCTCAAGCGGATTTGAAAAAAAATGAAAAAATGAAATGAAATCTTTGAGTTTTACGTCCCGCGGATATGTCGGTTAGGCTAAAGGAGACGGTGATGATGAGTGATGAATGAAATGGTGGAATGAAGAAAGTGGGACGAAACGGGAGAACCCCGAAAAACCCACGCACACGGTGTTTGTCCACCACAAAGTTCAATGGGCGGGGCTGGGATCGAACCCGGGACCCCAAGCACCAGAGGTGAACGCTCTACCACTGAGCCACCGCAGCCCCTCAAGCGGATTTAAGACGGTTGACTTGCCACCTCTGAGTTTTTCAATGAATGTATTTCTTAGTAATTATTTTAATTTTACTTTTGAAAAGGTTTAAGCATTTTGCTTTTTTTTAAAAAAGAAAATCCTTGAATTATACGTAGTCAGTGTTGAATACAGGTTTCATTTTTGTATGTGGCAATAGTAACTTTCATGGTCCCCTCTCTTCTACCTCTAGACACAGAAATATTGTTTTTAATAACCTCCAAATTACGATTTTTATCAATAAAGAGTAGCTGTCCTACTAACTCTTGTATCGATTTCCTGCTAAGCAAAGATAAAGTGAATCTGAAAATGTAGGGGAACGGTAGGTAGCGGCATGACGTCACGCCGTCCCCCATGCCTATCTTTGCCCATTGTAATTTCTTAGGAACTGAGGGGACGCCGTACACATTTTTTGGAGGTGCGGGACGGCGTCCCCTGCATTCCCAAGCACTTTTACCTCTGCTGCTAAGTATTAATTGCTGTAAGGACTAACGAAAACTATTATGTGGTACTACTACTACTACTACTACTACTACTACTACTACTACTAATAATAATAATAATAATAATAATAATAATAATAATAATAATAATAATAATAATAATAATAAAGGATCTGAATGATAAATATATTTTTTTAACTTTCTAATACAATCCCTGTGGGCTTTCGCGAATCTGGATGTATTGTTTTTACGAGGAATAAAGAGGCTTCAAACAACAACGATTTGTATAAAAGTCTTATTAGGTGTTTCACACCTAAGGAACTCACAACTGACCATGTGTCTGTTTTTTTTTTAGCACAATGTTACAAGGCACCGAAGCCTGCGGGCATTCAAGACTTTCGTTCTGTCGTTGGCACGTGTCGAATCAGCTTGCTTGCTGTACGATGTTTTGCCTTCAGGCGATCGACTAGATACCTAGCTAGAAGAGTGAAGAAAGAAATAAACAAAACGATATGCTTGTTTCATGGAGATATGCTTGCTTCTTGGCATTAAGTGTTTGTAAACCAAAACTGTTCTGAGTATCCATTTTGTTATTTCCATAATAAGTATAAAGGGAAATGTTAATCTCATATATAGGGGGGTAAAACTTAGGGGGAACGCGATAGGAACGTTATATATATATAATAACATAGCATATTTCTTTCCAAAATTTTATAAAATCTACTTATTTTATAGAGTTCAAAATTCGGCCAAATGTTTATTAGTATTAATATTGCATGATAACTTACTTTTTCTTGCTAAGGTAATATTAGAGCGCGCTAATTAAAAAATTAACTTTCTTCCATTTAAAAGTTGTTTAAGATATTGGCCGCATTTTGCAACAGTGCAGAACAGCAGATAGGAAGCTAACCAGGTAGATTTCTTTCTTTCTCTGCCCTCGCTAGGTCACGTGCGTGAACTTAGGGTTGTCCGCGGAGAAAAAGAAACCGATGGAATGCACATTGACAGCAGATAAGAGCAAAGTGTGCTTTGTCTCTCTTCATAGATCGTAAAGATTTCCTTGATTCTACGTAAACATCTCCGCGAATAATTACCTGTACATGAATATTGCAGCTAACAAGGTACGACAGTTTCAGAAAATCTGTCTATGTTGTTTTCAAGTGAGGGAAGTCTATTCATCTTATAAAATGAGTTTCGAACTGTAGAGCGTAGAGCAAACTCGCTTATTTGTTGCACCAACTGACAAAAGTTTACACACAGATCAAAGATAAGTCTTAGGAAAAACGGACGACATACTAAATGCTGGTACTTACTGTCTGTTAGGTATATTTATATCAAAATTTTCTAATAAATCTAGAAATGAGTAAAAATAAAGAACGGTCCGTACGATTCTTTTACTATATATATTTTATTTACATATCTGCGTTTTGAATGACATCGAGAACTTTTTTTAAAAAATCAAACTTGAGACTACAGGGGCCTACGTTGCAAAACTACTAGTCTTGTAATGTTAGTGAAACTTCTCAAAATCAAATATTTTACACTTGTATATACTGTAAAAAAGCGGCAAATTAAAATGGTCAGCAATAGTACTTAGAAATGAATTTTACTATTATTCTAGTATTTCTGCGTCATGATATTTGATGGATTCTCAAAAAACATTACAAGACGAGTAGTTTTGAGAAATAGACCGTTGCTGTGTTAGACACACACACAACTGGCGAGTAAATTTAAATGCATTAATTAATTAATATTTATTTTAGAAAACGAAATGTCAAATGGAGCCGAAAGGCCATTTTATACCGAAACATTAATAACAAAGGCAAAGAAATGTAAAAATCAGGCAGAGCATATGTGGGGAGTACATCATCCTGGGGGCCGCGGTGGCTCAGTGGTAGAGCGTTCACCTCTGGTGCTTGGGGTCCCGGGTTCGATGCCAGCCCCCGCCAAGTGAACTTTGTGGTGGACAAACACCGTGTGCGTGGGTTTTCTCGGGGTTCTCCCGTTTCCTCCCACTTTCTTCATTCCACAATTTCATTCATTACTCATCATCACCGTCTCCTTTAGCCTAATCGGCATAACCGTGGGATGTAAAACTCAAAGATTTCATTTACATCATCCTGGTGATATTCGCCTGGTGGGACAGAAGAAAATTGTGGGTGAACTTTAATAATAATAAAAAATTGTTTCTTGATATCCATTATTGATTTTGCTCTATGGATCTATGGATTTGATTTTAGTTTGATTTCAGCTTCGAGTACCGTTCAGCAAGGAGGCTATATGAGACATGGACCTACAGCGAGGGAATACGAACCCACCAGAAATCGAACCCGGGTTTCCCGCACCAAAGACGCGTATGCTATCCACATAGGCCTGAGGGAGCTCTATGGAGCTATAGGGATCAATATTGAAACTGGAAGAGTAAAATTGTTTTACCATTTCCGGTTTCAGTAGAGAGAAATAGGTGAAGATGGTATTTTTCTTGAGATGCTCAATCGATTTTCGAAAACTGTCGCTATCTACTACCAATTTATTTTTATGGCGATCAATGTTAAAAACGAAAACGGTTTATTCCTACCTTTTCTGATTTCAATGCAGGATTAACGGAAGAAAGAAAGCTTATTCTTGAGACGTTGTTTGAATTCCCGAACACTTCTCGACCTCTCTGACAGTTTTTACTCTATGAAACTGAATATTGAAACCGGAAATAGTAGTAAATTTCTACCACTTCCGGTTTTAATAATGAGATAGGGTATAGGTGGTAAATTTTCTTGACGTTTGATCGATTTCCGAAATCCTCTCGTCCCTAGTTATTTCCGTATTTGATTTATGGCCATTAATGTTGAAACTGGTTGTAGTCGATTTTTACCACTTACGGTTTAAATATAAGGTTGTTGGAGGAGACGGACACGGAACCTATTCTTGGGGTGCTGAATGGATTCCAGAAAACTGCTTCTCGATATATCTTATCGTCTTTGCTCTATGAAAATCAATATTGAAACTGGAAGTAGTAGTAAATTTCTACCAGTTCCGGTTTTGATAGAAAGATAGGGGTAGAAATGGCACATTTTTGAGGGACATGGAATCAATTCCCTAAACTTGCTTGTCGCTAGCTATTATGACCCGCAAGTAGTCGATCTCTATCACTTCCGATTTATATAGAAGATTGACGGAGGAGATGGAACCTCATATTCTTATGACGCTAAATCTATTCCGGAAAATCCTTCTCAATATTTTTTTTTTACCGCTTTTGGTCTGATACCTGTCAACAGGCAGAGCCGTTCTATTAGACTTCCAATACTTATGCATAACATAGTTTGGAAGTATAATAAACACAGAAAGAAGAAATATTATTTATTAAACCTATTTTCGTGCAGATTAAAAATATGGGAATTTCAAGAATTCTTTTTGCATCAGTTATTATGCCCTGAATAATAACGGGGACCATAGTGGCTCAGTGGTAGAGTTCTCACCTCTGGTGTATGAGGTTCCAGGTTCGATTTCAGCTCGCGCCAAGTAAGCTTTGTGGTGGACAAACGCCATGTGTGGAGTTTTCTTGGGGTACTCACGTTTCTCTCACTTTCTTCATTACAGCATTTCGTGTTCATTCTCATCATCAGAGTCTCCTTTAGTGTATCCGGTATAAGAGTGGGATGTAAATCTAAAAGACTTCATTTCATTTCTAAATAATAACCTAATGCATTCTACAGCGTTCTATTCTTGGCTAAAAACCAATAATAGCGTACAGATTGATGATATGCTTGGAAATTGATATGCCATAAAATCGACTATTTATGCAAAAAATGCACCAACATCTCCCAGCTAGTCACTACAAGCAAGAATGATATCTGCTTCGTTCAGATAATGTTCCTCATGAGACGAGACGAGAAGTAAGATTTTCTCGTCTCGTCTCCTAAGTTTAATAGGTCTAGTCTAGTCTCGATCACTGAAAACATTTTTCGCTCTTGTCTCGAAATTTTATTGCTGAGTTTTTTAAATTTATGTTTAAAAAATTTATGTCTTATTTTTTCTTAATTTCATTTAGGAGTTTTCACAACCGTTCCGCGTCACGATTGTTCCACGAATAGTGTGATATAAGAACATTTAAACCACATTTATTATTGGAGTAAATTGGGTAATGGCTAGGATATTTTAAACGTAGATAAATGCTCTTCATATTGCTTTTATATCATCATTTGTGTTGTACGTATGATGCGAAAACGTAATAATGAAATTATTTCTGTGGGTATTAGCCCGATAGCCCCTAAATACGCCACTGGTCAAAAGATTTTTTCATAATTTTTAGTCATTAAATACAAATTCACTTCATAATTTTACTAAATACGTATGTTCATTGCATTGTTCATATAGAACAATATCATGGTGATGGAACAAACTTTCTAGTGCTGTATCTCAGTTACATGAGTTACAAGTTATCCGCCTACATAAATAAGTTCTTCGTTTTTCAGTTGACGGGTTTTATCCGTAAATTTTCCAAAACAAGTGGCCACCTAATTCTTGTTCTGTCTCTCTATTTAATTAAATTATTTGGTGAGCGTGAAATGTAAAGATCTATTTTCGACGCAAGTGTTAATAAGCCGGGAAGTAACTACTTATCTATCTTTCTTTTCCTCTTTTAAAAATTAATAAAATCACTTATGTTCTGTCTTGTAGTTTATTTATGATAATTATTATTATTTTCAAAGTGTACAGTGAATATTTTAAATATATATTTTAAACATTCTATACAGAAGAAATCGCCACTGCAAGGTTTGGTCCCGCGAGAGTTTAGATGGCTAAGTTTTATCCCTCGATGATCTAGCCAGGCTAGATTTCGTCTGGCAAGATTTTCTTTATGTGAGATTTTCGCTAGGCGAGATTCTAGGCCGTGAGATATTGCTTGGATGTTTCATTCGCAAATCATCAACAAATTTGAGTGGATAAACGGACCAATATAGCTTTCTGTGGATATACTTTTATTGATTTCATGCAATTTGTGATCATTCCTCTGCGACAAGGCCATTACTTTTCATGTGTCGGCCAAATGTGATTGAGAGTTTAAGATTCCTCAGCGGAAAATAATAATTCCAGTTTGCGACCAACCGATAATTGAATCGGTGAGTTGAAAAAGGTACACATTCCAAAAATATAAACTTTCGGAAAACTAAGAAAAACTGTTTTGTGAGAAAACTAATTGTTCTACCAAAACATTTACTATTGTAAATTTGTGTCGTTTAGTGTAGCAAACCTATTGCACATGGTACCTGTACATAATTTTTTTATATATATCATATAACTAGCAGCGTTCACCCCGCTTCGCTGCGGTCACCCCGGAACGCAATAAACTTTGTTACTTAGATAATTTTTACTTTTTCGCTTTCAAGTGATATGATAAAAACCATAGAAGATTGCACTAATGTTAACATTATATCGCCTGTCATTTATGTTAACCCGCCCCGCTTCGCTGCGGTCACCCCAACCCGCCCCGCTTCGCTGCGGTCATCCCCGAACGCAATAAACTTTGTTACTTAGATAATTTTTACTTTTTCGCTTTCAAGTGATTTATAGCGCCTGTCAGTTATGTTAACCCGCCGAGTCACAGGGTCATGCGGGTTGCATATAAATACGTTTATTTTTATACCTATGATGAACTAATAACAAAGGATTTGTACGTATGGACACCTGAATGGTCAATTATCTCAAGACACTGGTAATTGAAAATTAAAGTGATATGATAAAAACCATCTAGGGTCCACATCCTAACAACCCCCCAAAAATGAAAGAAATCGGTTCAGCCGTATTAGCGTGATGAGCGAACAAAGGATTTTTTGTACGTATTGACACCTGATTGGTCAATTATCTCAAGACACTGGTAATTGAAAATTAAAGTGATATGATAAAAACCATCTAGGGTCCAAATCCTAACAACCCCCCAAAAATGAAAGAAATCGGTTCAGCCGTATTAGCGTGATGAGCGGACAAAGGATTTTGTGCGTTCTCTTTTATATATATAGATTGTGTAAAGATGTTTAGGAATATGTTTCTTTTTCAACTCAATGTTTTTAAATGCACAATAGTTTATCCCAATTGGTGGATTATGTTAAACAGGTTTCAGAAATAAGTGAGTAATATTATTCAATCTTTGTACAAAGGCAAACAAATGTATTTCAAAACTGTTAGCTACACATATTGATAAAAATAACCATATTTCCGAAAAATCAATGGTCATTGTTGAATTTTTCAGAGTAGACAATCGTCTATCATCTTGATCTAGCGGATCAGCAGCTGAAAAACAAGAGCCTTGATCGAAAAACATTATAAAAACATGTTCCCTTTCAGTTTGACCATCATTAGTAATTTTTTTATGCGATTAAAACACACCGAGCTGCGAAAAAGTGCTGAGATAATAATATTAAAACGATTTGTTTCACTTTGCCATTGCAAATCAGTCTTTTTTTTGTTACATACAGGGTCCAATGTCATAACCTACCATAAAGCATGCCTGTTATAAAGATAGCAATACTTAGGTTAGGTTAAGTTAGATTGTATTCTGAAGTTTCGTGTTATATTCAGACTGTAGTTAGGATAGATAAGTTCAGGTAAAATTAAAATTGTGTAAACTAGTTTACAAAATATAAAATACTGAATATAAAATTTACATGTTTTTCACTGTCATTAAGCGTGTTTGATTTAATTTTGATCTTCAGGTCTTCACAGGTACTGCAGACACCGACCTGAGGTCTGCCAAATCGGTAACTAAAGTTTTTCTTGAAATATTCCAAATAAAACTCATACTTAATTACATTCGTCAAGTCAGGAAATTTTTGTATGAAAAGTTCATGCATTTTTGACACATTAGGCTGAGCATCGAGATATATGACTGATGTAGACGTATAATGTGCAACATATTTATAAAATTAATCAATATGTTCATGTATTTTAACTAGATGTGAGGCTGGAACAGTATTAGAACGGTGTTCCTGTTTACCTCTCATGTCAATAGGGAATTTCCAAGAAGCCAAAATCTTTGTCAACCTAATAACAACTTTGCGTGACACAGCATGAAGGCTTATGTACGCATTACGACATACTTCAACTTTGCTCGTTCCTTTCATGGCAAATTACTTGAAAAAGGACTCGTCCTCATGTCTCTCAATTAGGCTCACTAATAATGTGTCCAGTTCGTTCTTAAGTATGCCACTATTTAGGGTTTTAAACCAACATGACCTTAAACAACAGCTCACCTGTTAAGTCATAATACATAACTGAGCACTAACGCTGTGGCGAGTGCCGCCGGCACTAGCGCGGCTGTGAGTTGAAGAAGGGACATATTCCTGGAATATGTTCCTTCTTCAACTCAATCACATCTACACATTTTTGGAAAGTTTATTTGCAATAGTGAAATTTGCTTCTTTTTCTGCTCTATGGATGTAGATACGTCCAAAGAAAAAAATGGCTATCTCAGTTTAATTTGTGATATTTTTGGAATATGTACCTTTTTCAACTCACCCGTTCAATTGGTTCTTTATCTAAATAGGGAAAACAAGAATAAACGTCTCTTTGGTCAAAAGTGACGCAATTGTAGATTCCTGAGAAGTAAAGTAACGGTGGTCAGAAAACTGAGTCAAAATACTATAACACACACACACACACACATATATATATATATACTGTTCCATAATTCGTGTAATTTTCTACAGCACTGGGAGAGGATGAAATTTTCACACCATTAATATAAAGTTTGGCACTCTTATTGAGAAATATCTGAATTTTTCGAATTTCTAAAAGAAATAGGAGAAAATTGCTGTTTAGCCCCCCTTTTGGGGATGAAAACACAAAAGTACATTTTTCCTTAGGGAGATTCAATATTAAATTTTGGAAGCAGTTTTCTCCAATAATTATTCGTAAAGATTTTGGGGCAAATGAGTTGTATTTGTTACGAAATGCAAAAACACTCATTCACAAAGCTAGTAAAGCCGTCTCAAACATTATTTTGGGAAGCCCCCCTTTCGGGGGGCAAGGGGCGTAAAAAGATGGTGGGTGATGTGTTACCAAAATCCCAAAATTTATTTTCGGAGTGCCAGTAAACGTCAGATTAATCACGAATGTCACAGAATCAATGCTCCTTACATGTAAGAGAGACTGATAATGGGGCTACAGCCCCCTTTCAAAAGTAAGAAAATCACCATAAATATCCTTAGTGGGGACATACGAGAAGAAGTTATTTTTTGTTAATTAATGTGAAATTTGGCGTCATTGTAGCAAAAGGGTATGCATTTTTGAAATCTGGAATGCTATTTTGGTAACGCACCACCTTAGGGGGCACAGGGGACGAAGCATTAGATGATGTATCTTTATAAAAATTCAAAATTTTGTTCCGGAGATGCCAGTGAGCGTCAGATTTTCACAAATGTCACAGAATTAATATTCTAATGCTCCTTGCATGTGCCAGTAACTTATGTGGGGCTATAGCCCCCTTTCAAAATAAAAAATCACCATTTATATCCCTAGTAGAGACATACGAGAAGAATGATTTTTCTCAATTAATGTGAAACTCGGCGTCGGGTTAGCAAAGAGTTATGTATTTATCAAATCTGTAATATTTGTTCTGGTAATGTACCGCCTTAGGGGGCACAGGAGGTGAAGCATAAGTTATTGGATCTTTTTAAAGTTTCAAATTTTATTTTGGAAAATCCAATGTGTGTCAGATTAATCACAAATAATACAAAATTAATATTCCGATGCTCCTTGCATGTGCCAATGACTGATATTAGACTACAGCCACCCTTCCAAAAATCACATAATTTACGGTAAATATCCTTAGTAGGAACTACGGGAAGGAGTTAAATATGCTTTACAATTAATGTGCAATTTGTCATTATTGTAGAAAAATGATTTAATTTCTTTTTAAATTTCGAATCTAGTGTTAATGAATATCGTTTGTCAGTGTAACAGATTGAGGATATAGCTTCGGTTTTTTTTTTTTTTTGGGCATCACTGGAATATAATCAAAGAATTTTGCGTTTTTAAAAACTAAATTGTTTTCTTCTTATAGCATAAAATCATACATAAAGTTACAAGCATATTTTTTGCACACTTAAGCAAACCAGCTCGAAATAGAACACAAAATGACAATGGAAAATGCCGCAGGTACCACGAACGAAAAGAGAAGTAATATTTTAAAAATTAAAATATTGTTTTCTTTATTCCTAGAAAAAGCGTATCTTTTCCCTACTTCTTCCACAATAACTTTATGATCCCACTTTCCACGTACTAGCCTACTCGTATACTGCACATGTAAGCACGTCAGGAAATCGTATACTATGGAAACATGGTTATAGTAAAAACAAATGTCTCGCGAGGGATAAGGATTAGGTTGAGTCAGGCTATACCTTAAATCCAAGAAAACATATTATCCCTTTCTAAAAACAATACTTTTCTTTGGCTCAGTTGTCATTAACTAAATTGCTTAAATGTTTCATTAATCTAAGTGTAAGACAGATAAAATGAACTTACTTTATTCGGCATGCTCTCGTAGACGAGCAAGACATGAATGAATTAATGCGATTTACTAGAGCCACTGTGAACACCTTTTCCAACATATCTGGATGACTATGCTCTGGACAATTCTTTGTTTTATGTTGCCCAATAAGGAGGAATGGACGTAATACAATTCCAGACACATGTACCATCATAGATACAAGCGAAAGAGTGTTATTGTATTTTCTAACTAAAAATGCAAATTTACCTATGTCACACTCCCATTAGGCAAAAGAAATTCCGAGTCCACGCCCCTAAAAAAAATCCACATATGAGTATTATCTTATTGTCACAAACATTTATTTTCTAAAAAATAATGCCAAATTTCACATTGCAAAAAAAAAAAAAAATGCTTCTGCCAGTAGGTCTTTGCGTAAGAATAATCATATTGAATTTATGATGCTTTTCAAAGATAGCTGTAGTAACATATTAGTCACTGGCACGTAAAAGCACTACGGAGTATTAATTCTGCGCATCTTGCAACTAATTTGACACTCATGAGCACTCCCAAAATAAAATTTGGAATTTCTATCAGCCCCCTCCCTATGATCCCCAAAAGTACCAAATTACGCTCCGTGCCCTGTGCCTCCTATTCCCAAAATAATATCCCAGATTTTTACTAGCACAACGCATAATTTCACATTAATTGACAAAATATAGCTTCTTCCGTATGTTCCTGCTAAGGATATTTATTATAAATTTTTAATGTAATAGTTGAAACGGAGGCTGTAGCTCAATATCAGTCACTGGCACATGCAAAGAGCATCGGAATATTAATTTTGCATTATTTACGATCAATCTGACACACGCTGGATTTTCCAAAATAAAATTTGAAACTTTAAAAAGATCCAATAGCTTATGCTTTACCCCTGTGCCCCCTAAGCCGGTACATTACCAAAATAATATTCCAGATTTGGTAAACGCATAACTTTTTGCTAATTCGACGCCGAGTTGCACATTAATTGAGAAAAAAACATTCTTCCCGTATGTCAATACTAAGGATATTTATGATTATTTTTTTTATTTTTGAAAGGGGCTATAGCCCCATATAAGTCTCTGGCACATGCAAGGAGCATTAGAATATTAATTCTGTGACATTTGTGAATAATCTGACGCTCACTGACATTTCCGGAACAAAATTTTGAATTTTTATAAAGATCAATCATCAGATGCTTCGCCCCCTGTGCACAATAAGGTGGTGGTTACCAAAATAACATTCCAGATATGAAAAATGCACACTTTTTTGCTACAACGACGCCAAATTTCACATTAATTGACTAAAAATACCTTCTTCTCGTATCTCTACTAGGGATATAAATGGTGATATTTTTATTTTTGAAAGGGGGCTATAACCCCACATAAGTTACTGGCACATGCAAGGAACATTAGAATATTAATTCTGTGACATTTGTGAAAATCTGACGCTCACTGGCATCTCCGGAACAAAATTTTGAATTTTTATAAAGATACATCATCTAATGCTTCGTCCCCTGTGCCCCCTAAGGCGGTGCGTTACCAAAATAGCATTCCAGATTTCAAAAATGCATACCCTTTTGCTACAATAACGCCAAATTTCACATTAATTAACAAAAAATAACTTCTTCTCGTATGTCCCTACTAAGGATATTTATGGTGATTTTCTTACTTTTGAAAGGGGGTTGTAGCCCCATTATCAGTCACTCTTACATGTAAGGAGCATTGATTCTGTGACATTCGTGATTAATCTGACGTTTACTGGCACTCCGAAAATAAATTTTGGGATTTTGATAACACATCACCCACCATCTTTTTACGTCCCTTGCCCCCCGAAAGGGGGGCTTCCCAAAATAATGTTTGAGACGGCTTTACTAGCTTTGTGAATGAGTGTTTTTGCATTTCGTAACAAATACAACTCATTTGCCCCAAGATCTTTACGAAAAAAACTGCTTCCAAAATTTAACATTGAATCTCCCTAAGGAAAATGAACTTCTGTGTTTACACTCCCAAAAGGGGGCTAAACAACAATTTTCTCCTATTTCCCCTAAAAATTCGAAAAATTCAGATATTTCTCAATAAGAGTGCCAAATTTTATATTAATGGTGTGAAAACTTCATCCTCTCCCAGTGCTGTAGAAAATTACACGAATTATGGACCAGTCTGTATATATATATATATATATATATATATATATATATATATATATATATATATATATATATATATATATATATATATATATATAATTCAAAATCACGTTTTCAGTCAAAAGTAAAAAAAAACATTATCATTTGTTTATCTTTGGAATACCGATATATAATCTAAATGATCTAGACCCTCAAAAGTATTGTAATATTTATTTATTTATTTTGTATATTACTGTTACGCACACGCCTAAAATGCCATGATTTGTTCTTTCATTTTAGAAGATATTTCTTTTAAAGTTATGTCTTTTTAAGAAACATTTCGTATTTTGGAATGCAAAATGTTGATGATAATGCTTTTACAATAATTTTGTTTTCCTTCTGTCGTATCTTCCTTTTTCACCTCGCAAAAGTCGATGTATGTTCAAAAATGGTTGGAAAATGAAAATAGGAATATTGCACCCTGTTTAAAACGTCTTGTTATAAAATACTGAACTTAGAAGGTAAATTCTGTACCACCAGACATGTCAACTCTGACGCGAAATCGTAGCAGTTATAGTAGTATTAACTGTGGTCGTAGTAGTAATAATAGAAGTAGTAATATTAGTAATATTAAAGTACTTTGCAGTCTTGAATAAAGAGTCAGTTTCCCAAACACACTACGATTAACATAGACTGACAGTAAGACCGTACGAACACGGCAAAGGCATGGGTAGTGGAGGACATTTAAGGAAAAAAATGACAACATTAGTTTCCAACCCGTCTTTGTGTGTCCGGGCCGAGCCGTGCCGGCGTGGCTCGGCCCGGAAATACATGCACCCGGTTCGGCCCTATAGCATTTGTGTCCGGGCCGAACAGGACACGCCCAGCCCCTGCAGGGCTCTGATTCATATCCACTGCAAACGCTGTTTTTTTTTCTATTTTGACTTTTATTTTAGTACTCAGGCGAGAATTGTGTTCTATGTCTTAATTTTCTGCATTCTTTCACATATGGAAAGATTTGTTTACGTATCTAAATGTTTCATTACGTATGGAGAGCTAAATGACAAACAAGCATGTGCTGATATTAATACAAAGTTTCGCAATATTGTATTATTAAGTATTTCAATCAATGTTGCTTTTTTATATACAATTAATAACAAGTCTTATTATATTTAAAAGAAGAAAAACACATCTGCAAAATTTCTCCCGATTGCAAAGATTGGCCCCGAGGTTCGAACCTGGTTTGCTTTTCCCCGAAGATACCCGAAGCTGGACTTAGAAAATTTTTGCCTCAAAATAGCAATAAAGAATGCCTTCGACCTTTGAGACAACATGGACCTTTCGGGAATCAACTTTCAAAAGTTTGGGGTGGGTTCTTTTGCCCCATAAAACCGTCTTTCCGCAGAAAAGAAAAAAAGTATTCCTTTATTGTTTGTGTATTTGTCCATACAAAAAGTTTCGTTGGAATTCGTCGTGGCCTTTACACACATATGACATACTGTTACCAGCATTTTTTATATTTCGTGATCAAAGGTTTGGAGGGGTCTCTGCCCCCTAACCGTTTTTCTCAGGAAAATACGAAACCCGTATGCCCTCAATTAAAACCTACAATATCTGTGCAATATTTCGTTCACTTCGGTTCACTTCTTCTTACCTTTCGGGCGTCAACTTTCAAACTTTTGGTGTGGGTTCTTTCGCCCCCTAAAACTGGTTTCTGCAGAAAATAAAAAGAGTATTCCTTTATTTTTTTGCGTATTTGTCCATACAAAAAGTTTCATTGGAATTCTTCGTGGTCTTTACACACATATGACATACTGTTACCAGCATTTTTTATATTTCGTGATCAAAGGTTTGGAGGGGTCCCTGCCCCCTAACCATTTTTCTCAGGAAAATACGAAACCCGTATGCCCTCAATTTAAACCTACAATATCTGTGCAATATTTGATTCAATTTGGTCCACTTCTTGCCGTCTTTCGGGCGTCAACTTTTAAAATTTTGGGTGGGTCTCTTGCCGCCTAAGACCGTTTTCCCGCAGACCATAAAAAACCCGTATTCCTTTATTTTTTGCGTATTGTCCATACAAAAAGTTGTGTTGCAATTCTTCATGTCCTTTACACACATCTGACATACTAGCACTTTTCATACTTCGTGATCAAAGGTTTGGAGGGGTCGGAGCCCCACGCTTCCGTTATTCCCAGGAAAATACGAAACTCGTATTCCCTCATTTTATGTCTACAATATCTGTGCACAAATTAATTCACTTCGGCTCATTTCTTCTTGCCTTTCGGGCATCAACTTTCAAAACTTTGGGTGGGCTCTTTTGCCCCCTACAACTGTTTCTCCGCAGAAAATAAAAAAAACGTATTCCTTTATTTTTTGCGTATTGTCCATACAGAAAGTTTCTTTGGAATTCTTGGTGGGCTTCACACACACCTGACAATCTGTTAATAGCACTCTTGATATTTCGTGATCAAAGGTTCCGAAGAGTCCGGGCCCCAACTAACCGGTTTTTTTAAGGTAAATACGAAACTCGTATTCCCTCGTTTTATGTCTACAATATTTGTGCAAAATTTCATTCACTTCCGTTTACTTTTTCTTACTTTTTGGCGTCAAATTTCAAAACTTTGGGATGGGTTCTTTTGCCCCATAAAACCGTTTTTCCGCAAAAATAAAAAACACGTATTCCTTTGTTTTCAGCGCATTATTCATACAAAAGTTTCGGCGCAGTTCTTCATGTCCTATACACACATCTGACATACTGTTAGTAGCACTTTTGATTTTTCGTTATCAAACGTTTGGAGGGGTAGGCGCCCCACCCGACTGTTTTCCCTAGGAAAATACGAAACCCGTATCCTCATTTTACGTCTGCAATATCTGTGCAAATTTCATTCAATTCGGCCCATTTCTTCTTTTCTTTCGGCTGTCAACTTCAAAATTTTGGGTGGGAGATTTTGACCCCTAAAACAGTTTTCTGCTGAAAATAAGAAACCAGTATTCATTTATTTTTTGGTTATTTTCCATACACAATGTTTCGTTGCAATTCTTCATGTTCTTTACACACATCTGACATACTAGCGCATTTGATATTCCGTCATCAAAGGTTTGGAGGGGTCGGCGCCTCACCCAACATTTTTCTTCAGGAAAATACGAAACTTATATCCTCATTTTACGTCTGTAATATCTGTGTAGAATTTCATTCACTTCGGCTAATGTCTTTTTACCTTTCGGGCGTCAACTTTCAAAATTTTGGATAGGGTATTTTGTCCCCTAAAACCGTTTTTTCGCAGAACATTAGAAACTCATATTCCTTTATTTTTTGCGTATTGTCCATACAAAAAGTTATGTAGCAATTCTTCGTGTCCTTTACATACATCTCAAATACTGTAACTAGTACTTTTGATATTTCGTGATCAAAATGTTTGAAGGAGTCCGTGCCGCACCCAAGCCATTTTTCCAGGCTGTTACTTGCACTTTTGATGTTTGGTGATCAAAGGTTTGGAGGGGTCGGCGCCCCACGCTTCCGTTTTCTCAAGGAAAATACGAAACCCGTACTCCCTCATACAATATATGTGCACAATTTCGTTCACTTCGGCTCAATTCTTCTTACCTTTCGGGCGTCAACTTTCAAAATTTTGGGGTGGGTTCTTTTGCCCGCAAAATAATTTTTCCGCATAAAATGAGAAACAAGTATTCATTTTCTTTTTGCGTATTCTCCATACACTATGTTTCGTTGCAATTTTTCATGTCCTTTACAGACATCTGACATACTGTTACTAGCGCTTATGAAATTTCGTGATCAAAGATTCGGAGGAGTCCGTGCCACACTTAACCGTTTTTTTTAGGTAAATGCGAAATCCGTATACGCTCATTTTATGTCTACAATATTTGCGCAAAACTTTATTCACTACGGTTCACTTTTTCTTCCCTTTTGGCGCCAAATTTCAAAATTTTGGGATGGGGTCTTTTGCCCCATAAAACCGTTTTTCCGTAAAAATGAAAAACCCGTATTTACAAAAAATTTCGTTGAAAGTCTTCATTTCCTTACACACATCTCACATACTATTAATAGTATTTTTGATTTTTCGTTATCAAACGTTTGCAGGGGTCGGCGCCCCACCTAACTGTTTTCTCTAGGAAAATACGAAACCCTTATCCTCATTTTACGCCTGCAGTACTTATGCAAATTTCATTCACTTCGGCTCATTTCTTCTTGTCTTTCGGTGTCAACTTTCAAAATTTTGGGTGGGAGCTTTTGACCCCTAAAAGAGTTTTTCCGCAGGAAATAAGAATCTCGTATTGATTTGTTTTATGGTTATTTTCCATACAAAATGTTTCGTTGCAATTCTTCATTTCCTTTACAGACACCTCACATACTGTTACTAGTACTTTTTGATATTTCGTGATCAAAAGTTTGGAGGGGTCCGTGCCCTTTCCAACAGTTTTTTTCAGGAAAATACGAAACCCGTATTCACTCATTTTACGCCTACAATATGTGTGCACAAGTTCATTCATTTCGATTCACTTGACTTTGCTTTTCGTTCGTCAACTTTCAAAATTTTGGGTGGGTGCTTTTCCCCGTAAAACCATTTTTACGCAGAAAATAAAAAAAAACAGTATCCGTATGTTTTTTGTATATTATCCATACACTAAGTTTCGTTGCAATTTTTCATGTTCTTTACACACATCTCACATATTGTTACTAGCACTGTTGGTATTTCGTGATCAAATGTTTGGAGAGGTCCGTGCCCTACCCCGCCGTTTTTTAAAGGAAAATAAGAAACCCGTATTCCATCATTTTTTGTTTATAATATCTGTGCAGAATTTCATTCAGTTCGGTTCACTTCTTCTTACCTTTCGGGCGTCAAATTTCAAAATTTTTCGTGGGGGCTTTTGCCCCCTAAAACTGTTTTCCGCAGAACAGTAAGAACTCGTATTCCTTTATTTTTTGCGAGTTGTCCATAGAAAAAGTTTCGTTACAATTCTTCATGTCCTTTATACACATCTGACATACTGTTACTAGCATTTTTTATATCTCGTGATCAAGGGTTTGGAGGGGGTGCGTGCCCCACCCTACCGTTTTTTTTTTCAGGAAAATATGAAGTCATTTTACGTCTGCAATATCTGTGCACAATTTTATTCACTTCGGTTCAGTTATTCTTGCCTTTCGCGTGTCAGTTTTCAAAATTTTGGGTGAGGCTTTTATATTAAAGCTTTCCTTTATGTAACTTTTTCTTTTTTAAAATTTTTTTTTTGGGGGAGAAGGAGAGAAATGTTTTTTCTGATATGTGTCTTTTGCCATTCATCTTTTCTGAGGTGCTTAAGTAAGATCATTTTGTAACTTTTGATGTCATCCAACTCCGTTACGATAATAAAATTGTCATTCTTAACAATTTGTTTTATTTCCTTATTTTTCAGTTTGCCACACTGATATATTTTTAAGAGAATTGAGGTTTGGTCCAACGCCTTTCGAATTCGGAACCAACCCAACCGCCGAGCTTTTTGGGTTGCCTGCTATTGCAGGAAAACGAGAATTGCAGGTGGTAATGCACTTTTGGAGTTGTGTATACATTATGATGAATCCACACACTAGCGGATCCAGAAGCGTCGTGGGACGCAGCCAGGGGGTTCGCGACGCCTAAAAATTGAAATGTGTCGTAATAAAATGTAACTCATAGTTCTTATGCAAGAAGTATTCTTTTCAGTTACTAAAAAGAAAGCAATTAGATATTATACTTACTTTTGCAAATTTAAATGTTTTCCTACGTTATTAAATTTCTGTCTTTTGAGTATGAAGAGTTGCCTAAAAAGGCATTGCAGAATTTGATGCTTTTTCCTACCACTTACTTATGTGAGCAGACCTTTTCTGCTCTTTGCAGTATTAAAGCCTGAAAGCGAAGTCATCTTATTTGGAATCATACCTAAGATTGACGATGACAAAACCTTTTCCGGATTTCAGTGCAATTATGGAAAAACAGAAAGAATTTCTTTCCTGATATTAGTGCCCCCACATTTGAAAACATTGTTTATCAAGTTAATTTCCCCCTTTAAAAAAAAAGAAAAAAAGTACATTGATTTTCAGTTTTGAAAGACTGTATTTTCAATTGAAATTTCCTTCACTAGGAAATAATCATGTTTCTTTAGAATAAATTACTTATTGCAATATTTTTCTTGATCTTTTTGTCGCCAATGGTAATTCTAATCAGTATAGTTTTAAATGCCATGTGAAATTACATATAGCATTGCAAGGGGGTCCGCGGATCACTTTCCGAATTCACACGGGGTCCGCGTTGTCGGAAAGTTTGAGAACCACTGCTCTAGATGCTGAAATTATTGATTTGGAAAGTTACAGTGTCGCTAAAGACAGAAGTATGTTTGCACGTATAGCAACGGAAGTCAGTACTAAGATATCGCACTGAACGTCAAATTTCACTTGATGCTTTCTGCGTATCTCTTTTCTCTGTAAGATGGAACGTGAGGTCGAAGCCAAACTACGATTTTCTTCGAAAATAGTGTTATTAAAATCTTGACATATACTGGGTTTGGTGTGTCCTTACGGCTTGATTTAACAAAAAAAGAATCCTGCTTCACTGTTATGTGTTTCCTTTGTCACCGTACTAGATCAGTTGTTTTCCTCCGTATCTTGGATAAGTTATGATTCTCATAAGAACAAACCCTTGACTCAGATGAAAGCAGATCTACCTTTCCTTGTCTTCATTGTGCCAGATCGTATCTCAAAGGATAAAATGTTCTTTTTTTCCTAGGAATTCTTGTTTATGGTTTCTGCCGTCTTTCTTTGGTTTAGAGGTAAGTATTGCAGTAATACCGTTCTTTAACATTTAAAAGGACAAACTTAAACAGATAGTTTCTGAACAAATGTTGGTTGATCACACCTAGCAGTTTACTAAAGGTTGATACGTTATACTTAGTAAATACCCGTTTAGTAACCATTTTTTTTTTAATATTTGTATTCTTTATGTATTCATGTATTTTAAAGAAGTGAAGTTTCATTTCACTTTGGAAAACTACGACGGTACATTTGTAAAGTATGGTATTCAATATAAAAACTGGAAATGGTAGGTATCACTTTCATTTCCAGCAGAAGAGTAATCCTAGAGATGGAGACGTTGAATCCATTCTCTACCTATTTATCATTTTTCTCTCTCAGGAGATCACATTTGAAAGAAAAATTAAACTAGATTTTCACAGCTTCCGATTTTTTTTTAAAGAAAATAGAATTTATTTCTGTGGCGCTCAATCTATGTTTAAAGATTGGCGCTCAACCTTCTTGCTATCTATCACCGTTTTCCTTTACAGTGATCTACCTTGAAACTCCGAAATAGTATATTTCTAACACTTTCAACTTGATATAGAGGGACACAGTAGAAAGGGGTAATCTATTCTAGTAACGTTAAATCATATCACAAAGTAATTCTTCTTCAGTTATAAATCCGAAGATTGATTTGTAGTAACCCTTCAGACATCGTGATCTTTTATCAGTATCTTCATGATGAAACAGTTGGGGCAATCTATGTCCTCCATTACCTGATTGATGAATTCTAGCCATAGTGTTCCTGACCTCTATTATATCCTCGATGATGGTGATAATAAGTCTCAGGAGGTGAACTAGCCAGGTGGTTACTCTTTTCCTTAGTATTTGCTACAAGCAAGACCTTGTCTCTCCAGCCCTATTCAACACCTCCTTGTTAGTCACTTTGTCAACCCAGGAAATTTCAATATACGTCCGTAACACCAGTAGTCGAATGTCACTATTCTTCTCTTCTCTTCTTTCCTGAATATCCCAGTTCCATACACTACAGACAAAGGTTTTAATAATATTCTTTCTGAAACTCATGCCTATGTTATTAGAAGTGTATGGTGTGTTTCTTGTTGAACCTTTCCCTGATTATTGCTGTTTACAATTTCCGCCTTCGCTCTCGTTTAAAGTTCAGGACATCAGTCTAGTGGTTAGAGCGTTGGAATTCGATTCTCGGCAGGTGCTTCCCAATTTTCAGCATCCACCTAGCGTCGTGAGGCAAACTGGGGAGTCACGTGAGGCCACTAAGTCTACAAAGCTTCTGATACATCTTTTAGAAATGGCGATGCAGTGCGATGGCGACGCAGTGCGTGTTCATCGCTAAAGTAGACGTAGTTCAGCCGATCGCTTACAGGTGGCGTCGATGCGGCTCAGGCCCATAAGGGTTGTCATGCCAGTGGTTATATTATTGTCCTTTAAAGTCATTGCTCACTTTATGTTCCCGTTTTCAATCTAGTGTGGAGATAAAATTGAAGCTGGAAATGATAGTAGTTTTCTACTACTTCCGGTTTGAATAAAGAACTAAAGGCGAAAATAAAAACCATTCTTGCAAACACTGTTTTCACATCAAAACACCGCTTTTCGCTAGGTAGCTCTATTACCGTTTTCTCTCTATGTCGATCATTGAAACTGGATTCTTGTTTTTATTATTATTATTATTATTATTATTATTATTATTATTATTATTATTATTATTATTATTATTATTATTATTATTTCTATCAATATCAGTTTAAGTGGAGGCTTAAGTGAGGAGATGGAAATTATCCTTGGGCACTGAACCCATGTACTATACTCATACATCGTACAGTTTTTGGCCCTGTCTTCAGACAAACGGACGGCCATAGCCATGCTATAACATTACCGACACTTACATGCATCATAGTTTGGAAGTCTAAAACGATGGAAGCCCATGTATATACGCAGTTAATCACCATCATCTTATGTATTCTGCCATTATTGACACGTCACTTGTCTCAACTAAGGAGCTTCCATGCTCCACTGTGTTCCCTTAACCTCTTCGTCTTCCTGTGTCTGTTTTGATATCGTCCATCAATTGTAGTTTCATTCGACCTCTCCTTCTCTTTTCTGTCACCATATCATCTACCACGTTCTCCATGATACAATTCTTTCCTTCTTAGCCGATGTCCCAACCAGTTTCTCTTCTTTCTCCTCTCCTCAATAATATCTAAAATTGTTTTTTTCTTTTCCTCCTCCACCATTTCTAACACCCTCTCCTTCGTTTAAAGTTCAACTAGCTAATTCTCCCTGTTCTTCTCACGCCACCTAAAACAAATAATTAATCAATAAACAAAAATATGATGCATTCACATTACCATGTCGACTTTGAACGTACTTTGTTTGCATGAATCTTTGTTTACTTTATGAGTGGAAATAGGTAATGCGTCAAAGAAATGCACTAATATGATAAACAGAATTAGCAGAGAAGTATGTCCGAGTTTCTCTGCAATGTTTTTTCGTTACTTTGTTTGCATGAATCTTTGTTTACTTTATGAGTGGAGATAGGTAATGCGTCAAAGAAATGCACTAATATAATAAACAGAATGAAGTATGTCCGAGTTTCTCTGCAATGTTTCTTCGTTAGTTTAGTGTCTAGTGCACGTGATTTTTATGTCCCAGGTTCGATTCCTGGTGGGAGAACTTGAACGTTGAACACATTAAGATGGTACGAATTCCATCCTAAATTTTAGGTTCACATGTTATATATCTTTGGTGCTGAAAAGCGACGCTATGAGCTTCGAACAACCAACCTCTTTCTATACCCTTAAAAAATTTCCACTTGTCTCCCTCTTAATTATTAACTAGGTTCTAACTCAAAGAACAAAATAAGATCTTTAGTTACGTTTGAAACCTCCTCGGGGGGGAAAAAAAGTCATTTTTAAAGGATTTTTAAAAGCAAATTATTTCCTGTAATATTCGTGTAAAATAATGTCCTGCAACTTTTAAGTTAGAATATGAAATAATTTTCACCTGGCTTCCAGTTCTGAATCACCGTCATTCAGTTTCGGCTTTATTGTTCCGTTACGCTCTTTTGAAGATTATAATTAAAATTGAAAATTAAAATCTTTTGATCTAGAGTAATAAGGAAGATACATTTCTTGTATTAAAAAGGAACAATAGCTTATGGCAAAAAAAATCAAAGTATTCTTCATTAAATTTCAACAGATTGGAACACAGCACAATAACCACCTGAGAGAGACGAATTTGCAACTTAATTAAATATTAGTCTATAAAAAAGCAATTAACCTTAAGGACTCATGTTTTCGTCTTTCTTTATCCTTTGTTTCTACTAAGAAAATATCAGTTAGTTTCCATAATAAACTCTTTTCCAACCATTTAATAAAATCATGTGTTTTTTTTTCCTTATGAAGAAATGTATAAAATTTTGAAACAAAGATTAAAGTTCTGATTAGTTTTCCTTTGAAGACTTCACGAAATAATAGGAAAAGATGAAAACTTTCAACGAGATTGGGAAAACGAGTCTGAACGCAAATCGATACCGTATACAAATTTGTCCCTCTGGACAATCAAATGCTTTCCAAGAATGTTACGTACCCCAATAACAATTTTAACTGAAAAAGTTCGTAGTGATAGCTCATGCTTGATCCTATTCTTTGTAGAGGTTTTGTATTGACTTCTAACGTAAGGTATGAATAACTATGAGAAGCCTTATGCAACACTATGTCCGTCCGTCTGTTTGCCTGCTGATACATATCTAACTAATTAACTAACTCTATGTCCTATGGAACCCGGTGGTTGAATACTACGTTCACAATCACTCTTCATTGACTTCTGTCCTTAGCCAACTGGATCCAATTTCTACTTTCTATTTCTACGAGATCCATTTTAATATTGTCCTCCGATTTGTGCCTAGGTCTTCCTAGTGGTCATTTCCCAATTGCATTTCTAGTAAAAATTTTGATAGCGTTCAGACTTCCTTCCATTCTGTCAACCTGAGCCTCTTAGATTTTATGGCCTTAACAATGTTTGGTAAACGTTATAAATATACAGTTCCTCGTTATGAAGTTTCGGCCATTTTCCTTTCCTGATCCTCTTGGTTCCGAATATTCGTCTCAGGGTTTTATTCTGAAATACTTTCAGTCTGCGTTCTTGCTCAGAGTAAGTGACCATGTTTCGCAACCCTACACTACAACAGGCATGATTATCGTTTTATATATTTTAAGCTTCAAATTTCGTCGACAGAATTCGCGACGACAAAATATTTTGAACTTAATAATACTACAGATTCTCTGCTTTCAGTCGACATTTCATTTCGTCGTCATGGTTTTGGTCTGTTAACATTTGATCGTAGATATTTGAAAGCACATAGAGGTATCAGAGCAGAAGACGCTCAAAATAGCGAGAAACAGGTTATGAATTCAGTGTCCAACGGTGGACTCAAATCTCCTACGTTATCCAGAACGGAAATGTTCCGGTTTCAACTATGACTGCCATAGAGGCAAAAGCTATAAGAATCATTGAGAAACATTTTTCGCTGTAGATTCACTTTCTCAGGATTAGATCCTTTCTCCTCCATATTAATCTGCTCAAACCGTAAGTCATTTCAATCTACTGCAGCTTAAGGTTTCACTATTAATGCGCATAGAACAAAAACATTACATTGCACAAACGATATTTTGATGTGTACTAAGTGTTCCAAGAATATGTTCAATCTTCTTTGCAATCTCTATTTCAAAACCAGAAGTTGAGGAAGAATGGATCTTCCGGATTTAATATTGAATTTTTATGCAGCAAAAATGACCAAATAGTGAAAAATTGGTTTCCGTTATAGAGTATCTTAACAGTACTTTTCATTTATCTTTTATCCGTCTGTTGAATCTCGAAATAGGAAATCGGGAGCACGGTAGTTCAGTGGTACAGTGCTTACCTCTGGTGCGTTCTGCCCTTGGTTCGATTCCAGGACAAGTAAGTTTATGATTAACAACATCGTCTCCTTGGATTTTCTCAGGGTACTTCCGTTTCCTCCCACATTATCATTCCGCCGATTCTTCCATTATCATTCAGTTGCCTTAATTATCGTCTTCCTTAGCCAAACGGTCATAATCGTAGGATATTAATCTGAAAGATGTAACTTTTTTTTTAATTTTTCGAACTAGGAAATCAATCAGTTGTGGTTAATTTATTGGATCCGTATAGTTTGGAAGTCAAATGTAAGTTTCAGAATAAGAAATCAATTCATTTGTTAGAAAAATCGTTCGGTTCGAATCGAAAAGTCATTCATTCAAAATTTAGACCTTTGTCAAATTAAGTAGTATTAACCTAGACGAAATTTATTGTAATCAGTGATGCCAACCTGAAACTTTTAAAAAATCCATCTCAAAAGATAGAAATTCCCAATTTGTTCTTAAATTTCCCATGCGCTATACTAATTACAAAATTTTCAAAATGTAAAATATGAAAATTAAATCATTTCTTGATTATTTGAGAACATTATTCGTAAATTCGGTCCTCTAAACTCCTAATAAGTATTTTCTTTCATTAAAAGAAATTATTAAAAATCGTTAATGGAAACAAGTACATTTTGTTATCAGAATTTAGTATTACCATCATCATTTTTTGCTAGAATCTTCTACTGAATGTATCAAAGTAGACAAACTTGATTCTTCAGTTACTTCATGTGGAGCGTTTTAGAAATTATCTGTCGTTTGGTAATTTAATTTTCTTCCTTCATATTTCTAGAGTACAACTTACTTTTGCTGCTCCTTGGTTTCTCAAAATTCACGACTTGCTGCATAAATTACTTTTATACTAATAACGAAACTTGACAATTAGCATCGATTTCACTTTTAGTCAAGCGTCATTTACCCTACTTCCCGCACATAGAGAAGTTTGTTGGTGTTGATAAAACAAATATATGAAAAATCTTATATGTGCTATCAACTTAACGAAAGTTCTCTTTATATCTATTCGAAAAATCAATGTCAAAAAATCCCACAAAATGGGATTTTTCCTATAGGTTGGCATCACTGATTTTAATAATTCCGGTTTTACTTTTGTTATTTATTTCCAAGGATTTTATAAAATAGAGGATCTGCCCTTACAAAAAAAAAAAAAAAAAAATCTTGAAGCCATACGTCACAGTTTCTCCACCCTTACTCTGCCCACTCCCCCCAATAGGATCGCAATGTTTTGAGCCAACAATCATGGCGGAAACGAAAGTAGCCAATTAGACGATGGTAGAAACGAGAGTAGCCAATCAGACGTGCCGATGCTCGGTTGCTTTTTGGCTTCACCGATTTAATAGGATGAAGATACATATGGGCAGATCCTCTATTTACAACATCCTTGATTATTTATTTATTTCACTGTGGTTTTGTATTTTCTTCTTTGTCGCTGGTTCTTAACCTCAAATGGGGTGCTTTTATCTTCAGGTGCAGTTCTAGGTCCCACTCACCTATATCATTTAGTTTTGTTAAAAGTAATTGTTTTGTAAACTAGTAACTTTAGTGTGAAAATTGATTTCAAAAATAATTGATGGTGATGACGGATGAGCAGTATATCTCGATCTCTACCAGAAATACTCCAGTTTCGATTGTAATTGGAACACACTGATATTCTTGAAGACATAATAATATGGGTTTTCGAGTGTACAGACCACAGTTTGTCATTCTTACATTAAACATTAATTAAAATAGTTGCTTTCCGTTTATTGTAATTTTCTCTATCCCAATTTATAAACGGACGTTAAAATATTAACTATATCATTTAGTTAAAATTACTTACTCGTATATACTACCAGCTCAAGATAGAATGGTAGCCGCTTTACACTGAAAACAAATTAAATTTTGGAAAACATTGACCGGAACATGCGACCCTGATTCCATGTCTATTCTAGTATTTATCTGGTAGAACAGAAAATATGCTTGAAAAATTTCAATCAGAATGTTCATCCATTGTATTCAATCTACGATTCTCCTGATTTTAAAAATAATAACTTTGTGAGTATTCGTAAATGACTACCTATTTTTACAAGTTACTAATTTAGTTCAGTGTTGCCTCACTTGGTACAAATGTACCAAATCCAGCCCTTTTTGTCATTAATCGGCCCGTTGGTACCACGCTGGCATTTTCAGCCCCTTTTGTGAAAAATTTGGTACAATTCTACCCAATTCAGCACAATTTAACAAATACTTGTCACATTTCCAAAAATGTCAGTAAGACTTTTCCTACATATCACCTTACTAATACCGTGTGTTGCACTCTTAAAAAATGCTGTTGAATATTCATTCTGTGATGCTGCACCGCATAACGCTACGAACTTTGTGTGGAAAATTCGTAATTCAAACTGTACCGGGAAACAAATGACGCTAGATAGACGCATCTGCGCCGTGCATGAAGGAGACGAGAAGGAAGCAGTGTGGTGGAAATTTGTTTGAAATCTTTAAAGAAGAAGCACACACCAAGTGTTGAATATTCTGAAGAAGACCAACGTGTGCTCAAGTAAGTCTATAATTTACGTGTCGTAGTAAATGTTTCATCTACTTCCATGTTGTTCGGGGTCTTTCTTTGGACGATTTTAAAAAGTAACTTTTTAAAAATAGCACTTTCTTGATTTCGACTCTTGGAAGAGGGGGGAGAAAGGGGATTCTAGAACTTTTCCTCTTTTAGTTTCGTGTTACATAGCTATGTATAACATTGATATAAAATAATAAATTCAGCCCTTTTTGTTCCAATTTGGTACTATTTTTCGGCCCAATCCAGAGCTAGGACTGTAACAACACTGATTTAGTTACTAATGTCTGTGAAGTCATCTCAGGATAAACATTTATACATTTAAAGAAAGCATTTCAGCATCTACTCGGTGTGACTGCTGGGTGCGCGGTGGCTCAGTGGTAGAGCGTTCACCTCCGGTGCTAGGGGTCCCTGGTTCGATCCCAGCTCGCGCCGTATGGACTTTGTGGTGGACAAACACCGTGCTCGTGGGATTTCTCGAGGTTCTCCCGTTCCCTCCCACTTTCTTCGTTTCACTCATTTCTCACTGTCACCGTCTCCTTTAGCCTACCCGGCATACTCGTGGGACGTAAAACTCAAAGATTTCATTTCATTTTTTTTTTTTCGGTGTGACTGCAGTAAACTTTTGAATAAAGTTACTCGGGATACTGGCTAATATTTCGATCTACAGTCACTGTACTCTAATTCTCTGTCTGATCTCACCCATTCCAGTTGTTTATGGGCGTTATTATGAAAGCAGTGAAGTGGCCACGACGTCGGAAATTTCTTAACATACTCCACGCCTCTCAAGCTAGTTAGTGCTGCACAGATTTTGTTTACAGTTAGTGATGCTTGTGAAATAACAGAGATTTGTTTGGGTTTTCCTTATTATTGCTGCTTTGTTGCAACCCACGAGACCATGTAACGATGCGCTACAGCTGACACTACAATGAAAATTGCCCACGCTACAATCAATGTTATTAACTATGTTAACACGTCCATTTTATTTCAATCTGTGTCTGTTATTATTTCAATAGTTGTTTGTTCATTATTAGTTTTAAAAATATATGTTATGTTTAAAGTTCTGATTTTTACGAATGGAAAACCAAATGGTGCTAATGAAATAAATTTGCACCTCGAAAAGAATATGAAATTTAAAAAAAAAAAAATTGAATAGATACATCGTAAATAACATATATACAGAACTCACTCAGGGAAGTAATGCTCCCAGAAGTAGGAACTAAATACACGCTTCTAATTGGTTGGCGATATCCGTTTCTTGGCTCGTAGCACATATATAGCAGAAATCAATCGCTTCCTGCCGTCCGCCTTCGTAACCGAGCGTGCTAGCTCAACGAGCTAGTAATGAAAATCTGTTTTCAAACCCTGCCCAAGGATTTTTTTTAATTTTCATAACACTTTTTCCATTAAAATAAGGTTAAAATAATAGTCAGAAAAGTGATTTACTTACTTTTGTGCAGATAAGTAGTAGTATTTGTAGGAACGGATCAGAAGCTCCGCACGGCTCGTTTTGTTCCTCCTTGCATGGAGTTTTACTATACGGATCCATAGTATTAGTATTAGTAGTAGTAGTAGGAGTAGGAGTAGGGGTAGGAGTAGGAAGGGTTAGAAGCCCCGCAGGGGTGGTTGGGTTCTGTTCTCGACATAAAATGCGCAAATTAAAGACTTGCCCAAATTTTTGTGTACATTTTACAATCTGTGGATCCGTATAGTAAAACTACACCCCATCTTGACCCTCATGATATAAATTTTGTGACTAACAAAACAGCTAGCTAGGGTGGCGCGAGAAAAAGTTACTTCCGGGAATATTACTCTCCCGAGTGAGTCATATAGATTGAAAAAGAATGTCAGCAATTTAATGAAGATCTAAAAATCTCATAAATCCATTAATTTCGCTGATAGCAACAAAGTGAACGAGTTATAGACTTACCTGTGGAACCTTTATCTAATATAAGAAATAGAAGCAACGTCAGGTATTTTGAGTTTTTTACTTATATTTCAGTTTAGATTTTGGTGGGAAGATTATGGCGATTAAAATGCAAGTCTACTAGAACAGCAGGTTCAGAGGGTGGAAACCTTTCCCCCTCATAATTCGTTAGCCACTCAGAATGAAAGATTTATAGTTATAAAAGTTACTCATCAACAAAACTTGCAGTATAATTCTTACTTTTTAATTTGGCATCTTCTGTTACGACATCTTGGTAGTATATTCATGCTTAACCCTTCGTAAGTGTGGGACGGTCTCAGATTCCCGGTGGCGTTCATTTGTTATGTATGTTTTCTTTCAAAACAGGTGGCGGGAGTTGAACGTCTTAGTATTTTTAAGGTCAATAATTGAAATGATTATAGTTGTATATTGATAAAGGTCATTATTCTATAATACAACCATGTGTAGCTTTAGTAACGAGAATGAATTCGTAGGAGAACGAATGAGGAAACTTGTCTTGAGACTAGCCACACTAAAGATGTTCCAGAAATTCACCACACTTACGAAGAGTTAAAAAAGTTCGTATCTAGGAGAATTGAGGAACTGGCGTAGTTTATAGCATACTTTATTAATATACGTGCTACGGTCTTTGTGCCATCATGCGTATATAGATGTTTATATGTGTAATGCAGCAGCAAGTGTAGTATGCACTATTTGTGGTTTCATCTGTTTTACCATCTTATGGTTACTGGCTAATTCTTTCTGCGTTCTGGTAATCTGTAAAAGATATATTAAGTATATGATCATTAATCTTGTGCTGCAACGCAGCCCCCGCCAAGTGAACCTTGTGGTGGACAAACACCGTGTGCGTGGGTTTTCTCGGGGTTCTGTTTCTTCCGACTTTCTTCATCCCACCATTTCATTCATTACTCATAAACACCGTCTCCTTTAACCTAACCGGCATAAACGTGAGACGTAAAACTCAAAGATTTCATTTCATTTTTCTCGTGCTGTAACGATGTATGAAAGCATGTGTATGTGTTGTATAAAATAGAGTAAAAAAACATAAATATGACGAAAGTAATAAAGTTTAAAATAAGTAATAATGATGAATATAATAAATGAATAATTAAGTAAAATAATAAGAAACAAATAAAACTACGTAAATAATAATGATGAAATGACAAAAGTAATATATAGTAGTCTATTAGCAATGCTTACGTATAAATAATTGCATGATTGATCAGGTCTAACACCAGGAACTAAATGAAGAAACGAGTGAACGTCAACAAAAGTGCATTTGTAGAGTAAATAAGAATTACAGATACTAATAACAACTACGAACTATTGAATATTGCTAAAGCCATAAACATTTACTAGTACAAATTCTGAGCTTAAACAGTGGCGGTGGCTCAGAGGTAGAGCGTTCACCTCTGGTGCTTGGGGTCCCGGGTTCAAACCCTGCTCCCCCCAAGTGAACTTTGTGGTGGACAAACACCGTGTGCGTGAGTTTTCTCAGGGTTCTCTCGTTTCCTCCCACTTTCTTCATTCCACCATTTCATTCATCTCTCATCATCACCGTCTTCTTTAGCCTAGCCGGCATAATCGTGGGACGTAAAACTCAAAAATTTCATTTCATTTTCATTTTCTGAGCTTAAACACCATTATTATTTATCCTGTATGTATAACATAACTAGTTATCTAAAAAATTGAAACATTATAAACATGATGATCAAGGTCAAGTAACTAAATCTATTCACTAATTATTATTTTACTCAATTTTCTTATCAAACTATTAAAGCAATTGTTCACTGTTGTGTATGCCACTGTGACTTTTATCATAAAATTTTGAAAGTAATACCAAAATTGATAAAGGTTATGACGCTATTGTCAAAATGCTATTTAAATTTACTTATCAGATTTACTTTGAATATGTTCTGTTATTTTCCTATTGATTTCCTTTGTTCCATATTAAATGTATATACAATTTTGTCATATGATTTTAATCCATCGACAATATAATCTCAGAGGGAAGTTTGTTGTTGAAGTCATTTCGAAATTCGAAATCGTAATTTTGTGTTTGAAATCAAAATTCTGATTTATATTATTGTCGATAATAATATACGGATATATATATATATATATATATATATATATATTCTAATCGGAAAATCACATTCACGTGTGGCATTTACCTTGCAACAAGGAATTTGGATTGCGTTAACATCTTTTCGGCGGCAATCGCTGCAGTGGCGATTATTAACACTGGGCCAAACTTAGATCAATTTCACCTTAAATACACGCTATGGATGGACGAAACTGAAGAATACGAAATTTTCAACGTTGGGCGAATATGAGGATGTAGTAGAACCAAAACCTTAATCAGCATTTATTAATGTCGTTTTAATCTTTCTGTGAAATGTAATCTTACTGTATCTAGTAAAGTACAAATGCATTTAATGAAATTATGCCATAAAAGCCAATGAAGGAAGCGCTCTCATGTTTTACTAGAGCTTCCGTTACGTGATTGGATGGCGGTTCGGATGCCACTACGACGATAGATGCCTCCATTTACTAATCGTTTACCTAACCTTTGAGAGAAACAATACAACAGGGATACTAAAATAAACAAAACAATCTTAAACTACATTTTAGGGATCACATTTACACGTACAGTAGTAGCTCGATTTATGTGATTACACTTCATGTGATACAACTTGTGCTTTCTGTTGCTTTCCTCTGGTTTTTTTTTTTTTTTTTTTTTTTTTTTTTTTTTTTTTACTGCACGTAGTCATAACAATCAGTTCAGAAGAACGGTTTCTATAGGAACAGCACGTTTAGAAAATTATTGTGGCTCATCTCTCTCGTTCTGCAATTGTGAACATTTCATTCTTTCTGCACGTTGCCAATTTGAATATAAACAAATGCACATTGTTTTAATCGAATGTCAACTAGTTATTATTGTGATAAAAGCTCAGGAAACCTCCACTTTGCCCAACTGCTAGATCATGGTTCCACTCTTCCTAGATTGTCTATTTTCTGAAAACAAGCTCAGCTTGATTCCCTCAGCAAGATTCTACATTTCCTATTTACATCATCTACAATTTTGATGAATTAACTAGCATGTGTTGACAACGTGGAAGAAAACATCAAACGGAAGTTCAACAGAACTCCAGGACAGGAAGGAACCTCTCGACTCAGAAACGCTTGAGGCTCAGAAGAGATAATGAAGTGTATAACAAGAAATTGCCAAGAAGACGATATAAAGAGGAAGTTCCATCGTCGAGACTTCAGGCCATCCATAACCCTCGTTGTTTGTCAAATAAATTATGTGTGATACTGCTGAGGAATTATTGCCTCCCTTTCTCTTAGAGAAAACAAGCCAGCACCTTCATGACCAAGTGAAAGAAGGAGACTTTCTGACTTCTACTCTTGAGGCCCTGATTAAAGTCCCGTTAGGTAAAGCATCCAGTAACATGAAATCGTTCCGCAGACAGAATTATTGCATTATCTCGTACACTCAAAATTTTGGCAACACATCTGCAGCGCCCCTCATTTCACCTTCCTTTTCCCAATTATTTGGTGTCTTGTACTAATTTCATCCCAGAAAGCTATCTCTCACAACACTCCCATGTTCTTTCAGCATTACAGCTTACTGTAGATGTTGGTTTAGAGCAGTGGTCGCCAAACCTTAGACAGCGAGCTACTAGTAGCTCACGTGGACATTTTCGGATTGATCGCGTTAACGCTCCGGTTGGCTAACCATGATTCCTCCACTGACCTGACGCTAACATCAAAGAGCACTGACGATAACAACTGCCTACGTATTTCTACCGCACAAATGTCATTGTCAGCCTCATCTTACAGTTGATTGTATACGCGTGGGGTTGTGCACGTTATGTTTTCCGTGTTTATATTAGACATTTGCTATGTTTTTCGTGTGTATATTACACAATTGCTATGTTTTTCGTGTGTATATTAGACATTTGCTATGTTTTTCGTGTGTATATTACACAATTGCTATGTTTTTCGTGTGTATATTAGACATTTGCTATGTTTTTCGTGTGTATATTAGACATTTGCTAGCTCAGTAGCTTTAAGAGTTTGCCGACCACTTGTTTAGAGGATATTTGCTCCAAATTAAAGTACAGAAATATTTCACAAAAATTAATTTACAATGGTATAACGTGTAGAATCAGTTTTACTTGTAACACGGTTAAGTAAATACTACATCATACTAAAAGTACAGACCAATGGAATAAGTGAATCAAGCTGCATTTTATCTAAAGGAAGAATCTTGGCTGCCTAAGGGAGACAATGGAAGGGTTTGTAGGTAAGCTTATGTCAGAGGCGTTCTTTCTTTTCAGATGTTTTATCTCACTGGGGTTTAGTTGGCTCATTCGTCTTCCTTGAACTTGGCATCACTAGACACCTTTCTAAAGATCCTATCTTCTACCTCGGGCTAGAATTACTTTTTCAAAATGTGACATCGTATTATCACTTTTATCACAACATAGACTGTGGGTAAAGGAGGGGAAAACTTCCCCGAGTTGCACAAAACAATGTGTAATCAAGTCCTCGTCTGCAGTGGCGTAACAAGAAAATCATTAAAGGAGGCTCACGCACAAAAGCATATTTCCTCGTCACCAGGTTGTTATGGCGACTGGATATACGAGTTTTGTGCCTAAATGATTTAAGGCCAAAACATTTACTATTATGTATCAAATTGGTTGCCAGGTCAAAATTTTAGATCGCCAGGTCGCCATTTGTTAAATATTTTAGTTTGAAGAAAAGCAATTATATACATAAATCATATCTGTGCAAACGAAAATGGCGTTTAAACTCTTTGATCTGGCTACTGGATTCAGACCCGAAATTTCGAGTTCTACTCATAATAGACCCTATAGAAAACCATTAAACAGAGGTCTTTACATATTCTGGTCTAGAAATATAGCAGGAATATAGCATTTGAAACCAAAATCTGGCCACGTACAGGATCGAGACAAAACACTTTGCCGCTCAGGACTATATTTGAGAAGCCACCCCCCATCAAAGAAAATGTAGTTCAAGTGTTGTAATTTACAATGACTAAATCGAAGTCAACAATGAATTTAATATTCGGTCGAGGTTACACAAAATGTCATTCATTGTAGACTGAAAGCAGAATTACTCGCAACGAGAAAAGCGTGTTATAATAAGTAATACAGAAACGCCCACATCGGAAACTTTTAGTACACTATATCAATTTATTTTGTAACAGATCAATTGAATACGAAAGTTTCAAATAAATGGCCCTATGCTCCAGCCCAGCACATTTTAGGTTTCGCCAGGAGTGAGTACAAGATTGTCCATGCACAAACCAAACTATTTGCTGAGCAAAACAATATATTCACATAAAAAACTACATACGTGTTACAGTTTCGCCAACTAACACTTTGACTTCATCAGACACTATCCTCAACAACCCCACTTGCTACCTCTTCGATATCTCAGTTCTCCTCCTGTCCTTTCATTTGTCTATGCTCCTTTTCAGCATCGAAACCACACCAACTGTAATATTTTCCATAAGTAGAAGATGCTTTGTATATACTTAAACACAAACAAACTATTTGCTGAGCAAAACAATTCTGTTGAAGCCAAAGTGTTAGTTGGCGAAACTGTAACACGTACCTATGTAGTTTTTTGATGTGAATATATTGTTCTGCTCAGCAAATTGTTTGTGTTTAAGTATATACAAAGCAAAACATCTACTTATAGAAAATATTACAATAGTTTCAGATTTATTGTTAGTGTAGTAATACAATTTATTAAAAAGCATATGTTTCTGAAACTCAGGGGTGCAATTGCCCCTTCATCCCTCCAAATGTTGCCTCTGCTCCTGCCTACTCAGTATTGAGAAACTGGTGAAATTTGCTAGCAGGTTTTTTCCTTTTTCCATGCAGTCCTTACAGATCTATGGTCGGTCAGATGGCGCTCGTTCATACGGGTAATATGTGCAGTCCATCAACGTAAGGCGCCACTATTTCTGGCTTTCTGCACCGCAATGTAGCATATCTTAATTCAGATAGCTCCCCAACCGCCTCATGATGCTCATTATCTCCGGATAATTTTGGTGGTTCCACCGGGAGTAAGGATCCCTGCATGCTCAACTCGTGCGCGTTAACGATTTGGCTAAGCAGGAACTCAGTAATATATATTTAATTTAACATCAATTTTCTTGTTTAATACATTCTGTTCGGAATCGCAGTTGGAAAATTTTGATATGTATACCACAGAGAAAGAGATCGAAAACATTAAGAGTCCTGCATATAGCTAATAAGTTGAAAGATTAATGTAGGATTAAATAAAGAACTTCTGGGATTTTTTTATAGAATGGCTATAGATTTTTTGTGTGTGATAAACTATTACGAGGGAAACATAATCGGTGTATCGAACTCAGAAGCTCCCAGTGTGTAAAGCTATGGAACAGCCTCTGTTGCCGAACCAAGCCCAACCCTAACCAACCTCAAAAACTAAATATAATGATCCTTATTGCTTATAAATGGGTTGCTTGTCAACTAAATTTGGTTCAGATCCGGTCAGTAGATACCCTACAATCACACATAAGCAGTGTCGAACTGAACCGAACCGAGTTTGACTCTCACAGAGCTCGGCCACCAAATATGCACATCTTTATTCCTTAGACGATGGGCTAGTTGCCCACCAAATTTCCTTCAGATCCGGCAAATAGTTTCCGAGAAGAAAGTAGAGCTGTGAATAGAACTGAGATGAGTCGAGCTTGTCCCTAACCGAGTTAGACCATCAAATATACCGAGCTCTATTCCTTGGACGATGGGCTACTTGCTCATCAAATGTGGACTAGATCCGGCAAGTAGTTACCAAGAAATAAAATAAAGTACATGGGGTATATATACTTTATTTGTATTGTACCGGTATTTGTACCGTATTGTACCACCTATACGGTATTATATTTCTTGGTAACTACTTATACATAAGAGAGAGAGAGAGAGGGAATATGCACTATATAAGGCCTAGATAGATAGATAGACATAAAACCTCACTCTAACCTCACGTAAGCTTACGTAGGAAGCTAAAAAAGGTTTAACATTGCGATCACAAATAGAACACACTTCATGTAAGCAAAATACACTTCCAATATTACTCCACTCAGTGGCGGATCCAAAGGGCGATCGTCCCCCCCCAGAAGAGGAAACCTTCTAATTGTATATATAAATAAACCCCATCACAGAGTTTGGAGCTCTTAAAAAATAGCAGTATTACAACCCACCTCCCCCCCAGAAGTCCGTCCTGGATCCCCCCTGACTCCACTACGGGGGGCTTGGGACTTCATCCGTGTTAGCCTCTCCTGGCTACGCCACTGCTCGCTTGCGAACTTTTGTGGAACATTGTTTAATATTGAATGGCTTTATTATGAACTGTGATTGCACTTGTGAACTGTCACGCACATAAATCCAATATTCGCAACTTAGACCGTTTTTCTGCGAATATGTTGCAGTAGTGCCTTGGATTACTCACAGCAGGAAACATTCGTAAGGCGAAATAACACTGTATTTATGGCAACTTCTATAACGTAAGGATACAAGTACCAAAGGCATCACGTTGAGTTCTTCTAATTTTCACTGTACAAAAGCCAGTCTATTATAAAGAAAATTTTTTTCTCAATTTTTACATATTTTTAAAACCTTACACTTGGAACTGCAAAGTGGTCTTTATTTTGTACAGAATAAAATGGAAATATATGTATATGTTATTCATGAATGTTAATTACTTTGAAGGTGTGACCCAGAAAAGTTCGTTAGGAACGCTTTGATGTTCACATTCATGGGAACAGAATTCTTGACGAGAGCAGCAGAGGACAAAGAATATGAAAAGATTTTTGCTTAATAAAATATATTATTCCTTACGAAAAAGTTGCGCAATTTTCATGTTGCAGCTTCTAAACAGTGTTGCAAATGGGACTACGTACAATTAATCAGATTCACAAACAAAACCACCAGAAATATATCGATCTCTCCTAAAACCCGCCAGTATTTCGCTGTTGCTTACAACGATATGCAGTAATTATTTCAGGTTTTCCCCGGAAGCAGTGTTGCCAGATTAGTCAGTTGGAAAAGCAGGAGATTCGAAGATTAAAAAACAGGAGAAATCAGTAGATACATACAGTGGTGGCGTTTGAATGGAAATCCGGGGGAAATAAATTTTGCCATTATTAGGGGGGCAGTAGTCAAAACAAGCAGTCCAGAATTTATTTCCGATGAACTACGTTGAACAAATGAAAGGGAAAAGTCCCGATTTATATTATTATTTGATACACACGTGTGTGAAGTAAAACGTAGTGAAACAGCAAAGTGGAGTGGGAAAATAATTTTCATGCACGTAGCGATAAAGTAGCTAGATGGTAGAGTCACACCTGATCGTGGCGTAAGACGATTTCTTGCTGACGATCGTGGAGGAATGAGCTGACCCACTCATCCAACCCAAGTACCAATCTAAACAATACTTACTTGTAAAACGCAAACCATAATGCATATAGAAGATGTCGTACAGTTGTATTCTTTGGATTCATATTATATACAGTAAAGCTCTATAACTATATGCTCTACAGAGCTTTGTGTATTATAACAGAGAAATTTAATCTTTTTATGTGAGAAAACATTGAAAATTCAATATTAGTAATATATTTCTTCAACTTCTCGAAGTAAGGAAAAAGCAGGAGATGGTTCACTTCTTATTTTCTTTCGCAGCAGATCAGCAGAACGTAGAAAAAGCAGGAGATCTGCAAAATCAGTAGATCTGGCAACACTGCCCGGAAAGGACTTTCACTATACCGAGAGTAAAAAGTAGTAGCTACTGCAAAATGCTGATAATAATGTTGAATAGAATCAGAGGCAGGACTCCGATCAGATATCACAATTATTTTAATTGTTGTCTGAGAACCATTACAACATTTTTATGTATTTTGTTTGGGTAAAATACGCGTTCTAAGGCTTAAGTAGTTAAGGAAAGGATAATACCAAGGTTTAGACAAGTTAAGTGATTTTTTAGTTCTATAAGCCAGCAAAGAGAGAGCTTGAATTTTTACAGTTTTTGGCAAGTTTTAATTTAGTAGGAGATTTTAGAGTTTTAGGTAAGCTAAGAAGTTTGTGTTAGGTTAGAGTTTTTAGACTTTTATTCATACTAAGAGTCAGGGGCGGATCCAGGGGACCATCGGGGCGATCGCCCTACCCCGCTGAAGAGGAAACCATCTTATTTTATATATAAGTAAAATCCATTCCAGAGTTTGGAGTTCTTAAAAGTAGCTCTAAGTAGCAGTATTACAACCCACCGCCTCGCTCCCAGAAGTCCGTCCTGGATCTGCCGTTGGTAAGAGAGGAGTTGATTGGCAGAAACCGAGAAATTGTCGTGTAGTGTGTTCTATATTTTTTTTATGAACAGCGGTGGCACTATTTTTTATGTTATTTGTTGGAGATAGTGACGCCTGTTGTCTGCTTGCTTGTAAATTGGTAATTGGAAGTGTGGTTTTATTTACAAATACATTGAATGAATGAATCTTTAAGGAGGCAGACTACTAAATATTTTTGAAAAACTAATAATTTTTCTTTTCCTCGTTTTTCGCAGGTGAAAAGAGGTAATAAAATATAACTTACCACAATAATAGATAGTTATTCTACACACGAAAATACGAATCGGAAGAATTTTTAGTGTTGCTACCCATAGAAATTACAGTGTGACAAGAATTTGAATTACTCAAAAATCTAGGTAAAGGCAGCGACTAGAAAAATGAACTCAACGGTGATTGATGATTTATCATGCTGTCTATGTTCCTTCTTTACTACTTTTTAAATAAAATTTCTATTTATTTTGTAATAACTTATTTATTTTGTAATAATTTATGTAAGTTGTATAGAATAAATAGAATATTATTTAAAAAGTAGTAAACAAGAAACATAGACAGCATAATAAGTTATCAATTACCGTTGAGTTCATTTTTCTAGTCGTTGCCTTTAGCTAGATTTTTGAGTAATTCAAATTCTGGTCACACTGTAATTTCTATGGATAGCAGCACTGAAAATTCTTCCGATTCGTATTTTCGGGGGTAGAATAACATTATCTATTATTGTGGTAAGTTAAATTTTATTACCTTTTTCCACTTACGAAAAACGGGCAAAAGAAAAATTATTAGTTTTTCAAAAATATTTGGTAGTCTGCCGTCTTAAGTTTTACGTGCCGCAGTTATGTCGGCTAGGCGATATAAAACGGTGATTATAAGAAATGAGTGAAATGGTGGAATGAAGAAAATGGGAGAATTCCAAGAAAACCCACACACATGGTGCTTGTCCACCACAAAGCCCACTTGGCACAAGCTGGGATCGAACCAGGAATCCTAAGGACCAGAGTTGAACGCTCCATCACTGAGCCACCGCGGTCCCACTTGCAAATATAGAATATATATAAAATATAACAATATCATAAAAGATTACTCTCTGAGAAAAACTTAGATACCGAATATCACACGTTTAATAAATTCCTTTAGTAGATTCACAAAACGTTCAGTTGCTCCTTTCTCTGCATATAAAATTATGTCTAATAAATAGGGCAATCCGAAAGCATAAAAAGCATAATAGCAATTTACACATATGGTTGGCACCTTCAACATAGTCGTGGCTGTCTAAGGATCCAGAAGAAACTAATTTTAAAAGCATAATAAAGCATGCTTTTGGAAAATAAAGCATAAAGCATAATTTAAAATATATAGCACAATTATTGGAAAATTCTGTTTAACTGCAAGTTTAACATACTGTAGTAATATCTTTTAAAACCAATATTTACAGTGCAAGACCTTTGAAATCATAACAATGCAACAATGAAAAGTTTATTTTTATTTTTGTAAACTTTTCGGTGTAATCCTTTGAAGAGAAAAGCAAAAAGGAAAATAACAGAACTTTCCGCCAAAAATGAATAAACAATAGTTTTATTCTATGAGTAACTGCGCAGTTATTTATGATGATTCAAAATGTACAAAAAGTGCACAAGAACTCCACATATATACCTCTTGAACTTGAGAGCTTTTTGTGGCATCTACGAGGGCCATCCAGAAAGTGGTACGACTCGGGGAGCCGCTGGGCAAAGTCAGACCGCGTCAGTGGCTTGTCTGTCTGTTCTGTGCGAGGTTTCGTGATGCTAGCAGTGCCTGTGTTGTGTCTGTGCTCGTTTATAATTATTAAACGAATTGAGAACCCCGCCAGTTGTAAAGTGAGGGCCGTGATTAAATTTCTTAATGCACGAAACGTTCGACCTTGTGAAATTCATCGCCAATTAAAGGAGGTGTATGGAGATAATGTGATGGACGAGTCGTCTGTTCGGCGCTGGTGTTGTAACTTCAACCTGGGGAGAGGGAGTACACACACGACGAGGAGCGTTCAGGGAGACCATCTGTCATTACAGACGAACTGCTAAGGTCAGTAGACGAATGCGTGAGGAACGATCGGCGCTTCACAAGTGATGACAATTTACGAAGCTTAAAGACTTTCTGGCGGGAAAAAGATTTGACAGCGATGAAGAACTTAAACGAGGCATGACTACGTATCTCAATATGCTGGCGGCGGAGGACTATGACGCTGGAATACAAATACTCGTCACACGGTATGACAAATGCCTCAATTTACTTGGTGATTATGTTGAGAAGTAGTGTACAGTATGCTCTTTCCAATAAAAATGTGTATATTTGTTAATATATACTACTGTGTCTTTATTGCACAAACGGGCACCACTTTCCGGATGGCCGTCGTATTACTTTCCCTTTCTACATATATGCACCTCTAAGATGCACACAAGTGGTTTGAAAAACTGACTCTCTTTACAGTGCAAATCTCTTTACAGTTCATTAACTAGAAAGTTCATTAAATATGAAAGAAATTGGTTGCATAAAACATTAATAAATAGATGAAGATATTTAGAATTTTTAATGTATAATAAATATTATACAATATACACGACTAATGTAAAACATTAATAAATAGATCAAGATATTTAGAATTTTTAATGTATAGTAAACATTATACAATATACACGACTAATGTAAAACACTAATTGAAATTAACAATTAAGCATAATTTGGAAAAATGTAGAGTATAATTAAGTTAAAAATGAAAATAAAGCATAATGTGGGTCGCTCTACTAAATAAACAAGAAAAAAATAGAAAAAGAAAAAAAGAGTTCGTTAGAGCGTGGACAAACTCAGTTGAAAATCACTTGCCTCAATTTTGCCAAGGCTTTCACCCGAGAACGTGGAGCTATGAGCGATAAGCCAGTGGTGCCCCCCCCCCCCCTCATGTCCTTCACACACACCCCTCAATTGTCTATCCATAGGTGTTCTTCCATGAAAAAAAAATCTTTTCGATTAATTTTTACACCCTTCAAACATATTTATATTGATTTTTAACCTCCCCAAATATTTCAATGACGCAGTTTGCGTCATAGCCCCCCTTTGTGGGCACCCCTGGATAAGCGACAAGGAAAGTTTGATCATGATATTTAGAAAATGGAACAGAGATATCAAGGTAAATAGTATCCTTACATGATTGGCAACTTCTGCTGAATTTTATTACAAAAAAAAACTGTAAATTCTGAAAATAATTATCATTTCTATAACACTTTGTAAATTATTCATTGTACCTCTGGAAAATTCAAGATTATTAATAAAAACTCCAACTGACCAAAGCATTATATATATATTTTAAGATTATATATTTGTGAAACAGTTTCGGCTTTGTAACATAACCTTCCTCAGACACATTATGAGAGAAATATCCAATTTTGACAGCTTATATACAATGTGAATGCAAGACACGCGCAATTTCTCTTTACAAAACGTAAACTCTCTAAAACGATTCTAAAAAGTTAATTTTTAATTACTGAAAACGTAAACTTTTAATTGGATCTAAAAAGTAAATTTTTAATTACTGTAATCACTTTCTGTTTTTGCACACCTGTTATGAAACTCTTAATTAGGTGTTTGTCACTTACACTTTCTATTCGTTATTGTCCATCTGCTGTTCTCCGTAGCACATCTGCTCCAACAGCCCGTGTTGATCCTTTTAATTCTTTCTTTCTATTTTGTCTATCATCTTTTCCCGTAATTCATGAATTACAAGTCCACTAGATCAATACATCAACTTCTTCTTCCCGTATTTTTAAATCCACTGGGCTTCCTTCCTCTTTCTTATCACAGTCCTTTTCTCCCTTTCTAATCCTTTTATTCCTTCCCAATCTATCTTATTATCCCAATTCTTCCCAATCTACACTTTGTATATTAGCTGCATATTTTGGTTTAGTACCACTACAAACATTATAACAAAATTGCAGCCACCGTTCACTTAAGGATTGTTATATCGTCACTGCGCCTCGAAGAACCGCTATGAGAAATTTTCCCCGAAAATGAGTTACGCCGTGCAAATAAACCTCAAAGCTTCAGGCAACGTCCCTTATAATGTGATAAGTGAATATTCAATTGTTTCGCTACAACTATGAAAAAAAGTAACAGATTGAAATTAAGGGCTTTAAGTTCCCATCACGTACGTATTGATCCTCTATGTGCTTATAAAGGCGCAAAAATAATGTAATGTAATGTAATCTTCGAGTTTTAATCCCACGGTTATACCGGTTAGGCTAAAGGAGATGGTGATGATGAGTAATGAATGGAAGGCTGGAATGAAGAAAGTGGGAGGAAACAGGAGAACCCCGAGAAAACCCACGCACACGCTATTTGTCCACCACAAAGTTCACTTGGCGGGGGCTGGGAACGAACCCGGGACCCCAAGCACCAGAGGTGAATGCTCTACCACTGAGCCACCGCGGCCCCGGCGCAAAGATAACCGACATGTGCAACGTAAAAACTAAAATAGTAAAATGATAATGTTGAAGCAAGCTGTAGCAATGTTCAGTGCATAATATACGCAGAACCAATTTTATTGTATTTTACAACTAATTCCTTGTATTTGGCAAAACTAAGAGTTTGGAATGATTTTTGCTTCTCCTGAAAAGTTGTGGTTTTAACACATAGCGGTTGTTCGAGGCGCAGCGACGGTATGCTCCTGACTAATATTGTTTTAAAATCCGGAAATTTTCAACCGACCAGAAAACCCTTTTTTCTTTCTAGTTTGGAAAGATTGGAAATTTTCAGAAGAAAAAATAGTTTGTATTAGTTGCCTCCATATACGTACATTAGATTTCGACTAGCTGGAAACTCACCCCTAACAGCCTATGGCCTCGTACTCTTGCACCCCTAACATATCTACAATCTTCAGAGGTTTCGAAATGTGATCATCTTATTATTAGGGTTGCCAACTGCAACGTACCCCGTCCCATAGAGTATGGAATAGAAGTGACGTTGGGTGGAAGTGAGCCGAGACAACTAAAACTACCCTACAAAACTCACTACACTGAAATCACTATTAAGTTCAAATTATTAGAGTAATAATTTCATGATTTAATAAGGTAAAACAAGCTACGAATCGAAATAACTCATTACCTATCGGGTTCATAGGTCAGATGAATATATTGATTTTAGTTTTATAGCAAAAAAAAGCTGTATATTATCGAAAATATTTATATGACAAACTTGAAAAGATATATATATATATATATATATATATATATATATATATATATATATATATATTACAATCTCTATTCTTACAACATAATTTAATATATTGCTATTTTATATATATTATCAAGGCATATAATTGAGTCACTTACCAATGAGTAAAACTGCTTGTCCCTTTTACAACTCATATAGGTGCTTCAATAATCCTCTCTATACAGTGGCGTAGCAGCTGCCCCCGCAACCCCCGCAGTGCGGGGGGGCCCCGACGTATAGGGGGCCCGAAGTCCTGCGATGAATAAAGATTTAAAGAAGTAGAACTTCAATCTTAATTCTATCGGCTTTACAACTAGGGCCCCTTCTCTATACTTTGCGGGGGGCCCCGCAAAAGTGTGCTACGCCATTGTCTCTATATAATATATTTTCACACTTCTTCATAGAATCAAATGCTCTTGCGAGGAATAGAGAGAAAATTCTTCTCTGTACGTTGTGGAATTTCAATTTAATGACTAGATACCTAAGGCAAACTGGCCAACCACTAATCACATCACTCGAAAAGAACCATTTCAGCAATACGGAATACAACTTCACTTCACAAATTGTCTAATGACGAAATCTTGTAGAAGGAACATAGCACAATAATAATTTAATGTAGATTATTATATAATTCACACTCAATACTAGGGTTTCTTTTCACGGTGTTAACCCATATTACAATAATGTCCCTCCGAACCATACCTTTCCGTCTTCTATCTAACAGCACAAGGTTTTCAAAATTCGATGTGTTCCACCTGATACTTTAAGAAGCTTATTAACCCGTATCCGAAACAGCAACCGACAGACAGCGTAGTTCCATTTTCTGGCACCACGGCGCTGCGAAACTGAAATATTATCATAAGTCTCGAGTTCTGTTCCTTTTTATGAACTTTCTCTCTTGTTCTCTCTTCCAAATATCGTTACACAACTCAGGAAAATGGAAAACCTGCACCTCCTCAAAATTCCCTATGATATAGGTCTAAGTAGGAAGTATTTCTGTTCGGACCTATCCATGGAAAGGAAATGTACTATCGTGAACAAGAGTGCATTAGCACCTGTATTCTGCATATGCTTAGTACATTAATTAATAAGCTTAATAGATACGTTGTGCTAATGAGAACTGAAATCGGCATTGATCATTTTATTGTATTTACCAGTAACTGCCACTTCTTTAAAATTATCGAAGCAGATAAAGAAAAGTATATTAATTCTTACGTAACAATTTTGGATTTGGAAAATGAAATTTATTCTTTAAACTTATACTTCAACTACAGGAAATTGTTTTAAGAAGTCCTTTTTCTCTCTCAATAAATATAAAATTCTTTATTTTCAAATTTTCCCTTATGCAGTCCCTGTCATCTCTTTAAAATTATCTAAACAGATGATGGTAAAAAAGTGACAGCTTTGAATTTACAGAATGAAAGTTTCTTCTTAAATCTATACTTCGAACCAGATTAAATTACTTCGAACCAGATATAAATTTGAAAAAAAGACAGTCAGACAGGGGCTGATAAGAAAGTCTGTCCGGTTACCGGCTTTAATCAAACTAACAGCAATATTTCCGGCCAGACCGTCAAAAACCGACTCTACTTATTATAATGATTGCAACTCCCGCTTTTCTTCTCAGCTTTATATCCACTTCTACACTGGAAAAAAAATTGATTTGGTTTGGAATACCAAATTTGTTTGATCAGGGCATTTGGTCACTTTATTTGTTTAGTTGAACCAAAATTTGGTAATTTCTACCAAATGTAAAAAATGAAATGAAATCTTTGTTTTAAGTCCCACGCTTAAGCCGGTTAGACTAAAGGAGACGGTGATGATGAGAGATGAGTGAAATGGTGGCATGAAGAAAGTGGGAGGACACGGAAGAACCCCGAGAAAACCCACGATCATGATGTTTGTCCACCACAAAGTTCACTTGGCGGGAGCAGGGTTTGAACCCGGGACCCCAAGCACCAGAGGTGAATGCTTTACCACTGAGCCACCGCGCACCCTCTCGCATGTCTTCACATCATGATGTAACCATGTATGTACTACACGTATTTGCAATAAACAAATACAACGTAGACGGCAGCATCGAAGAGGAGTCGCCCACCATCGCCAACAGTCGGGAAGACGGAGATCACCGAAGGTAGCCGACTTTTTAGGATAAAAGACAGCAGCACGCCTCAAGAACCATCAATCTCTCCAAGTTGTCCAAACCACCAAAAGCCTAAGGCGCCTGGCCATTGGGAACACCTTACCCTCTCATGACCTTTCCTAAAAGCTGACCTTTGCTTGGTCACTGGTTTCCCTCTCACCACACCCACTCACCGAGAGACACCTAATCACACAAACTCATTCCGTCTCAACGCCTGGTCAAAGAGAGTAACCTCACCTACAAAAGCCATACGACGCCTGGTCATTGGGTTCCTTCCACTTCCTTACCTAAAAATATTAGAGGAAACTACTTATTGTAATATATTTCTGTATTTAAGAGGATCTTTTATAATAAAAGGTGATGGGAAAGTCCAATCTCCCTTGTACGATAATTATAATTATAATTGCTCTACCCTACATAAATAGAGAGAATTTTACAATACTGTTTGATTAGCACATTTGGTTGCTTAATTTTGTTATGCCAATCAAATCTTAAGTTATTTGGTTTTCCTGGCCAAAATATTTAGTTACAAGATCACGCGTATCTATTTACCTTTTGGGTAATTTGGAAGTAAATTCTCTAGTCAGCGGTTATTGCGTATAACAAGTAAGCAAAGTGACTACGTATTTGTTTGGCTGCGGAAAATAGATGACCATGTAATCAACATTGGGAGTTACTGCAGCTAATCCAACTCTTGCGAAGTAAGCTTACTTTTTCGTATATATTGCTTTACTCTTAGGTAATTGGTTATTGGTTATTTCAGTGACTCAAAATTTGGAATATCAAGTAGGCCTCTACACAGGTCCAGTGACGACGCTAGAGCAGGATGCTAAATTTTAGGGAAAGCAGGCCGGTAGCCAGCCCAAAAATGTAGGGGGGCCGGTAGAAGTTAAGGGTAGGAGTTAGACCCAACCATATTATAGTTCATTTGCAAGCCTACCGTGAAAATTTTAGGGAGAGCATTGAAAATTTAGGGGGAGCGGCCCACCGTACCCCCCCGTGGATACGGGCCTGGGGGAAAGGTTTGTGGCAATTCCTATTCACCCACTAGAAGCTTCCGGATAGAGACAAATAAAATCACACTAACGACAGAAGTTTGCATAATAAAGTGGTGCATTCACAATTTACCGATGATAAAATTTAAAATTTACAGAAGAAAATTAAATAAAATATTGAACGCACATTTCATAAGGAATCTAGATATGTGAACCCTTACCTGTAAGATCGATATTTCTTGAGAAACACGTTAATAAAAGTATGCAGGTTTACTTTTGGTACACCACTCGAAGTAATTGTTGGAAAAATGTAATTGTTTCCCTAATTTACTTCCTATTAGCCCCTAAAAGATTAGCGCAGGGCGTCATGAAAATATCACATTTGGCATAGATAAAATTCAAGGGGGCCAGCAGAAGTACTTGTATTTTTTATTGAAAAATTACAGTTCTTTTAAGATTTTCATAAAAGCAACAATACATACATAAAAACTACAATGCAAAAAACACAAACCAACTTGTGCTAGGTAGTCACAAAAAGCACGAATGCTATCGGAGTCAGGACAGGGCGCAGCTTATGGGCATCGCGGTAGTGCGTCCGACGTTAGAAGGCTCGTAAACGAAGGTGAGTATACGCGTAAGCGAGAGTAGTGAAAAGAGGTGTGTTTTTGCAAAAGTGCGACTTTCAATAACACTTGTCGTAGTTTCATACTAGTAACGCTCCACTTGTAAACATAAAATACAATATCTGTACACTGTGCAGAAATAACCGCCAGTAAAATAGCATCTAATAGTCACCTTTCGTATACACTTTCTTATTTTACCCGTCGTAAAGCACTTGTAATGATCTTACATTAGTAACCCTACACTTGTAAACGTAAAATACAGCTGTATTGCTTTATACTTAATTCTGTCTCCTACAGAAATGTGTTCCCTGTAAATAAGTCTTTTGATGGAAAGTATCGAATTTTACCTGTAAAACCAAAATGGTGTGCCAAAACTACACCAGCACCATCATCAGGGTTGGAAACTCTCTCACACAAGGTAAGTGAATATGTTTTACTTCACTTCATTTCGAACACTGTCCTTAGAAAACTGGATTCGGCGGTTATTTAGCCAGTAATGAGTGCTTTAGGACGTCCCTGTCGCTCCGTGGCCTGACTGCGTGAATGTGGGTTACCGCAAAAGTCATGACAACTTTTTTTCCCTTTTTAAAACGAAAATAATCACGTATTGAAAACTTCTGAAATATGCAAATGGAAGGTTAATACTGTACATATGCAAACGTTACATGTAAGGAGTTGTATGAACATACATATTTCCATTAGGATATAGCACCGAAAAAAAAACAAGTGAAAATAATTGTTCGTATTAAGAATGTGCGTTTTAATCCAACCTACATATAATATTTACATATGTACTAACTTTCCATTTGCATATTTAAGAATTTCTTGCTTTGTTATCATTTTCGTTAGAGAAAAGTTCCCATGACTTTTGCCATAATCCTCGTATTATTTTCAGTTTAGTACCTATACCAACACTATTTGGTAGTTGCTACCAAATGTTTCAGTTAAATTCACTTAAATCAGGTTTAGTATTTACAACAAGATTATTTAGTTCCAAGAACCATACATGGATCATTTCAACCAAATTTTTGGTATTCCCAACCAATTCCTACTTATCTTGGCATTATCACTGCAGTGGTCGCGCGGATCACTATTGTGATCCAGGGGTATATCTTTTGTTGCTGCTAGAAGTTGGTAGGATGCTTGACCTTGAGCAGCAATCTACCTTCGTCCCACATCATTTGGAACAGACCAGTGATGTTGCAGCATTTCTGCTGTCAAAAGTGGGTTTACCGGGTGGTCGCTTTTGTAATTGGGTCACTATTGTGATCCACGCGACCAAACACGGACTACATTTTTAAAACTTGGCCCATTTTGGTTTTTGGTATAACTATGTTGCATATATTTAGTGTTTAAAATGACGGAACGAGACTGTGAACATATACATAAGTGGTTAAATGATACAGAGAGTGACTGTGAAAGCATTGTGGGTATAGAAGACTCAGAAGAAGTAGAGGAAGACCTCTTCATTGATAATGAAGTTTATTATGAATTCGACGGTAATGGAGATCAACGAAACGAAGAAGCAGAGATTGCAGCAGAACCTCTAATACCTCAGAAAGTGGCAGAGGAAGATATTCCAGTAGAATCAAGACCTACACGAGAACTTTAATTACTTAATCTTGATTTACATGAGTTTTACATAGGCAAGGAAAAATGGTAAAAAAGAGAGTCAACCCGCTGGTATTTGAAGCCTCAATCGCCACGCATTTCTAGAACTCCATGGATCAATATAGTACCTCCTTTTCACGCACCTCACCCTCAGGGTGAGGCTAAAAGTGCTCGTACAACTGTTCAGGCGTTTGCTTGCCTGATTGACACTAAAATGAATAAGTTTTGTTAAAATTACAAAAAGTCTTATAAATATGTGTGTTTTTCTTTAAATAATAAAAAATATATTATTAAAATGTGCGTTATACTTTGTTTTATACTCCCCACCCACCATAAAATAACAGTACTATAAATATAACCGTGTGGAGAAAAAAAGAAACTGTGGATCACAATAGTAATCCGCACGACCAAACACGTAATCTGAAAAGCGCGACCACTGCAGTATTTGATCAAAATTACCAAATGGATATTTGGTACTGGTAACCAAATACTAGGTTCTTGCAACCGAACAAATCGTGACCAAATGATTTCGCGATGGTGACCAAATGTTTGATTGGCGCTATGTTGACCAAGCGATTTGGTCACCAGTACTGTTTTTTGTTCAAGCTGACCAAACCTTTTTTTTTTTTTAGTGTACGGGGAACACGGTGACTCAGTGAAAGAGCGCTTACTTGTAGTTTGTGGGGTCTTGGGTTCGATCCCCGGCCAAGTAAATTTCTGGTGGACAACATCATGTCCGTGGGTTTCCCCCATTCTCATTCCACCAATTCTTCCATCACCATTCGCTTACCTTAATCATCTGTCTCCCTGAGGTATAAGGGCATAATTGTGAGAGATTAAACTGAAATATTTCATTTTTCATTTCATTTTTTCCCTTTTAAAGGAAACATCAGAAACTGCTTAGTTATGATTCTGCCAATCAATCACATCATAGATCTTAACGTGCATTAAGGGGTGCAAAAGTGGTTTCGCAACCGAATGCAAAACATTCTTTTTGAAAGGAATACGTAAGCTTGTTCATAGCTGAACAAAGTGCAGTAACGGGAGAGCTGACCCTGTAAACAATAATTCACTTATTTAACCTCAATCTTTGCATAAATAAATTGTAGACCGAAAAGTGTAGATAATTTTTGTCTCGCCCTCGTACATACGTCGGTTGTAAAGGTATTATATGCTAATAAGTAATTAAACAAATGCGTTATCTACGGAGAAATTGATGGTTGACTCCCTGTTTACAGTAATTACAAAGGTAAGCAAGAAAGTTCGGTCGCATTTTCACCCACCATCTTTGAACATCGATATGTCACCTAAGATGTATCTGGAAGATCAAAAATAGTCCCGATCAGCATAGACGGCATTCTGCCAACGTTCTGGAAGGCCATGGATTCCATCGTGATAGAACTTGGAGGGCCTTGAAGCGAAGAAGGTATCAAGTGTATTTTGCACCTATACTAGGGATTTGAACTGGCGTCCTCTAAGGTGATGGTTCATGGAATGGAACAGGTGATAATCGGATGGTGCAATGTCCGGGGAATATGTCGGATACAATAATGTTTTCCATCCAAGACGTAGAATGGTGTCCCGGGTCATCCTAGCCACTTGAAGCTTAGATTTGTTCTGTAACAGGAGAACCCCTTTGTGATTCAAAAGTTCTGGTTCCAGAGTTTTGAGTTTTCCTCACACACGATTCAACTGCTGACTGTACACAGTTGCATTGATACCCCAACCAGCTGGTAGCAATTCCCGGTCAATGATCCCGCGAGCAGTCCATCAAACACACAGGAGGACCTTATTCTTTGGAAGTGCTGGTTTTGGCTGTTTTGTAACAAGTTCATGAGATATTAACGAATGATTACGGCGCTGTGGACTCCCTTCTCATCATTAGTTAACACTGTCCAGAAATGGCTCCTTCCTTAGAAGAGACAGGAAAGAAACACAGGTGACTGCTCGCGTTGCTTTCTGGCGCGGAGTGAAATCATGTGTGAGTGTGACCCATCGACCCAACTTGATAGTGTTTTCCAAGTTGATGGAGGTGTTGTCGAATGGTTTCTCCACTCTCACTGAATTGTAGTCCCAGTTCCTCACATATCTGGCCATTGTTCGCCTCAATTGCTGCCTGAAGATCTTCATTTCGATCGATTCACAAAATCATGGCAATCATGTTTAGAACCAAAAGATGTGATTCATGTGCAATTATTGGAACCAGAAAGAACAATTACAGCAGATATGTATTGCCAAATATTGAATAATCTGTTACATAGAACTCTCTTTACATAATTGGCAGAGAAGAATGCTACGCTGTGGAATTCTTCTGATTCATGATATACCACACCCACGCACAGCTCCTTATACTGTTGGGTCATTTCAAAGATTTCAATTATAACTAATTAATCGTCTCTCTTACAGCCCCTACCTTTTTCCCACCAATTTATTTCTTTTTCTTCACCTGAAAGGGTGGTTTGCATCGAAACGTTTCAATGACAGTGAAGTGTTGAAGACTGAATGGCGGAATATTTTTATCCACAGAGAATATACGGAAGTTTGTGCGCTACTAGAAATGTCTGGAGGTTCATGGTAGCTACGTTAAAAAAAATAGCCAAGATATGTACTTGTATATCAATTTCAATCAATTTCTTCTTCTTTCATTTTCTTCTTTTTAGTACGAATTTTTGACATGCGCCTCGTACATATGAAAATAAACTATATAACCACAGAAGACGTGTTCGCATTATTAATGTCAAAAATATCAGAGGAATATTTGCTAGGTGATTTCGTGACGTGGGTTACTGAGGTAAGACCTTCATAGACCAAATGTTCAGTATGCTAAACACGTTTTCCGAAAGCTAAGAAATCATATTCACATACAGTTTTTTTCTAAGATTTTTTAGATATTTAAAAAAAATTGGTGGTTTAAAAGAACTTATTGGAAGTTAGCAAAAGTTGTAGGGTACCAATATTTGTAGTTAGAAACTCATGACGTCAGCATACAAAAAGAAAATTCTTATAATTTCAAAATATTTCTTTTGTATGACATTTTTCTTCTGCATCACTTTTTTTGTTCGAAGATGATGATGTGTGGTGTTAGTAGTATTTGGAATTTAATTCCTACGACACAACTCGTACATAAGTTTCAACACCTTTCCCACCGCAACCAGCAACGAAAACAACAACAACAAAATACAGTATGTGGTTTTCTTGAGGAAAGAACGTGTGTAAAATCCTTAATACCGTAAACTACAGATTTTCTCTCTGAAGCTCAAATTTACATTTCTTTTGATCTCTACGCAGTTGGGGAGCGTGCAGAGCGAGGAGAATTCTCTTTTTCTTTAGTTTGCTCAGTATTATATAGGTAAAGAGTTCTTTCCAGCTACGTACACGAACATGTCTTTTTACATGCATGATTACAAGTAACCAACTTACTGAGAACGGATATAAAAACACTAAGCACAAGCAACGGAAGATGATTAAAGGCTTTCGAAATGTTATATTAAAGATAAGAGTAAATTTCGAAAATAGCGTGGTAAGCTGTTTCTCAAGCCATGATATAAATCATTCTATCTAAGTAAAATTCTACAACAAAATACTTCTTTTGCAGTTTAGTTTAATTTTTTGATGGCCCTGCAATTTACTATATTTTTTGGATCAAAAGATCCAAAATATTTCAATCAAAAATTTTTGTTGTAGGCCTTATATCTGGAGAGCTACATATAGTGTAGCCAAACCCAAACTATCATTTAACTCAGTATGATGTGCTTATTCCGTAGAAAATACAAAAGCTCGAATTAGGGACTATTCTAAAATTTTGTGACCCTTGATCCAAAACTAATTAATCGCCAAGATCGCAATCTTTTGATCCATTTTTTAGATCATACCTGAAATTCTTGTTTAAATGCTTTTTTTTTTATTCTTCAAAATTTATTGGTTATATTTTAAGTTTCATTATGTTATCTCGTTCCTTTGTTCAAGATTTCCTGGATAGTACAAAATGATTTACTAATAATGACACAATATTTATGACCCTAAATGAATATTCTACACAATGAACCTGAACAAAATTTCGATCGTAATTTTCTCGGAAACGACACATCATAATTTTTCTTCAATTATCTCATTATGTTCAGCTCCATGTCATCAATTGGATGTTTTATCTTCAGACAACATTATCTTTAAACAACGAAAAAAAGTTTAACAATAAAACATAATTTGGGGCTATTGTTTGTTATCCATACAGTATATTGCCTTTCGTGCCGTAATGAAAAGATTAATTAGCGTACAGGGTAGCCAAAGAGTCCCATTTACATCTGAACTTATTTCATCCTTACATTAATAAGATCAAATTTAGAATATTGCTCTGTTATATGCAATCCATATCTAAATTTCTTCTTCTTAGATAATTAGTTCTTAAATATCTTAACATCTTATATTGTTACGAGCATTTAGTTCGGGTGTAACGGGACTTTCTACCCACCCTGTGTATTCCAGTACAAGTTTCATCTTAATTGATGGTGTGGCTATTGTAGAACATCATTTTTTAGGTTTACAAAAAAAATTCGATTTCCTCGGAAACTGCGCATGAGAATTTCCTTTCCCAATATCGTTTTTCTTTGGATCAGTGGTTCTCAACCGATGTGTAGCGACACAATGATGTGTCACGTGTAAGGTAAAAAAAAAAAGAAAAAAAAGAAAAAAAGAAAATATAATATATAAACTCGCTATCTTTATCTTTAACTTTTTATCGGTATCGCTTTATGTCTATATTAAACTATATTCCTAATCGATATTCTCTATCACACCACTCTTACGAGTCTGCCTTTTTTACCTTACAACAAAAAGAAAAGAAAGAAATTCCAAAAGAAATAATTCGTCCGCTCGCTGTTGTCTAGGTAACAGGTTCAAAAATACGATTGAGTTAAAAATAACAAGTCAAAAGATTTACGGAGAATAACTAGATTTATTAGCTTAATGTTTCTGTAATTAAGGTAAGGTGTGTTGACTAGGAAACTCAGATTCAAAGGACGTTACTTCGCCCTTGCAAATTTAATCTTTAATATTTTGCTCGGCTTCACAAAAACTCATCATGAGAGTTCAAGGAGCACAAACTCTAATTTAAATAACACTAAACATAAAGGTAAAAGACTTCTCTAATAATTCTTTGGGAACTGCGATAATATGAAAACTAATACTCTCTCAGCTCTAGGTCCATATTCCTTAATTTCAAAGACTGCTTAACTTCACTTAGTAACAGTCCGGCCTAAACCTGGTTTGGACTCTCAATACTCTGAGAAATCCAGAAAAGGAAACTAGCTAAAATCTTAAGGATAGGTAACTTAGGGAATTAGGAATAGCAGCCGTCACTCATGGCCCAGCTATATTATGTCTTCCATTCAAGACTCTAACGTCTTCCATTCAAGACTCTAGGTTAAAAGGTGAACACACACTCTAATACTTTCAAACACGAAAGTCGCAGTGTGAAAACAAAAAACACCAGCCAAGCCTCACTATTGCCTGACTGTACAGGTAAACGAAACCAAATCGCAACTTGGATTCTATTTTAAATGGGAGAAACCTCCATCACCTGGAGAGTTTCAAAACCTAAGTGACCTGGGTTCACTCTCTCCCTAGGGTCACCCCAAGATCAAATTACTTTTCACTCTTTCTAACCTTTAACTAGAGCCCAGTTAAGTCATTACTCTGACGTAGAGTTCAAAAATCCTACTTCATTCTTTAATTCCTATTCGTAACTCTGGAATTCACCTAAGTTACGGCCAGAGACCACTTTCTCTAGCGGGACTGGAAGCCACGGACTAACATATCCACTGGACAACCAGTAACTAATCTAAAGGACAAAACTCCCAGGAAAAAGCTCTCTTGCTAATTCCCTTCGGACTGAACAGCCACCAGCATAGCCCTCTACTCTACAGGCCTCCTTAGCTGAAACAGCGAAAGCCATAAAAAAAAATCCGCCTTTTTATATGTTTTGCCGGGGACAGAAAAAATGAAGAAAAAATTTAAGTATTAACGGTTCTAGAAACTTCTACAGCAGTGGAAAATTACTGGAAAAGAGCGAAAGAAAAGTGAAATCTTCAAAAAACTAGCCTCTCTACCAGGTCTGTAATCAAATGGGAGCGAGAGTAATACTCGATCTAACTAACTGAATCTTAATCTTAAAAGAAAATTTGGCTTATATAAATGTTTGGGATAATGCACTAATTGATATTTACATACATTTACATATATTAAACGTAGTAATATTATATATTATGCTATACTTATTAAATAGATAAAACCAGATAAATGCATTAGATAAATACGTGTCAGGCCTGACTTATTATTAATACACACAACGTAATTATGAATAGATAGATTTAATATTAAAATATATAACTGAAATATCAAAGCAAGGTAGCGAAGTGTCCCTTGCACACGCAGTCCCTTAGGGCGTGTCACGAAATTTTATAATTTAAAAATCATGAAGAATTTAATAATAATTAGATAAAATCGTGACAGATTGTACCAGTCAACACCTCCAGCGGTAGCAATAACGCTCAGTACTATATAGAGTCATTATAAAAAATAATTGGTTTCATTTTTATAATTGTTATTATTATTATTATTATTATTATTATTATTATTATTTATAATATAAATATAAACGAAGTGTCGCGATGTCCTGAACGTCCCAAAGTGTGTCGTCAGTCAAAAAAGGTTGAGAACCACTGTTTTAGATCAATATTATCCGTCGATTGGCGTATACCTTATCTTTGGACGCTTTTTCCCGTTAAATGCTATTAAAATTTTCGATTTTTGAATTTGATTGTCTTAATAAACCTTGAAATTAAAAAAAAAAAAGATTAAACTAAAAAATGTATCTTCCACAATGAAAATGTTATAATGAATGTTTCCAGTCGCACAGAGAAACCACAAGAAACTCGCCAATACATTTATACTTGTTTCTCCTGTTTTAAATCTTAATTCAAGATGGTAAATCTGATTTAACGTCTCCCTTTGTTAGTAAACAGCTCAAGAAACTAACAGGCATTTGTTTTCATTTCGTATGCTATAAAGCTCAACAACAATTTAATGCTAAAATTAGCAACTAATTAAAATGCTTTTTCTGTGATTTTCAGAGCTTAATTTTCAAAAGTCGCTTGTTTTAATTATGAATATATCACAATACTCTCTCAGCTTTTGTGTGGTTTATTATTCCGCCGTAGAATTTTCCTGCAGTATAATTAATAGTCCAAGATTAATTACAGAGTGTCCTTTGATATGATACACGGACCAAGCGATAGTTATTTGTAAATTATAATGAAAAGGGAACACGCACACACACACACACACACATATATATATATATATATACATATACATATATATGCATTTTAGAAACCAACTTCCTCATTTGAGATTCCAGTGAAGGAACTAACAGAAGGAAACTATCATGTCCATGTTGTTAACTTGTGGTCTCGTGGGCAGAACTTGAAAGGTCAATGAAAAAACACTGAGAATTGATCCCCTTATTACAGATCTCAACTTTAAACAATGGGGATACTTGAAAACTCTAAAAACAAAATATTGCAAGGATTTTCACATTACAACAGACGCACGTGTCAGGTTAATACGTGCTAATGATTATAAACAACCTAGCAAACAACAAGCCAACACAAAAAAACACCAAAAAAAAAACAAACTCCATGGAATAATCCAAAAAACAAATAAAAAACACTAAAAACCCAACATTAATTATTCAATTAATTAAAGTACCTATATTGCTCTAAAGTTGCACTAAACTAGGGGTATACCTATCCTTTTTAAAATTACACTAAACTAAGGGTTTTTCTTCTTTTATAATTAAGCCTTGCAAAGCTGCCTTAAACTGAAAAATATTTTTCAAACTCACCAAACCTTATAAACTGCCTTATAAAAAGGGGCACCGTGCAAAACACTTATTTTCTTTTACTTACACATTAACAAAAAAAAAAAAAAATATTGTACTCTTTATAATCAAAAACATTTAATATTATCAAATTTATAATAAATTGGTGAAGGGGATAAATCTCAATCCATTATTAACTCTACCAAAATCATTACAATATGCATTTTCTTCAAATAAAATCTAATACTTTTTATACGACAGCTTTCCTGGGCAATGTCGTAAACACACATTCCCAACTTTAGATAAAGTTAACCCTTACCGTCTTATTTGTGAGTAATTGCAACCCCAAACAACAAGCATGTTTGATGATCAATTTTTTTCTTTTTTTTTTTATGATTGAAGGGTAAAGTCTAATAATATTCTAAATGTTTATACGTAGAACACTATGACATCTAGAATGTTTTGGTTGTAACTTATTGTACTTGAGTGAGTATGGTGCTTCACGCGATGTTGTCAATTTGAGACAGAGTAATGCGTACTAACTTTTCCACACTAATGCGGGTATTGTCAATACCAGGAACGTTACCTAGAAATGTCACATTAACGTATCAATTGCTCAGTTTGGCAAGTAGAAAAGGAATGGTGAACCCATAATTGTAAATTGGATGTTTCTATGACAACTAATTCATAACTAATTATCCAAAGTGTTTTTCATATTACACGATCTGAAAACTTTTAACATAATTTGGGTCACGCGTTTAACTATGAGTGGATCTTAATTCGAGCAGCTATTCGAAGTTTCTTTCTAGGAAATTGTACACATGACATTATTACAAGATAATAACAAAAATAACTCACCAACTGCAGGCGCTGTTTGCAGGGACGTGCATCTGTAACTTCATGTCTTAAAAACGTTTTCATATGTAATTTTAATACAAGTAGTTTAAGGAATGAAACCCATAAGATTCTCTTCCATTTGTGAAACATTTTAAAACAAACAATTTTCTGTCCAATGTAGAGAATGAAAATTCTTTTCTGTGGTTCCGCGTAGCAAAAGTCGCTAACCCTCTTGTGCGAGCGGTCTCGGGTTTGATTTAAGGTGTGGAGACTCGGTCGCAAATGTGTAAAAAGCTTTTTTCAGATCAGTCATAATAAATGAGGTTTTCTTCATTTACACCAGGCTAATGCCGGTGTGGTACCTAACTTATAGCTCCCAGACCGCTTCTTTCCTTCCCCAATCCTTTCTTCCTTCTCTTTCTCCTGATAGTGAGTTCGCCGAGACACGTCATTTCTCATACATGATTGGCTAAATGGCCATAGATGCCGAAATCTCAAAAATCTAATTCCTAATCCTAAGCGAATTATTTTTCTTCGTGTTTCACGTTTGAGTAGTCCATAATGAATTTCCTTTTCTAGCTTCTTCTCAAATCAGCACTGAGATATTGAACAAACGTGCAGATGCCTAAATGATACAAAATTTATGGCACGCAAAACAAACTCGATTATTTAGAAGTTAGTAGAAATTACGGGAGAGTTTCTAAAGTGCAGACTATTATATATTGTAAAAGGTAATATAGTTTGACCAAAATGTAGCTTTTTTTAAATCTTCATGAATAATACTCATCAGTTCCCCACTTTTTTGTCTTGCGATCTATTTTTGGAATCTAAAAATCTAGATTTGGGATCATGAATATATGAGAAACTATATATAACAAACTCTTACCTTTTTGATCTGTATCGATAAATATCGGAAACCGGAAATAAAGTAAATTTCTACCAGTTTTCCAGTTTTAGTAGACAAGTAAGCGAACAAGATGAAGTTCTTGTAATGCTAAATCCATTGCAAGAAATCACTTATTGCTGTATATTACGGTTTCTGGTGTATTTGATGTTTAGTGTTAAAATCAGCAAAATTTCTACCATTTTCGGGTTGAATAGAGTTAAAGGAAGTTATGGAATTTGTCCCTAGGACGCTAAATCCAGATCAAAGGACAATTTCTGGCTTTGTTTCACAGTTTTTGCTCTGATAACTGCCGACAGACAAAATGACTGGCATACATAGCCATTCCAATAAAAAGTTTTCCATTCTTATGCGTAACAGTTCCTTTTTAAATATTTTTTCTAATAATTTTATTACCCATAGATAAAACTAAATAAAAAGAAACCCAAACGAAACAAGCAGTTTAACGTCCCTGATTATGCCCTTCCAGCTAAGGAGACGGTGATTTAATCAAATGAGTGATAATAGAAGAATCGGTGGAATGAAAAGTGGGAGGAAACGGAAGTACCCCGAGAAAACTCACGGACACGATGTGGTCCACCACAAACTTACATGGCCGGGAATCGAACCAGATACCCAGTGCACCAGAGGTAAGCGCTCTACCACTGAGATATCGTTCACCCCCCGCCCCCAACTTCATTAAGTCTAAAAAAAAAAGACCCCAGACTTTCGTTTCGTCTTATCACGACCTACCACTTCTCATTAGACGTTATTCTGTAAACCTGAGACCGATATAAAGATAGCACAATACATCACTATGAAATTCCTTGAAGCTTGGTTTCTAAACTTTGAGTCGAATAATCGTCAATTTCACAAGATTCGAAGTAAGGAAATAAAAATCAGACCCTAAATTGGCTTAATTACAAAGTCACTGATGGCAATTTACTGCAAGAACCGTAATTAGACTTTTGAGTCTTTCGAGGAAATGATATTTCATTTAGTTATTTCGTTCTGTCTCGAATTTATTCCTATCAATGTCAGATATATTTTTTTCTTAAGAATTAATAACACCTCAACAAATACTAGACCAATATGATCATTCTGTTATTGAAAAAACTGGAAAATGTTGTATCAATATTATGCTTCATAATATAAAGGATAACAGAAAGGAAGGTGTACAAAACTTGTATTGATTGGAATGGATTTTTCATTACCTTTGCTTCATTGAATCTGTTTTCCTAACTTCTCTCGTGAAAGTTCGAGATGCACATACATGGTTCGATTTTTTTTTTTTTTTTTTTTTTTTTTTTTTTTAGTATTATATCCTGTCTCTATTGATTCAGCAGGGATTGAACCGTCGGAAATCTATACAGAACTTTCCTCACTCATTCGGTCTTGGGTTTTGAACAGATTCGATGAAAACAAAGACGTGTTTTTTTTTTGTTTTTTGTTTTTTTTTAAGAAAAAGTTTTCTTTGTTCACGGAACCAAAAAACAGAAAGGAAATGAAATGTTACGGAAGCCAGAAGGCATAAAAGATAAACAAACACACACAAAAAGATTCTCTTATTTTCTGAAAGCTGCAAAACTTTTGTATTTTTTAAAAAAAGGAAAGGAACTATGTATTAGTAGCTTTCTTAATATTACAATGTGTATACACAATAAATAAAAATGAATTTACTCTGTACGAGTATTATTAGAGAGATTGTAATAAATTCAGCAGAGAGAGTTCTATATTATAAAATTGAATGTGACTATGATTGTGACTCTTAGTACTGGGCTAGTCGAGAAAGCGTTGCCCCCTACAGCGAACGCGGCCTAGGTGGCTATACGGTAATTTTAGTTTCACCAGAGTTGTAAATCCTATGAGCCAGTCAGGGTTTCCAGGTCTTTTCTTTTCATTTCCCGCGCTAGAAGTGTAGAATGAGAATGACCTGCTTCAGTTGGTTTCTTGTGAGAAGATATGAAGGTTATCGAAGAAGTATTGGTATTAGCTGCAGTTTCTTCTTATATAAAGAAAAAAAGACGCAGAGGAAACTAAGTACAGACAAAGTAAACGACCAAAACAGCTTACTTTATCTTAATCAAACTTGGAAAACAATTCAGTTGGTGTTAGATTGTTGCTTTTTAAATTTATTCCTACATCCATATTAATCTGTGTATCTGTATAAAAAGGATGTGTATGTATGTTAGGGATGGCATAGAGACGAGATGAAACTCAATACACTCTCGGTCTCGTCTCGAGACGAAAAACATCGTATTAGTCTCGTTCCCGTTTCCATCAATATATGGAGCTCCTTCGTGATTAAGCGGTAAGTGTACGTGTCTTTGGCGTGGTAGATCTGGATTCGATTCTAGGCTAGAGGTTATGTGGTTAGGGTCCCACGTTGAGCTGTAGTTCACGTCTGATGTAGCCTCGCTGATATAGTCGAAAGAGACGGAGCAAGAGGCATTTTTTAAAAGATATCCTCTGTATCGAAAACAAATATTAGACCCCAATCAATAAATTCCAACATTTACACTACTTTATACTTTACTAGCTATGCACGTGCCATTGGAGAATGGGGTTCCGGATTCGAATCCTGTGGGAGATCATTGAAAAGTTTCAGCGCATAAAGGTTGTTTAGATTCCACCTTAAACTGTAGGTTCACATCTTGTATAGCTTCGGTGATGAAAGGGCCGCTAAATTCCAAGCCACCAAGTATAAATTTACATCATGATATTTTAAACCAATTCTCTGGTTTAATCTTTTAATTTTTTTTCTTCTCATGATTTTGGCTAATTCTGAAATTCCTACTCTCTACCAATTTTAGCACCTTATTTTTAGTTTCAGAACCAAGTTGATAAAACACGAGCAGTTGCAGTTAAAATAAATAAATAAAATATAATAAACATATCTTTCCCAGGAATATTTCTAAGCTGCATGGGAAAAAGAGTCTGGAAACTGAAACATTATGTGTTTGTTTTACAAGACTAAGTTTCAAAATAATTTGGCAACGTAGTTTTTCGGTCATTTCAAAGACTGGAAAGAGAATAAGATGTATTGAATCCCAATTTAAAATTATGGTCTTTGCTGTTTAAAACATTTTCGATATACCTAAGTACCAAACTATTAGAGGTGGCATTTTCCGCCTTCCTCCTGTGCACACATCTATGGCTTAGACCATCTAAGTGCAATTGTTCCATCATCTAACATATCCACCCCATAAAATGACGCATAGTCGGCCCTGGCCCTTTCGGGCTGTTGCGCCTTAAGATTTGGTATATATTAGGTATATTGGAAGTTGGCACAACTTTAACAAAGTATGTATTATTATTATTATTATTATTATTATTATTATTATTATTATTATTATTATTATTATTATTATTATTAATCATAGTGAACATACAATTTGGCTCGATGTAGCTCTACAGTATTAAATGAAATCATAAAATAAGAATATTCTTACCTTCTTCATTCTGAGAATTCCGTTCCATTCCCTCCCAGTCTGGAACAAATATCGCAGCCACTTCTCTCCACATTTTTATTTTTAAGTCACGATTCATGTAGTTCGGATCTCTTAAATCATATAGGCATGGCCTATTTTGTATTTCTTTTATAAACGCCTCTGTGTTAAACACACTAACCATGATTGGAGATGTACACAGGACACGTTTTCAAACACAACTGAAAATTTCTCTTTGTGATTACACTTGTGGTTATCTGTTTGGGGGTGGAGTTCGAGCTTCGGAGATAGGGGCTCAAATTCAAGTTATTTCGTTGTTTCATCTTTTGCCTAAAGCCAAATATTTTGGTTATAGATTACCATGGCACCAGCTAACTGTCAATCAAGTGTATCATGAGAAATCACCGTGTTACATAGATTTTTCTGTGATTAGCTAATTTTTCGGAATTTCCTTCCATTTTTCTGAATGTTCTTTTGTTATACACACACATACTTTATAATAGCAGAGTTCCAATCTCTGCACAAAGCGTCTTCCAAGCAGCTGTTTCTTGCTACAATCCTCTTGCCTGGCAACACGTCTTTTCTTTTTGTCCTTCCTTTTGAAATATTTTAAACAGCAGGCGGTCTATTGTTCCGACCTGCACCAAATACGCTCGAGCCGACGTTTTCTCAGCGATTTTATTGCTTTCGCGTTTATGTTTAGCCACCCAGATTTAAGTACATGGTCAGCGTGTTCCAAGCATACGCATGAGCAATAAATACGCTTTACGATCGCTTCAAATAGCCGGGGTGTTAATCTCTTGAACCGCGCGACAGATTTCCATCAAATTTTCAATATAGATGCGGTTCTGGCCTGCGATGTGGTTTTAGCTATTTACTTTGACAATAGATCTTAGGGTACGGGGAAGAGGGGGAAAGAAAAATAAATGAAACATTATAACTCTTGAATCACGCAACCTATCTTCATCAAATTTTCAATGTCGATGAGGTTCGGGACTAGGATGACTTTTGTCATTTCACTTTGACAGAGCAACGTAGGAGAGAGGGAAGAGGAGAAGATATACAAAAATCAATATAAATAAAAAAAGTGGCTATATTCGTGAATTAATAACTCTTGAGCCACCCGATCGATCTCAATCAAATTTTCAACATAGATAAGGTACCGGCCTGGGATGTTCTCTTCATTTCACTTTTACAGTGCAACGAAGGGGAGGGGTAGATATATATATTTTTTTTTAAAAAAAAAGTAAAAATAATAGTGACTGTCTTTGTAACTTCATCACGCTTAAACCACCCGACCGATCTTAATGAAATTTTCAACATGGATGAGGTTCGGACCTGGGGTGTTTTTTTTTTTTATCATGTCACTTTGGCTGTAGAACTTAGCGGAGGGGGAGGGGAGAGGACAGATATATAAAAATAAATACAACTTAATAACTTTTGAACCACCCGACCGATCTCGATCAAATTTTGGATATAGATGAGGTTCGGGCCTGGAATTTTTTTTGTATATATTTTCACTTGAACGGTAGAACCTAGGGGGGAGGAGGAAGGGAAATTTATATATAAACATAAATTAAACTTAACTCTTGAACCACCCAACTGATCTGATCAAATTTTCGACATAAATGACGTTCCGGCTTAAGATAATTTTTATCATTTAAATTTGATGGTGCAACGTAGGGGAGGGGGAGATGGAGATATATATATATATGTAAAACATAAAAATGAAAGTAACTGTTTTGTGACTTCACCCTTGAACCCAGTGGCGGTTTCTCTTAATGTTTGCATGTTTGTACAAACCTCCCTCCAATATTTTCATTTTTTATTTGTGCTAAATCACTTTTCATTCTATTGTCAACATCATCTTTTCTTAAACCAGTGCGTTTGAAACGGGGCTGGCTAGTTGCTTTCTGCTTGAGAGCTTGCCAAACTCCCCAGCTTTAACAGCTTCTGGGCCACTGCAGGGGTTGCGCAATAAGACGGGGGATATCACGCCGCGCACTGCCTCATAAGGCTCCATATGCTTGCAGATCTTTTGCAAACAAATCTACACAAACAAAAACAGCCTTTCCAAAACATAACGCTTTGGAACTGGAACTTCCCTACCGTCCCTCCTCATGCAGTATTGGTTGACACGGTTCTCGCCTGAAGGGGAATAGTCTGTTCCTTTGTGACAATGTTGCGTACCGTAACCAAGTCGCTACAGAGGGAAAAAAAATAACCTTGCGCCTTGCCTAAATGCGAGATTGCCAAGTGGTCATAACTATTGGTTCTGTCAACCAAGTAAGGTCAAGGCAGCTATGAAGACAGTAAAGGCGACCCCGTGAAGAGTGAAGACAAATTGAGGGTGTCGATATTTAATAGACTCGTATCTGAATAAGTAGAAATTTGGCAGCATAGATACAATATTTTCCTTTTCATGTGTGCATAGGTGACAGTAGCGGCTCGTAGTCTATACAAGCACCGGTTGCAATGTTGCAATATCAAAGGAATGTAGGTACGCGCAAGTGTTCCCCTCCCCCAGCATTCTTAAGTCTTATCCAAGAAATATTCAGGAAATATGAAGAGGAAAGTCTTTTAAGCTCTATTTGTATATTATTGATTAAATTATTTCTCTAATATTAATTTAATATATAAGTTATTTCCTTTTTTTCAAACAACCACTATCAATGTACGTTTATACACTATTTATATACAAAACCTCTACACTCATGTTATTGAACACGAGATAAATCGAATATATAGTATGTGCTGTAAGCCATGAATGATGGCGTTAATCCGAAAAGAAGAAAAAAAAAGCAAGAAAATTGCATGCACGCAGTTAAACAAAATTATTTAATTATATAAACTATGCATTATTTTAGAATGGAAGGCCTTTCTTCGATCTTTCGGGCTTCAAAATTTTCTATGACTTTATTTAAATCTGAAATAATGCTGCTCGCCAAGTTTCTCTGAATAGAAAGCATCACTACTGCAAATATTTTTTGCTTTATTTTCTTTAGGGTCCAGAAACACCTCTCTCCTTCGACAATATGCATTTTGTTAGCATTTCTTTCTATAAATATACGGAACAAAAAGTCCATTTTCAGGAACCACGTATTTTTTTGTCTGTAAAGAAGCATGACATCTAAGATGTTTTCCTTTGAAAATGAAAAAAAAAAAGTTTAACATTCCAGGAAATCCGGCTAAAGAAGACAGATGAGTATTGGAAGTGAATGATTTGATATTAATTTATGCTCTCCGCCGGAAATCGAACACGGAATCATGTGCACCAAAGGCACAGAGCTAGGAATTAGACCAGTAGTAAGACATTTTCTTCTTGGAGACTCGATTGACCCCCCCCCCAGAATAGGATTTTTTAAAAAATAAATCTTATCCCAAGAATTTTCACCTTTGTATTATAAATGTTAAATAAAATCTATTGACTTCGAACGACCGCCCCCCAAACTTTCAGCCTGGATCCGTCCCTGCTACCACCAGACTTATATTTGTTCTTTGCGAGTTTATGTTTTGTGAATAACTTCTTTCACGCGTCTGTGTCTTCCTCACCCTATCAATTGAGTCAAGCGCTGCTAAGCGGAGGAATTCGTAACTATTACAGAGCTGACCAGTTGCGGAAAAAATACAACCGCAAGGGACCAATACGGGAAGATAGGAGCGATGCAAGAATAAATCCACTTCCCCATGTTAAGAGATAGGAGCTCGCTGCCATATGCTCAATGTTACTGCTTCCGGTGGCAACGTTCGCTGCCACTGGAAAGGTAAATCTCTCTCTTTCTTTCCGTTTTTTAATTGACTTTTTTCAGAAATGCATCAATACTGTTTTGCGTTCAAGAGCAAAGGTTTATTTTTTACTGATACACTACTTTAACACTTAAAAATATTTTTAGTATTAAAAAAAATATCCGGTTGCACAACCATGCAACATATAGTACCAGCCGCCACTGATAGGTGAAAGAGAAAATTGGAGAACAGTAGCGGGTAGCGGACTTTGTAGCGTTGTATGTTTGTGTGTGTGTTTATATGTCGGTCTTTGTTGTTCATTGGAATATTGTTGCTGTAATTGCATAATTACGTGTCTGTCCCTGATATACGTGAACTAGCAATGCAGTAGCAATGAATTTTGTAACGTCTCTGTTGAATTACCCGTTCTCGAAAAGAACTTCAGAAGCAAACCTACTTGTGAAAGACATCCGAAGACCAATTTCGACTCTCAATATAACGCAAGTAATTAGAAGTCAGAAACGAACATTTACAAGGAAGTTTAATCTCAACTTGTACGAACAACATAAGTGGTTATGTGAATGTGAAATTAAAAAGGCTTTGTTTTGTGTTCCCTGTTTGTTGTTCGGGGCGGAGGAAGATGCATGGACTAAAAAAAAGTGCGGATATCCAGCATCTGCACGACAAAAAATCAATGAACATGGCTGCTCTTATAAGACAGCTTGGCCAGCAAATATCTCAGCAACAGCTAAAAATGGATACCAAGCTAGAGCAAATGTCCCAGCAAATATCACAGCAACAGCAAAGAATGGATACTCAGCTACAGCAAATGTCCCATCAAATAACTTAATCCGTAACACATCAACTAATGCAACAAATGAACACTAAATTTGAACAAAAATTTCAGCAAATGGATACTCGACTTCAACAAATAGATACTAGATTTGAACAAATTACACAGATTATGACTCAGTGAATGGATAATAAATTAGATCAGATAACACAGCAAATCAACACCAAATTTAGAATTGTACAAAGTGCAGTAGATGTGGTTGAAACACAGATGAATGAGCATACTAGTCAGATCACGGAATTGCAGAAAGAAGTAAATGCAATCAAGGAGAAATTTAATACGGCAAATGATAGAGTTCTGGCTCTCAACGTTGGTCTTACACCACATGAATCCAGAGTAGCAGTGGATGATAGTGATTCATCCAAAGGATCTTCAGAAAAGGACAATAGTGAAGATAGTATCGAAGGAGATGAGAGAAGAAATCATTTATTTCACCGCATGAAAAACTTTCACACAAATTCTAGACATTTGAAGCACATTAGTATAAATAATTATTTTCGATTTAGTCAAATCAGATCCTTAACAAAATTTAGTGGAAGATCAGATGACATCCCGGCCAGCACTTTCCTAGAAAAAATCGAGGAAGAGTGTGGTTTAATGGGAATAGACAAATCTAAATTGTTGAAAATTCTGCCTCATATATTATTACCACCGTGTTCCGTATGGTTCAAAGCAATCCGAAGCAATTTACATAATCATCTAGATTTCAAAAATGCTTTACTTGTTAATTTCGAGAACGATTTCATGTTGGGAAATCGAGACGCCTTGGTTCGAAACAGACGGTTTGATCCCAAAATTGATAAGAATCTAACTGATTTTGTGATATCCGTATATAATGAATTGAAGTTAATTAATCCATAGCAACAGGAATCAAGAATAACAGCATCAATCCAAATCTTGTTACCTTTCAGGTTACAACAAATGTTGATTTGTGCACAATGCGTTAATTTCAATCACCTGATTATGATAGTGCAAACGTTTGAAAGTCAATCTAGGTTGCAAGCTAATAGTAATCGAAATCAAGCATATGCTAATCGTAATCAAGTTAGTTTTGTACCTGTTCGCAATATCAATGTCAGGGAAGAAGGTGATTCTAATGCGAGAAATAATAATAGATTCTATTGTAATTAGAATAGAACTGAACCTAATTGTACCGGTAATAGAACTGAATCTAATTTTAGGAGAAACAGGAACAATAATCATAATACATTCAGGAATCAAGCCAGAAATAAATATAATTTTCCACGAAATGGATTTCACAATAGATTGATAGGTGACAGAGATTATCAAAATAGAAATCGGAATACTGTTGAAGCAAATAATAGACAGAATTGTATACAAGATTGTGACGTACAATGCAACTTAATCGAAACGTTTGGCAATATAACTTAAGCTAATGTTGTAGCGTCCGACAAAACGCATTCAATTGGTTTTTGTTTATTTTTCACTTTGAATACAATTATAATTTCATTTGTCATTCGTACTTTGTTTGAATTTTATGCAAATAATAAAAGTGATGGATACTAGATTTCAGCACGTTGTGATATGAATACGAATGTCGTTTACTAAGTTATGATAGATATGCTTGAATAAATAAAACATGTTATATGGTATTCTAACCCACATAAACTTTGCTGATTCTTAATATAGTAATTTCTTTCTTTGTGTTCCTGATAATGTTATTGATCAAGTTTTGCTTTATTTCACTTTGAACATTGTTATAATTTCTTTGTATTTCGTACTTCTTCTGAATTCTATGCTATTTATATGTAGGTATTGATACAAATATTGTTTATCAAAGCTATATTAATTATGCCCAAATGGAAGAAATAAGTTATATAGTATGTCAACATTTACTGAGTTGATTTGTCAATGAGCTCCCATAATATTGATTTGAAGAATCTATTTTATGACCTAAATAATTAATAAATTGATCATATTTTTAATTAGTCCTCTTCGTTAATAATTTTACACAATTAAAATGGAATTAATTGTTAAATGAATATAACAATGAGATAAAATGAAATTTAAATATATATATATATTGTATAAGAACGAGATAAAACGAAATTAATATATATGTATTGTAATTTATACATACGAGGGCTATTCGGAAAGTAGTGTAACCTTTATGTAAAGATAGGTAACGGTTCAGGATTCTTTCTTAAATTGTAACCAATTCAAGAAGTCATCGTTCGGGAGCCATATATACAACGATATTGTATACCTATTTTGTAATTTCTTCTATTTTATATCTTGGTTTTGGGCAACGGTGCATAAAAGTAGACAATCTGTCGTGTAGAAGAACAAGAAAAAAGAATATATATGTTGTTGATTCTAAATAGGAAGAAATAAGATTTAATCTCAATAGTTGACATATATGTTGCTTTTATAGGTGTAATATACATTTATAGTTACACAGCAGATAGTTACTTGTTTAAAACATTGCTATGACGCCGAGAAAGAAAAATATAATTAATGAAGTTTTGGAGAATAAAGGTAATAGTGATATAATTTGTCGTGCCTGATTTAATGTGATTGGATCATTTTGACATTTTTTTTAAAACTTACACAGACTCTGGGCTGGAATGTATCGTAAAATATATGTATAGTATAAATTAATCATTACATTTTAAATGGTGGTTCCCAATATACGTTACATTTATAGATGGTGTTATCTCGCCCAGGACGTAACAACCAAACGTAGCAGAAGTTTCGAAAAACTTTTTCGTTACTATTTTGAGATTTATTTGGAGAGAGAAACGGAAGCTTTAGAGAAACTGAACTCAGAATAACTACCTCTGAAATTTTTCCTAGGAACTTCCCAATCAAGGACTGAAAACCCGAACCGTTCGCAAGTTTAATCCATAATTATCCGTTACTTGTTTCGGGCTAGAAATAATGGCGTGTTCTATTTTCCGTAACGAGATTATACCACTATTCATAGTCTTACAGTTTAATGTAAGATTTGAATCACATCAACTTTTAATAAAATCAAAGCCGAATCCCCAATACCAGAGGCGACAATCCTAATCATTTTACCCACGAGGAATCTCAGGTATCCTTTATTCCATAAGGATTATTTTATTTTTTAAAAAATGCTTGAGGCTGAGATATTTTGTTGGGCAAAAGCATTTTGTGAAATAAAATGTTTAGATATAAAATTTACTTGAGAAAACTTGATAATACAAGGTGAGATCTAAAAGTACGAGAAGTGTAATTGCACAGTGCCATCTATCGAAGTTGTATCCATTTCAACCAGTAAGTCGGTAGCCTAAATCTTTGGTACAGTCAGTGTCGAGTTTGAACTAGTTGTGACATGTTAGTTGGCTTCCAGAGGCAGAAGAATGAGGACATGTTAAGAGTGTTTGTCGCGAACCAACATTTTGTTCTAAGCTGTCAAACAGTGCCAAAGAACCTCATGAAACGCTAAATGCAGTGTATTGCGATGGATCGCTGATATTGAAGACTGTTTACAAATGGTATGACCTATCAGAAGCGGCAGCGAGTCGGTTGAGAACGATCAATGGACGTTAAAAACAGATGAAAACGTACAAAAAGCATAAATGATTTGTTCAAACAGGCGAATGAGGACTTCCCGAAAAACTAAACATCTCGTATGAGTCCTTGGAAAGCTTTTTAACCGCTGGTTAAATGGGCAATATGCTTCCTTTTTCAAAACGAAAACCTGCCCTGCCACGCCTTGCTTTTGATCCGCGAGTTTTTTGACGAAAAAGTGTTTTTGTTTGTCTACATTCACCTTTTTCGCCAGATTTAGTACCATGTAACTTCTGGCTCATCCCCAAAATTAAAACTATGCTTTAAGGAAAAACTTTTGATGCCATTCTTGACACTGAGAGGGCCATGATAGATCAACTGAACTCGCTTCCTAAAGATGACATCTAGAAGTGCTTCCAGTCATTTGGAATGGTTCCGTGCATGTAGCGCCCGTAGACTTAGCGCCCAGTGTTTCTGGCTCACAGAAGGAATTTTATATTGATTTTATCTCCCAATCAGGGATGTCCAGTTCATTTTACCACTCTTTCCACAGGTCGTTAATTCCTGTTATTTTCTTACATCCATGTTCCGTGTACTTAGCGTCCACTAAGTAAAACTGTTATGAAGAGGGAGAGAGAGAGAGAGCGAGAGAGAGACAGAAAGACCAGCCAATAGCACTGATTATGACGCTTCAATGAATCATAACCTCCGGGGGAAAGGGTGAAACGCAGAAACGTAGTTATTATATATATATATATATATATATATATATATATATATATATATATATATATATATATATATATATATATATATATATATATATATATATATATATGCATGTATGTAACTGTACTCCGTGGTATGCAATGCTCTACAATATTTAAATGTACTATAAACTAAGGTTACATATTTAGCTTTTAATGTGAAAACTATGTAAAACAGACGTAATCTAGAATACCGCAATGAGGATAAGGCATACAAAAAAACGGTGAACATATTCTCACGACTGAGAACCGGGACAAAATGTAAACTGGCGAAACACCGAGATAAGAGTCTTCATGGAGGTCACGGTGGTTCAGTGGTAGAAACACTCACACCTGGTTCATGGGATCCCTGGTTTTATCCCATCTTGCGTCAAATGGGCTTTGTGGTAGTCAGACGCTGCGTGCATGGATAAACTCGGAGTTCTCTCGTTTTCTCTCACTTTCTTCATTCCACCATTTCATTCATTCTCACAATCACCGTCTTCTCTATCCTACTCAAGGTTTCATTGCATTTCAAGGGCTTTCAAACCGGGACTGTCCCGGTAAAAACCTGACATATGGTAACTCTGACTATATAACAACATCGGTTTCGATACCAAAAAAGAAAAAGTCAAATTATCATATGGTATTACACAGTTTCAAAAAAAAAAAAAATCTAACAAGCTAGCCGCATTAAGTCTGATACATATTTCACAACTTTATGCGTAATATAAATGTATATAGTTAAGCAATTGATATCATACACTACAAGCACTGAAAAACAACGTAACGTTCTATAGTAATAAAAAAAAAAACGTTACTTTACGAACTAATAAGTTAATCGCTCTACGAACCTTATTGTACACATTATACCCTAAAGTTACAGCCTTATGCAGTAATCAATTCCAATCAGATATTGAACTAGTATGGTGTTTCCTTGAGAATAATTCATCAATAAGTTGAACAAGCGCCTTTGAAGGTTAATCGTCTTCCATTTTATCCTCTTCTTCGGTAATTCATCTCGCTACTCTTGTTCGATGCAGTTGAAACCATGGCCTCATCCTTTTGCAATGTCCATCCACTAGGAAGGATGAACAGATTCAACCTTTTGGAATTTCAAATTCGAAGCTTCTGTCAATTTACTCGTTCGTGTCTCTTTCTGTAATGTTGCTATATGACAGGGGCGGATCCAGGGGGGGGGCGATCGCCCCGATCGCCCCCCCCAGAAGATGAAACTTTCTTATTTTTATATATAAATAAAACCCAACCCACAAGCTTGGAGCCCTTAAAAGTAGCAGTATGACAACCCTTCGCCCCCCCCAGAAATCGGTCCTGAATCCGCCCCTGCTATATGAACGGGTATGTTGCGAGGAAACAAAAGAGGCTAGCAAAGAAATCGAATCGTAAGATCACCATAAGATGAAAGTCGCATACTCCAGAGACTACCTGATACGTAATATTGATCAAAATAAATTAGGAATTCTTCAGTTGCTTCTGGTACGATTTGCTGTAAGTAATCCATCCCTTCTGACCCTTGTCAGAGAGAAGGAAACCAAATCCGTCCACCATTCCATAGAAATCGGACTTTCTCATTCTTCCTGTAAAAATTCGCCAATCCCAACTGCTGCAGTATGTACTTCGTGTTCGTGTGACTTGTCTGGAACGCTTTGGCTTACGACTTCCCTCACTAGCCACGTCTGGTTGTGAATTCAATTTACATATTCCAATATTTGTTTGTTTTATCCCTCCCAGCTGGTCTAGTGGCAAGCACGCAAACTTTTGGCGTATGAGATTCAAGGTTCGATTCCTGGTGGGAGAGCATTGAGTGACCAAAGTGGTTCGGATTCCACTATAATCAGTAAATTCAAGTCTTCCTTAGCCTACCCGGCAAAACCATGGAACGTAAAACTAAATACAAACCTTATTATGAAGTAAAACACTATTCAGAAATATAATATTAAAATTTGCAAGAAGGAAATTTATTTCTGCGTAACAAAATTTAAAAATTAATTATTCACAGGTAATTGTTTTATTGGAGTGTAACGAGTTACAGTATAATTTCCCAAAGACTCTTCTCATACAATTCTGCTGTTCTCACATGTAACACTTCCCAAGTGTAACACTCCGATTTTGATAAAATTTAGCAGGTAGATATTACACATAAAATAAACGAATGCATGTTTTTTCTTTTCAGCGGAAAAACAGTTTTAGGGGGCAAAAGCCCCCACCCAAAATTTTTAAATTTGAGTCCCGAAAGGCAAGAAGTGAACCGAAGTGAATAATATTGTGCACAGATGCTATAAACGTAAAACAAAGGAATAGATGTTTCGTATTTTCCTGGGAAAAACGGTTGGACATAATTGCAACGATAGTTTGTGTAGGAACAGTACGCAAAAATAAAGAAAGAAAGAAAGAAAGAAAGAAAAGGAAAGAAAAGAAAAAAGAAATGATTATGTGTTTTTGATTTTGTGCAGAAAAACAAAAGTGTGACAAAGGGCCCCCCTCCTAAAAATACGAAATTCAACTCCACGAGCCCAGAAAGAAATATACTGTAATAAATGAAAATGTCCACAAATATTGTAGACGTAAAATGAGAGAATACGTGTCGTATTTTCCTGTGAAAACTACCTGCGCTTCTGCGGTAATAATTACTTTTTTTTCGGAGGGACTTTAGTCACACCACAGTTTTTCCGCAGAAACTAAAAACACGTATTCGTATATTTTTTTTTTTTTTTTTTTTGCGTATTGTCTCTAAACACAGTTTCGTTACAATTCTCCATGTCCTTTTAGGTACTTTTCACTATACTAATGAACACTTTGATAAATCGTGATTAAATGTTTGAAGGGGTCTGTACCCCACCCAACCATTTTTTCCAGAAAAATGCGACACAATATTCTGTCATTTTACGTCTACAATATATGCACACAATTTCGTTCATTCCGGTCTACTTCTTCATGCCTTTCGGTCGTCAATTTCAAAATTTTCGGTGGAGACTTTTGCCCCTAAAAACATTTTTTCTGCAGGAAATAAGAAAGAAGTGTTCATTTATTTTTTCTATATTGTCCCTATCCAAAATTTCCTTACAATTCTCCATGTCCTTTAGGCGTGTTTAACGTACTGTTATTAGCGCTTTTGATATTTCGAGATCAAAGGTTTGAAGGGGTCTGTGCCCCACCCAACCATTTTCCCCGGGAAAGTACGAAACATATATTCCATCATTTAACGTTTATAATATCTGTGAACAATTTCATTCACTTTGACTAACTTCTTCTTGTCTTTCCGGCCTCAAATTTCTCCAAATTTTGGGTGGGGGCTTTTACCCCTTAAAACAGTTTTCCCCAGAAAATTAAAAAAAAAAAACACGTATTCATTTATTTCATGTGTAATATCTACCTGCCAAATTTTATCAAAATCGGAGTGTTACACTTGGAGAATATTAAATGTCAGTACATTCATGTAGCTTGCGGCAAAAAGTTCTTGATTTGTGCTCCCTCTTTGCTGGAGAGACTTTCTTAGGCTGTTCCTCTTCAGTATGCTGGGAAGCTTCAATTCTCCGTGATTTCTTCTCAACGTTGGCGAACTGCTAACCAGACGAAATGAAAACCAGCTATAGGTGCTACGCTTCAAACTTCTAACCAATCCTCTGGATAAGAAAACTACTCAACGTCTCATTTCAATATCGGTACCTGAACAAGAAACTTCAGTTGCATTTGTATATAAGTCTGCTAATATCTTATCGTCTGTCGGGAATCTATTTCTTCATTGTTTATTGATTTACCAAAAATATTCCTCCTCTACCATCAATAGTGACGTGCATTGTTAGTGATCTGTTTGTTTACCACGTGCAATGATCAAAACACACTAACAATAAACAAAACTTTACATACAATCAGTGGCAAAGCCAGGATTTCTATTCGTGGGGGGGGGGGTCAGTTTCCTACTCCGGAAAACTTTTTTGTTAATGTGGAGACTGAAAGCGCAAAGTTAGATTTTATTCTAGCAACTTTTTTAAAATTTTGGTTCTTGGGAGTTCATATCCCGGGAAACTCCCCTTGGATACGCAACTGCATACAATGAAAAAATTAATACAGTTTGATAGACAAAAGCAACTATTATGCTTCTGACAATGGACTTATATAAGTGAATAAATAAAGAAAAGCTGCTACTAAAATAAGCAAAATTGCAAATAATTAAATCAAACTAAATAATAACACATAAAGTTGCAATATGTTATATTTGACTTCATTGGGACAGTTAGAAGATTATCAGAACGTTCACTCCGCTACGAGCCACAACCTCAATCTATTCTCAATCTATCCTCATATTTCTTCATTAAGGCTCGAGTTTAATGGACCCACTCGGTACCCAATGCTATAAATTTTAAAAACTATCACTTAACTCACGGAAATGAAAAAAAAAAAAAAATACTTATATAACATAATACAAGAACACAACCAGGGAAATGTCATAGAATCTCAATACTTACTAAGCCTTAGTAATTATTAAAGAAAGTATGCGTATGACTGCAATGAACTCACCTGGTAGTCCTAGGCAGTGGCGGCGGTTGGACGTTAAAAGTGGGGAGGCAAGACATGGTCTGAATACAGTATTTGTATGTCAATGTTACTTTTCCTGGTTGCTTGTAACACTTTGTTAGACTAAAGGCTGTATAACTATTAGGAGACTGTTATATAGACTAAAGGCTGTATCACTGTATAACTATCTTTTTCAGTTAAAATACCGTATATCTTGTTTCATATTTTGTTACGTAAATTGACAAGAGCAACACAAGATACTAACTCTTTGTACTCTTATACAACGAAGGTGTAAGAAGAGATCTGATTCCTTGCTCATGAAATCAAAAAATCATAAAATCATGCATCTTAAAATTCTGCCTGGAAAATTGTGTAATCAGATTAGAGACCTATTTAATAACAAATTTGATAGAAAGGATAATATTAATCAAATAATCATAGTAATGGATAATAAGGCTTGTTCTGCAAAAGTTATATTGAAACTGGAAATTAATGAACAACTTATATTTTTAATTCCACGCATGTTATTATATGTGTTATTACTCTTAGAAAGACAGTGAATACTACAAGCATATGCTATGACATTCAAAGAAATACTTTTGCAGCTTCCCGAAACATGTTCGTTGCCATTAGATACAGTTTTCATTTTCTTGGAATACATCAAAACTCAACAATACTTAGTCACTCCACATTCCAGTTATACAAAACCTAGAATTATGTTGAATTTACTAAATTTAATTGTATAACAAAACTGTATATGTACACCCCTAAACTCGTATATTACACTGCAAAATTATATATTCCTTACTGAGCTCCTTCGTGGCTAAGCGGTTAACGTACGCACCTTTGACGTGGGAGACCTGGGTTCAATTCCCGGAGGGAGTTCACGTGGTTCGGACTCTACGTTGATCATTAAGTTCACGTCTCATATAGCTTCGCTGCTGAACAGGATGTTAAACTGAAAAAAAAAATCAAATCAAAATATTCCTTACTATAAGAAAGAAAAAAAGAACTGTCAATTTTTCGAGAAAAGAATTGCTTTAAGAACTGTCAATTTTTGTGCAATTAAAGAAGAACTTGTGAAGGACTTCTTTTCTTGCGAAATGATATCTCAATTAGATCCAGAGCGGCTTACTAACATATCGAGCCCTTGTAAGATCAAATGAAAGTACGCTCGAATTGTCTCGCTCCAACAGCTTAATTTTTGGGCCATTTTTAGTGGCATTTTTAAAACGCAATTTCTGTAGCTTTCTTAACTTCACGGAAATATAACCAATACGTACTCATGGAACGGCAAATATTTTATGGCACCATTTGTATTCTATGAACCAATAATACATACAAAACTTTATATTTCCAAATGAAACTATATACATTAATGGGTCATTTCAAAAAGTGGAGGGGCAACTGCCCCCCTTTTCCCCCCTAATCGCCGCCCGTGGTCCTAGGGTTAAAAGTGTATCCTTGTATGGATATTTAGATAGAGGAAATACTAGTTCTTTTCGAATTTCTTTAACTACTTACGATATGTTCCATTATTTTTAAACTAGGGTTTAAAATGTGATTGATTGCGTTTAGGGCGGCTTATAACACTTGACACATGTTCATTAGAACGTTTTATTTTCATTTGATATAAAGAATTACCCTGATTACCCTATTTTCATTTGATATTTTGGCATTTGAATTTTTTGACACCCTGTATTTACGATAGGAAATGAAGTTATGCAATGTGCATAAATAATTGCTGTTTTCCATGCAGTAGTATTTGCATTAAGGTGCGTGTAATTATTATTATTTAAAACTATATAAATTTTAAAATAACGCTGGCACATGAATTCACATCCATATTTGAAAATCTCATAGGTGATATGGTAATGCTCTTAAGTCGTAATTAAATTGTACGTAATTACAGATGTACATGAAAAGTCAGAGTGTTAGAGCTGACGGTGATGAACAGAAGAGGAAGAAAAGAACACATTTCTTTCAACTTGCCTAAGGGGTTTTAAAAGTGACATGACAATTGTGCAGGAAGTATAGCAGGATCTTTCAAGTGAAAAATCCTTATTCTTTAGTCGTCAAAAGAGAGGGGATGGGATAGATGATATGAGTACGAAACTACATTTATACATATAAACTAATTCTCTCTTTGGTCAACCCTAGCACACTGATAAGCATCAAATATTTTCTGGGCGCTAAGTATACGATATTATACGTGGGCGCTAAATCTACGGGCGCTAAGTGCACTCCACGTTTGGAATAAATACATTGCTAGCTAAGGATAGTACTTTGAATAAGCTTAAATCAAATTCCATGTAAACATATTACTTTCTTCTCATAAAGTGATTCACTGTACTTTTTGATCATACCTCGTATTACTAATATTTAATTTCGTACTAACAATCAAATAACTTATTAATTATTTAGCTAATTTTGGATACTTTAACACGGCATCAATTCTGAATCTTACTTTCGAAATGCACTAAACTTTATACAAATTACTTGAAGCAGTAGTACATTCAGGTATCTTTGTGGTTATTTCAGTATTAATTCTCCTGTCTTTTAGGTAAATTTTAATTACTTTAAAATAATGGCGTAAGTTCATCCCCTGTGATACTTTTATTTTTGTTTTAGAATTTTTAAAGTAATTTCTATGGTAGTACATCAATGGGATTCTTAAATCCTAAATTCAAAAGAATTTCAGAATTATAAGTTAATAAATAATTATAGAAATATTCTAATTTGTGTACTAATATGTCGTAAACTCTTCCTTAAAACTTATTGTTATCAATTGTATGATCTAGATGAAAAAAAAAATACTTGAAATGACATGCCGAAGAACTTCATTGAAAAACGAATATTGCATTTAACATTGTAAATGTCAGTTCCTCTCTTTAGTTCTAGAATATTGATTGAAGTTTGCGATGGTTATTTCAAGTGATTATTTGCGTAATGGAGTAGAGAAAGAAAGGAAAAATGGTGCTCAGAAAAATTTTCAGTTTGTTGAACTATCATCAGTAGAGAAATTTAATGATCCTTTCAGTGTGCTGTGGAAGAGCATTACGCTCTGAGACCCTTCTGTTAATACGACAGAAAATCGATTCTGAGATTGTTCTTGAGGAAATTCATATATGATGCAGGAATACACAGAAACACTATGTGACGATCTATTTCAGAAGGTAGAGTTGATTTTGTACTTAGAAGTAACACCACGTAAAACCTAACAATGTCTTCAAATATAAAGAGTGTCCATCCAGTAATCTCGCAAATGTCATCTCCGTGGTAGAGTGCTCACTTCTGATGCGTGAGGCCCCTTGTTTGATATTAGTTCATAAGTTTGTGGAGGACAATACCCAGGCCGGCTGTAGGCAATTGGACTCCCCTGCAATGGGATCATTAGAATCACCTCCTTTTCCAGAAAGAACATGTCTTAAAAGCCACAATTTTAAGTACATTACCCAATCATGAAGAACGAAGGGAGGAAGAACACTCGCACTCAGAAAGACTTAAACACTACAAATACAATCTCCTTGTTTCTGTTTTTCCTTTAAATAATAATCAATTAAGTTAGGGAAGATAAAGTTAACAGATCTGCAAAGGAAAAATCTCATCGTTTTGTTATAGAATTCAATATCAAGCTTCAATCTTAATATATCAGTTTGCAATTCCAGTGCAAGTAGCTCTTTCATCTTTATTTCTTGATTTTCCTTCTACATCTGTTAATTCTTTTTTTTTGTTTGTTTTTTTAGAAAAGACCTTGTTTCCACCTTCAACGAAAAGCAACATGTTTGTGACAAAGGCAAGACTAGTTTTCATATCAAAACTGTGAAAACTAACTAAATTTAACAGGTGTTCGCTATTGTTCGAGGATTAAGTTCTTGTATTTGACAACAATCCAGCAATTCACGGTGAGATTTGTTTGACCATTTGCTTTAGCACTGTCCATGTGACCTTAAACTAATGCGACCTAAACATGATTTATAGAAGTACAGTAGTATTCAAGTAGAAGGTCATTTTAGTAAATTAAACTATGGAAGTATGTTTCCAACAAGAAATATTTATTTCAAATAATATTATTTTGACAGATTTTTCTTCCCCATGTTTCACAGATGGTAGAACCAACCCTGACAAAACGTGAGGACGATTGTGATGTGTGTTACGTGAGGTTCATCATTTCCTCCTGTATTCTCATTCCACCGATTCGTTTATAAAAAAAAATATTTTCATTAATCACTCGTCACCTTTAGACTGAAACAAACATGCAATGTTAAAGATTTTATTTCATTATTTCTAATGGACTAATTCGGGGGAAGTGAACGTACTAAGCATAAAAGTGAAAAAAAATCTTACACAAAAATGGTAGCACAGCTGATTGACAATTATATATGGATAGGACAGACCTTCTGCATTCAGAAAATACAAGTATGGTTCATATCGTGTCTCAAGTAACATGCACAGAAAGAAGTGAATCATACAAGGTAAATTATTCACTTCACCCACACGTGAGGATGAAGTAAATATACATATGGGGTGAAGTGGTGAGAATAAGGATCTTTGATATGATGTAAATAACAAGATATAAACTGCTGACTGGAGCATTCAGTTGTGTGACCTTACAGAAAAGAGTACAATATTTGAGTTCCCAATAGGTCTTGAACCCTATACGAGTGTTTCTTTCAGAAAAAATGTATTCAGTATGTGTTAATATTCGGAGTGGCATACATACATACAATATGAAATGATTAACAGGACTATTTACATCATCCTAAAATATGGTAGTCACTTCACCTTACCTTGTCTTTTATCAAAACATGTTTTGGGCCGCGGTGGCTCAGTGGTACAGCGTTCACCTCTGGTGCTTGGGCTCCCGGGTTCGATCCCAGCCCTCGCCAAGTGAACTTTGTGGTGGAAATACACCGTGTGCGTGGGTTTTCTCGGTCTTTTCCCATTTCCTCCCACTTTCTTCATTCCACCATTTCATTCAATACTAATCATCACCGTCTCCTTTAGCCTAACCGGCATAACCGTAGGACGTAAAACTCAAAGATTTCGTTTCATTTTCAAAACATGTTTTTGTAACTTTACGTTCGTAATATATGGATTTACACCTATATACAGGCGTACGTAATAATCGCCTCATACTGCTGTGGAAGTATTGGGTATAATACGATTACTTCAGGAAAGAACTGTCCTAGTTTCTTACTGTTCCAGATTATAATAGCAACAAAAAGGCTTCAAATCTACTCACCTTCGCTGCTGTCCGTACTCACTGCATTCAATAGTTCGCTTCTTTCGTCTGTACACTACCTTCTTCGTCAACGACAGACTCCATACTGCATACACTGGGCTTTACAAGGTCAGCACCGATCATGCTTTGTTGCCACATATCATTAACGTTAATTCTATGTACCTCAACCCTATGGTCACTTCCTTCCGAATTACTCTATATACTAGCAGGAAAGATACTTTTTTTTTAAGTATTGGAAGTTACTTTCTTGCTGAAATCTCGTTCAAATGTGGATCACCCAACCTCTGTACAATAGCCACCTTGAAAAAAAACGGGTTGAAAGGCAGCTGAAGTTTGCAGTTGGCAACACCTTCTGTGATAAGTGTTAAACCTTATCTCTACCCAATTGGGCATCATATGGCCTACTCCAAATAATAGACACCATTAGCCTTGTGAATGTCTTTATATACAGGATCTTCGACAAAGAATGGTGGAGTGTATGGAACTGCTTTGGTGTAATGACACTTTGGTGATTGAATGATATACCGTTTCATTTGGCAGCACAAACAGCTTAGTCAGTGCGAAAGGAAATGTAATGTTACAATAATCGATTACATTGTGACAGAAAAACATGTTAAAGTGCATTTGCACGTAAGTTTGTTTCTGTGTGTCCACCATTGCCAGCAGAGCACACATCCAGGCAGTTTATCAATTTCACGCCAGACTGTTGAATATGTCTTGCATAACAGTCCCGACTGCCTTGTTGATTCTTGCGTTTCGGTAGTGCCTGTAGATACGTTATTAATTTCGTGAAATTGATCAGCGCCTGGATGTGTGCTGTGCTGTGAATGGTGCACACACAGAGACAAACTGACGTGTAAACTCACTATAACAAATTTTTCCTCCATGGTATAATGGCTGACTCCAGCACAGGATAGTTTAAAAGAATTGCACAGAATAAACAACATGAACTGCCAAATAAAACAGTGTACCATTCAGCTAACCAATTGTTATTATTCCTTAGAGAGGCCCTTAGATATCGGTAATTTTGTGAAAGTTAAAATGTTGCTGCTCCTAATTCTGTTGCAATCAAGAAAACGGCACTCTGTGCAAAATTTCAAGCCGGTCGGACAGCTCCTAAGTTACATTCAATCTCCTTGAAGTTGGAGCAACAATAAAATCCATTTTAAATCTTGCATTTTGAATTGAAATTTTAGACTTTTAGTCAACTAGCTATCACAAATCGTTCGTACCCGTTATCTTAAAAATAAAGCAGATTTTCAAACAGTATCTTGTACAGTCACGAACATTAATAAATGGAGGCTGAAGCCATTATTTCTTATGGTTCCAACCTTCATTTATTAATGTTCGTGACTGTACATGTGTGCATGACGTACACGAAAAGTGAAATTTGGGAGAATTTCGTAAAATATCCCATCCAAGAATTTCATAAATAAGTTTTGCGCCCTTTGGAGCGGTCCCAGGTAAAATTACACGACCCTTATTCGTCTTGGGAAATACTATGTAGTGTAGGCAATATATGTGCTAAAACTTCGTTCTGGTATTTTCAACGAGGAGTTACGAGGAGAGAAATATTTACCAATGCTTTTTGAATATATATTCAACCTATAAATAGACAGAAATGAAACATAACGTAAACAGTTTCAAACCCAGCCCTATTCATCTGGATATAATAATTTCTATCTAATTCTCTTCGTAATGAACCAAGGTTTTCAATAGTACCATGCAAATGTGTGCATAGCGTACACTCATGTCCAAAATGATTGTCGCATATCTATAACTGTTCTTCTTCTAAGAATATAATTTGATAATGATTTTGCAGGGTGCTTTTAATACTGATACTATGTGTATAATCGGGAAATGTATATTTGTGGTAAATTTCATAGGAAAAGAATTATAAATAAGAAAATTAGAATGAGTAAAACAAAATGTTGCTAAATGGACAAGAAAGTTTTATTTTCGTTTTACTGTTCTTATTTACTGCTCTTTTGACATGAAATTTGCTACATACATGTCTTTGCCGATTTTACACATAGTAACATTATAACAAATACCGGGCGAATTCGTTATCAAATTATATTCCTACAGCAACATATTTATAGACATGCGACAATAATATTGGACATGAGTGTACATAAAAAGGAAAACCGTTGATAATTCCAAACATTTCCCTCCAAAAATCCCTTTTTGAAGTTTTGAACTCTAGAGAAAAAGGGGAAATATTGTAATGTTCATTTTCCAGCATTTCTTCATGTACTGTAGACCTAAATCAGTGATAAACAATGCACATAAACCTATCTCTACCCTTTCGTTGAGAAGGAATAGATTAGGAATTCTGTATCCTTATTCAGAAAGCACGTATACTCTTTCCCATCTCAACAATTTATTTTTTTTTCTTCTTTTAAAGATTTAATTGAACACATTCAGGCAACTCCAGCAATCGTTTAGAAACATTCTCAATTAAATTTCCTAAAGGTTAATTTGAAAACTCAATGAAATAACATTAAAATTTTAAAATTTTAAGATATCTTAAGTTTTTTTTTAACGCATACAACTTCTACAAGACAAATGCATTTTATTTACAGCAATAACTTCTATTGAATAACATCGTAATGTGAACGAACGAACATTACACATTATTGTAAAATACCCAAAATCCTCACTTGTATTTTGTAAATTTTGTTTTGCTTATTGTGAAACAAAAAAGCAATATTCAAACTGTTTAGGAAAATAAAAACAGATAACGTAGGCATCACACCATAATTATAGAAAGTTTTCCTATCAGAAATATTTCAAAAAAAAAAAAAAAAAACTGAGCTAAGCTCTACACTACAACCGAAAAGCACCTGAATCCCGGAAAGGGGTTGTGCTGGTTGAGCACGAAAAATAAACTAGGAAGTTAAAATTAAAGTGGCATAGTGAAAAAACATCAATTGGAAATTATCAAAGCTGAACTACCTGTGAGTATTACATCTATTTACGATGTTAAATAATCAAAATGGTTACGTTTCTGTGCCATTATGATTTAGTAAATTTTTATAGTTAAAACCATATCAAGTCCTAACAGCTTGTGGTGTGATGTCAAAAATATCCCCAAAAAATTAATTATTTCATTTCTTATCCTAAAAAGATTAATTAAATTCATCCTTCAGTTGTCTAAATGCACGGTATTACAAATTTCAGATGAGCTACGCTCTGCCCCCAAGTATAAAAAGTTTGTAAAATACTGAGTCATTCCCATTAAAATTTGTAGCACACTTTATTAATTTCTTAATGACACACATAATTTCTATGAGAAAACGCATTTTTAGAGTAATAATTTCTATAGAATTGATACTTAATGTGAATAAACGAACATAGAACATTATTTTTCCCAAGAGGAAATTTAGTAGCAGTTTTGTTTTTCGATCTCCGGCAACAATCTGTAGAACAAATTGTTTCTCAGTTGGATCTTCTGTGAGAAATGTTATTTGTAATCCTGAATGAGTTTGACATCTCTTTCTGCAACGTCGTTCACAACAATTGTCTTCTTTTGCTTTTCAATTCCACTTTTGTAACCAGAATCATCCCTCCGTATTCAAGTGTCTTTGTCGAGGAAATCGGTGCTGATAGAAAACCTCATAAAGAAACTTTTTGTAGCGGAAGTTGGAAAGGAGGAAAGCTTGATGTTTGTAAAACAAGAATGTCTCTGTTGTTGCTGCTGATATTTGTTGAACAATGACAGAGGAATATTTACTGTCGTCATCATCACAATTGCTTTGGCTGCTTGATGCTGAATCATCAATGACGTCGCAAGCTGGTGAGTAGCAAAATGCTGCTCCATTTCTTCATAAGTTTTTTCTTTCTTACAGCTTCCATTACATTGAGTTTCAGTGTTTTAGTTTTTGATCTAAACCAACCATGATTGTCCTTTGTGACACTGAAACATTAAGAAATTCTTATGCTCTTCGGTTTTCATCCGTCCAAAAGTATCTGAATGAGCTATGGCAAAGATATTGACTGTAATTTCGACAAAATATATATCTTCTTTCGTTTTCCTTGCTTACAGTTTTAGCTATTCTTTTCCCTCTAAACGTTTCCGTTGATCATAGAGTTTGAGTAATTTATAAATGCAATGGTCAGTTAGTTCTTCTAGTAGGAATTTCTGTTTTTTGCTATTAAAAGATTGGAAAATTCTTAAATCACTAATACTGCACTTTTTTTTATTATAATATTTACAACTCTTAAACTGAAGGGGGAAAATCTTCAAAACTTGCCAGTTCGAAGGTATTACAGGCTGACCCACTCGTAAGAGGTTCCGCGTAAAGTGTTAAAAAAAATCTTAATAAAAGATTATGTGAAACAAAATTTGTGCATGACATATCTTTATGGTTGAGAAATAAAGGAACATTACAAGAGGTACTGGAAATGACCTCCTCCACCTGTAAACACAAATCAACGCGGCGCTGCATGTTCATGGATGTTGCTGCCAGAGTATTAGGAGTGACTATCTGCATTTCAAGGCGGATATTCTTACGTAACTCGTCTATGTGGCGGCATTGTAAACCTGTGAAATGTGGTAAAATGAGACTCCGCGAGCTGTGTATGGGTCTGGTGTAGCCTGGCATACTGTTCGTAGTGTTTCATGCGACTTGCTTCTTCCGGTGCCATTTGGTTCTGACGACGTATTGATATCCTGTGGAAGAGCGCGTGTTTCTTGTGAAACAGTATTGGATAATCGATTCCTTTAAGACATGTCAGAATACGTGAACTCACAAAACATACGTTTATGGAGTAGTGACAACCAGCATGCAGTCGTTGAAGAACCCCTTCATTGACAGAAGTTAGGTGTGTTCAGTGCATTATCACAGCAGCACATCATCGGGTCATGTTTTTTTTTTTACACTACTGTCACCATGAAATGTACCAGGTATTGTCTCATGAATTTGTGAACCAATTGGATGACAAGAAACTGGCACTTGGTTGGTGTCAGCAAGATGGGGCAACATGTCATACGTTTCAGGCGAGTATGGCTGCGATGCAATCATTTTTCCCTGCCAGAGTGATTTTCAAAGGATTATGGCCCCCCAGGTCACCTGACTTGATCCTGATTTTTTGTGGGTATATCTTAACGGTAATGTGTACAAGAACACACCACACACCATCGACGAATTACGTGAGAAAATCCACCATAATTTGGTTCCATATCCTCACTTATTAAAATTTTTATAACACTTTTCCCGGAGCCTCTTACGAGTGTAATACTCTATAGTTTAACTCAGATGAGTTGATTGGAAATGTAGCCAACAAGAGAAACATAGAAATCTTAACGTGTATGGTAAACTACGTGAAGAAGTAGATGCTATTTCGCAAGTCTAGAAGCAACATGTCACAAGAGTTACTTTATGCTAGCAGCAGCAACAGCTCTGAAAGAAAAGAATAAAAAATCATTCATGAAAGACATCCTAATCTGTTACAAAGAAGTAAACAAAACGTATAACAAAACAGATAGGTTACAAAACAATATTATCTAATGATACAAGTTTATCTAATAGTAGTAGTAGTATTAATAGTGATATGCTACAATAGTATAAGTCGAATAATAAGAATAATATAAGTTTAACTAGTAATATTACAATGTTCTGTTTGGCAAAATCTTAAATAACGAAACCGGGACTTAAACCCATAATCTTTTATTATAAAAATAATGTTTTATAAAAGTTTTACAAGCTTTTGTAAATTGTTTTCAGAGTTCAATAAAGTCCTTGGGACACTCAAGTAGCCTCAAAATAGAGATTCAATTGTCTTTAGGACGTTGTGGCTGGGTTTTAAAGGATATCTTCTTTGCTCAAGAAGTATTGGGAGATAGTTAAGGATGGGGAAAGGTGATTAAAGGATATTTTCCCCGCTCATAGCAGCCTCAACAGATTGCTTTAAAGGAATTCTCCATAGCCCATGGCAGCCTCAGGAGAAAGATGTATGTAGGTGAATGATCAACGTTAGACATAGATTTTTCTTTTGAGGTCTTCTTTTATAAGCATCTTCTTGAAGGGGAGTCCATGTAGGGGCAATCGGCCTTCTTCGTGGATTTTTCCGAATCCTTCTTCGTGCCTTCCTCGAGGTGTGTTCTTTTTAGCACACCCAATATTGTTTATTTATGAGCGTAAAACATGTGTTCGTAGTAAAAGCATGTGATTACCGTATACGTATGCGAGAATGGAACCTCACTATATTAATTAGAATTACATAATTCACAGGGCAAACGTAATTTTTTAATATTAATTTAACAATAGCAAATCTCATACTGTCACTAAATTCGTGGACCTTTACCAGAATATAGGCATCCAGAAGAACATATGGATGCTGTGCTCGATGTGAACGTTCACACACACAGAGAGACAATTACACAGATCCATACTGACCTTCAAAATAGTTCAAAAATCATTTTATCTTTTGGCCTGTCTTGTCTTGGGTTTTTCCGTTGTGGAGATGGTGGCGATTTACAGGTGACTGTTGTCTCGTTAGTTGTGGATCGTAGAGAAGACACCATGTTTCATCTCCAGTTATTATCCGATTCATTAACGTTCTATTGGCACTTCTGCTCCTTGATCTCGTGTCAGATTGCGTGGAACACGGTGTTGAGTGATACGTGACATGTTCAAGTCATCTGCCAGAATGTTGGATACATATCATCCGTACTGCTGCTGCGATGTCATCTATCGACTGCGAACGGTTAACGCGCACAATCATTGCAACCTCTTCGATCTTGCGTTCTGTTCGCACTCTTGTTGGCAGACCTACTAGTTCAAAATCTTCTGCTTCTCACCTCTGTATACCGTTGCTGACAATTAAACACTACACTGCAGACCAGGGTGTTGTCATTCATACTTGCCTGATCATTTGCAATGTTCTTGCAGTGGATTTGCCTAGTTTTTAAAAGAACTTGATATTTGCCTGTTGCTGAAACTGTGACGTTCTCCAAGGTCGCCGAAACGCAATCAACTCCTTTTACAACAGAAACAGTACTTCTGTTTACACTCTATCCACAGACCTGCCTCTTGCTGCGTCGAGGAATGAATTTCCACGGCTTCCTCCAGGATAATACTTATGAGTTGTAGTATACCACTAGCGCCACACTGCGTCCAGTCCACGAACTTATTGACTGTAGTAGTATTATCGGGAAAAAATCTCATATTAATTATAAAGGTAACCAAGAAAATACTCTAGCTTCTTCACCCACCACCTTCGAACATCGATATGGCACCTAAGATGTAACTGGAAGATCATAAATAGTCCCATTCAGTCCCGTTCAGCACCTTCTGCTAAAGTTCTGGAAGACCATAAATTCCATCGCGGTAGAACTTGGTGGACTATGAAGCGAAGAAGATATCAAGCGCAGTTTGAACCTCTACTAGGGATTTGAACTTGCGTCCTCTAAGGTGATTGTCCAAGGAATGGAACTGTTGATAATCGGACTGTGCAATGTCCGGGGAGTATGGCGGACACAATAGTGTTTCCCATCTAAGGCGTAGAATGTTGTTCGTGCTCTTCCTAGCCACGTGACGCGTGGCGTATTTTGTGTTGTTCTGTAAAAGGAGAATCCCTTTTCTATTCAGAAGTGCTGGCTCCAGAGTTTTGAGTTTTCTTTGAACACAGCTCAACTGCTGACAGTACATAGTTGTATTGATGCTCTGACCAGCTGGTAGAAATTCCTGGTCAATGATGCCGCGAACAGTCCACCAAACACACAGGAGGACCTTCGTCTGGTGCAGTGCTGGTTTAGACTGTATAGAAACTGGTTCATGAGATGCTAACAAATGACGACGGTGCCGTGGAGTTTCGCACACGACGCACTTCTCATCACATGTCAACACTGTCTAGAAATGGCTCCTTCCTTAGACGAGACAGCAAAGAAACACAGGTGACTGCTCGCGCAGCCTTCGGCCCCGAATCATATCATGTGGGACTCATCGACCCAACTCGTAGTGCTTCCCAAGTTGATGGAGGTGCTGCAGAATGGTTTCTCCGCTCACACTGAATTGTAGTCCCAGTTCCTCGCATGTATGGCCACTGTTCATCTCAATTGCTGCCTGAAGATCTTCATTTTGTACATGTATTGGTCTTCCGGCATGTGGTGCGTCTTCGAGTGTTTCGTCACCGTTCTTAAACTTGTTAAACCACCGCTACACTGTCTGCGTGGGCACGACACCCTAATCTAAGGCCTGGTATGTCTTCCACCTCTTGAACTCTTACAGCATATACGCCCTCGTGACACTCTGTGAAGGTCCCATGTTCACCCTGTACTTACGTAAGTTCACGTTGTAACTGACCTGCCACAACCAGGTAGTATGTTGGGTATACCCACATCAACAACTGACCTTCGCCTTATCTACATTCACTTTCAACTCACGGTGTGAGGGCCAATTGAACACAGTACTTTCTTGGCTACCTTTATAAATTGACTAGCTCTTGACTAGCTGGGGACTCTGCCTCCAGACCCCCAGGTCTGCTCGGCCTACGGCTTCACATTTCTTATCTATCGGCATTTGCGTCAATAATGAATTTCGTGAACTTGCTCTTTGTATTTTCTGAATCTGCCCATCCGGGGGCTTCGCCCCCACACACTGTCTTTGCTCAGCCTACGGCCTCGCATCTCTTAAACCCATAATTCTATCATTTCTTTTCCTATTTCAACTGTCTAAAAGACAAGATTTTTGTATCCCAAGAAAACGTCCGTTTAAGAATCTCGTCATCTCCCTTTAGACCCCTAAAAAATTTAAAACATTCACTTTTGGCAACTTTCCTGTGGGTTTGTCCCGGAAAGCTACAATCATGATAAATTTAATCATTGTAGCCCTACAGGAAGTGCTCAATAATTTGGGGGTGTAAAAGGTGTTCCATGTGAATAACATGGAAAAAATTTAAAAGTTCCCTATAAAACCACTCTAAAGTTGGATTTTTTTAACATTTTTACTGATTTACTTAGGTAGTACCAACGAAAACGTACAAACATGCGAATTTCAAGTTTATATTCCAATTCTAAGTACCTAAAACATGAGATTATATGTCCAATAAAGGTCCATTTAAATAACATGGGGAAATTCTTCATTCCCTCTTTAGACCCCCTAAAGTTAAAAATATTCAATTTTGACAATTTTTCTGTGGGTTAGTTCCGGAAACCTACAATCATCCCAAATTTAATCATTATAGCCCTACAGGAAGTGTTTCAATAATTTATGTCAGCTCATGTAGTTTTATATATAGTTAGGATGAAAACTCACATTAATTTCCATTACTATTGCTTACAAGTGATGACAAATAAAATATCTAAAACAATTTTTATCTTTTGAAAAAAAAATGACTTTTTGAGCGAAAACTCTCAAACTTTATGGTCGATGAGTGTCACATTGCAGTTGTCGAATTGACATAGTTTGCACAGATCATTCTTTTAACTAACTGCTTCATAATAGTGATGCTATCTTAAATAACTTACACTAAAAATACAAATAACTGAGCGAAACAACATTTATTTAAAAAAATAATAAATGTGTGGCATTTCCGCGAAATAACTGTATATATTAGCTTCATTACACACTGTACCCTGTATGATGTGTCTGATGAAGGCAATATGTTACGTTAGTTGGCGAAAATGTGTTTAGTTAGCAAAACTGTCACATATTTATTATTTTTTGCTTTTCTCAGCGATTTGTATTGTTAGTGTAAATTATCGTTCTTTTGTTAACTGAAACACGATAGTGGGCTGGAAGGAGTTTCTTTTTTTTTCAGGAAACTGAAAACTAAAGCCCACCCTAATGCATATACTATACTCATAAGTTATAAATAATTTTCATCAAAGACTGGTCCTTTCATATATTTGCAGTTATGATAAATGCGTCTTCTTGTTCCTAGAAATTCACACTGCAAAGAGGTTCGGCCTCTTTGTCTCGATTACTGTTTTGATATGAAAGGATAACATATTTCCTTCTCTCTTTGATTGGTACATTATGTGAAAGAGAAAAGAGCTTTAGCTTTAGCACAAACCAGGGGTGCCCACAAGGTGGGGCTATGACGCAAAGTGCGTCATTGAAATATTTGGGGGGGTAAAAATCTGTATAAATATGTTTGAGGGAGTGTAAAAATTAATCGAAAAGAAGATTTTTTCATGGAAGAACACCTACGGGTAGACAATTGGGGGGGGGAGTGCGTCATGGATATAAGGGGGGTGGGCACCACTGCACAAACATCTAATTTTGAAGATGCAATCGCAAAGATGTTACTTTTAAATGTAAAGAAAAAATCCTCGGATTTCTAAACCTTCGCATAGTTTTCACTTCTCCCAAAACTGCATTTATTTTTTTCTTTATTTCTTCTTAAAGTACACATTTTTCTTCAATTTTTCTCTTCTATTTATTTATCTTTGTTTGGCGCACGTGTGACTTTATTTCATGAAATTCAAAACAGGTTCCTGTCTATCTCTTTCTTGGTTTTCTACCATACAACATACAACATATATAACAATCCACTTTTTTGTTTATTTCTTGAATAAAGTACATAATAAACACATATATATATTAGAATGCGATAACAAATGGCACCATTTTGTAGTTTGTTTCTTTCTATCATGAGTGTTGTATTTTATTTTTATTCGTTTCTGTTCTTGTTTATTTTCATACCTGGTCTGTGTTTTGTCGACAGACGTGGGAGTTCAGTGCATCTTCGATTCTTCATCACTACGGTGGCTCCCAGCTGATCCTCCAGTGAAATTATGCCTACAAGATTGCTAGAGGAGTAGCATTGGTTCTCCTCATGAACGCCTTGGTGTGGTGTTGCGGCAACTACACGCAGTTTCCATTTACAAATGTTTAAAAAAATCTTATGAGTAAACAATCTTCCATTTCGCGTTCGGTCTCACCCTCTCGTAAAAAGTCCAAATACGAGATACCTGCCCGAGGAGCAGGGGACCGAGGATTGCGGCACACAAAAACCGAATCACTGCTCGTTATTCCTCTTTGGTGCAAACTTCTAATGGAGCCTCCATGATCTATTTGTTACAAAAGGAAACAAACGGAGGAATTAGGATCAAACTTTTATAACATAACCACAACATAGCATGCTTCTAATGGAGTGGCCGTGATCTATCAGACACAAAAGGAAGACAAATGGAGGAATTAGGATCAAACTTTTATAACATGACCACAACATAGCATGCTTCTAATGGAGTGGCCGTGATCTATCGGACACAAAAGGAAGACAAATAGAGGAATTAGGATCAAACTTTTATAACATGACCACAGCATAGCATGCTTCTAATGGAGTGGCCGTGATCTATCGGACACAAAAGGAAGACAAATGGAGGAATTAGGATCAAACTTTTATAACATGACCACAGCATAGCATGCTTCTAATGGAGTGGCCGTGATCTATCGGACACAAAAGGAAGACAAATGGAGGAATTAGGATCAAACTTTTATAACATGACCACAACATAGCATGCTTCTAATGGAGTGGCCGTGATCTATCGGACACAAAAGGAAGACAAATGGAGGAATTAGGATCAAACTTTTATAACATGACCACAGCATAGCATGCTTCTAATGGAGTGGCCGTGATCTATCGGACACAAAAGGAAGACAAATGGAGGAATTAGGATCAAACTTTTATAACATGACCACAACATAGCATGCTTCTAATGGAGTGGCCGTGATCTATCGGACACAAAAGGAAGACAAATGGAGGAATTAGGATCAAACTTTTATAACATGACCACAGCATAGCATGCTTCTAATGGAGTGGCCGTGATCTATCGGACACAAAAGGAAGACAAATGGAGGAATTAGGATCAAACTTTTATAACATGACCACAACATAGCATGCTTCTAATGGAGTGGCCGTGATCTATCGGACACAAAAGGAAGACAAATGGAGGAATTAGGATCAAACTTTTATAACATGACCACAACATAGCATGCTTCTAATGGAGTGGCCGTGATCTATCGGACACAAAAGGAAGACAAATGAAGGAATTAGGATCAAACTTTTATAACATGACCACAACATAGCATGCTTCTAATGGAGTGGCCATGATCTATCGGACACAAAAGGAAGACAAATGAAGGAATTAGGATCAAACTTTTATAACATGACCACAACATAGCATGCTTCTAATGGAGTGGCCGTGATCTATCGGACACAAAAGGAAGACAAATGAAGGAATTAGGATCAAACTTTTATAACATGACCACAACATAGCATGCTTCTAATGGAGTGGCCGTGATCTATCGGACACAAAAGGAAGACAAATGAAGGAATTAGGATCAAACTTTTATAACATGACCACAACATAGCATGCTTCTAATGGAGTGGCCGTGATCTATCGGACACAAAAGGAAGACAAATGAAGGAATTAGGATCAAACTTTTATAACATGACCACAACATAGCATGCTTCTAATGGAGTGGCCGTGATCTATCGGACACAAAAGGAAGACAAATGAAGGAATTAGGATCAAACTTTTATAACATGACCACAACATAGCATGCTTCTAATGGAGTGGCCGTGATCTATCGGACACAAAAGGAAGACAAATGAAGGAATTAGGATCAAACTTTTATAACATGACCACAACATAGCATGCTTCTAATGGAGTGGCCGTGATCTATCGGACACAAAAGGAAGACAAATGAAGGAATTAGGATCAAACTTTTATAACATGACCACAACATAGCATGCTTCTAATGGAGTGGCCGTGATCTATCGGACACAAAAGGAAGACAAATGGAGGAATTAGGATCAAACTTTTATAACGACCACAACATAGCATGCTTCTAATGGAGTGGCCGTGATCTATCGGACACAAAAGGAAGACAAATGGAGGAATTAGGATCAAACTTTTATAACATGACCACAACAGCATAACAATAAAATACACGGTCAGTACAAGCAATGTAAGAAGAGTTGTGTCAAAATTGTGGATAATTTTTGATTACTTTCCTATTTCAATATCAGTTTCATGGAAATACGTGACATGGTTCTAGTACACAATCAATTTTTAGGTATAAATGGAAATTTGTTTTCCGCCTTTTTCTTCGACAACTACGCGTAAGCCTTTATACTCATGGATTTCATTTTGCCCAGTTCAATTAGATCTTTCCATTGATATGTCTGTATATATCTCATCTTTGAACCTAACACTGTTCCTTATTTGTAAATTGAATTTTAAAAAGGGCATAATAAAAAGAATGTGTCAGACTCAATACTGAGACAACTAGATGTGTCACATATGAATCTCTTGCCGAAAATTGAAACAATGAAAACACAGAAGGACAGAAAAGTACTGCTAAACAATGAATAAAATGTCGAACAACCGTCACGTCTACGGTAAGTTTCCAGTAATATGCTTCTTATTCCCCTTTTAATAGAGGACTAACGGGGGAGATGGAACATATTCTTGGAATTATTGATTGCAAAAAAAAAAAAAAAAAAGTTTCTAAATTTTCTTAGCAGTTTTTCTCCGTGAAAATTAATAATATTGACACCGGACTTACCACTAAATTTCAAACACTTTTGGTTTTGGTAGAGTGTTGCAGGTTGCGATGATAGTGTGCTAAATCGGCTGAATAAAAGGACTTATCGATGTCTGTTACTATTCTTGTTTTATGGCGATAAATGTGAAACCGGAAATCACTGATTCCTACCACTTCCCGTTTGAATATGGAGATAATGGAAGAGATGGAATCTACTCTTGCGACGCTTAATCAATTGCAAAGAGCTAGTTGATTTTGATACCTATAGAGAGGTGTTCAGACAGGCGGACAAATCGATAAATCTACATAGCCGTTCTAGAAGACGTACTATACTTATGCATAGTATAGTTCGGAAGTCTAATGAAGACCTTCCACTGAGTTTTTTAAGTTTTGCATCCTTAAGCAATTTCAAGGTTATAAAGGACGAAAGAGCTCCCTCGTGGCTAAGAGGTTAGTGTACGTGACTTTCGCGTGGGAGACCAAATTTTCATTTCTGATGAGAGCTCATGTGGTTCGGTTCCATGTTAAGCTGTAAGTTCACGTCTCATACAGCTTCGCTGCTGAACGGGACGCTAAACTAAAAATCAAATCAAATCAATGAAGAACAGAACCTACTATTAATAATTGCTCGACCCCACGATAGGGGGCTGAATGTGGTGCAGCTGGTCGGTAAACAGATCATCGTGAAAGATCAATTCTCACATTAGATCCGTTCCCTACCATATTATGTCCCCTCCAAAGGGGCTGATAACAGTGCGAGGTGCATCCAGAAGGTTAGTTTCCCACGCGTCCCATAGCTAGGAAACAGTATGTTGCGCGAAGCGACTGCATGTACGTGAGAGAGTTAGGTCCTAACATGGCGCATGCGCCAGCAGAACTTCCCTAATTCTCTCAGTAGCGTCGTGGCAGTGAGTGAATATTGGTGTTCCTATTCCAGCTCCCGCCGCGTGTGAAGTGTAAGCAGTGATAAAGTTTTTGAATGCACAGAGCATAGCACCGATTGAAATCTATTGTCAGCTGTATCTTTGTAAAAATGTCAATGCTGACCCTGTGCGCCTTGCTTTCTGGTCTAGGGTCAGTTGCTTCAACACAAAACTTTTTGATCAACAGGCACTCCGTGATAGTGGTGTGCAATGAGGAGCGGAAAATCTGCAGGAACTGCTTGCTCATGCCGTTAGGCCCATGGACCTGGCACAGCTAACGATGGATTTCGATTAGTGCTATGCCCTGTGCATTTAAAAACTTTATCACTGCTCGCACTTCACACGCATCGGGAGCTGGAATAGAAACGTCCATCTTCAACCAGTGCCACAACGCTACTGAGAGCAGTAGGGAAGTTCCGCTAGTGCATGTGCCGTGCTAGGACCTTACTCTCTCATGTACACGTAGTCGTTTCGCGCAACATACCGTTTCCTAGCTATGGGACGCGTGGGAAACTTACTTTCTGGATGCGCCTCGTACAGCAGGCGGTTCCCGGCTACTAGAAGATTACAAATATCGTATAAATCTAATATACACTCAGTTGTACCTGGAATGGAATCAGTATTCGTCCAGATGCTAACAATTATGTTGGATGAACAAATGGTTATTTTCCTTGACTCCAAATCTCTCTCTATTGACTTCAGTGTAAGTAAATTCGACGGCAAATTTGTCACTACTTCCAGTATTAGTATACAAATTTAAATATCTTTAATGTACTGTAATTTGTAAAAGAGTCTTTATTATATTATTATTATTATTATTATTATTATTATTATTATTATTATTATTATTATTATTATTATTATTATTATTATTATTATTATTATTATTATTATTATTAGTTTAAACGAAATATCATGCCGATGACCTTGATTGGAAATCTAATGTTGCAGTTAACATTGAAAATGTCAGCCGTGGTCTTTTTAATACAAGAATAATGACTAAAGTTTGAGATGGTTCTTGTAAGTGATTGTATGTGTAATAAAGTAGAAAAAGAAAGGAAAAATGACGACGTCAAGAGAGATTTTCAGTTTGCTAAACTATCATCAGCAAAGAAATTTAATGATCCTTTCCGTTTGCTCTGGAAGAGCATTACGCTCTAAGACCCTTCCGTTAATAGGACAGAAAATCGATCCCTGAGATTTCTCTTGAGCAATTTCTCGTAAAGTAAAGGAATATATGAAATCATTATGTATACGCTATCCTTCTGTAAGTATGATTTCTTTCATATCTCAAAGTACGGCCACATAAATCTCATTTAAATATTTTGAAATTGGTGAAAGAATAATGGGGGTATGTTTTATAACACAGAGTCGAGCCTTTGAGTTCAGAAACAAGTTATATTTGTGTGAAATATCGAAACCATTGTTTTGAGAGACCATTGTTTTGAGAATTTAAAAAAAAAAGAAAAATACGACAAGGAAAACTACCGGAAATTTGTTAGAGAATCGGGGGGCGCGGTGGCTCAGTGGTAGAGCGTTCACCTTCGTTGATTGGGGTCCCTGGTTCGATCCCAGCTCGCGCCGCGTGGACCTTGTGATGGACAAACACCGTGCTCGTGGGTTTTCTCGGGGTTCTCCCGGTCCTCCCACTTTCTTCATTCCACCATTTCACTCATCTCTCATCATCACCGTCTCCTTTAGCTTAACCGGCATAAGCGTGGGACGTAAAACTTGAGATTTCATTTTTTTTTTTTTTTTTTTTTTTTTTGTTAGAGAATTATTTTCGGAGAGTGGATCCAATGATAAATGGCAATTCGAATATAACAACTATTCCGTTTTCAAGTATGAACGCCGTATATTTCTTTTTTTTCTCTTTTTTTTTTTACTCTCTCTCATAACGGAAATAACAATTTTTCACCTTTTCTTGAGCACCATTTGCAAAATAGTCTCCTTTCCCGTAGAAAATTTAAGATTAGGAATTAGTTTTCTGAGCTGTCCGCATCTAAGGCCATGTTAGCCCATCACATATGAGGGATGACGTCCCTCGTCGAGCACACTATCCGAGGAAAGGGAAGAAAGGACTGGGGAAGGAAGGAAGCGGCCTAGGATTTATAGACTAGATACCATCCCACCATTTGCCTGGTGTAAATGAAGAAAACTCAGGAAAAACTTCACTCAAGATGACTGGCTGAGAAAGCTGTTACACCTTTTTCCTCCAAGTGTCTCCACTTGGAATCGAACCAGAAACCTTACGCACCAGAGGTAAGTGCTTTACCACTGATCCATCGTTGTGCTTCTTAATATTAAAATTTAATAAATGTAAGAGTTTCTGGCTATCAATCAAACCATTAACTGTTTTGTAATATATATATATATATATATATATATATATATATATGTGTGTGTGTGTGTGTGTGTGTGTGTGTGTGTGTGTGATCAATTAATTCCTTCCTATCACAGAATCCATCATAATGAAATCCCGTTAATACGATTTTATAAGATGTTTTCTCTTGAAATGATGATCATTTATATTTGTTTTACAAAAGAAATAACTCAAAAATTTATTTTGTATTCCTTGAATCCTTTTTACATAATATTGACAGCATGGTGCCCTCACATTTATACATCCATATTCTAATATACTTCTTACAAATCTATTATACACACTACGTATTGTTTTAATTTCTGAAATCTACCGTATTTCTATTTACAAACCCTAATGTTCAGAATGCATCATTAATAACACCGCTCAACAGTAAAAATGTTTCTGAAATGAATTTAATCACCAATCATTAAATTCAATCCCATAAACACGAAATGGGCTATGAAATGGTACCGTTAGCTCTTGTTTTGAAGAAATAGCCAATTTCAGTGAGTAATTGGTGTGTTTTCAAGCAATTGTGAAGACCTTGTTATTAAAAAAAAAAAAAAAAAAAAAAAAAGTACTGCTGCAACACTGTTCACCAGAATATCATGGTTAATTCTAATGTTAATAATAATACGTCATTCTCTGTAGAATGATGTGTGATTTCTAATTTTATATCGACCATGCCGCTATTACATACGAAAAAAGGGAAATTTAGAAAAAATCGGGAAATGTCTTTGGAAAAGTCTCTTTCTGGATGTTTGAGGCCCTCTAAAGCGACTCTGGATGAGAACGCCAAACACTAATACGTTGGCATATTGGCAATGTTCCTGCAAAACACCATTCCGATATCGCATATGGTGACGTTATTATTCTTAGTCCCGTTTGCAAATAAAAAAAAAAAAAGGTTTTAAGTACACTAAAATGTAGTAAAGTGTACTAAAGTGATAAAACCAGACAAATTGTATTTATAATGATGGTTTTCTTGTTTCCATCCAGGTATGTTAAGGGGTGCTGAGTGAGTAAAAAGAGCAACATGCATTGTCAATATATCAGCAGTCCAAATATTTTCTGTTATGTGTGTGGTGAAATCACATTTGCACAGCGGAAATGTCCATTGACGCCGTTTGTGGAACGGGATTTCTTCACTATTATGGTGTGAAAGTAGGGCCAGGAAAAGCCACGGGTACCTCATATATGCGGCAAAAGTGGTTTCGTGAATCTACGTGCATGGGTAGAAAACAAGTTTCATTCAATGAAGTTGGGCGTTCCAGTGGTGCGGAGGGAGCCAACCAATTACTTCAACAACTGTTATTCGTGTTTGGTACAATCAATTAGACATGGACTGTGCAAAAAGAAGAACGGATCTGTACAATACACCAAAATCCCGTCAGTCCTCAGACTGATCTTCCTGTACCTTGTCCTCCAAACAAATATAGTCTGCACGACGAAGAAGACGAAGAGGACACAGATGACATGGAGACAACACAAAGGCCATAATAAGGAAATTGTGCCGCACAGTGCAACACTAAATAACCCACGCCTACTCTCACACGCCGAACTTAATGCTTTCATTTGAGATCTTTAGCTGATGGAACTTATTACAAGACGATGTGAAAGTGTCAACATACAGGAATTGTCAAAAGCAGTTTGAGAGTTATTTCACATAGCAAGATACCCTGGTATTTTGTAATGATGTAATTGGTTTGATTAACAAATCTCATTTCAAATACAAACTACAGGAATGGAAACTGCTCGTAGATAGCTCTAAGTTTAGCATAAAAGCAGTCCTGCTTCACAATTCCAATTCTCTTCCATCAGTGCCTATTGGTTATGCTGTCTATATAAAGAAAACATATCAAAAAATGAAACAAATATTCGCAGGAGTTCAGTACAATGTTCACCAATGACAGTTATGCAGAGACCTAATGTTCACCAATGACAGTTATGCAGAGACCTAAAATTCGTCGCTATTGTGTTAGGGTTGCAATTGGGTTTCACGAAATTTTTTGAGTGCATGGGATAATCGGGACAGATCTTCCGATTAGATCAAAAAGATGTGGCTTCCAAGAAGGGATTTCCGGCCTGGTGAGAATATATCCCCCTTTAGTTCCTATGAAAAGCATCCTCCTGCCTCTGTTACATATCAAACGGGGCTAAAGGAAACAGTTTGAAAAGGCATTGAATACATATTATGGATGAAAGATGGTAAAGATTTTATTATGCAGGAAAGATGGTAACACATATTATGTAATACATAGGCTAATATAAAGTATTGACACCCAATGCTACATCACAACAGCTGTTTCTCAAAACCAGTAGCTAATAAAAGAAATGGGAGGTCAGATTCGTTTCTCTTGCCCCACAATCAGTAAAAATCAACTATTTTGGGAAAGAAAACATTCAGCAAGTTCTTTTTGTTGTCCAGTGTAATAGATTGAATCTGTAAAACGGCAACTTATTGTCTCGTCTAAATCCTTTTACTTCATCCTGTCTTCCTAGTATTTAATCGTTTATTTTATATTCATATTTATACGTAACTAACTTCCTAGAAAATCAAATCACAAGGCATTTCCATACATTGAAAAAAATTTAATTCCAGTTTATAGGTACTAATGGAAAGTGGGGCAGGGCATAGAAGGAAAAAAAAAGCTGTAAATTTTTATATCCAACGTGGATGTTACATGCGACAAATACTTCTTTCAATTAGCAACAAGGGACGGAATATAACAGCTTAGCTTAACAAGAATTTTAGGACTGATCCAGAAAAAAAACGAATCAAAAGATTATGATCTTGACCAATAATTAGTTTTTGGATCAGAGACCATAAAATCTTTGAACGGTCCCTAAATCGAGTTTTCGTATCTTGATTTTGGAATAAGCACATCATACTGAGTTAAGTGATTGTTTAGCTTTGGCTACATTATATGTAGTTCTCCAAGGCTTACAAGAAAATTTTTGATTGAAATATATTGGATAAGGGGCCACAAAATTTTTGAACGGCCCCTAAATCAAGTTCTTTTGCATTTTCTACGGAATAAGCACATAATACTGAATTAACTGATAGTTTGGGATTGGCTACACTGTATGTAATTCTCCAGATATAAGGCCTACGAGAAAATTTTTGATTGAAATATATTGGATCTTTGGATCCAAAAAGTGAGAAAACGATATTTGCAAATGAAATATTCCAAGGGTCGTTGACATGTCGGAGTGTGTTTGTGTGTGTGTCTAGGACGGAGGATTCATAATTTTAAAAGCGATTCCAGTGCCCGATCATGTTCCGTTATTTTCTTTCTTTCTTTCCCATGTGCATCCAGACATCATGCACAACATTTTCTGCTTGGAATATACGTAAAAGCGTTAAAAAAAAAAAATTGTACTTGTATTACGTTTGAACTGCTACATAGATCGCGGGAAAAAATTTTATCATCAAAAGTGTTTTAACTATTATGGGTGAACAGAGGTTCCCTAATGAGTGTAATATGAAACGAATTACCTGAAGCGTTGTAGTCCCCCCTCCCCCTCCACAGCGGGGCCGTTATCTCTACTGCGACTATCTCCAGAGAAAGAGAAAACTACATTTCCTTTGTCAAAAATGGTGGATAGAAATTACGGCTGACTATTTTCATTCCAAAGCAAAGTAATAGAATATCTGAGCTTATATGAAATTGCTCCTTTTATTGTAGCAACTTTTAATTCTGGTATAACATAATGATAACTTCTCTGAAGTACACCATTTTGGATTCAGATTAATTATTGGAGTAACTGACGGTAATCACGTGATACAACAAATTGGTTTTAAAATGTTTATAGTTATTCATTTTTTTTTTCAAAACGTGCAGGTCATCAATGACGTAACTGCAAAGACTAGTACTACTTTAGAGAACCTTACCCTCTGATCTGTTGGCTACCGCATGCGACTTTGGTGTACGTGGTCACGGGTACTTGTATGATTCCCATTGGGAAAGCGTTGAAATTTGAGTGCACAGATGTAGTGGTTCAGATTCCATCTTAAAATGAGGCACAACCACGGTAGTGAAAAGGGTTGCTAAACAATCAAATTACTAAAACAACAACTATTCTTGAAAATCTTCGACCAAGATCCTCGAAGATGAGAAATTGGTCTTTTGTCGTAAAGAAGTATTGTGCTTATACTAATTTATATTTTTTTTAAAGTATTCCAATATCCCCTCATACTTACAAACACCACCGCGTGCTTCTCTACAAGGATCTCATAGTATTCAACGGATACCGTTTCCGAAGAAATACGAGGGGATACGAAACGTCACGAAGAATATCCCTAAAAACCCCTCAAGGCTCCACCTCCGAAAATGGCTATAAAAGAGCATGCCAAGAGACAGAAGACGCCAGTTCCAACTGATCACTTCCTACTTTTCTTTCCAAGGTGTTCTGGGCGGGAGAGATTACCCAACCTTACATCTTCGGTGCTCTGGGCAAGAGGTTCCTATCCAATCTCGTCGCTACACTGGGCAGAAGATACTACCCACCTCTGCGCTGCTACGGGGAAGAGATTCCTTTCCATCTCTGTGCTGCACTGGGCAGGAGACTTCTAACCAAACAACCCTAAGACCTCTGCACTTCTCTGGGCAGGAAGTCCGACTCATAGAGAAAGGATTATCATTAGAGATATTAACATTTGTCATTCAGTGTACATAATCTTGTATAGATTTTTTTTTATAATAAAAGAGTAAGGGAAAACCCGTGTACCGCTTCTCTACCATACATTATCTTGTCTGTATGCATCTGTCTGTCAGATTCTTACGTAAAATGAAATCACAAAGAACCACCAAATTTTTCACCTACTGCAACTTTTTAAAACCAACTTGTATCATGTGATTACCGTCAATTACTCAAAGAATTAACTTGAATCCAAAATGGTGGTCGAATATTGCCAGCAAAGGTGTGATTAACGTAGATATTTTTTTTGGGGGGGGGGTGAAGTCACACGTTCTGGAGGTTCAAAAGTAAAGAACATCTCAGAAGCCTTACAAGTCAGACAACCAAACTCCTATGCTCTGTTGTAGGGCACGGTGGCTCAGTGGTAGAGAGTTTACTTCTGGTATTCCTTGATCCGATCCCCGTCGGAAGTTTTGTGATAGACAACATCGTGTCCGTGGGTTTTGACGGGGTACTTCCGTTTCCTCCCACTTTCTCATTCCATTAATTCTTCCATCATCATTCACTTGCCTTAATCATAGTCTTCTTTAGCATAACGGGCATAAACGTGAGACGTTAAACTGAAAGATTTAATTCCATTGTTTGCTGGTTGCATGCTGTGCGTCCCCCAAAAAAAAGGGGGGGCAATTCTACTAGCCCTCAATTCTTCTTCCCTTAATTCTTCTTTCAGTACTCAAGGGCCGCTGTGGCTAAGTGATAGAGCGTTCACCACTAGTGCATGGGATCATTGGTTCGATCCCAACTCGCACCAAGTGAACTTTGTGATGGCCAAACACCGTGTGCGTGGGTTTTCTCGGGGTTCTCCCGTTTTCTTCATTCTACCATTCCATTCATTTCTCATCATCACCGTCTCCTTTAGCCTAACCGCCATAACCGTGGAACGTAAAACTTAAACATTTCATTTCATTTCATTTCATTTTAGTAATAGAATGGACATTAAGCTACGAGCTTGTGTCCTAGTATAATGCTATAACATAAAAGCAAAGTAAAGCTCTTAATTACATTTAAGGTTTACTGTTTTATGAATTTAATATCTTTGAAAATTTCTAATACTATAAATTTAGTTGTTTGTTATAAAAGTTCTTTTTTTTTTTTTTTTTTTTTTTTGAAAGATTTTCCAATTGCGCCTATTGGTCTTGGCTTTTTTGTTTCCTTTAATTTACATTCGAAAGAAGATTCTGGGCTCATCGTTTCGATTTCTTGCTTAAAAATCAACCAAGAAATCATTTCATCTTTTTTCTTTCTTTCTTTGTTTCTTCTGAAAGGAAAGAGAGAGCATTTGGCTCAGAAAGGAAAATTAATTTGAAAGATAAAAGCATAGAGATGTTGCTTTTAGAACTAAAACGCCTTGATTTCAGAAGCTTTTGCTGTGAAGCTTCCGTTTCTAAAAGCCATTCTGCACATTTTGTTCCTTTTTAATCTTATATTACTTATGTTTTTTCTTTCTTTTATTCTTTGTTGTTACTTCTGGTGCACAGGTAAAGTTTCTTTCCATTAAATCCAAAACGTTTTATGTTCCATTTCTTCGTCCCTTTCGTACGTATACATCTTCCAAATTGATCAAGAGAACATTCTTATTTACTTCGATATTCTTTTCTCCAGATTTTGGTAATAAGCTTGTTTTCTTCTTTCATTTTAGATTTCCAAACCATATGCTATTCATATCTAATGGAAGATTTAACCACTTAACGGTCAATTTGTATGCAAGAAAATGTTCCGAAAATGTCGTGTCAATTTGTATGCAAGAAAATGTTCCGAAAATGTCGTGTCAATTTGTATGCAAGAAAACGTTCCGAAAATGTCGTGTCAATTTGTATGCAAGAAAACGTTCCGAAAATGTCGTGTCAATTTGTATGCAAGAAAATGTTCCGAAAATGTCGTGTCAATTTGTATGCAAGAAAATGTTCCGAAAATGTCGTGTCAATTTGAATGCAAGAAAACGTTCCGAAAATGTCGTGTCAATTTGTATGCAAGAAAATGTTCCGAAAATGTCGTGTCAGTTTGTATGCAAGAAAACGTTCCGAAAATGTCGTGTCAATTTGGATGCAAGAAAATGTTCCGAAAATGTCGTGTCAATTTGTATGCAAGAAAATGTTCCGAAAATGTCGTGTCAATTTGTATGCAAGAAAACGTTCCGAAAATGTCGTGTCAATTTGTATGCAAGAAAATGTTCCGAAAATGTCGTGTCAATTTGGATGCAAGAAAACTTTCCGAAAATGTCGTGTCAATTTGGATGCAAGAAAACTTTCCGAAAATGTCGTGTCAATTTGTATGCAAGAAAATGTTCCGAAAATGTCGTGTCAATTTGTATGCAATAAAATGTTTCGAAAATGTCGTGTCAACTTGTATGCAATAAAATGTTCTGAAAATGTCGTGTCAATTTGTATGCAAGAAAATGTTTCGAAAATGTCGTGTCAATTTGTATGCAATAAAATGTTTCGAAAATGTCGTGTCAATTTGTATGCAAGAAAATGTTCCGAAAATGTCGTGTCAATTTGGATGCAAGAAAACGTTCCGAAAATGTCTTATTTTGGTATGTTATATTTTAAATCTACGAAGGATGATCGAAAACAAGATTACAAAACGTATTATGGCTGATGTGTGAGACATAGCTAGAAGATCAACACATTTAATGATACAAAGCACTTCACAATACTTCTCGATGTTATTAGTTTTTGTTCAACCTCTTATCACAACGGCAGATAAAGTTTTCTATACCATTTACATAGAAAAGCACGTCAAGTTCTCGTAACCAACGTTGATGCAGTGGTTTTGGCATAATCTCAAATAGTGCTTCTTTCGGAAACAATGTTCCGGGGGAAGCATATCTAGTATTCCGGCGGGGACACTGCTGGTGCTATTCTCTTTATTATTATATTATGAACATATTTTGGCTGCGTTGAGGCACTCTCAGAACTCCGAGCAGTGCCCCCCCCCAAAAAAAAACATGTCTGGAAGAAACACTGATCACAAACCATATAATGGTGGCCAGCCATTTTTTTTTTTTTTAGAACAAGGAAAAGGTGAAAATCACTAGGGTTAGGTCAAGGCTGCAGAAGGATGTGCTCTAGTCGTTCCAAGCGTAACGTCAGTGCTTGAAGTGGGTCTACCGCTGCGTCCAGGGTTGTCCGTCTTTCTTTAAAAGTATGGCATCAGTTTCCTACATGTTGATTTGAAATTTAGCCCTCCCCAGACCGGTAGCAAATCCCAAAACTGAAGGAGGGAGTCGGTAGAAGTTAGGGGGGACGATCCAACCATATTATAGTTCATCAACATATTATAGTGCATTTGCAAGCCTGCCGTGACAATTTTAGGGGGGGCGTAAAAATTTAGGGGGCTCAGCCCCCTAGCCCTATCGTGGATATGGGCCTGGCCCTCTCCATACACCTCTACAATCTGCTTATGAACGTCAACAAGCGTAGCCTACTGTTTTTGGTTAGAGGATCCGCACCACTGACCTCACTTCTACTCTTGACCAATTTTCCAGACGAGTCTTTATTTTTAATGTCCGCTTCTCGGGTATACATGATTAGAATCCAAAGTATTCAAACTGCATGAAGACAGATATATTATTAATCTACAAATAAATTTTCGTTAAGTTACAATTTTAACCTATTTTTGATCATCCCTTGTATCAGAAAAGTGTACTTGCACGAGCAACTCTAATTTTCACTTGGAGCTAAATTTAGAATATTATACAAGTGCAAAAACTTCTAAATTATCCCGAGTTATTGCGAGCACAGGAAAATATACAATAATTGCAAGAATAGAATAAAATATGCGCTAAAAATTTGCTACATTTGGTTTTTGAAACTCCTTTAGAGGTTTAGTCTCGAAAAGAAATAAACTACCCGAACACTGGCTGCGATAACACTGAAGAATGGTATAATTCACAGTTGCCAACCTTAGACAACCAAATTATCGATTTTCGTTTTTAAAATTATCGTATATTACAAAAGAGTTATCGTATGTTCGTTATGCATGTGATAATTGTAGAAGTAAGTATAATACTACTAATAATAGCAGTAATATATAATAAACTTATCTAGTAATCTTCAGTTTCGCACTTCAAATCAGCGCCACTGTCTGTGCCATTTTTTTAAATCCTTACTAACACTCAAGGATGTTATAAATAGAGGATCTGCCCATATGTATCTTCATCCTATTAAATCGATGAAGCCAAAAGACAACCAAGCATCGGCACGTCTGATTGGCTACTTTCGTTTCTGCCATCGTCTGATTGGCTGTTTTCCTTTCCGCCATGATTGTTGGTTCAAAATATTGCGATCCTATTGGGCGGAGTGGGCAGAGTAGGGGTGCCGAAACTGTGACGTATGGCTTCAAGATTTTATAAGATCCTTGGTAACACTGCTCTGAATAACAACAGTATTTCCACCCACTCGTAAACGTTATTGAGTTTAATGAACGGATACAGGGTTGCCATTTGAGTATTCTCAAATCGTTATTGGTTTATTTTAGCGGGAATTGCTGTTAAAAACCTCAGCATGTGTGTTTTATAGTTATCTAATGCAAATTTACAATTTATTTGCATTCAAAAACTGCAAAAAAAAGTGTGTGTTATAAAATTATTGTATATTTACCTATTATAGCGAGAGCATTATCGTGTATAACATTAAGGCTTCAATTATCGTGTATCACAGTAAATTATCGCATGATTGGCAAGCCTGTACAACAGAAACACACCCCACCTAGTAGTAAGTCAACTACAGGGCAATATGCTTCAATCGAGTGCAAAGAACCATTCTGTGCAATGATTTATCAAAAGAAAATGATTCGGGTTATCCATATCAAAACTTAAGAAGAAAGCAATGTCCGAAATAATTCGAGTTGATCTATTTTGACATATTACCTGTAAACGAAAAATTCGTGTTAATCCTGTAAGTGGATAAAGAGCAGCTGTTGATCCAGCTGTCCATCTGTGGACAGGAATCATAGGAGAAATCAGAACAAGGGAAAAGAAGAAGAAAGAAAGAACAAATAAATAAGGAAACATAAACAAGGATAATTAAAGGACAAGATGTGTCAAGCAAAAAAAAATACATATTTTTAATTGGACAAGGTGCAGCTGAACAGGTGGAAATGAAAAAGAACACAAGAGTTACTTTTTAGTGACGGGCCGGAGCCTAATTACAAGTTGATCTCCAGAAGGTAACCAACCTTCAAATAGCCAGATGGAATATAAGCCTGATGAAGGCGTAGTTAGTATTTCGAAACTGTTACATGTTTTTGTTTTTATATATTTTTATCATACAGTTTTGCTCAATGTCTTATTGTGCTATTGTAACACGAACCAGGGACCATGTGCACCAGAGGTATACATCTTCTTTGTGTCCTTTCTTGCACAACAGTATGATCCTGGCACTTCTTAAGTTCTTTTGCGGAGGTCCTATGCTTTTAAGTTTACTTTTAAACTGACATGAAACAATTCTAATTAGATTGTCCTTCGTCCTTTCAATACATTTGCTTACTTACTTGTTAGTAATCATGTCAGGAGGACATCCAGCCGTCTTTAGTTTCCAGATTTCCTTGGGCACTCATTGACAGCACGGGCGTCAATCCTAGCGGCTACACCAGAGACATGCCCCCACCCATATTTGCATCCCCCCTAATATTTCAAGTATCATAGGTTAACTATGACCCAAAACAGACTTAACTATGTAGCAGTTTGCTACGTTCACAAAAATAATGTTAAATAAAGTGGATATGAAAAAAGTAGCACAATTTTTTTTTCCATTTGTGCAAAAAGGCCGTCAGTGTTTGACCTTATGAATGTGAAGGTGGAGTAAACTGTAAAGTACAAACTGTTCTCGTGTAGATAGTAAGCAGCAAAATAGGTTTAGTAGGCTAGTAGGCCTAAAACCTGTTTTCCAAACTTTATTGTTTCTGAGTATTCACTTCACACTACAGCTCACAGACGACGAGAAGAACCCTAAAACAAGGGAAGCGGGGAAAGGTCAACGACACGGTCAAGTCCATTTCCGGTTTTTGAGGTGTAGTCTATACTTAAATGTCGTCTGCTACTCCGAGTAAAGTTATATGTGTGGTATTCCGTGGTGTCATTTGAAAACCCCGTGCGAAAAGTGGGCGACCCCATACCTACGTCACACTACTTCTGCTAGGGTTCTTCTCGTCATCTGTGAGCTGTACCTTTTATCATAATTTGTTTTAAACATACTCGTGGTATCATTTAACTAAAATTGTAAAACAAGACTGAATTTTACAGTTTGAATAAGCAAACTGTAAAGAGCGAGTATGTTTTTATTATTATTATTATTTACTAATCACATTTTCAAAAAAACTAGATTATCAAAGATAAAAATAAAACACAAAAATATTTGAACTCTTTTTCTTTTCAAGTCAAAACTGCTTTAAAACGCAAAACAAAAAGTCTTTTTTCTTTAATTTCTGGAAGAGGACTTCTGAATTCCTGGGGGTATTCCATACACTCCAGCACGCTCTAGTAGTATGTTCTCCCCAAAGATTATGTGCTGCTGACGCTAGTGTTTGACAGACACTTTAACTGCATTTAGATGAGCGTAAAAACAAGTGTCCCCACCCGGAATCGAGAGCGGACCTTGTGGTTGGTAGGTAGTCACCTTATTATCTACACCACTGTAGCTCTTGCTTTTACTAATAAACTAAATGCTCACATTTCCATTATTCAAACGATGTGAAAGATTTTTGTAAGGTTATTTAATTTCAAAAATCAAACTCTTAATTATCTGATTTCAAACACGAAAGTTAAGAGGCCTAAGCACTACGAAATTAAAATACCGCTAATTTTACAGTTATTATGTGATATTTTCAAACAGATAAAAGATAATCAAAAATGTGGAACAAGACCACCCTAGACAATATTATTTTGCATGAGATAACGTTATCACGAGTCACCTAGTAGCTTCGCGTTTGCAGCCATTTAGAAACGCGAAAAAAAAATGCTGATTTTCTTAATGGCTGGAAATCAAAAGCAAATTAAGTTAGCCGTGATAACAGTATCCCGTGTAAAATAATGTTGTCTAGCGTGCACTTGTTCCACTTTTCGATTATGAAGTTGTCATATAATTACTGTAAAATTAGCGGTATTTTAATTTCGCCGTGATGGGACCTCTTAAGTCCTATTTGTTGATGGTTAGTGCCTTTTTTTTACCAGGGCAACTAGGCTTTTGAAACGCTCTACTTTTCTCTTTTTTTCAGTTGATCTCTCGTCACCCTCTCATTAGTGAACCAAATCCTGAAAAAAGTTTCTTTGCTCAAATATTTATCTAATGAGATGCAGTGAAAGGTTGTTAACATTGTCAACGGATATTTACCCAAGACGATCATTAGAATGTGATCCACTATACTTTCGTCTCATGTTTGTTCTTCATTGACATCGTATCCTTAATTTTGAAGACCACATATGAAAGTAGAACAGGAGAACTCTTAATGACTTTATTTACAAATCTCTATAAATGTGAAATTGAGGTTGTCCCGACACTTCTTCACAACAAAACGACTGAACCATTTAAAAATGAAGTTTTGAACATAGCACTTGGGTCAAGCCGGATTTCATTGAAATACGTATCCTAAATGAGCGGAGTCATATTGTGTGCCAAAATGGAATATCTCACGTGCCTCTCAAGTTAAGAAGATGCATATAAACTCCTCATAACACCTCATTAAAAATTCGTACTCATGTGTTTTCGAAAAGCGTTTTCGAAAAGTTTACTTCTAAACGAAGAAGGAGGAGCAATTCCTACAATATATATTTATTTTCGACTTTCTAATGATAACATGCACAATATCAGGAAATGGCTGTCATTTAAAATAAACTTTTCAAAATTAGGTACATCTGGGCTTTCATTTCACTTACATTAAACTCCATATTGTAACAGAAGAAAAGTGAATTCATTTTTTTTTTTTTTTTTAAGAATAGAGTACCAGATAAGCGCTAAAGGTAAGAAGGAAGTCGGTGTATAAACTCTTAATTAAAAATAATGAGTAAGCTCATGTTTTAATTTACAAACTCCACTTCTAATGGGTAAATTAGAAATATTTTTATAATATTCTTAATCTCTTACTTTCTATTCAGAAAATACCCAATGTGACAATTTGGCTAACAAGCAATGTACAGAACAAGGCACAATCAGATCCGACTCAAACTTCGCCCAGAGAACATATAATACAAAAAAAAAAAATGCCAAATTGGAGCTGCCCCCATCCAGAAACACGGAGATATACTCCGCAACATAACGCACCACGCGACAATATGATATAAGGTAAACGTCGCAAGATACTCGTTTACGTCGGAGGTTCCGGGTTCAAACCCTGCTCCTGCCAAGTGAACTTTGTGGTGGACAAACACCGTGTGCGTGGGTTTTCTCGGGGTTCTCCCGTTTCCTCCCACTTTCTTCCATTCATTTCTCATAATCACCGTTTCCTTTAGCCTAACCGGCATAATCGTGGGACGTAAAACTCAAAGATTTTTTCGTTTACCTCGGAAACGGAAAGGATGGGCAGCACCAGGATATCAAGATATTTGATATGCTATAACACTGACTTGGCGGCCATCTTGAAAGCCGCCATCTTGGATATAGCGTAAGGTATTGAAATGAGATGCGGGGTGTATGATATATCAATGTAAGGTAAAATGCAAAAGGAAAACCAATGATGAAACCGCGAAAAACATATGTGTAATGGTATGGACGGGACAAAGTGTAGAAGGGTCGGGCAAAACAAACGTATATTCGAAGGGCAGAATAATAGGGCAAAACTCCACGATAAATGGTACGCGACAAGTAACTGCAACAATGTCTGTGCATGAAAGTGCATCCGCCTTGACAGATTATGCCTTCCGAGGATATTGGGATTCCGTATGGTACAGTGAAAACCACAATTGCAACCCGCGATACGAGCACTCGTTTGGAGACTACATAAGCTACAAAGGACTATCTCTTATGGAACATCAATTCGGCACCTCACTCCGGAGTGTAGGACATATCATCTTGGATTGGCGATCAAAAGCACAACCTACCTGTGATTGAAGCCCACTCCTGGACACCGTTTTGTACGTTTCTTGCTGTTTCGTGTAAGCAAAGGACATTTCGGCCCACGTTTGTTTAAACAACACTATCTGAAACAAAGTATGTACTCATGAGAAAGACCAGTCCTGTTCTAGCTTACATTTCTTTACGAGTGCTTATTTTCCTTTGCGCGGTTTGCTGCACTGTTTCACGACGGTCTCAAATAGTCACAATATCAGGGAAAGGCAGCATTCTGCATTGACTCCATGAATTCCATGAGTTGTTGCAGTCTCCCATTACAAGGCTAGTTTACAACACAATGAGACGACTCGAATTGTGTCTACTGGTTTCACTGACACATATGGAACGAAGTGAACGTGACAGCAGGGGCCAGCCAGTGAGAAGTGATAGTGTGTTTGTGGCATTCGCAAGCCAAAACGCGCAATATTTTGTGTAGTGAATGTGTCCGCAGTATCGTTCATCTACAAACACCAATGTAGAGCTGCAATGGTGAACCCTCTGAATGTGGTGTTACTGATGCAAAGTGTACTTCCAAAGCAAGTGTAAGTCCAATCGGCAGAACCGACAGTGAACGAACGACAAGCAACTGAACATATGGTGGAGATTTTGAACAACCACGATGTAACAGAAGTGTATGTGGATGAGACCTTCGGGACCAGTAGACACAATTCGACTCGTTTCATTGTGTGGTAAAGTAGCCTTCTCGTGGGAGATTATAACAACTCAGAGAACTCATCGAGTCAATGCAGAATACTGCCTTTCCCTGATATTGTGACTGTTTGGGACCGTCGTGAAACAGTGTAGCAAACCGTGCAAAGAAAAAGATACATTCGTAAAGAAATGTAAGCTAGAACAGGACTGGCCATTTTCATCCGTACAAACTTTGTTTCAGATAGTGTTGTTTAAACAAACGTGGGCCGAAATGTCTCTTGTTCACACGAAACAGCAAGAAAATTGAACAAGAAACGTACAAAACGGTGTCCAGGAGTGGGCTTCAATCACAGGTAGGTTGTGCTTTTGATCACCAATCCAATATGATATGTCCTACACTCCGGAGTGAGGTGCCGAATTGCTGTTCCATAAGAGATAGTCCTTTGTAGCTTATGTAGTCTCCAAACGAGTGCTCGTATCGCGGGTTGCAATTGTGGTTTTCACTGTACCATACGGAATCCCAATATCCTCGGAAGGCATAATCTGTCAAGGCGGATGCACTTTCATGCACAGACATTGTTGCAGTTACTTGTCGCGTACCATTTATCGTGGAGTCTTGCCCTATTATTCTGCCCTTCGAATATACGTTTGTTTTGCCCGACCCTTCTACACTTTGTCCCGTCCATACCATTACACATATGTTTTTCGCGGTTTCATCATTGGTTTTCCTTTTGCATTTTACCTTACATTGATATATCATACACCCCGCATCTCATTTCAATACCTTACGCTATATCCAAGATGGCGGCTTTCAAGATGGCCGCCAAGTCAGTGTTATAGCATATCAAATATCTTGATATCCTGGTGCTGCCCATCCTTTCCGTTTCCGACATAAACGAGTATCTTGCGACGTTTACCTTATATCATATTGTCGCGTGGTGCGTTATGTTGCGGAGTGTATCTCCGGTGTTTCTGGATATGAGCAGCTAAGATAGAGCATTTTTTCTTCTTTTGTATTATATGTTCTCTGAGCGAAGTTTGAGTCAGATCTGATTGTGTTTTGTTCTGTACGTTGCTTGTAAGCTTAAGTTAAGTTAGTTGTGTTGTATGCGTGTCATTTTTTCCACGTGCATTATTTTTCGGCTGCGGATTGTGCAAATTATTAAACAAATATTTTTGCCTATTCAAAATACTATCCGGATCCATGAGAACTGTAATGTTGGCTTTCTTTAATACTGTATTAAGGTATACTTGCGAGGTTGATAGCCTCTCTTCAATTTTTTGATACAATTATATATCAATAAACGATGTGTTTTATACATTTTTTAATTATGTCATGTATTCTTGTCTTGTTCTATGCTATTCTTAATATCAACTCGTTCTGTGTTTGATCTAATTTTGTCACTTCTTCTTTTGACACTAAATTTTTTTCTCGGTTTCTCGTAACGTTCACATTTTTATTGTATAAAAAGAACATTATTTTACACGAAATGATTCATACGTAGTCTTCAACTTTTTCCTGCCAGAATATATTTAACATGAATATGTCCCTCATGATGCCGTCCCTTCATCCTCAATCTTTCAAACCAGTTTCTCCTCTTCTCTTTAATCATCGATGTTCTCCTATAATTTTCCTTACCTTTCCTGATTCAGTTTCTCGCCTTCCTCCTTAATTATTGTTTGTCTTCTTTACTCTTCAGACATTCTCATTCAGTTTCTTCGTCGCTCTTTAATTATTGTTTTCCTGCTTTATTTTTCCTATCATTTCCTCATTCAATTCCTCCATTCTTCTTATTTCAAAAATCTATCTTCCATTTGTAGCCGCATTTTCGTAGTTTCAATGTTTGTCCACCATAGACTGCAATATTATACACTAAATATTATATTAGCCTTTTTCTGTACGCGCACAAGGTAATGTAATCAGCACGAAGCTTCTTCCTAAATGTTTGCTCATTCTACAGATTGTGGGTGAATCTCTGAGATGCATTAGAAAAAGAAACAACGCACGCTTCAGCGGAGATCGAACCCAGCGGGGCGTTCGCTGAAATGTCTACAGAAATAAAATTTAGGATTTAGATTTCTGGGCTCTCGACATCTTATGGCCATTTAGCCCGTCACATTTGAGGGATGACGTCCCCTCGACGAGCACACTATCCGGGGGAAAAGAAAGGAAGAAAGGATTGGGGAAGGAAGGAAGCGGTTTGGGATCTAATCCCCAATTTCTTGTACAGAAAGCTTTTCTCAACCTAGACCTAAATATTTTTTTTAAACATTTTGCCTGTCTAGTATCGAGGCATACAGGAATTCTAAAATTGTGTAGAACATGATTTATTTAATAAAAAGGCACAATCTTCTTCTTCCCTCCCCTTTCATAACAATTAAAAAACAAGCATATTTCTGAAACTTACAGTGCTTATCAACAAGATCTAAGCAGTTTATGTAAGACTTTAAGTATGTTACCCCATCATGATCAATGAAGTAGAGAGGGAAAGTGCACTTGCACTCAGAAAGGCCTAAACACTTCAAATACAATCTCGTGTCCGTTTTTTTTCTTTAAATAACATATTATGTTAGTGAAAGAGAAAACAAATAATCCACCTGCAGACAAAAGGTGCTAATCTTTTTTTTTTTTTTTTTTTTTTTTTTTTTTTTTTTTACATATAGAATCCAATATCGAGCCTCAATCTCAATATATCACTTTGCAATTCCAGTGCAACTAGCTCTTTTATCTTTATATCTTGATTTTCCTTTTACATCTGTTAAAAATTTTTAAAACTTGTTTCAATCTTCAATGATAAGGAACTTGTTTGTGACAAAGACTAGTTTTAATACCAAAACTGTGATAACTAACTAAATGGAACAGGTGTTCGTTACTGTTCGAGAATTGAGTTCTTGTATTTGACAACAATCAAGCAATTCATGCTGGGATTTGTTTGACCATTTGCTTTAGCACTGTCCATGTGACCTTAAACTAATGCGACCTAAATATGACTTATGACTGTACTATTCCAATAGAAGGCCAACTTAGTAAATTTAACTACCATCATCATGAAGTCTGTTTCAATATATTTATTTTAAATAATATAATTATGACAGATTTTGCCGCCCTTTCAAACCTGCCACCCCATGCAAATACAGACTCTCCCTGCTTTTTCTTTCTATCTACAGCATCCTCGCTTTCACCTCAATTCTATTATCATTGACAAGATTCCCTTATTTTATTATTATTATTATTATTATTTTTTTTTTACCAACATCAGCGTTCTCAGTACCTAGAAAATATAGAAAGGAATATATGTTACAGATAGAGTTCTCTTCCATTATTCTTGAAGGAAAGTGGAGCTTTATAGTAGGTAGATGCTGTATTATTTACACTGCCATAGATTTGTTAATAATACTACCTGAAATGTCATCTTCCTTTCAAATTCAATATTGGACATAACATGTTATTTACCTTTCAAGAGATTGAAATCTTTAGAAGCAAATATACTAATAAAATATTACCTTCAAGTCTAAAAATAACTGCGCCATAAGAAACTGTGTTTTTCAAACTCTTTGAATGAACCGTACATCCTAAACATTCAAAGGGAATAACGTAATGTTTCTCTAACGAAAGGTTATTCGTTTCTTCTCGATCTTAACGTAGAAGCAATACGGAGATTAAAACTGGAATTGTATATGGCAGTGGTTCTCAACCTTTTTTCACCGACGACACACCTTACAGGACATCACGACACACTTGTTTAATATTTGTATTATAAATAATAATAATAATAATAACAATAATAACAATAATAATAATAATAATAATAATAATAATAATAATAATAATATCTATTATAAAATGAAAGAAATTAGTTTTTATAAGACTCTATATAGCACTGAGCATTATTGCTACCGCTGGAGGTGTTGACTGGTACAGTCTCTCTCGATTTTAACTAATTGTTATTAAATTCTTCGTGATTTTTAAATTTTAAAATTTCGCGACACACCTTAGGGACAAGCCGGTAGCCAGCCCAAAAATGTAGGGGGGGAGCGGCTGAAGTTAGGGGGGCCCGATTTCTTATTATAGTTCATCAGCATATTAGTGATCATTTGCAAGCCTACCGTGAAAATTTTAGGGGGGAAGCAAAAATTTACGGGGGACAGGCCGCCCCTAAACCCCCTTGGATACGGGCCTGCTTAGGGAACTGCGTGACACACCAGTGTGTCGCGACACATCGGTTGAGAACCACTAATATAGAGTAGCGTAAAATTTTAAACAGAAGAGATATGTGTTTTAATCTGCCTACGTATTCTTACATTCATTTAGGCATCCGTGCATGATTGGCTAGGTTGTTCATTAAGAAATCATTGATTCAAGAAAATTAATTGCGATTCTTAATAATATGAGTTAATTGCTCCTTAAGTAGTCTAATTGCGACACACAGATCTGAAGATGCTTCCTGATAGGCAATCAAAACAAACTCCCCTTTTCACTACCTCTTTACCATCGCAAAAGATCAAGTCGTTAACCTTCACAGGGAGGGAAATGTTTCTTACATACAGTATCATGTAAAATCTAAATTTTTACAACAATGACCTCACATCTTACGTCGTTGAGGAATTCATTAAACCACTTTCAACCAACCACTTTCAACCACATTTAACCACTACCACCAACTACTATTTTTACTTTTTTTTATTTTTTAAATATTAGTATTTATACCAAAGGATTGACTTCGGCCGTATTTATTAAATTTAATTTCTAGAAATTAGAATTCATGTGTTTCAAGTTAATTTCTATGATTCTTTTATTTGAGTGTTGGGGGAGGTTGGAATAGAGGGAGGTATGCAGCGAATTTCCAACTTTTCTGTAAATTTAGCCTAATTTAGCCTAATAAAGCAAAAATGGTTATACCGTTGGATTTATGGTAAAATTTGCTATTAATAAGGCGTCAATGTTATGCGTTTTGTTTAAAACTTTTGGCTGCTTCAAAATGTCGGATTTGAACATGGCCGCCATCAAGGCAACTCTTACCATAGACCTAATATTTATCCATCTGCTTTTTATTTAATTATTATCATTAAAACAAAATTTACAAGGTGGGGTAAAGGACTAATACATATGCTGCAACAATATTTAATTTCCCTGTAACTTTTTACCAATTGCGCGTAACTCAAAATTTACGTGACCATTGTTCTTCTGATTAAATTTGCGCCTTAAATCATGTATCACATGACCCTATTCCTATCTTAAAAACTTAACCTTAATTCAAAATGGCGGATTTCAAGATGGACGCCGTCAGGTATACCCTTACTATATGACTTCCCCCTAGGCCTAATATATACCCATACATTTGTTATTCACCTTTTGTCGTTACAAGAAGTCTTACAGGGCTTTTACCTTCAACTGTATGAAGACTATTCTGTACTTCCATGTGATGTTCTGGTAGCTGTATCTCCTACACCCCTGGAGCTTCGCACCTACAACTTCACTGAAATACTGACCACATTTAGTACTACTTTCTCATATGTGTCTCAGTCAGCAACTCGATTCACCCAAACGTAAGGTTTACTTGTAAAATAGTATGTTATTGTCTTAAACTTGTGATGTGACTTCTCCAAATTTGCATAATTTAGAATCTTTTAGTGGTGGCGCGAGGGATGCCTCGAAGGAAGTGAGGAATTTCCCGGATTTTCTATTAGGATAGATGAGTTATATTCATGGGGTATGGAACCACGTTCTAGCAAGTAACAAAAAATCGTTGACAGAAAGTCGATATCAGAACAAATATGGTGAACGCTTTTTAAAGTGTTGTGCGTTATTGCATAACTACAGAAGGGAATGATTGTAGTTGATAAAGTGAAATTTAAAAAAAAAATCTTCAATTTAATGCCTCAGAATTATACCCTGCTGGTTAAAGAAGACAGGTATCCCTGTGGGTTAAAGAAGACAGATATTGATGATTGCAAGAATTACCGCAATGATGATGTGCAAGAAAATTACTTTCCCGCGGAAAATATATGGACACTATATTCTCCCACCACAAATCCACTTGATCTTGGTTTGAAAGTGAGGCCTCTTGCAGTAGAAGTGAACATTCTACCACTGATTCACTATATACTCCTTTTTCCCCTTCTCCATACATTGTTGATAACGCATGGGAGGTGATTATTATTATTAAGTATTCTGCCTATTAGCGTGTACTGGGACTAATGTTTTTTTTTTTTCCTTTCTTTCTTCTTAGAAACGTCCTTCCAGGTTTCTTGATTTTCAGCTTCCTCGTTTAACTTCCAATATTTTCTCCTATTTTTCAAATCATCGATTACTTGTGTTCTTCTTCGGTAGGAGATCATGACACATGAAAACAAGAAAACTGATTGTGTAACAAAAAGTTGAAAAGAGTGTATTGAGGAAGTAAACTTCTCGAAAAGCGTGGGCTAATGAACTGTCCAGACAGATAATAGCAAAAGCAACAATACTGCAAAATTGCAGTGACAGGCGGCCCACAAAGAAAATGCAACATAGACTGTTCCATCCTCTGAACCAACGTGGTGATACGTTGGCTTGCATTTTTTAAGTTACTTAACTGCCACGAGCTTTTATAATTAACACGCCACAGTGATGCCCTTTAGGCTAAAGGAGCAAGTGATTGAGGAATTACTAAAAGAGATGATAGAACAAGAATATGGTAGGAAATGGAACTCCGATAAAACACAAACACCAGTTTGTTTACTATTACCCGTCTAGAAATATCCAATGGGTAGCAATACGTTTTACGGGTGCTTAATTTGAAAAGTATTTTCAAAGAAAGCTGTGTTGTTGAAGTGAGATTTTTGGGATGTTTTTTAAGGGTAGAACGAGTCCTGGGACCGGACGACACCCGTTTGATTTTAAAAGAAATAAAAATAAGAATTTTAGCTTTTTTTGGAGAAAGAGAGAGTGAGGGTAGGAGAGAGGTGAGGAAGAGAAAGGAAGAAAACTGACGTTACAGTATTTGTAGCTTTATTTTTTTTTTGTTGGGCTTTTTTTTGTTGTTTGCCTGGTGTTTAATATGTTGGGTACCGAATTATAAACTGTTTGGTTTGTTTTTTAAATTACTTTCGAAGTGCTTGATTGACTGCCGTGCACTCCCCGGACCGACTCCGTTGACTGTTTTTTGATAACTTCGCGACTATAGTCCTTGATGACCGACTCCAAAGTTTCCAAGCGACTCCAAAGGTTTCGTGAGACTTTAAAGGCTTTGTGTGACTCCCTGTTTTTGGGATGGAGGGAGTATTTAAAGACCAACATTTTTTGGTAATTTTGCTGACTTCAGACACGTGTAGATGAGATGTTTTTGTTTTAACAGATATTGTGACGTTAGAGATGGATAGATAGTTAGGAAAGGAGCTCTTTCAGCTTTATTATATAAAATATACATTGACATAATACATTAAAACTATGATTTTTGTATTAAAACTTTTGTTATTAACTATTAGTTTTTTTGGAGGAGGAGGTAAACTTAAATTTGACACTGAATGTGCATTTTTATTTTTGTTTGAAGTGGTGAATTTTTTTGGGGTTACTTTAGGTTTTTGATTTTTTTTTTAGATTTTTTGTTATATTTATTTTTAAAATTTTTTGTTTGTAGTGGTGTATTATTATTAATTTTTTTTATTAAATTTTTTATTACTTTATAGAGCAAAATTAGATTTATAATTGCAATAATGGTTTGTATAATGTTTAAAAAGTAACTTAATTTTTGTAAAGAAAATTTTGTAGATGCACTACATTTTTTACAAAACCATATAAAATTGAAAATTTTATGTTTTTTTAGCAAATAAATAAGTAGAAGAGTGATGATAATATTTTAAATAATAATAATTTTTGGTATAAAATATTTATGTTTATAGATAGGTATTTTAATGGGCGTTTGGTTAATTATTGTAAATGCTGATATATTTATATGTTGGATTGAAGAATTTTAAACATTGTTAAGTAAAGATGAAACATTAAAAAATTTATTTTTTTTATACGTAGATTGTAATAGCATTAGATCATTAGAGACTAGTTGGCTTGGAAAAAGATGTAAAAATACAGGTTTTGTAAGATTATTGTTGAGACATGGAAAATTTGATTTGACGAAAAGATTTTTTTTTATAATTAATTTAGTATTGCATGGTATTTGAATGTTAAGGGCTTTGTATAATTTGGCTTTTTTTGGAATTTGAATAGTTGACACATTTTTTTTAGTTTTTAAAGTTAGAAATTTTGGCGGGTGTGTTAAAATAAATTTATGCGATTTAATGTTTATAATTTGTGCCTTTTTTGAATTATAGCACGTATGGTTACAATTGTGTAGTATTTTTTTGACTGTATTGGCAATAAAAGCTGCGTGAGCACAATTTATTAAACGAGATTGTGTTACAGTGTGTGTAGGTATTTTACATAACTTTGATTGGCTATAATGACAAGCAAGTAGGTTTGTTTTTGTTATTGGTATAAGATTTTTTTTATTTTGAATTATTATAACTAAAGGTTGGATATTAACGGTACAAGTTTGGTTGTATATAGTAAACGGAAGTGGCTGCACATTATATAATTTAAACGAAGGCTGTATTTTAACGATTGGAATTTTTATTTGTAGGTAAATGTATGTGTTGGTGATTGAATAAGTTAAAACATTAATTGAATAATACATTTTTAATAACGACTTATTTATGGCTAACTTATATTTATTTTTTAAAATGATATTTTTAAATTTAGATAAATGTGCGTGCAATATTTTATAAGGAATAATATTAGGGTTTAGCCTAGCATTTGTATATATTTGAATTGTTAGATTATATTTAAAAATTTGTAGAAACTGTACAAACTGTGTTGAAATTGAATAAAAACTTTTGAATGAACGAAATGACCTTTTTATGGACTTGATTTGCAAGCTTATTAAGATGATTTCCCAGATTATGTTTTTGATTCAATATTTTTGCCGAAAAGTTTTTAATTTTATGAAAATTATTTTGTATTTGATTTTGAAAACTTAAAAATTTTGAAGTTGTGTTTTGAATATATAAATTGTTTTTTAACAATTGTTTTTGTAAACCTAGTACTGTTTGTTTTAAATGAAATTTTTTTTTGTTTATTGAATTAATAGATGAACTGTTAGCTATGTTACAACACCAATTTAATGCTTTTTTAATGAACTTTAGCAGTGCACGCGGAGATTTGGTTGATAATTGATGAAATTGTGGATTTGGAGGCTTTAAAAAATAATCGTTAATATGGACTTGTAGATTATGTAGGTTTTTTGTAGCTTTGCAGACATCTGGAGCTAGAGTGTTATTTTTGTTATAAAGCAGAGATTTAAAAAGAGAAGAAACTTTAATATTATGCGGAAAGGAAAATGTTAAATTAAAAGATATTGGTAAAGAGTGTTGGTACAAAATAACATTAGGGAGTTTACGGAAAAATAAACCAGATGTTATTTGGAATTTGGTGTTATTAGACGTTATATGTGGGAAAGAGAAAGATAGGATAATGCAGCTTAAAAGAAAATAGGTTATTTGAAATACAAATTAAATATAATGAGAAATTTAGAATTTTTATATGTTTTATTGATTATTATTTTTGCTAGCCTAAGTATATATGTTATTGTTAAATTGCGTTATTTATTTTAATGTTTTTTTTTTAGGTAAGTGGAGAATTTGAAATTTTTAAAATAAAGTTGTTTTAAAAAATGATAATAGGAGACGGATATGATGATAAGAGCAAAAGAAAATTGCATAGCACTGATGATGAATAATTATATTTTTTTTATATTTTAAATATATTGCTAGCGTTAAGATAGCATTAAGTTAATTAACTAGTAACGTATTAATACTTTTTACTTTTAGCTATTTTATATAGGAAAATAGAGGTGTATAAATTGTTTATAGATTTTTTGATTATTTTTGTTATATTGCATGAATATTATTTTTTTGATATAGTTAAGATGTTTTTTTAGGAAAAGACGTATTGTTTGTAAAGCAACGCGACAAGCATTTGCTTTAGGAAAATCAAAAACTCCTGTAGAGATGTTGGGGAACGCAATTGATGTTATATTGTTGTTTACTGCTAATTGCAACGTTTTTTTGTAACACATTTTTAATTTTTTAGGATTTTGATTATTAGGTGCGCTAATATGAATTACAAAATCCACGGGTAGATTGTAACTTTGTGTAATGCATACGTTACCCTGGGGAAGGTGGGATATTTTACGACACTTGTTTTGCATTTTTTTTTTTTGCAAGATTTTGAATTGCTTTGTTTACGCCTTTTCGTGGCTTTAGAAAGGAATTGGACGAGTTTACTATACAATTACTAGCTAACGTTGTGATTGAACCGTAATAAAGCGCAACTTTTTTATTAATGTTGTGGTTGACGGCAAACTTAGGTTTTTCCAAACCTTTCATTGAACTTGTTTTGAGACCCACCTGATCCCAAGATGGTAGATTGGACATGAAGACAACTTTTTTTATAAACAACGATTTTAATTGCGTTTTGTTATTTGGATTTTGGAATTTTATTAAGAAGGAATTAACCTTATTGACTTTTTGGAGATTTTTATTTGGTACGCCTTTTTTTACTACATTAATTTTAGATGTTTTTAATTTACGCAGATTTTTAGGCAGTTTTTTTGGAGGAGGATAATATTTTTTTAACTTGTTGATTGCTATAGAATTAATTTTTATTTGCCCTTGGGGAGTTTGGTATTTTATATAGTAACTATTGTTATGCTTATGGGATATTATTTGTTTTGGTTTAAAATATTTTTTAGAGAATGCACTACAGTTACCTTTTTGTTTTGTTGCATTGTAGATTTACACAAGTTGACCCTTGTTAAATGTTTGCTGCTTCCTTTTTTTATTATGTGACTTTACAGAAGTCAGATGTTTATTGTACAAGTTTTCCTGGGCCTTGTCCCTTATGTACTGAAGTTGCTTAATTTTGTTTTGATTTTTAGAAAATTGACATTGCGTGGCTAATATAGCAGAGTGTAATAGCCGTGGGGAATATTTATGAAGGGCTTTGAAAGGATTAAAACCCATATTTAAGTTACAAGTTACGTTGTACGAGAACGTAACTTGTGGAAGTAATTTTATTTAATTTGATTGATTATATTTGTTTAAAGCTAACTTTAATTGCTGTTTTATATGCCGGATTACGACTTTAATTGTTTCGATACCGTAATGCCCTTGTACATTTGCAAAGTGTATTTGTGTTTTTAGGATGTGACAAAGCTCTTTAAACACAGCACTAGTGAAAGCTGCTCCGCGGTCACATGCGATTTTTGTTATTAGTTTATATTTTAGAATAACGTTTTTGTATAGAAAAGAATTAACGGAAGCCGCTGAAGCATTTGGTAAAGATTTAGTGATATAGAATTGTGTTTTTTTATTTACGACAACAATGAGAAACTTGTGTCGTAAGATATTATTACAGGGGTACATTTTTTTTAAGTTAACATATATTTTATAGAAGGGTGGAACACAGGGGTGTGTCTGCAGACTTTTGTAAGGTTTGCCACTACGCTTTTTTAATACTTGACAGCTAATGCATTGTTTGCATTTTTTTATAAACGAATTTTTTTATGTTTACAAAATAAACAGATTTTATTAGGAGGTTATACGTCTTATTGAAACTAGCGTGATTGGCACTTAATTTTTTTGAATGGGCCTTTTTGAATATTACATCCCTTAACTTGGTGGGGATTGCTAATAGAAAAACTTTACCCAATGGCGTTTTGTTAACTTTATACAGGATGTTTTTACGCAGGGCAAAATGCGATGCTTTTTTTTTATATTTTGGGTTTTTGTTGGGACTATTTTTTAAATACGCGATGATTTTATTTAGATATTTGTTATTTTTTTGCTCCTTTTTAAGGTTAATGCTATTTAAGTTCTTGATTATGAAGATTTTTGGGTTTGAGGCACTTGCTTTTTTGTTTTTTTTGTTTTTTTGATGTTTTATAAAGCGGCTGATGGCGTCTGCTTTTAAATTTTTGGAACCAGCAACATGAGAAATTGTAAAATTATGAGAATTAATTTTTGACAATTAACGAGCGAGTTTTTTTGTCAAGTTTTTATTATGGCGAAGAAATGTGATAGCCTTTGAATTAGTGTGAAGATGAAAATGACGTTTGAGGATAAAGTAACGAAAGGAGCGTAAAGCGTAGAGAAGGGCTAAAAGTTTTAAGTGATAGACGGACAAATTTTTTTCTGATGGAGCAACTGCTTTGTTCGCATACGCAATTGGTATTAATTTAGCATTTGGCTCATTTGTAGCTGGTTGTTTGGCTACACAGGCCAAACCTTTTTTGCAAGCATCTGTAAAAATGTGCAAGTCTTTTTTAGGCTTGTAGGCCATTAAAGTTGGACTCTCCAAAATTGCATTTTTTAATGCTTTGAAGGATTGCTGCTGTTTGGTACCCCAAGTAAATTTTTCGTTACGCCTCATTAATTTCTGTAAAGGGTGCGCTATTTGGGTAAAGTCCTTGATATACCTTTTTAGGAAAGAATAAATGCCGAGAAAACTCTTTAAGTTTTTTTTGTCCTTGGGCGTTGGTAGTTTTTGATTGTGTTTAGCATCCGGTTAGAGATTTGTAAACCATATTTTGAAAGTTTATGGCTTAAAACCACCATAGAGTGATGTGCTATTTTCGTTTTTTTGGGTGACAATTTTAACCCACGTTTTTGAAGTTTTTGGAAGAGGATGGTGCACCAGTGTATCATCTCGTCCACAGTAGAAGCCACTACATAAAAATTGTTAATGTAATACATTATATTTGAACTTGGAACGCCTGCGAGAGTTAATTTTACTAATTTATTTAAAGCAGCTGCCGAGGACACATGGCCCATAGGCAGAACTTGGTAAACATAACTTGAAGCACCTGGTACGGAGAATTCTGTACACTCCTGACTTTTTTTTGTGATTGGAATTTGGAAGAATCCCTGCTTCATGTTACTAGAAGTGTAAAGAAGACGTCCAGCCATACGAGCAAGCAAGTCGTCAATCGATGGCGTTGCAAAGTTTGAGGCGAGAGATTGCCCATTGAGGAGACGCAAATTTGACACAAATTTGAACTGTTTATTGCGTTTTTTTACTAAAAGAATAGGGTGGTTTTATGGAGACGTCTGCTCACGAATCGTTTTTTGTTTTAGCATAGTATTTAGCTGTTGTTTGAGGACTTCACGTAGGTGGTAAGGTACTAAATAAGGTGTTTTGTTTACTGGCGTGGGGTTGGAAAGTCGTATTTTATGCTTAAAACCACGGGCGAGTTCCACATTGTTTTTTGACCAATTTCAAACATCGGCAAACTGGTAAATTAGGTTATAAAAACGCTCCCGGTCTTTTGGAGACAAATTTGGGTTGACATCTACTCTTTGCGGGTTACACATTTTTTTAGATTGTTTTAACTTTTTTGGAGACGGTAAAGATTTTTTTGACGCTGTCAATGTCCTCGTTTCTGGTTCATCTGGTACTTCCTCGAACTCCTCTGCATCACCTATATTCGTTCCTTGGCACAACTTTACGGTGTTGACGGTGGGATTCGTTACAAACACCACTGGAGACTCACAATTTACTATTACCCTCGGGATAAAAATTTCCAACATTTCCTCTATACGCTGAGATGGTAACAGTAACGCCTTTTTCCCCGTAATGTCCCAACAGGAACGTAACTTCACTAAAGTGTGTGAACGAGGTGGTAAAACAGTATTTTTTAAGACTTTAAAAATAGCTCTAGATTTCCGAGCGATTTTCGCTGTTAATATTTTAGATAAGTTGACCTCTAAATTTCTAGGTGGTAACTTCCTGGACGGAGGACGTCCAAAACGATACAAAGTTAAATTTTGCTTATCATAACTTAAGATAGCTTTATGTTTTTTTAAGAAGTCCGCACCAACCAAAGGACCATAATTAAAATTTGGGATTATCCTAAAAACGTGAGTAAAACACTTGTTTTTAAGGAAAAATTTTAACAAGGCAATTTCGGATACTTGAATGCTTTTTTCCGTAACTCCCTTTAATTTGGTGTTAAGACGAAAACGTCTTGCGTTTTTCGGAACGAGATTCTCCCCGAGACAACTTATTTGGCTACCAGAATCTATTATGATTTTAACTTGCTGACCATCTAACAGGGCCGAAACATGTGGTAAGTTGTTAGAAGATATAATGGGGACTATAACGCACCTCCGAGCAGATTCGTCCCTGTTATTTACTTTGTTTTTGAGTTTAAAGACGCCCTACAGTACCGTGCAATATGGTTAGGCATGTTACATTTATAACAGACAATAGGACCCTTACTAGGAGTCGAACTCTGGGTCTGTGAAGAAGATTGCGTGGAAGAACCTGAATTGTTTTTATTATTGTTGTTATTATTGTTTTTACGGTTTTGACGATTATCACTTCTCTCGTTATTACCCTGACCTACATTCCTTTGCTGACTTTTTTTATTTTGTGCATAATTGCTACCTTGATTGTCATCATTTGAGGTTAACGCGGATATTTGAAGAGTCATTTTAGCTAATTGCTGTTGCAAGTTATTCATTTGATTACTAATTGCCTTAGTCTGTTCTTTCTGAGCTGTAGCTGACTGAACAAAGTTTTTTTGCCTGTACAGCGGACTTTGAACTGCTGACTCCGCACTTCTACACAACTGACTATCAACTTGGCTTGGCGGAAGCACTGACGAATGCAAGACCGCAGAATTCTTTTTAAAGAATTTTTCCAACTCTTTTCTCTTGAGTAATAACCGAGTCTTTTTTTTTACTACTAAATCACCCAATAACGCAGCTACGGTATTATATTCTTTACGAATGACGACCTTGAAAAAGTCGGGCAATAACCCTTCGATGATCAGTTATATTTGTTTTCTCTCAGGCGCGTTAGGATCTGCTCTCAGAATGAGATCCTGTTTTGCATATACATAATTAACGACTGACTCCTCATCGCCCTGTTCCCGTCCTCGCATTTGGGCCTCTGTTAACTGAGGAACCAAATTATCCTTAAACGCTGTTATTAACGCCTGCTTAAATTGCTCATAAGACAGCTGAGCAAAATCCGGCTTTTTTTTTATAGATGTAAACCATGATTCAGCTGGACCCCTAAGTAAATTCCCAAGTACAAGCTTCCGTCTTATCCCATCCCAACCGTTGATGTCAGCAATAGATTTATATTTACGCACAAAACGTTTCACGTTTTCCCCTAATTTAGCGTAAAAAGGCTCTGGTCTTACTATGGTATTAAAAATAGGCAACGGTTGGTTATCGCCTCCTGACGCCATGTCTAAACTGGGCTTTTCAACGGTGACTTCTAAAGAATCGGGTGTAATATTGGATAAGACCTCAGAAAATTTTAACTTTTTTCGAAGCTGGTCTAAATAATTTCTGGTAAACTTAGCCGATACAGGGGACGAACAAGCCGCGGGATCGAAATAAATCGTGTTATTAAGATTTAAGAAGTCATCACCCGGTACTAAAAATTCGTCAACAAGACGTCGCAACATATACACAAAAAGTGAACTAAAATGGGCACTAGTTTAACGAAATACACAGTGTACATATATAACTACTTAAGTCTAAATAACACATGCAAAAACTTAGAGGGAGGAAGAGAGACAACAGAATGTTTTGAAGTACAAGAGGTATTTGGGGTTTTTCCACCACTCTTCAAAGGATTGAAGAGAAAAGAAAAAAAATTTGCGAATAAGAAAAAAAATAAACTAATAGCGTTTGAGAAGCGTAATACAGAGAGGGTGGGGGAGGGGTAGCGGTGGTGAAAATGATTAGAAAAAAAAAAACTTAATTGAAAAGTTGTAAAGAAGAAACCAGTATATCCACCCTATTACGGGGGGAATAAAGAAACAATTACTGATAAAAGATCAGCATCTCCGTCATTTTACGGGGGGGGGGGAATAAAAATAGAAATTACTAAGAAAGACCCAGCATCTCCACCATTTTACGGGTGCTTAATTTGAAAAGTATTTTCAAAGAAAGCTGTGTTGTTGAAGTGAGATTTTTGGGATGTTTTTTAAGGGTAGAACGAGTCCTGGGACCGGACGACACCCGTTTGATTTTAAAAGAAATAAAAATAAGAATTTTAGCTTTTTTTGGAGAAAGAGAGAGTGAGGGTAGGAGAGAGGTGAGGAAGAGAAAGGAAGAAAACTGACGTTACAGTATTTGTAGCTTTATTTTTTTTGTTGGGCTTTTTTTTGTTGTTTGCCTGGTGTTTAATATGTTGGGTACCGAATTATAAACTGTTTGGTTTGTTTTTTAAATTACTTCCGAAGTGCTTGATTGACTGCCGTGCACTCCCCGGACCGACTCCGTTGACTGTCTTTTGATAGCTTCGCGACTATAGTCCTCGATGACCGACTCCAAAGTTTCCAAGCGACTCCAAAGGTTTCGTGAGACTTTAAAGGCTCCGTGTGACTCCCTGTTTTTGGGATGGAGGGAGTATTTAAAGACCAACATTTTTTGGTAATTTTGCTGACTCCAGACACGTGTAGATGAGATGTTTTTGTTTTAACAGATATTGTGACGTTAGAGATGGATAGATAGTTAGGAAAGGAGCTCTCTCAGCTTTATTATATAAAATATACATTGACATAATACATTATATAATATAAACAAACACTTTTACGATTTAGCCACGAAAACACAAAATTACGGAAGAGAAACGTAGACTAAATTTTTAGACATACATGAATTTTATAAACTAAGACATCCGAATAACTAGCGTTTTTTGACACATAAGAGATGGCTTTATGAAATTAGGAAAAACAGAAAAAAAAAGAATAATTTCACAACACCGAAGATAAGTCTGAAGATGTCTTAAAGAATAAATGATTTTGTGGGATATCAACGAAAGTCAATAAATATTAGTTTCTTTACATACGTAGTGTGGGTATACGGGTGAATCAAACTTATAGGACAATGAAAGCATTAGTGTTATAAATTTATCAACGTTACCCAATAACAGGAAAGTGATGCTTGCAATCTTCGTGTCCTTTTGCGATTGTGGATAATACAAGAAGGAATAGGGAAAGTAGTGAGAACCTCGCTCATTTTCACACAAGGGACATAAGCCATTTAATAGGGACACTTTTCAGAGTAGGTCGATTGTGTTTGTAGCATAACAGGTCTACGTCAACTGTAGTTTTCTGTCCAAACGCCATGTCCACACAAAAGTTTTTTTTTAATGTAGTTTAACAACGTCGAATAACACTAACATGTTATAGTGAGTACTCTTCTACCCAGCTCGTGAGAAAACTAAAAGGACAATTGTCCAGTAAATTCCTGTTAATTGTTGCAGTGTCGCACACCTCTGCCTCTACTATTGTAAAATAAGAACTGGTGTTGAGTTGAGTTTAGTTTAGCGTCCCTTTCAGCAGCGAGGCTATATGAGACGTGGACCTACTGATTAACGTGGAATCCGAACCACATGAGCTCCCGCCGGGAATCGAACCCGGGTCTCCCACGCCAAAGGCGCGTACGCTAACCGCTTAGCCACGGAGGAGCTCTGTAAAATAAGAAAATCTACAGTAGTCAGGATGGCGGAGAGGCACGAGGTAACAGCTGAGAAGTGAAGCGTGTTTACAATGAACGATTCCTGAATTGAAGATTACCGTCATACATGTCTTCTTCAACTTGATATTCAGTTTCAAGGGGGTCAGAATCTATTTCATCACTTCGACTAGAACATGGATGACATCTTACAGCGCACATGGGACCATTTGAAGAGAAGATACTTACTACGATGGGTCCTAATACTAGTAAACGCATAATAGGTCAGGCTCTGTGCACTTGTGTCAATGTCTGAGTCATCCTCAATAAGAAAAGAATGCATTCATTACAGTTGTGCATGCTGCAGTTTTTATCACAGGGATACTCTACTTATCATTTGGCATTTTCGGAATTTTTATTACAGCAAACTGTATTGAACTTTCCAACTCGTTTTGTAGATCGAAGAGGCAGTAATATTTAAGAGGACAAACCTATTCAACAGTGATGTGTGAATGTTGATATCTACTCATGTAAAGATAGACAAATAAATGATGAGAATTGCTCATTGTAAGAATATTACGGTAATCTTCATGGTTAGAATGTAATTGTGATTAGTCTAACAAATGTAAAAGATATAGTGGTGCCTTGAAGTAATAAATTGGTAATCGGTATCAGTGACAAATTATCTTCGTAAAACAAGATGTTAAAATATGATTTAGAGTTGTGTGAAATAATTTATCATTGTAAGCACAGCTTTATATTTCAGCCATCATTGGTCTAAATAAAAAAAATAAAAATACATTCGTATTTGTTTATTCGATTAATCTTTATTGATTATGTTGCTTCCATAGAAATGAGAATGTGTCCTCTTTTCACACAGAAATATTAGAACTATCATTCCATTTCATTTATATCTTTTTTCTTCTTAATTTTCGTTCAGATATAAAGGGAGAATTAATTATAAGGCCATTAAAGGCACCGCGGCACCAGATGTGGCTCTGTTTCAAACAAGACTTGTTGTTAATACCTTGTTTCCGTCTGATTAATAGATCTGTTTAAAGCAAACGACTTACAATTATCTCTAAAAGGAGAAAAAGAGAGATTATCTTCTGTTCGAAGTAGCGCAACAGGTTCCTCTGGAGAACATTGAGCTAAAATTTCATTACATAATCGTCGGCATTCCATCCATTGTAACAGACATCACCTTAAATTTTGTATTAGATAGTGTCACGAAACAAATAACGATAATAATGTCAATTTTTAATAGGCACAATTAGACATATTGACAGTATAACTGGTGATTATTAATGAACATAATTTAGATTGTGATTTTTCAATTGTTGTCATTTATTAATTGCAGTAAATAATTCACAAATCTTTCTAGTACGAGGGTCATTCAGAAAGTAATGTCTCCAACGTGATTCCTTTATTTGTGTTTGATAGCTAGCACCGATACAGGTATCAGTGGAAAACTTGCAATGTCAGCTACAAATGGAGGCATCATTTTTCAACACAGTCCTCAGGATGGGCTACACACTTACGTCAAGGCGAAACAAGGTTTTTCATGCCGTCGCCGAAGAATTGTGGTAGCTGCTGGCGACACCATTCCCAAACTGCTGGTTCCACCTCCGCGATATAACTGTAGCGTTGGCCCTTAAGCGGATCCTTAACTTTGGGGAAGAGTCAAAAGACGCCGGGTGCAAGATCCGAACTATAGGCAGGATGAGGCACAATGTCAACAGCACCTTGTCCGCAGATGGGACAACTTTGAATTTTTGGAGTGGAGGAGAGAACATGTGGCAGTACTCCATCAACTGAAGCTTGGATTCCAGGTCTTCATGATGTATCCATGACTCGTCACTCGCGATGAATGTTCCTGGGCGCTTTCTCTGTCGCTTCTTCACTCACCACCTTTTAATATCAATATATGTCACCTAATACGTGCGTGGAAGATTAAAATAGTCCTCATCAGCATCAACGATCTTTTGCCAACGTTCTGGATTCCATCGCGGTAGAATTTGGTGGATCGTGAATAACTAACTAACTAACTAACTAACTCTATGGCCTATGGAACCCGGAGGTTCAGTGCCGCGTTCACAAAAGCTCTCCACTGACTTCTATCCTTAGCTAATTGCATCCAGTTTCTACTTTGTATTCCTATCTCTGCGAGATCCATCTTAATATTGTCCTCCCATCTGCGCCTAGGTCTTCCTAATGGTCGTTTTCCTATGGGTCTACCAGTCAAGACTTTGAAAGCGTCTCTACTTTCTTCCATTCTAGCTACATGACCTGCCCACCTAAGCCTCCTAGACTTGACGACCCTAATAATGTTGGGGAAACCGTATAAACTATGTAGTTCCTCGTTATGAAGCTTCCGCCATTCCCCATTCTCGTTCCTCTTGGGTCCGAATATTCTTCTCAGGATCCTGTTCTCAAATACTTTCAGTCTATGTTCTTCCCTCAAAGTAAGCGACCATGCTTCACAACCATACAGAACAACAGGCATGATTATCGTTTTATATATTTTAAGCTTCAAATTCCTCGACAGAATTCGCGACGACAAGAGATTTTGAACCGAATAGTAACACGAATTCCCTGCTTTTAGTCGACATTTAATTTCTTCGTGAATATGATTTTCGTCTGTTAATATTGATCCTAAATATTTGAAAGTATCCACTTTATCAAAAGCATTATTTAATATTTTAACGCCTCCACAATTTGCCGTATTACGGTCCCGACGTACTTTCATGTATTTAGTTTTCTCTGCATTTACTTCTAAACCCATGTCCCTGCAAGCGTTTAATAAGATCTCTGCATTTATTTCTACTGTTCTCCTATCATCCCCTATTAAATTTACATCATCAGCATATGCCATAACCTGGTGAATGCCGTTCAACTCTAGGCCCTGGTTGCTATCTTTGATTTTCCTTATAGCGTATTCCAGCACAAAGTTAAATAATAATGGCGACAACGCATCTCCTTGTTTCAGGCCATTTTCGACGTGGAAGTTCGTGGACAAAAATTTTCCTACCCGGACTTTACTTTGGGATTCACTTAAACATATCTTAATTAATCTAATTAGCTTTCTCGGTATTCCAAGTTCTGTAATAACGTTGTATAATGTTTCTCTCCTAACCGAGTCGTAAGCCTTTCTAAAATCAATAAATAGTTGATGTACCGGGGTATTGTATTCCCACTTCTTTTCGAGTATTTGGCGAATGGTAAATATTTGGTCGATAGTTGATCGATTTCGTCTAAATCCGCACTGATAATCTCCAATAATTTCATCTGCGTATGGGGTCAATCTTGCTAACAGAATATTTGAAAGGATTTTATAGGATGTTGACAGAAGAGAAATGCCTCGATAATTATTACAGTCAGTTTTGTCGCCTTTCTTGTGAATTGGAACAATGATTGATTCTTTCCACTCTTGTGGCAATTCTTCCTTGTTCCAGATAAGGAGAATGAGTTTGTGTATCTTGTTCCACAATTTTTCGCCTCCAGCTAAAATTAACTCAGCCGGAATTTCATCTACACCCGGAGATTTGTGTTTCTTCAATTTCTTTATAGCGGCTTCCACTTCTATTCGATTGGGTTCTGGAATATACGGTTCTGCGATGTGTATCTCCTTTTCTCCACGCACATTTGTTTTTGGCTGCGTGTTCAGCAAATCGTCAAAGAAATCTTTCCATCTATTTAAGAGGCTATCCGTATCGGTGAGAACTGTTCCGTCAGATTTCTTTAATATATAAGCACGAGGTTGATAGCCTTTCTTAAATTCGCTGATCCCCTTATACATGTCCCGAATATTTTTATTTTTACTATTATCTTCAAGTTCCTTAATTTTAGCTTTCAAAAAATCCCGTTTCTTTGTTCTAAAGGTTTTGGAAGTTTCCCGCCTGATATCTGCGAAATTTTGTGTAGTTGTTTCATTCGGATTTTGTAGCCACCGTAATTTTGCCTGTTTTATCTTCTCTGCTAGTTTAATGCATTCTTGGTCGAACCATGGTTTGTTCCTACGTATTTCCGCGTGTCCCAATTTTTCTATTGCTGAACTTTTAATGCTATCTCTAATTTCAATCCAAGTATCCTCAACACTAGTGCACTCCGAGTCTTCTAAAACCGCGAATCTATTCGAAACTTCAATCTGGTATTCCTCTCTTACCTGGCTCTCTTCTAATTTCTTTAAATTAAATCTCTCCGTTTTCGGACTCGCTCTTTTATAGCCATTTTCGGAGGCGGAGCCTAGGAGGGGTTTTAGGGGTACTCTTCGTGAATTTTCGTGTCCTCCTCGTATTTCTTCGGAGACGATATTCGTTAACTACTATGAGATCCTTGTGGAGAAGCACGCGGTGATGTTTGTAAGTATGAGGGGATATTGGAATACATTAAATAAATTATTTAATATATATATATAAATTGGTATAAGAACAATACTTCTTTACAAGAAAAGATTAATTTCTCATCTATTTATGAACGTCGCGATGTGGGAATTTTGTACTCTTCACGATTAGGTTTTTGGATGTTGCAAAGTTCACGAGTCTAACACCGTTGTCATTACTTTCCTTATGCAAACTTTCGTTCCCTATAATCGGTTCGAAAATATCCTCTCGTCCTACCTTCGCATTGAAATCCCCTAATAGAATCTTCATATGGTATCGCGGGAGTTGGTCAAATATCCGTTCCACTTCTTCGTAAAAACTATCTTTTATATCGTCACCCTTATCTTCAGTTGGAGCATGTACATTTAAAACAATAATATCACACCACCGTCCCTTAAGAGTAATAAAAGAAAGTCTGTCAGTAACAAATTCAACCCGTTTAATTGCTGGTAATATTCGTTTGTGAACGAAAAACCCTGTTCCTAACTGGTGATTTTTATTTCCTTCCCCGTAAAAGAACGTAAAATTTCCGGAATTCTCAGATCCATTTCCTTCCCACCTAACTTCCTGAACTCCTACTAAGTCCATCCTGTATTTCTCTAACTCACTCGTTACAGATTTTAACGCGCCTGCCCTATAAAGACTTCTAATATTCCATGTTCCAAATCTCATGTCCATTTTCTTTTGCTGATGTCGTGCCAAGTTATCAGTCCTTGTCCGAAGCTTTTGTGAATGTTTCTGAACAAGTACCTTTTTTTACAGGATGAGGGTGTTAGCCTTACCCAAACCCCCAAGCTGGAGGACCACTCCTAGTCGTCTGTCCGCGACTGCTTATTCAGTATATTCGCAGCTAACCTCTATATCTAGAGGCCTTCTCCTCGATCCGCAACCTGAGGACAGTGTTGTAAAAATTTCCGGAAATTTTGAACTGGCTGGTTAAAAAAAAAAAAAAAAAAAAAAAGTTTTTTCCGGTTTCTCTCCGGAACAATTGGAAAAATTGGGAAAATAACAAAAAAAAACTTTATATTAGGTTAGTTTTACTAGTAATGGAACCTTTTTCTTTTTACCTAACGCTTGAAAGAAGTAAATTGACAAATTTCAATATTGTGAATATGTAAAAAAAAAAGAAAAAGGAAAAGAAAAAGAAAAGAAAAAAATAAGCATTCGAAAATAAAACTGTTGTAATTATTCGTGAAAATTAATCCTTTATGTGCCTTTTAGTCGTTTATTCCTGGTGGTTGTGCATTAATTACAGAACTTTTAAAGTTGCACACAAGTCTATCATCATGAAGCGTTCCTGTTGCAACAAATAGGACAATAGAATGAACCTGAGTTCTTAATATGCTCTTCGACCTGGTGAAATTTCCTTAATTTTAACCAAATTACTTCTTAAAAAGAAAGAGCAGTAGACAAATTTCACCAATACTCATGTACTAAGACATGTAATTACTATTTATTATTCAAATACTGACTTTAATACAAACTTTAAGTATAAAATTTTGTATGTAAACAAATACCTGTTTTCTAGTGCGACAAAATTATCTACATATATGGAAATGAAAGTAACTATATTTGTAACTTAACAACTCTTGAAATACCAGACTGATCTCGATAAAAATTTTCGACACAGATGAGGTTCGGGCCTGGTATGGATTTTACCATTTCACTTTGAAGGTGCAACTTGGAGGAAGGAAGTACGGATATATATATTGAAAATTACCGATCTTAGTTTTCGGGGTTGCTGAGATAAACAGTGATATTTCCGTTGAAGCTTAAATTCAAATTCAGGCCCGCAACTTAGAGGAGGGGGAAGGGTATATATATATATATATAAATGATTCAAAATAGCCGAAGTCAGTGTGAGTTTTCGGGGTCGCTGAGGTGAACAGTGAGACTTTCGATACCATTTAAATTCAAATTTATCCCCGCAAACTGAGGGAGGAGGGAGACATATAAAAATGGTGCAAAATGATCGATATTAGTGTGAATCCATAGTTTTCAGGGCCGCTGAAATGAACAGTGGCATTTCCGATGCAGTTAAAATCCCAATTCAACGCTGAAACTTTAAGGAGGGGAAAGGAGGTGATATATTTAAAAAAAAAAAATATCGGAAATATCCGATATTAGTGTCGAATCCAAAGTTTTTGGGGTCGCTGAGATGAACAGTGATATTTCTAATGCCGTTTAAATACAAATTATGCGCCGTGACCTGGGGGCGGAGGAGAGGGGAGATGTACAAATGATCGAAATTGACCAATATTAGTGTCAAATCCATAGTTTTTGGGATTGCTGTGATGAACAGTAATACTTCCGATGCCGTTTAAATCCAAATTCAGGCGTACAACTTGGGTAGGAAGAGATATATATAAACAGGACTGAAAACAGGAGCGTCATTTCAGCTTTGCTTGGGGGGCAAGGTCCCTTGATATAAGTAAATTTTCGCACTTTTCACTGATTTAATACGATTCTATTGATAAATTTCAAACTTAGGTTGGGGCAATTGCCCCTCTCTGCCCCCCTAAATGACACTCCTGACTGAAAATGGCCGGTATTAGTGTCAAATCCATAGTTTTTGGGGTCGCTGATATGAGATAAGCAGTTACATTTCCGATGCTGTTTAAATCCAAATTCATCGACGCAACTTGGATGCGGGGAGATGTATAAATATGACCGAAAATGACCGATATTAGTGTCGAATATATAGTTTGTGGGGCCACTGAAGTGAATAATAACCCTTCCGATGCCGTTTAAATCAAAATTCATCCTCGTAACTTGGGGGAGGGGGAGAGGAGGGAAATATATATATGAAAATTATCAAAAATGACCGATATTAGTGTTGAATCCATGGTTTTTGGGGTCCAAAGATGAACATTAACCCTTCTGATGCTGTTTAAATCCAAATTCAGCTCCGCAACTTGGGGGAGGGAGAAGGGGTGGATATTTAAAAATGATCGAAAATGGCCGATATTAGTGTCGAATCCATAGTTTTCGGGGTGGATGAGGTGAATAGTGACATTTCCAATGCCGTTTAAATCCAAATTCATCCCCCATTAGATACTCCTAAGGGAGGAGGGTGACATGTAAAAATAATTGAAAATGACTGACACTAGTGTCGATTTAATATTTTTGGTGGTCCCTAAATTCATTGGTGACAGTTTTTGTGACTTTATACCCAAAATGAAACGTATTCTTCCTTTGCCAAGAACGGGTATTCTGCTAGTCTTTAATAATAACGAACGGACATTTCACATGTTAAATTCTTTAATATATTTGTCGCTACTCAAATTTACGCACTTGTGCGGTGTATATGTGTATATGTAAATAAGATCATCTTTCTTTTTGAGTTGTTCGAAAAAATATAATTACAAATAATAAAGAGGGATTTTTTATCAGAAATCAGAAAACTAAAAAGTAAAATTAAGAACTGTTGCTTTAAGTATTTTTCCTGCTAGCGAAATACGTTGTATATATGCTGCAGACACATCAAATAAGATTAGCATCAGGCAAAGAAACAGTTTTAAAATTATTTTCCGGGTTTTGCCAATATTTCCGAACAAAAGATTTTTTCTAATAGGTTCAAAATTTTCGAAAATTTTACACAGCACAAGAAAGATACGCGTATTTTCATAAAATATATATATTTGATTTTAACATACTGATATTAACTAAAATGATCCTGGCCCTGTTATTTTAACACTTCCCTGCTATAAAACGGTAACTTTATAAGATAACTTAAGATAATTTAAATGCGTCTATATTAATTAATCTAACTAGGATTATATTTTAGGATCTTTTGTAACCATAACTCCATTCCATCACGATGCTAACTTTAAAGGAGTGGTACAAATATAGTTGTTGCCACAAAATTTCCCTATTCTAATACAAGAAACATAACTACTGAATGATCTTAACTGTAAATAGTTAAGATTACTATCTAGTAGTAAATATAAAATAGTTTTCATTTTAAAACCATAATGTAGTAAAATATTTAAAAAAATTCAATTTTCCCCAAATTTTTCGTTTTTTCCAAGCTCGGAGAAAAAACGGTAAAAAACAGGTTTTTTACCCAAAATTTGCGGGTTTTTTCCAGGCCTTTACAACACTAGTCGTGAAGCGAAGAATGTATCAACTGCATTTTGCACCTCTACTAGGGATTTGAACTGGCGTCCTCTAAGCTGATTGTTCAAGGAATGTAATAAGCGATAATCGGACAGTGCAATGTTCGGGGAGTATGGTGGATGTAATGGTGTTTCCCATCCGAGACGTAGAATTGTGTCCCGGGTCATCCTAATCACGTGGATCTCAGCGTTGTCCTGTAACAGGAGGATTCCTTTGCAATTGAGAACTGCTGCCGCCAGAGTTCTGAGTTTTTCTTGAATACAGATCAACTGCTGATAGTAACAGTTGCATTGATGCTCTGACCAGCCGGTAGCAGTTCATCAAACACACAGGAGAACCTTCTTCTGGTGAAGTGCTGGTTTTGGCTCTTTTGGAACCTGTTCGTAGGATGCTAACAAATGATGACGGCGCCGTGGATCTTCCTCCATGACCCACTTTTCATCACATGTCAACACTCTGTCCAGAAATTGCTCCTCGGACGAGACAACAAAGAAACACATGTGTCTACTCGCGTTGCCTTCTAGCCCGATGCCAAATCATGTGGGGCACATAGACCAAACTTGTAGTGCTTCCCAATTTGATTGAGCTGCTGCCGAATGGGTCCTCCACTCACATTTAATTGTAGTTCCAGTTCCTCACTGTTCGACTCACTATTTGCCTGAAGATCTTTATTTTGTACTGTGTTGTCTTCCTTCACTTGGTGAGTCTTCGAGCGTTCAGTCACACTCTTTAAACTTGTTAAATCACCGCTGCACTGTCCGCGTAGTCACGACATCCTCACCAAAGGCCTGGTATATCTTCCGTCCCGCTACAGCAACGTTTGACCCCAGTTTGAACTCGTACAGCATACGGAGTTCCCATGTTCACTCTGTCCTTACGCAAGTTCACGGTGTAACTGGACTGCCACAACCATGTAGTATGTTGGATATACCCACACCAACAACTGACCTTCGCCTTATCTCCATTCACATTTAACTCACGGTTGTGGCACACCCCATAAAAAGCGACAGAAAGTTTCTTGGTTACCTTCATAACTACTATAAAACATGTAGAGATGGCTCAGTAATAGATCGCTTACCTCTGGTGCGTGGGATCCCGGTTCGATTCCAGGCTAAGTACGTTTGTGATGGACAATATCATGTCCATGGGTATTCTGTGGGTACTCCCGTTTCCTTCCTCATTCTCATTCCATCAATTCTTCTATCGTCATTCGCTTGCCTTAATTGTCTGCCACCATAGCCTAAATGGCATAAGAGTGTGACGTAAAATTCAAAGTTTTAATTTGAAAACATGTAGCTCCTATAGTTTTCCTCAGTTTTCTGAGATCTGCTGTAAGTGAACCTAAACAGGTTTGGACTGAACGACTCATATAGGTAGGATTTTTTAAAGCACCACACAGTAGCAGTATCAGATCTATAGTAATGCATTACGCAACCCGTTGTAGCATCAGAAAATCGACCTTGAAATTTTCAATAATTAGCCAGTGCTTTGTGTTGTCTTTGCAATAGAAACATGGAAGACAGCATGGTGCCATAGTGAAAACGTTTTCACAAAGATGGTGAGCGCTTCATTTCTATCTGTTCTGAAAACAAATGATCATGCGGCGCTATTCGGTGCTCCATGACTACTAACCACGAACACAACAGCTGAAAATCGTGTTACGTTCAGTGTTGCTAACTTACTAGAACAGAAATGGCGGGCATTTCAAAAGTTGAGCTCTTTATCCCTTATTTAAAAAAAAAAAAACTGTTGCTAACTCTTAACGTCTTTTCTTTTACATCTATCGACAGACAGACAGACAGAGACTAATGAATGAAACCAAAAGTTCTATTACATTTCCCATGCATTAATAAACAAAAGAAAGGAGAAAGAACCAGTTGAGCAGTGTTTCTTCCGGACCTGTTTTTTTGCGGGGCACTGCCCTCCCAGAGCTCCGAGAGTGCTCCCCGGAGCAGACCAAAATAATACGTCTATAATATAATTATAAATAGAATAGTATCTGGAGTGCCCCCCGGAACATTCTTTCTGAAAGAAACACTGTACTGGTAGTTGAGAGTGCTCGAAGAGCATTGCAAGAACAAACTTAAAAATAACTATTTAATATATATATATATATATATATATATATATATATATATATATATATATATATGAAATTGTATATTAAATTTATTTGAATAAATTCAATAGATATATATATGGAAAGGCGTATTAACTTATCTATTGAATTAGCTATATTGAGCTGTCACTTTTTGTCACTATATATATGCTGAAAATACAGATATAAGCAGTAACCAAGGGTTACTATTTGGTTCCAAAATGTTCACCATCCTTTTAGGTCTTGATCAACACCAATCATCTCTCTATGACTTACGGTTCCCGACATATGGCTCCTTAAATTCCCGAAATCGGAACTTTTTTGGCTAATATCTGGGGAACGGTGGCCAGTTGACCAATGGCCACCGGTTACTATTTGGTACCAAAATGTGCACAATCTTCTTAGGTATTGATCGATACCAATATCATCTCTATGACTTATGGTTTACCGAAATATTAGTCCTTAAATCTTCCGAAATCGCGATTTTTTGGCCAATATCTCGGAAATGGTAAGAATGACGCGAAAAATTCGAAAATCCTCAAATACACACACACACACAGAGAGAGACTTTAGTAACGAACGTTTTAAGTTTGTTGAAAATAACACCTGTGCACGTTGTTATTATATTTCTCTTGTGAACGAATGAGAATGTATTGATCTTTTTTCCTTGTTAGAGCACAGACGCATTCATCTACAAAAAAAAAAAAAAAAAAAAAAAAGCAAATACGTGAAGTTCAATACCGATATTAGCCATTGTACTTTCTATATAATTATAGACTATTTATATCTGAACTATTATATTAACTGAGGTCGCTAATTTTATGCTTAAACCAAATGACTGTTTTCTTCAGCGTCACGTATGGTTCTTCCTCATTTCTCATTAGCCTTTTATAACCCCACATTCACCTTTAAGAGAATCTAGAAAATTTTAGTTTCCTCCTATGGTATATATAACGTTCGTGGGTTAGCCAATAACGAAATTCTCGTGCATGATAAGTTACCTCACGTAGAACACGTTCCAATTGGAAACGTGTGTTTTGCATGCTTAATACATTCTAGTCAAGGTTTCACCTAATCACCAACATGTATCGTAATATTTTACCCCATAAAGGCAAAGTAAAATAGAATTAGGTTAATTTAGACTTCCAAGCTATACTATGCGTAAGTCTTGTAGAATTGCTATATACGTTTACCTGTCGACAGTTATAACAGCGGAAATGGTAACAGATATCAAGAAGATACTTTATAGTGTTGGTCATATCCTCCATTTCAGACTACTAATGCATACAACCAAAAAAGAAAAAAAGAAAAAAGAAAAGAAAAAGAAAGAGAAAATTGAAGAGTGCTATTTTACTGCTAAATTTCTATCAGAAATACCCTATATTAAAAGTAGAAACTGTATCGTAATGAAAAGTTACAAATGTTCGAAAGCAAAAGTTTATGTTCCTCTTAGATGTAGCATGTTTCAAATTTCAACGTGAATAAAACACATTGAATTATAGAATGGAAATAAATTTTATGTCGAATTAGTATAAATAAAATTCTGTTTTCAAATAACCGAAGAGGTTACCATTTTCTAGTCTTTTCCGATGATTTATGTGTTCCGAACATCCAGCATTGATTTCATCTCTTCCGGATATAACGTAATTTGCACAGATATAATGAACACTTATATGGAAAATACGTATAAAATATACTTTTTCAGTTATACGTTTGCTACACGTTGTCCAAAAATAACAGGATTAACACATGTAACCTTCGTTTTTACGTACGCCACACATTTTTTTCTCAGTATAAGTTATTCCTGTAACAATGGAATTGTCTTAATAATAAGTTTCAATCGATGTCTATTTCATGCTATTGTTTCCATCTTTTCCTATCAAGAATAACACTGACTGATCTGATATGGTTTTAGAGATGGATAAGCAACAACCAGTAGTTATTTACGTCATTTCGCTCCTTGTTGTTTAAAACTCATGTGACCTTTATGACTTTCCCGAAGTTGATAGTTTATGGTAAACACAACAAATAAAAGTATTATAATTTTTTTTTCGTTCTTGCTTGGGCAACCAGAGTTGCCAACAAGTTGATACAAAAAGTAGTTAAATGGGATATGAATTGACTCCAATTTTGGGTGAAAAGTCGCTAAAAAAAATATTCCTGAAATTCCGTCTTTCTTTCTCTCGTTCTCTCTCATCAAGTATGTGATTATATATATCAGATATGTGATTAATTCAAGACATAATATATCTGCGCTAGGAAAGCGTATACGTAAAAACGTAAATTAATCATATATAACAAATAATAATTTCACTTTTAGGACAATGTATTTTTTTTTTTTTTTTTTTTTTTTAGTTATGATCAATTTCGCTTCAACGAAATCAAAAATTAGTTTAGAAAAATGAACAAAAGTAAAAGTCTACACAGAGAAAAAAAACTTATTTCCTATCCCCTTTTACTGAAGTTTCTACAAATAATCAGCTTGCTATCGGTAATGCATTATTTGTGCCTTTAAACGGAAACTCTGCAAACTAAAAGACATTGAAGATTGGAGTTTGTTCCCGTTAGAGGGCAACGGATACCAGCAATCAAAGCGGGAATAAATAGATAAATGCTACGTACTTTGCCAGCTTCTCATCACTTGCGCTGATTCAAATAGGCAAAAGGGAAATAAACATATATCTGAACTATTCCAGCTAATAGTACTTGTCTACAGGACTATTTCGCAGCACGAAAGTCGCTAGATTTGTATCTAAGTCGCCAAATTGTCATTCAAAAATCACCAAAAAAGTCGCTAATCGGAAAAATTATTTTTTGTCGCTATCCCGGAAGTCGAATCCCCTAGATTTATCGACTTTTCCCCCAAATTGGCAACACTGCGGGCAACAAACATTGGAACAGAATGGGGAGGATGGAAACGAAAGCGTTTCAAACAATACTTAAAAGAACACTGCGCCGAAAATTCTTTGACAATATTATTATTTTACTTTTAATACTGAAAAAGACATTGTCATGCATTCATGTTGGCATTTTAATGTATTTTGAGAGGCACCGGAAATTTTGAACTAACAAAATCCATGAGGTTACATAAGCTTTATTGACATTACTTGGCCTGCTCGGCTTTGGCAGATGCTAATACACGATTTTATTCACTGAAAAGATGAGCCTGAATGGGAAGAGATGAAATGTGCTGTTTTTCCCCATATGTAATCTGCTGAATTGTTAATTAAAATTGCCTTCTTATCTTTTTTTTTTTTAATTAATAGCTACATTTTGCCCTTTTATATAGTATAAAGCACATCCACGTTCAATAGTATAAACTACGATTAATGGCCATTTTATCGAGTGTATATCCAAACGTAAAGGGGGCTATAGACCCTATAGCCCTTGCATGGATCCGCGCTTTATATATATATATGGAAAATCAGAATATGGCAAATTTATTGAAATTTTTTGTCAATTAAAAATTTAATGCAGGAAAATCAGTTTTTGAACGACTACTAATGCAGTTTTGTTGAAATGATGTTTTTTTTTCTATCTTTGCAGGATAACTCTGAACAACACGTCAACTAGAGATCTAGATCAAGTTAAAAGTTTAAGAACTTACGACAGAGGTTTACCTATTAACTCTTTTAAACTGAAGGTATGTACCTAGCTATAGGTCTATTATTGCAAGTTTTTTGTTTTCCTTCTTTTTACTAATTAAGAATTCGCTTCCAATGAAATAAATAGTTAACATTATTGACAATCATAGTATATATTGGAACAACAAAGAACAAAATACGTTATGCTGCATCAAAATCAATCTTTTTTTTTTTTTAAACGAGCATTACAATTGAGAATTATTTTGTCATGTTATTCAGGTAAAGAAACTTCGAAGTTGGAGTGAGTTTATCTCTATTTACCTACCTTATTTTGGACCGAGTTCAAACCTAAACAATGGAAAACTGTACAGAAACTCACGGGAGGACGGGAGGGACGCGTCTCCCAAACATTTTGAAGTGCAATATTTTCAAGATTTTATTCTAATTTAATTTATTTACTAAAGACAGAATAGCATATAAATAACAATTATTATATTTATTTGGAATATAATATTCAGGCTCTGAAATAACAGAGTTCTTGATATACCTCAGGGGGTCCGTGAATGTAAGCAGAAAGATGACAAATGGAACCGAAGATAATAAACAGGTTGGGCTAGAAAGTACTATTGAAATCACTCTCTTTGATGTCCCCTCAAGTTTTACATGCCAGAGACGCCAGTGCAGAAACTATACAAGATATTACATCAAACTCGAGCAACTTACACGTAAGTTATACTGAATTAAAAAAAAAAAATCAAATTTACGAATGATGTCTAATCTTGAAACATTTGGTGGATTTTTACCTTTATTTACCCCTTATTCACGACAACTTTCAACCTTATGCCTTTAAATTGGAATAAGGTGCATGTAATGTTGCATTAAAACTGGATAAAATTTTACGAAAGTTATAGTGGAACAGACGAGGGAGAAAGCAAGACTTATGACCAGACGAGTAATCAGAATTTTTTTATTTGAAGTGGTATAAAGTTTGGAGAGGATCCAATACTTCAAGATACTATGTGTATGTAGTTTTGTACTGGTGTCAATCTACACCCGAAAAAACGATAAGCAATTGTCAAGTATTATCACGTATAATCTCAGCAAAAATCGTAGAACTAGATTGTTTTGTAAGAAAGAAAGAGTACAAATAAAGTATAAGATCAAAACCTTCAGGCTACATCAGTCATTTCTCTGCTTAACAAGTATAGTTTTATTAAGAAAGTATCCAAATATATATATAGAGTGCCAGCCTGGGGTTACCCAGTGGTAGAGCGTTCACCTCTGGTGCGTGGGGTCCCTGGTTCGATCCCAGCTCGCGCCAAGTGGAATTTGTGGTCGACAAACACCGTTTGCATGGATTTTCTCGGGGTTCTCCCATTTCATCTCACTTTATTCATTCCTCTGTTTCATTCATTTCTCATCATCGACGTAGCTAGCATAACCATGTGATTTAAAATTTAAAGATTTCATTTTCATTTTATATACATGGAAAATATTGCTAATTGGTGTTCTCTTAACAAACTTAATGTAAACATAAACAAATGTAACATTTTATCGTTTACCAGAAACAAAAGTCAAATAGAGTCTGATTACTCAATGAATCAGATCTTACTAAATAGATTAAATTCAGTCAAAGATCTTGGAGTTATATTTTATACGAAACTGACATTTAATAACCATATAGAGAACATAGTTAACGAATCTTTCAAGATGTTAGGGTTCATAATTAGAATTGGAAAGGAATTTAACAATAGTACTACACTAACAAAAATGTATTATGCCTATGTGCGATCAAAACTGGAATATGCTGCTGTGATTTGGAACCCATCACAACAGCAATACAGACACCAACTGGAAAAGGTCCAATCTAAATTTATCAAATACTTGACGTACAAGACAACTGGAATCTATCCATATTATGAAATTTATGTAACATTATTAAACAACTTCTGTATCCCTACACTTGAACAAAGGCGAAATGTTCAAGGATTTTTCTCCATAAAATAGTACAAAACAAATTTAACTGTACGGATCTCATATCAACATTAAATTTTCATGTCCCGACACTTAAAACTCGTGCTAATAACTCTGGTCTCTTTTATTGCAAAAAAGCAAGGACCAACGTATTATTGAAATCACCAATTTGGAGAATGCGTTCTACTTATAACAAAATATGTATCAAACATAAAGAAATTGACATCTGCAATATGAAGTCTATGTTTAAGAAAACTATTGTAAATGTATTATGTAATACACCAACACTATAATTGGGCTTATGCCTGCTGTGTTGATGGCAAATAAATAAATAAATAAATGTCGACTTACCAAGTTTGGGGACAGGTCCGGATTCAGTAAGTGTGCCCCTGTTTGTATTTAGTTTTTACTCCGCAGTATTATTCTTAATACTAGCAGAATGACCGTTCTTCGAACGGCAAGAATACGTTTTGTTTTAGCCATGAAGGGCACCAAAACTGTCACCAATCAACTTAGGGATCCCAAAAATGATGAATTCGACACTAATATCGGTCATTTTCAATTATTTTTACATGTCACCATCTTCCCTTAGTAGCACTAATGGGGGGCTGAATTTGGAAATAAAAGGCATCGGAAGTGTCACTGTTCATCTCAGCGACCCCGAAAACTATGGATTCGACAGTAATATCGGTAATTTTCGACCGTTTTTAAATATCTCCCCCACACCCCTTCCCTTAACTTGAACCGCCAAAGTGAAATGACAAAAAATATGCCAAGCTCGAACCTCATCTATGTTGAAAACTTGATCGAGAGGTACGCGCCTATGGCGTGAGAGATCCGGGTTCGATTCCCGGCGGGAGCTCATGTGGTTCGGATTCCACGTTAATCAGTAGGTCCACGTCTCATATAGCCTCGCTGCTGAACGGGACGTTAAACTCAAAACCAACTCATTGATCGAGAGAGGTCAGGTGGTTTAAGAGTTATTAAGATACATAGTCACTTTCATTTATATATAGACTCTTGTGTACAGTATATATATGTGTGTGTAGATTACAGGAGAACTAATATATGATTGAGAAATAAAGGAAGGTTTATAACGTGGTAACTACTTCAATAGTGGTAATTGTTCTTTTACCAATCTATTGTTAGAGTTTTATGACGTATTCTTCTCAAACTTTTGTCGAATGAATAACATAAAAATGTTCGGAAGTCAATAAGTTTCGTCAAACAATATCTTCAGAATTCACAAATAATCACTTATAAAACTGCGTGCCTTTGACTTTGAGTGTCATAACAAATCTCAGAACTGCAAACGATTTCATTTATCCACCGTCGACTGACTTCCTGCAACCTGACAAAGCGTTGTTTGTTCGTCAGAATCCTGGAGCGCTTGAAACACGAATTGATTTGAAGCATAAAGTGGTTGGCCCCAAGTTTCAAAGTTTCTCGCAGATGTGTTCGTGCCAAAGTAGCATTAAAAGAGAATTTCATTTACTTCGTCATAAAATGTTGAACTTTAAATGGCAGTAAACAAAAAGAAAGAAAGAAAGTGCCCTCAAAAAACCTAAAATAAGAAAATGAGATCCCTTCAAGTGAAAGTAAGCTTTTGTTCGTTTCCTTCAACTGAACTTATCTCGACTTCAAACTTCATAACTTTAATGTTATGAAGGCGTCAAGAAAAGGAATGGAAAAGGAAAGAAGAGAAAAAAAAACTTGGTATTTTGAATGCAGTGTTAGAATGCTTACCTCTGATAGTCCCTAATTTATTACGAGAGTGCCTACACATGCACTGCATACGTTCAGACCAGGGTTTCTTAACCTGGGGGTCGCGAGAAGGTTTCATGGGGGTCACGAAGATAAGAGAAAGTGATAAATATAATCAGAATATAATACCGGAAAATATGTTTAAATATTATTTTGAATTTCGTTCTGATAGAAATCTTTTTATTTTTATACATACTGTTAAGAACAACAAAAAAATAGGTCTACTAAAAATTTTCAATAGGTGCAGAGTTGTTTAAAAATCAATTAAAATGAAAGACGTACGATATGAAACTAATGAGAACTGCATATTGAAATACCAGAAAAGTACAAATGCGTATTGAAATACAATTAAAATTGAAAGCTAATGAGATACCTGAGCATGCTGTGATTTTACTGATGCGACAATATGTGGTTCAATCTTCGTTGCGTACATTATCAAGTCATTTTCAACTGATAAGCGGTTTCTTGTCTTTGTTTTAGTGCTTACCATGGAAGAAAAATTCCTTGTTTCTTTCAAAAATTAAATTTTTACCAAGCCAGCTGTAAATATTGGATTTTACCTCAAATTAAATTATGTAATTTTAAAGATAAGTGAATGTTTGAAAATAATAAATATTTTTGTCTTTAAATTTGTCGAGCAAGAAGTAGTTTAATTTCATTTTACCATGGAATTTACACAAAAATGATTAAAAATAACTGGGATCTTTTGAAATGTGGGTGTGGAAAAGAATGGAGATAATTAGCTGAGTCCAGCTGAAAACGAATGAGAGGGCATTAGAAATGGTGGGGGGAGGAAATAATAATTTTAGATATTATTAAGAAAAAGAAGAGAAACTGGTTGAGACATTGGCTAAGAAGGAACTGTACCATGAGGGACGTTTTAAGATTCTATGGTTGCAGGAAAAGAGGAAAGGGGGGAGAAGGAGGCTACAAATAATGGATGACATCAAAACAGAAAAATTGTACATTAAGACGAAGAGGTTAGTTGAAGACCGTGGAGCATGGAAGCTTTTCATTTGTGGCAAATGACCTGCCAATAATAGCAGAACACATATGATGATGATGATGATGTATATATGCCACTGATAGATTAATATTTTGCACCCTGAGCGTTATACTATCCCGCTAAACTCAACAGCATTGTTGGAAGCCTTATGAAGGAAATATCATAATTTCTTCCATAGGAATACATGGAAAACCGTATTTTGATTATCTATATCTTTGAATCAACAGGATGAATCACATCTATCTGTGGAATGGATTCTTAACTTTTGAGTCCCTACATTCTGGTCAAAATTGATGGTTATCCATCATCAAGTTCTTGACATTTTATCTCTTTTTGACGGACACAGAGTAAATATAAAAAGAGTTTTTGTTAAACGAACTCCTTTAAAAAAAATGAAAACTTCAAATTTGTTTGCGAAATAAATTTGAAATATTTGATACGAGAAATGTCACATCCAGCTGAAAATATAAAATGTCAATAGCTTCCCTAATATTCATACGTAATATGATATATGAAAATATTCCTCCTGGATAAGTATTCGCTTAAGGAATGACAAATGTGCAACTTTAAGTGTGTGTGTAATCAAGATAAAAGCTCATACGGGATTAGACTGTTAAAAAAAAAAAACAGATAAAAACAAATGTGGAAAGGTCAAATGCACTTAGATGTATGCTCCTAAATTTGTCCCGTGTCTAGCTTCTAGAAAAAGCTTCTTAAAAAAGTAAATGCCTTGAATAAGAGTGAGAAATACATCATGGTGGCTTATGGCTAGGATAATGATGATGCTTACTCAAGAGATCTTGAAATGTGACCAAAAAAAAAAAAATCGCAGGATTGATGTCTGGAGTTTTGTAGGCTAAAATATTGTCCTTTCACTTTTTCTTTAAACACGACATTGTGCGTCGTTTGTCATCACTCATGCTCCACAACAACTTCTTTATTTTTCTTCTGATGGTTGAAAATAAAGATAAAATGAAAATAAAGAAAATTCAGGTTTTGCCAATTGAAAATGGAGCAACCAACCTATCGTCTTTTTTCTCTGTATTTGTTTTTCTGTCTTTCTGTGGCTGTGGAGCCGTCAGGAATTCGTACATTTTTTTTTTCTATTTTATATATCTGTAAACCGCTATCGAATGTTTACTTGTTAATACAAAGCGAGTGAAAATGGCGGACCTGTTTTCAGAAATGTATTCTGTGAAATCTAATAAGCATGTGTTATTGTGAGATATGTCCCAAGAAAAGTAAACTGTCAAAGTTTTCTACAAACATATCATAAGTATTCTATGTAGGCACATTACGTAACACAGCATACATCAAGGCGACAGTGTATCTCGTGCCATTTTGTAGCATATTGCGGTCAATATCGAAGCAAGTCGATTTTTGTTTACAGTTGCAACCCGAATCTCTGAAATATTCACATTACTTACGAATGGCCTTCCTATAGGTGAGTCTCTCACGAATCTCTGAAATGTTCACACTACTTACGAATGGCCTTCCTGTAGGTGCGTCTCTCCCGAATCTCTGAAATATTCACATTACTTACGAATGGCCTTCCTATAGGTGAGTCTCTCACGAATCTCTGAAATGTTCACACTACTTACGAATGACCTTCCTGTGGTGCGTCTCTCCCGAATCTCTGAAATGTTCACACTACTTACGAATGGCCTTCCTATAGATGCGTCTCTCTCGAATCTCTGAAATATTCACACTACTTACGAATGGCCTTCCTGTAGGTGAGTCTCTACAAAATTTGGTACGGATTTCGTTGCACACTATCACTGACTTGTTTACATGATAATTAAGATTTCTGTTCTCCAATCAACGCCGTTTTCCTTAACTGCTCACTGCTGACTCTTAGCGGCAGAAAATGGAAACACTGCGTGGAAATTAAACTTTGAAAATTAAGCTTTCGAAGCGCATGTCTCACAATAACATTCGCACTCTTACTACTAAAGTGCCACAACTCAAAAGTGTCTCAAAACAACACCGACAGCGTTTTGGAGGTGATTCCTGACACCAAGATAAAATAAAAGGTATAGACCAACCTAGGTGCACAAATGCTTTCTTTCGGAGTTATAAGCTGCCGAGAACATGAAAAAAATGAATTTTAAAAGTTCATAGCTCCGAAACTATCGGACCTACCGTAGTCGGGTAAAGACTTTACTTAGAAACTAGTATGTGCCCTATCCAAATATCCATGTATCAGAATCCTGCCGTACTTCCGCAACAATTTTTATAGAGGTAGTTGGTAAGCACTTCAGATTATATCCCCATAGACAAACTCCCTCCATAAAAATTGTTGCGGGAATGCCTTAGGATTCTGAAACATGTATTTTTGGATATCGCACATACTAGTTCTTAAGTGAAGTCTTGACCCGACTACGGTAGATCCCATAGGTTTGGAGTTATGTATCATTAAAGTTGAGTTTTTCATATTTTCGGCAGCCTATAACTCCGAAAGGAAGCTTTTGTGCACCCAGGTTGGTCTATACTTTTTGTCTTATCTTGGTATCAGGAATCGCCTCCCAAACGTTGTCAGTGTTGTTTTGAAACACCCTGTATATTCGTATTTGTGAGTCTATAAGGCAATATAAAATCGCGCTCTAGCTTTTCTAGAAGCTGCTTGAGAGCGCTAGTTTCATTAGTGAGTAACATTAAAGTAAATGTATTACCAACACTTTCACTCGAAACTAACTTTTTTGAGTTGTGGCACTTTTGTAGTAAGGTTGCGATATGTGTATTGGATTTCTTAGAAGTAATTTCTGAAATGGGGTCCATCAGTTTGACTTGCCCTGTTTTTTTTTTTTTTTTTTTTTTTTTTTTTTTTTTTTTTTTTTTTTTAGCTAATCTTCTAAAGTATGTTTGTAGCAAGTGTATGCCTATCCGTCTGTCTGTCGACAATTATCAGAGCAAAAACGATAACAGTGTGATAGGTTCCAGAGTCAAGAATAGAATCCACTCCTTTCCTTAACATTCTGTTTAAACCAGAAGCGATAGAATGCAACATTTTGCTTTCAACATTGATTACCCTGGAGCATAAATTGTAAGAGATTACGAGAAGTGTACCACGATTGACCCAATTCCATAAATTCACTCTACCTTTATTATTAGACATACAAGGTATTGTCACAAAACTTTGCAGACGTATTGAAAAACTCAAAGTTTTTTCGTGTTGTAGGTTCACTTTTGATCTGTACCAAAGAGCGTAGCAGCAGTGAGTATTTACTCAAGATGATGATAGGCACAGAGAAAGCTTATGCTTTCATTCAGATCAGTCTGTCCTAACAGTGCAACGACACTTACGAATGAAATTCAACTAAGATCCACCAACTGTCAAGTCCATTCGGTAGTGGCGGATCTAGAAGGTAAACACTGAGGGGGGGGCAGCCAGTACCCAAACTATGATAGGTGTATATATATATAATCTTTCAAAAATATATAAATAATAGCTTAAGCTATTTTGTCACTGAAAAAACTGGGGGGCTTAGGCCCTCCCGGCCCTGGCCAAGATCCGCCACTGCCATTCGGCATGGTATGCACAGTTTACAGCTTCAGTATTCTTCTGTGAGAGGAAATCAACTGGTTGGTTACAGTGACTAAACAGGATATTAAAAAGAAAAAACAGATAGATCGGTCGTCGTGAGGATGGTGATTAGTAATTCCTGCCATGGCCTCCACGATCCCGGACCTAAACATGCAATTTTGTGTGGGGGTATATGAAAAATACAGTGATTACGCCTCCTCTACCAACAAACCTGGCAGAACTGAGAGCTCGCATCAACAGTGCTTTCCAACGGATTGATAGGGACATGATACATTGAGTGTGGGAAGAACTTGATTTTCAATTTGATATTTGCTACGGGGCACACATAGAGAACTTGTAATATGTCACAAAAAAAAAAAAAAAAAACTTTCGAGTTTTTCAATACGTCTGAAAAATTTTGTAACGATTTGTCTAATAATAAAGCAGAAGTGAATTTATGAAATTGGGTCAATCGTTTCTAATAACCCTTTATTTACTGTCGTAAGAATACCATCCATCTCCTCTCTCATTCATCTGTTTAAGCACCAAGCAATAAGAATCTACCATTTGTAGTTTCATAATAATTAGCCTACTGTAGAGAGAAATAGGATGAATAATGTTGCTCGCCCAAGAGATCAGACGAGAAATTATTTTTGTCAAGAATGTAGAGTAAAAAAGAAGGCCAGATGTAACTGAGAATATTCATAGATGTAAAAGAAAGATTTACAGATGAAAGAAAATAGGAGGAGAATATTGAAGAAAGTGGAATACAGTAGTTGTAGTATTACTTAAACTGGACTTTGGATAAAAGATAAAGATAAAATATCCATGAAATTAATTATATTCTACACTCTTGTCATTGATATGAATTCAATGAAACGAACTCTACACAGCAAGAAATGGTGTTGAAACAACACAAAATGACTATCACTTTAGCGTGTTACTTGTGTGTCAATTCAACACCAAGATTTTTTTTTTCATGCTAGCCAGAAGGGCTAGCCACCTTTAAGAGGGTTATGCCCTCTGTTAGGAATGAGGTGCAGTGATAAGATAGGCTAAGGTTACTGTTGTTGGGCTAAGTGGTTCATTAAATATTTATTAACTTTCAATTGTCAAAATGATTGTAACATGGTGACTTAAGGAACTTTGATCCTTAACATTTGGTGAGGTGAAAAAGAACAAAAGGTAAATATATATATATATATATATATATATATATATATATATATATATATATATATATATATATATATATATATATATATATATATATATATATAAACAATGATTAGAAATACGTGAAAACGTGCATTGAAAAATGTGCGTAATATATAAGAATAGAAATAATAATACAAAACATTTCAAAATATGACAGTAAGCATGAAAGATGAGGCGAAGTGCAATACACAATACAACACTTTAGGTGATGTTAGAGAGACAAATGAGCTTATTCTTCAGCCTAGGGGCTGCTCTAGGCACTGATGAGAACATAGGGAGCCCAAGTTAATAAACAAAGGTTGTTACTGTGCGGGGAATGATGGATGTATGAGAGGTAGATGATCGTGAACTACGTATTCTGATATGAATCGCAAAGTTGGGTCTGGTGGTTGAAGCGTATAGTGATATAATGTAAACAGTAGAGAGAGTGGTGGATAATAGTAGGTGTAAGGTGTGGGATGAACTGCTAAATAATGCATTGTATCTTGAAGTAATGGGTGGCGAGTTTGAAAGCGTTTAGAGATATATGTTAGCCGCAGTTTTTCGAGGTGAAATTTCAGAATTGGAAAAGTAATATGGCGGTAAAGTTCCTCCGTAGGGCTAGGGAGTTTAATGCGATAAGCTATACGGAAAGCGTGGCGTTCTAAGATGAAAAGTTTATGATAGTATTGAGGTCGGGCGGCTATCCAGGCAGTGAAACCATATGTCAAAACTGGTCGGAGGAAAACTTTGTAGGTGTTGAGGATTGTGTGGGGCTTCAGACCCCAGGTAGTACCTGTAAGACGTTTCAAAAGATTGATGCGATTATAGGCTTTAGTAGTGACTGTTTTCAGATGTTGCGACCATGTAAGATGGCGATCAAAGGTAATTCCCAGATACGTTACTGTATTTTTGGCCTGAAGTGGCACTTGATCAACATGGAGAGATAAGCGACGTGGGTTTCTGCGTACTCTGGAAGTGCGTCGTGGAGGTAAGAAGACCATGGCCTGTGTTTTTGTTGCGTTAATAGTAAGTCTCCAGTGATTACACCAGTTACTGAAACGATCTATAGCAATCTGGAGAGTGGTATTGATCTGTTGGATAGAGTTTCCGAGTCCAAGGAAAGCCGTGTCATCAGCATATTGAAAAAGATGAACGTTATCAGGTAGTCTGGGCATGTCAGCGATGTACAAGAGGTAGAGTAAAGAAGATAATGCAGACCCTTGTGGCACTCCAGTAAGTAGAAAGATCGGATGCGATAAACAGTCATGAATGGATATGTAGGCGAGACGATTGGTAATGAAATTGTATATGAGGCGGATGTAGCACATGGGGAGTCGAAACTGTAGAAGTTTGTATATGAGCCCGTGGTGCCAGACTTTATCAAACGCCTTCTCTAAGTCAAATAGGACTAGACAGGATGGTTTTGCAGAATTGTAATGTTGAGTAATAAGTGATGTGAGTCTTAAAAGCTGATCGTTGATAGAAAAAGAGGGTCTGAAGCCGGCTTGTGTGATAGGAATTAAGCTGCGATCGTTTAGGTAGATATGTAGGCGTTTGACCAGGATGCGTTCTAGGATCTTACTGAAAGTCGAAGTTAGCTGAATAGGACGATATGATGAAACGTTCTGGGGTGGTTTATTTGGTTTTAGAAACATGAGTGTCTTAGAGATTTTCCATGTTAAAGGAAAGAAGCCTGTGCGCAAGATAAAGGTATAAATATTGGCGAGGAGGAGTAATAACAAAGCCGGACACTCTTTGATATGGCGGTATGTTATATTATCGAGACCAGGGGCAGTATTTCGTTTATTGTGGAGAACCAGAGAGATCTCGTGAACGCTAATAGGATTAGATATGGGTGTGTCTGGCGGTAAGAGATGGGCGGCGTTTGGTTGTAGATGTGGTGTGGACGTGTTAAGCCTATCTGCAGCGACTGGAGTATTGCCGGATGATGGCGTGAAAATCTCTTGCAAGTGATCTGCAAAAGCGTTTGCCTTATCACTATTGGTGGAAACAGGTGTGTCGCCTTGGAGAATCGGATAGGGTGTGCTAGTAAATTGGCCACATAATGCTTTGAAACGGTTCCAAAATTTGGTTGGATGAGAAGTCTCGGATAGATTATTGCATGTGTTTACCCATTTTCGAAGTTTATAAGCTTTAATGTAATTGTGAACTGTGCGTTGTAGTTGGTGATGATGACGGAGTGCTTCAGGGTTGCGAGTGCGAAGATAATCTCGATAAAACTGGCGTGAGCGTTGGATCAGCGTGAGATATTGCGGCGGAAGTTTAGGCTGATATGGACGAGATTTGGAGGTTGGAATATATAAATGACTGGCCTCTTGGATAGCTGAGGTAATAGTATCAACGACAGCAGTTAAATCTTCACCCGTATGTGGTTCAGTAAGATGATCTGTGAGGTGAGAGATATGTGTGCGATAGTTATCCCAGTTGGCCTTATCGTAACGAACGCTTAAGCGAAGTGGTGCAGATGAGCTATGCCTGGTGGTGGTATTTGGCTGATAGGTGAGTTTAATTGGAGCGTGGTCACTTCCCAACAGATCAAGAATATCTACCGTGCAATATGAAATGAGGTTTGCGGAGATGATGACTATGTCAGGCTTTGAGTTGGAAATGGGGCGGGTTGCTCGTGGAAGATCAAGTATGATTCCAGTGGTATTGGTCGTAATGAAGTTAACAAAATTTGTCCTCTCGCCATCGGTGCGGCTATGCATATTGAAATCAGCCATGATAATATAAGTCTTATAGGTATTAGATATGTATTGTACAAAATGCTCTGGTAGAGGATGGTTGGGTCTGATATATACTGTTGCCAATGTGATGATGACGTTTTTGAAATAGACAGTGACGAGGAGATATTCCGGAAGAGGTGTCGTTGTATAATGATGTTGACGAAACGGTATATGCGGCGAAATTCCAATGGCCACTCCCCCATTGGCTCGGAGTGCAGGTAAAGGATTTTCAGCGTGCAACATAGTGTATCGTGGTAAACGACATGTTCGAGATCTTGTCAGAAAAGTTTCGTTTAGTAAGAACACTGTGACATGTTCCTCAAGAAGGAGCTGTTCAAATAAGAGTTTGTTTTTGGGTAAGGACCGGATATTTAGAAACAGAAAAGTGACAGCCATGTTATAAAGTAAACGAGTCGGGAGTAGTTGTTTGAGATTTATGAAAATGAACAGTGTTTCCTGAGTAAGTGGCTGTGAAATTTACATGGAAAGTGGTTTTTGCCGCAAGAATGATTTGCTGGAGTATGTGAGGCCTGTTAAAAGGATGGATATTCTGTAGAGCTAAAGTCAGGAAAGTCAGGAGTTGGTCTAACGAAACAGGTGCGTCAATCGGATGTGGAGTGGCATGGGCTTGTGCTGGTGGTCGTAGTGGAACTACGAGTTCTGGGTGATCTTGTATAGGTTCCGGTTTTGCTTTACACTTGTAGCTATATGCCGGATGCTGATCGTTACAAGTAGCACATTTAGGTGTCAACACCAAGACATCGCCTTCAGAACATATCAAAAATACCTTGTTACTAGCTGTGAGTATTTTACTGTTTGGTATGAGTAAAGCTTTGCGAAATACCGGTATATTTCGCATTTAGGGCTAGTGACTAATAACATTCTATGTTTTCTGTGATCGGTCACAATAATATTGTTGTAAACCTGTGAATCATTTGACAACAGTTACACAGATAGCTGTGCTTCCATCTATTTTCTTTATCTGTTATTCTTCTGTCTTAGCATATATGAACAGAAGATGGCAGAACTGTTGCCTATGTAATTGTTGTCAAGAATTCACAGGTTTACAACAATATTATTGTGATCGATAACAGGAAACATAAAACCTTATTCGTTACTTGGCACAAGTGCCAAATACATTTCGCAAAGCTTTGCTCGTATTAAACGATAAATAGCAATGCAAATTCTCTCAAGTAGTAACGAGTTATTTCTGATATGCTCAGTAGGCGATGTGCTTGGTGCTGAATTAACACACAAGTAATACGCTAAAGTGGTAATCATTTTGTGTTGTTTCCACACCTCATTTTTTACAGTGTATATACTGTATGTAAAACAAGAAGACCTAACTAACCTACTGATCAATGCTCAGGCGAACTGCTTAAGAATGGAAGGGAAAATATTATCAAATCATTATAATAAGATGGTCGAATCTCGAAATCCCTTAAGGTTAGAGGCATGGAAATTGGTATTGATGCTTTTACTTTAAAATAAAAGATGTGTTTAATCCCGTTTTTATGTTTGCCTTAAACGGGAAGAAATCGAAACGAAATGTCTCAGTTTTACGTCCCACGATTATACTCTTTAGGCTAACGGATACCATGCTTAAAGCAAGTGAATCATGATGGAAGAATTTATGGAATGAGAAAGTGGGAAGAAATGCAAAAACCCCGAGAAAACCCACACACATGATGTTGTCCATCACAAATCTAATTGATCCGGGATCGAACCACAGATTGTACGCACCAAATTTAAGCCCTTTTCCACTGACTCACCGTAGCCCCTAGAAGGGAAGAAAAAGACGAGAAGGAAATATTGTGGGAGTTGTAATTATTAAAATAACATGGCTTATCTCGAAATCCCTTAACATTAGAGATATGTTAAGTATAGGAAATGCAAGGTCGTAGGCTGAGGAAATGAGGGAGAGGGTCTGAGGGCCGAAGTTCCCAGTTAGCCGAAGACTAATCATTTCAACTAATCTTATATAAATAAAATGAAGAGTTTGTTTGTCTGTGTCTGTCTGTCTGTCTGTCTGTCTGTGTATGGTCTGGGCACCAGACGAGTGGACTGACAAGTGAGTTGGCGCAAGTTGCGATTGCAATTGCAGTTGAGTTGTGGCTTGTATGAATATGTTTCGGGTATTCGTAACATGCGTAAATTAAGTGCCATCAACAATTTTTAAGCTAGAAGATGCGATATTCCGCTCACAGTGTCGCTTCTTCTGGTGACTCGCTCGGTACATATCGTGACAGAAATCATAACGATGCAATCCGACCACAAAACATGGTGTTTACTGTCAAGACCATTTCTCCCCTGGGTGCAAACCTTACATTCAGAAACTTGATGTGCTATTCTTTCGATAATTCAAAGCGGATTGAAGGTCACATTATCCTTCACAACTATCAATTCACATCATTGTAGACAGATTCAATTTCGTTGTTCATGTGTATTAATCTAATTCTGTTCTCCAGTCTTCGCAGACTTTGTTCGGTACTCTTGTACTGTAGCTGGATCTAATGACTTCTGACGAGAAATGAGATGAAATGAAATCTTTGAGTTTTACGTCCCACGGTTATGCCGGTTAGGCTAAAGGAGACAGTGATGATGAGTAATGAATGAAATGGTGGAATGAAGAAAGTGGGAGGAAATGGGAGAACCCCAGGAAACTCACGCAGACGGTGTTTGTTCACCACAAAGTTTACTTGGCGGGGGCTGAGATCGAACCCAGGACCCCAAGCACCAGAGATGAACGTTCTACTACTGAGCCACAGCGGCCTCATCTGACGAGAAAGGTTTCGAGCACTGCCCGAAGATTTTTTTGATGCTCGCATGCTTTGTGACTCGGAAGACTGCTTAATGCAGGCATTCATGAAGACCTACTATGATAAACAACTCTGTTAATGGGACTTTATACTTTGATGTCATGTTCATCCTCGTAATCTTTTGCCCAGAGCTACCAACAACCAATTTTTTGAACTGGATGACTGAACATGCACATGATTGTAAAGTGCAGTGTAATTGTCGATGGCAAATATTGTACTCATATTTGTATTGCACATGTAACCTTCTGTCATGCAAACCAAAGCTTTATTGCAATTGCGATCCCAACTTACGCTAACTCCCTTGTGAGAGTTACCAAATTTGAGTCACAGGTAACTTGGATCAGCCCTCAGACCAAGATGAAGCGTTTTTTGTTTAATATTTCGATCCAGTGAGGTCTCAGGGGGGCGTTTACCGAGAGGTGTAAAAGTAGTCGAAAATGACCGATATTAGTGTTGAATTCATAGTTTTCGCGGTCGCTGAGATCAATAGTGATATACCTACAGGTGTTGATTTCCAAATACAGACCCTATGCAAGAATGGATATTTCAGCTAGTTATATATAAAAGAGGAAGTTCTCACTAACTGACTGATTGACCAACGTCCAGGTCGAACCGCTGAAGCTAGAAATTCTAAAGTTAGACAAAAGCGTAGGATTTGTGACGTACGTCCCACTACGGAAGAATTTTTGGAAATTCAATGGGGAAGGGGAAAAGATGACTGAGAATTATTATCATAAAATGTCCATATCTCGGAATCTCGGAATGGTAGAGACATGAAATTTTGTATATGGACTACAGTGTTTTCTAATATTTTCCCTACAAGGAAAGAAAAAAGTGGGAAGAGAAAAATATGTAATGACTTTTTTGATGTGGATTCATTTCTCTAAGGGCAGGTTCTGTTTGATCTTATCCCTTCATTGCAACCAGAAGTTATAAATGTGCTAGTACAAGTTTAAATACAGAATTCACATGGAAATTTGCTGAAATTTCATCCTTTAAAACGAAACCCACTTGTGCTATTTACTAAGTCTGCTGTAAAACATGTTCTTTAATATGAAATTTAATTGAACCGTTCTGGACACTGACTGATGTCAACTAGAAGCAATAAAACTGATTGAGAAGCTTGAAAGAAAGCCAACGGAATATTTTATGATAATTGTTAGGAAAAATATTGGTTTTATTACTGTTGTTGCTGCTTTTGCCTTTGTGACTAATCGTAATCTTAAATAATAGAAGTGTGTCCAATTGCAAATTGATTTTTTTGTAAAAAAAAAAAAAAAAAGAAAAAGAAAAGAAAGAAAGAAAAAGAAAAGGAAACTCAGAGACTTTTTTTTACGACATCATTAATGATTTTTATCTTCGAGGAAGAGAATAAATTCAATTTCTCATTACTCACCCATTTCAAGCGCAAGCAATGGAAATGGTTGGGATGCCTCTCCATTATATATACATAGATATATATATCTGGCTATTACAGTGTAAACATATCCGTTCTGCTAGTAGTTTGCACCAAGGAGAATCAACAAATAATTTTCTGATTCTTCTAATCGGAGGGCGCAAAAGGGGCTGAAATTTATCATAGCCTTTTATCAGGGTATATAAATTATAATTTGTCACGTAAAAGTGTTTCTTCCTGTATCGAGTTTAAAATTGTGACGAAACGAAGATGAAAAATTTCGGACGCCAAGCATCACAACACGCAACAAGATTAAAGCAAGATAGAAAGATGATTCTGGCAAATAGTCGAGATATTATCGATGAGATAGTGTCTTTCTCACTATTAATCATTAGAGCAACCCACATTATGCTTTATTTTTCCAAATTATGCTTTATTATACTTTATTGTTAATTTCAATTGTTGTTTTACATTAATCATGTATAACGTATAATATATATACTATATATTAAATATTCTAAATATCTTGATCTATTTATTAATATTTTATACAACCAGTTTCTTTCATATTTAATGAACTTTCTGCTTAATGCACCGTAAAGAGATACGCTTTACTCGAGTCAGTTTTTGTTTCACTTGTGAGGTGAAAATATATAGAAAAGGAAAGTAAAAGATGCCACCAAAAGGTACAGAAAGTGCTCAAGTTCATGAGGTACACATAACAATATAGTGTGGAGTTTTTGTGCATGTTTTCTACATTTCGAATCATCATACATACAATTCTTGTACACATGATTTTTGAACCGGAAAAAGTACCTCATTTAAGATGTTCTGTGTGCGCCTTAGAGGTGAAAATATACAGAAAAGGAAAGTAAAAGATGCCACCAAAAGGTACAGAAAGTGCTCAAGTTCATGAGGTACACATAACAATATAGTGTGGAGTTTTTGTGCATGTTTTCTACATTTCGAATCATCATACATACAATTCTTGTACACATGATTTTTGAACCGGAAAAAGTACCTCATTTAAGATGTTCATAAACTATGTAGAATACAACTCTGTTTCAAGAGAAATATAAATACAGTACGCTAAACTTGCAGTTAAACAGAATTTTCCAAGAACTCTGTTATGTATTTTAAATTACGCTTTATTTTCTAAAATTATCCTTTATTATGCTTTTAAAATTAGTTTCATCTTGACCCTTAGACAACCACAACCATGTTCAAGGTACCAGCCATATGTGTAAATTGCTATTATGCTTTTTGTGCTTTTGGGTTGCCCTATTAATCTTTGTTCTCTTCACAGACTTACGTTAGACGTGCAGAAAGCATACAAAATTGTCTTCGCAACAACATAAAATTTTCTCTTTTGGAAGGAATACACAAACTTGTGAACACTGAGCAAACCACAATGAGAAGGAAAGTGACTATGTTGGAAGCCATACCTTTGTGAATAGAGTGAAAAGTGTAGAAAATTATTGATTTCCCCTCGTATATACGCTAAATTGTATCAAGACCGAATATTAAAAAAAAAAAAAATGCCTTCGATTATACTGTATTCTGATCAAAAAGAGGACCAATTGGAGGTTCTCATTCTTGACTGGTTTCAACCTCAAACAGTAGAGATGGATATGGGAATCGAAACAAAAATATGTGTCGTTCTGGGTGAAAATCTATTTTTTACAGAAGTTAACTGCAGCACACATTTTTGAGAACGGAAATAACTTATTCTCCCATTTTTGAGTGATTTCAAGCAATAATAGAGGAGATAATTGGAAAACACTAAAGAAAATATATTAAATTAAAATTAAGCTTTTTTTAAACCAAAGTTCTGGATGTGTTCACACATGTGTTGACACAAAGATGGGTCAACATAATATATTAAAAAGAAGGGAAGTTCAAATTTGGAAGGAAATTTATGCCTTTTATTTTCCTTATATTTCGTCAATTTCACCCCTTCGCTCCTGGCATAATCTGGGATCTCTAAAGAAAATCAACACCGTGTTGCGTCAAAATTTTTCATGAAAGATACAATGGAAAATTGAAGACTTTGAGGCAAAAACCCGTCAAGTCCAAAAGGTGAAAGTGTAAAGCAGATAGCTTCGCAGGGGTTTATCGACAACGGATTTTCTTCAAACTTGACCGAAAATAAATCGACACGTATTTTTTTGTTTCTTTCGGAAAGTAGGTTAAGGGGGGGTAAAGGGCTACCTTTCCGAAAAAGGGTCCCCTTGATTAAAAAGATCACTTTAAGGGAACGAAACTCTACCGATGCAAAGATGACTTCAAAGTAGGAAATACGGGTTTTGTCGTTTTTGCGAGAAAAGGGTTGTAGAGGGCATTGGCCCCCTTCGAAATGAGAAAGGACTCCACGCAATCCTTATGGAAATTGGATTTCCGTGGAATTGCTTGAAACCGTGATATGTTATAGATATTGTGTTCCTTAGAAAAAGTCTCAAAGGGCACATTAACAAATCACTGACCGTTTGGCCACTACAGAGCCACTTTTTTTTTTAAACAGCTGAAGATAACGACATTCTGGATTTCAGTAAAAATGACTGAAACCGTGATATGTTGTAGATATTGTGATCCAAAGAAAAAGTGTCAATAAGCACAACTACCAATAACTGACCGTTTGGCCACTACAGGGTCGCTTTTTTGGGAACAGAAGGCAACGTCATTCTGAATTTCTGTGGAATTCTGCTTGAAACTGTGATATGTTATAGATATTATAACCGTCAGAAAAAGTTTTAATGGACACAACTACCACTCACTGGCCATTTGGCCACTACGAGGCTACTGTTTTGAAAGCAACCGTCTAGATTTCAGTGAAAATGACTGAAACTGTAATTTGTTCTAAATATTGTGAATTTGAGAAAAGGTTTTAATGGGCACAACCGCTAATCACTGACCGTTTGGCCACTACGAGGCCAAGTTTTTGAAAGTAGCCGAGCCGAAGATAGTGATATTCTGGATTTCGGTCAAAATAACAGAAACCATGATATGTTGTGGATATTGTCATTCTGATGAAAAGTCTCAATGGACACAATCACAAATCACTAATCGTTTGTTCACTACAAGGCTATTTTCTTGAAAACAGCCGAATATAACGATTTTCTAGATTTCGGTAAGACTAAGTAAGACTAAGATATGTTGAAGATCTTATCATGAGAAAAAGTTTTAATGGACATATCGAATTACGACCGTATGGCCACTACAGGTTCAGATTTTTTCAAAACAGCACGGTAAAACGACATTTTTTTTTTATTTCGGAGTAAATGAAAGAAACTGGGATGTGTTGTAGATGTCATCTAGGACTTACCAGGGTTTTCCCTTGTCCCGAAAGAGAGTACCTGAATGTTATCTGTGATTAAATGATTTTGGCCGCTACAATCCCTTTTCCGGGTTGTGGGACACGACTTTTCGGGGTTTCATACAATTCTACCAAAATTCCAGCGTATCCTTACCTTCTGCTGTTTTAAAAAATGTGGTCCCTTGGTTGCCAAATGGTCATTAATTGATGAGTGTCTGTTGAGACTTCTTTTCAGGATTACAATATCTGCAACATATCACGGTTTCAAGTAATTCCACCGAAATCCAGATTAACGTTACTTTCTGCGTTTTCAAAAATGTGACCCTGTAATGCCCAAATGGTCAGTGATTGGTGGTTATGCCCATTAAGACTTTTTCTCAGGATCACAATATCTACAACATATCACGGTTTCAGTCATTTATACTGAAATCCAGAATGTCGTTATCTTCGGCTGTTTCTAAAAAAGTGGCCCTGTAGTGGCCAAATGGTTAGTGATTTGTGGATGTGCCCTTTGAGACTTTTTCTTAGGAACACAATATCTATAACATATCACGGTTTCAAACAATTCCACGGAAATCCAGTTTCCATAAGGATTGCGCGGTGTCCTTTGTCATTTCGAATTGGGTATTACCCCTGGAACCCTTTTCTCGCAAAAACGACAAAACCCGTATTTCCCATTTTGAAGTCATCTTTGCACCGGCAGAGTTTCGTTTCTTTAAAGTGGCCCTTTTAATCAAGGGAGCCCTTTTTTGAAAGGGTGCCCTTTGACTTCCTTAACCTATTTTCCGAATGAAACAAAAAAAATATGTGTCGATTTATTTTCGGTCTAGTATATATATGACAAGTTTGAAGAAAATCTGATGAAGAGAAACCCTTGTGAAGCTATCTGCTTTACACTTTCACTTTCTCGACTTGACGGGTTTTTGCCCCTAAGTCTTCAATTATTTTCTTATTGGAAAAGTACAAACTTCCAACACGGGCTTAATTTTATCATTCTTTTCCGCTAATGTAATTGGCAGATCTCACAACAATAATAGGCTTATAGAATATTTCCGAATCCGAAGAAAAGTATATATGCCAGGTTTCATTAAAACATAATGTTCTTTTGACGAAAGTAATCATGGAACACAGATTTAGAATAAGCACACGTAAATGAAGAAAAATGGAAGCTAGCTTACCATTTGCTTCATTTATTCATTTATTTATTTATTTGTATTGCCTAAGAACGACTATCATCAACCAGATACAGTACTTTGTCTGAGTTCCGTATGCAAGATTTCAAAGATTTTTCCTAGTTGTTGTTCCAGTTTAGCGTCCAGTTTCATGACCGAGGCCACATAAGACAATTCAAAATGGAGTCCGAAGCACTGCAAACGCTTTCCCATGGGGAATCGAACCCGGGATTCTGTGAAGTAAAGGCATGCACTCTAGCCACTGGACCAGCAGAGAGGTATTTGACTCCATAGTAACCAACATAAAATATACAGTTGATAACGTAGCTGTTAGTTGCCTTGTATGAACACTTTAGTTAAAATGCTTTAAATGAACCGTAGACTGATGATTTTTGTTTCAGAAAATTTCTACTGGTGTTCTGTGACGTTTTCAGCAAGTGAAGACCTAAAATGCATTGCTAATTTATTGTTCATGGTATAGGCTGTAGAATTATGTTTAGTTTAATATTCCCAAGTGCAATGAGAGTTATATTTAACTCATGATAGGTTTGGACCTGGAGTCTGATGAAGAAAATACGAGCATTACATACAAATTTTCCTTCCTCAGCATCGAAGCCCCGTGGCGTGCATGCAACTGACGCTGCAAGGTACATGTAGCATGCCTAATGCGTGCTGTGTGCACCCCTGAGAAAGCCCCTGCAGTTGAATTGTCAAAACATTACTTTTTGATGTTGCTATTGTTATATTAATTAATGTGCATAGTTTAGTTTTGTTTATTTGTACTCAATTTAATTAAAGCGTCATCGCTCTAAGGAAACATTCATTCTAGTTAGGGGGCAGAATGACTCAGTGGTGCGATAGTTTCTTGGTACAGTCCGCAGCAAAAGCCTGCAACATGAACATGTACATTTATTGTGAAACGACGAAGTCTTTTGCTCCAAAATAAGTGTGCATGGGAGGACGCCGAGGTTTCTCCTGTCGTGATTCATGCCACTTAGACGTTATGTTGATTCCCTGCGCTGTTAGGCGTAGTTTCACAATAAACTTACATGCTGATGTTGCAGATTTTTTGCTGCGGACTGTACAATCCCAGACTATGTGAGTTAGAGATGGACAACAGATGTATGTGGATTTTTCCATTTCCTTCCACTTTCTCATTCCATGAATTCTTCCATCGTCATTTCCTTTCATTGGTCTTCTGCCCTTTTAGTCTAAAGGGTCATAATCATTTGAAGTTTTTTAGTATGGTAATCAATTTGTTCGAACGAGTATAATAATAATAATAATAATAATAATAATAATAATAATAATAATAATAATAATAATAATAATAATAATAATAATAATAATAATAATTGCACAACATTACTAGCATTTAATGTGCAAATGACCAAAGATGAGGCTCATATTATATGATATATCTCATTGAGCTGAACAAAAGGAATGAGCAAATTCTCGTGTGTAGTTTTAGAGAAATTTTAGAATTTTTTCTTCTTTTTTAATCTAAAAATCGGTACTGTGTGACGGTCTGGGAGATGATAACCCACTCACTTCTACTTTTTTGTATCTAATATACAGAGGCGGCGAATACGGGTGGCAAGAGGGGCAGTTGCCCTCCCTCACTTTATTGAAGTGACCCTTTAATGCATATAGTTTCACATAAAAAAAGTAAAGTTTTTGTATGTATTACTGTTTCATAGGAAAAAATAGTACCATATAATATTTGCCTTTGCGTAAGTACGTATTGCTTATTTGTCCTTCTGTGGAATTAATAAAGGTACAGGAATTGAGTTGTAATTGCAATTCAAAGCAATTGCTATTGCAATTGCAAATTTCTTCAAATGTCGTAGCATATGCTTGTAGTATTTACTGTCTTTGTGGTGGACAAACACCGTGTGTGTGGGTTTCTTGGGGGTTCTCCCGTTTCTTCCCGCTTTCTTCATTCCACCATTTCATTCGTTGCTCAACATCACCGTCTGCTGTAGCCTAATCGTGGGACGTAAAACTCAAAAATTTCATTTCATTTCATTTTCATTTTCTAAGTTTAATAACATACATTTAATGGCATGAGTGGAATTAAAAATATAAGTTGTTCATTGATCTCCAGTTTCAATATAACTTCTACAAAATAAGCCTCATTATTCATTACTATGATTAATATTATCCTTTCTATTTATTTGTTTTGTAAATTTTTTTATTAAATAATCTGATCACACAATTTTCCAGACAAAAATTTAAGATGTTCATGAGCAAGGAATCAAATCTCTTCTTACTCTTTCGTTGTTTAAGAGTACAAAGAGCTACAGCGTTGCTATTGTCAATTTACTTAATAAAATATGAAATACGATATATTTTAACTGGAAAAGATAGTGTATATATACACAATCTTTCATCAAATAAATGTGTTAGAAACAACCAGGAAAACCAATATTGATATACAAATATTCAGATCATGTTTTGTCCCCACTTTTAAGTCCAATTGCCCACACTGCTAATATAGATAATAATAATAATAATAATAATAATAATAATAATAATAATAATAATAATAATAATAATAATAATAATAATAATAATAATAATAATAATAATAATGTAATAAACAACTTGCTCAGATATTAACTGTGTTGGAATTATTTCCATCTGAATGTTTCCTGAAGTCTAAAACAAAGCAGGTGCGGGCAAAGGTCATAACATAAATACGAGGAAGTTAATAGGGGGAAGAAGAAAACAAAAAGCAACTTTGAAAAATCACTTTAAGCAAGAGCTTTGTATAGAAACGAATGTTGCTTCCGTTGCCGGTTGCCATGACTTCAAAATAACTGATCAAATTGCTCCGCTGGAAGAGCACAAGGAAATGAATGACCGCTCATTTTGTGTCACGTTTCTTTTGCACTTTTCTTCTGAAAGATTTCAGAGGGTAAAATGAAGAAAGGAAGAAATGATCTCTTGTCTGCTTTTATGTTTCCGTGACACGAGAGCTTGATGGATCAGGAGTTCTTGATTCTCTTCAGACAGAATTCATTACGTCATTTGACTTTCTGTTCCAAGATTATATTTCTTTTTAACTTTTTTTAAATCTCTTTTCTGAGCAGCTTCTGGGAATGAAAACTCGTTATAAGAAAATTATGCTTTGACATTTATTCTTGTCGTTATATTCTGGTTTGTCAGAATTTTTCCAAGAAGCCAGAAAGTAAGTTGCAGTGTGTCACGATTTGTGGTTTAAAGAGGTATTTAACTAGAGGTACTTATTCTCCAGCAAGGCCTATCATACATTTCCCTAAATTCTTGGTAAACCCTTCGCTCTTCAACAAAGGCATCTGAATTCGAATTTGATCTCTCTCTTTCCTCAATGGATCTTGCGAAATGTTGCTTCATGATTGTCACTGGTCTTTCCAACAAAGTGATGTCTGAAGTTTTATTTTTTTTCTTATAAACTAGCAAATGATCTTACGGGTGCTTAAGGTCCTGGGTTCGATCCCAGCCCCGCCAAGTGAACTTTGTGGTGGACAAACATCGTGTGCGTGGGTTTTCTAGGGGTTCTCCCGTTTCCTCCCACTTCCTTCATTCCACCATTTCATTCATTACTCATCATCACCGTCTCCTTTAGCCTAACCGACATAAACGTTGGACGTAAAACTCAAAGATTTCATTTCATTTTTTTTTTCATTTTTTCCCGTCCACATATACAATTCGTCCGAATTCGAAGTCTTGCACGAAATTCGAATATTTCGTATGCACATCTTAGTGACGCACCTCTAACCGCTTTCTTCCCATATACATTACATACTTGAATAAAGAAAAACACATTGAAACACGTCAGTCACGCACCCAGAAAATTTTGTTGGAAGGAACCCAAGCGGTGGGGGTTCTAATACTACAAGCCACTACGTCTGTGTAGTATTAAACGGATATTGTTCTGCACCCGAAAGGTAATTGTAAAATAATTCCACCTATATTTTCAAAAAAAAAAAAAAAAAATGTTTTTACAAGAGAAAGAGTACAGATGAAATATATCCCACTGGGAATCAATTTTTTATATGCTACATCAATCATTTCCCTATTAAAGAAGTATCGTTTTATTGAGAAAAAGTACAAATACATGTTAAATTGTAAAGTTTTGGGGGGATGATCCCCGCCCCCCGTGGGTGAGCCTCTGAAACACATGTTCGATTATTTTAGGTGAAAAATTGAAATACCAAATCTAGTGTATGTAACATTAAGGGTTTCTGAGATATGAACGTCTTGAAACCCCCCACATTCATCCCTTTCTCATTCCGTTCTAGGTTAAATTCTAGTCGCTGAAAAACGTTGAAATAGGAATTTAGGTTGTTTTTTTTTTTTTTTAACGGAAAAGTTTAAATACCAAATATCGCCTCTCTTAAATTTAAAAGAATTCGAGATATGGATATCTTATTATAATAATTGCAACCTTTTGGTTTTCTTCTTTTAAAGTTCTTCCGCAGTGATAAATTAAGTGACAAAATCCATGTACTGTTAAAATTATCAAAAGCTAACACATTCTGATTTGTGTTGACAATAAACAGATAACAGAAAATTATTTCTCCAACTCTATCTTCGTAGTCTGCCTTCCTTTGGTAAACGAAGTCCTGTTGGTGATTCCTGATGGGAGAGCATTTAACTAATAAATAATCAGATTACTCTTTTTTTTACTGTTTCAGATGGCGGCTCTGAGGAAAGTCAAGTCATATCAATAAAAATTTAAACTTTATCGCAACTTCATACACCTTCAGAAAGCTTTCACTGGGAGGGGGGTAACCGCTTATTTTAGGCTGACTTCAACTACAAGATTAGGGATTGTGTGAAAGCCTCAATAAACTTAAACATACACATCACATTGTATCAAAATGGAATACTATTACGTACGTAATCGTTGAGTATACTTTTTACGTAGAAATGAGGGAGGAATAGAAAAATTCATTCTCATTGTCGGTCGATTTCACATTCAAGTAATGTAGACGATTGTAGTTAATGCTGATATTTTGTGATCTTCAAAAGATATGACCATATTCTAGGAAAATCTATTCTTTTACGATAGTTGTAAACATATTTTTAAAATCATATTGGGGAAGGGTATTCATACGCCATCAATGTGGTAAATTCACTATCCACCTCTGACAGTTTTTAGTCCTAAGGACTGAGTAGTGTAGGAAAGCCTCGAAGAAAATGTACGTATATACCAACAAAATTGAATAATTTTTGTGAACGTTATCATGAAACTTTTCAAAATAAATCGAAGGGGTTCTAATCAATCCTTTATTATTTCGTAATGTTAGGCCACCCAGAGAGTATGATTCAAAATTCTTAAAGAAAATAGTCGGTAGCCCTATATTACATCAAAATGTTTTCTTTAATAAAATTTTTGTAGAAGATATTTTTTTAAAATTAATTTAGGTGGGAGGAATCCGCCATTTTACTGCTGGAATATTATAACCCCAAGATATGGAAATAATCGAATAAAGAAACTATAGATTATGATTTGTCAAAATCAAATAATTTTTCTATAGATTAAACTGCAAAATTGTTTTCTATACAAATGTTCAAATTTACAACATAGGAGAGATTTACCCAATCACTCTTCATGGATTGCAACTCCAAATAATATATTTTTTTCTGTATGTTGAAAGAAGACATAAAAGTTCAGTTGAAAACAGTTAACTTTTACAAGAGTTATCGTGAAATAGACAGACAAATAGATACACAAATGCTAATCGAGTCAAATAATAGAAGCGTCGCTAAAGCGCGCTTTAGTTACAATGATTTAGAAACGAAATAAAAGAAATAGATGAAAACGAAATGTTTAGTCCTTTATTGAAGTTTATCGTACGTGTTCAGCACCAAGGGTACATGTGAAGTGAGCCTACAGTTCTAAGGTGGAATCCGAATCACCTTAATGCGTTCAAATTTTTCATGGCTCGACCACCGGGATTCGAACCTGTTATCCCTGTACCAAAGACTGCGCTAGCTACTATGTCAGCGTTAGCAAAAAATTATATCTTGCGTCTTCGTAACTTGTTTTATTCCTACCGCATCCTTAAAGGATACACATGAGCAGGGCCGAAGCTAGAAGGTTCAGGAAGACTTACTCCCAGATTTTCCCCTCGCTTATAATTCTCTACACCGTTCGCATACTTACACCACCGGCAGCTACGGTTGTCTTCTGAAATGTGGCAACGCAGCGATCGCTAATCTGGTGATCGGCAGCATTTTAAAAATAGTTACAGAATTTGTAGACAATTCTAAAATCTCGTGCCCTCCATTAATAATAATATATAAAAAAAAAGACTCCTAATAATATTCCGCGTCTAGAGTATGTTTGTTTTATCTTGGCACACTTCCCGCCAGTGCACTTGGTTGGCCTTTAAAGTATTTTCTGCTAGCATTCACGTGAACGTTTTAATTCAATATAGACGTCTTATTGCTTTTGTCAGACAGCCCATCAAATGAGGTCATTGCTATTTGGCGGGCAGTTGAAGTTCTTAGTTGCTACAGGTGAAGAAGTCTGTTACAGTGATTTGTGAATGGTGTGATGGTTTGTTGTTTCTGATATATTGTGCTGGAGTTATATGATTCGTGGAATGAAAAGTGGAATGTGGTAGTGGAACGACAGCATCCCAGAAAGTTTTGTTCCCATTCCACGTTCTAAGAAGAAATCCATCCTTTAGGCGAGGAGCAGGCCAAGAAAACACAAACTTACTCTCAGGAATAAAATAAAATTACAACCACGTTTGAACTCCGCACACTTTGATCACTGTAGAAGAATGACTGGGATAGATTCCAGGGAGAAATTAGTGCATTCCAGTGCTTCAAAATTCTACACACCAAGCCAGCTGCTTCCGACTCGAATAATACGTTTGTTTTGCCTGGATGGTTCTTTCTCCATTTCTATGGCTTGCTTTTATTCCCTATTCACTTTGTAGGCCGTAATGAAAGGACCAAAAAGCACTTAAAATCCAACAAATAAGAGCACAAGGGAAGAAGTAACAGTGGAGTTACAATGAGAAGGAATGTTACAATAACCGACATTAATTAGTATCTATCAACATTAAGAGCCTGCCTTACTAAAAATAATACGAAATTTACCATTTTCTTGTGCTTGATTATTCGTCAGTGCAAGGAGATAATGAAATGCAAGTCACCACAATCATAGATAATGCTATTCTACAACAGAAAATATGAACCTGAAGAATGTTCAGTGTTGCAATCCATATAAATTACAGTGTTGCCAAAAAAGCAATTTCCCTAAAATCTAAGTTAAGACAGCGAGTAGAGGAATGAACTCAACTGCATTTGATTATGTATCATGTAGTTTTGGTTTATTGTGAACTACTTTTTAATTAACATTATTATTTAGTTTTAATAAATGTATGTTAAAACTATTTTGTTTATTACAAACTAAATACAACTATTATTTAAAAAGTAGTTCACAATAAACCAAAACAACATGATACGTAATCAAATGCAGTTGAGTTCATTCCTCTACTCACTGCCTTAACTTAGATTTTAGGGAAATTATTTTTCTGGCAACACTGTAATTTCTATGGAAGGCAACACTGAACATTCTTCAGGTTCATATTTTCTGTTGTAGAATAGCATTATCTATGATATTGGGGTACGTTACATTTCATTATCTCCTTTTACTGATGAATAAACAAGCAAAAGAAAAATGGTAAATTTCGTATTATTTTTAGTAAGGCAGGCTCTTAATTAGTATCTATCTAGAAGAGATAGTAAAGAAAGTGTACATAGCAAAGACAATACCTCAATAGAAAGTAGAGAGATTAGGTTATAGTTTGCAATTGATATGACTCTTGTTGCAAAATCTGTTCAAAAAATTAATAAATTATGAGAACTTCTGTCAAAGCTGCTGATAATATGAAATGAACAAAAATATTGGAAAGGAATCTGAAACGAAGTGCTTTCTAGAAAGTTTACTTTAGAAAGATGGGTATTAATAATTTTGATTTCATCTTGTTGGCACTTAATAGAACCGCGTAATGGACTTCAGTTTTTATTATTCATCTTTCTCAGTTTCTTTCTTTCTGAGCTTACCTTTTCTGGGTACCAATGCTATACAGGGTTTTCATAAAGTCTGGACGGATTTAATTTTCTTATAATTTTCATGAAAATGCTCATAATGAAATCAAATAAAGTGCAAACGGTAGCGGAAGGATTAAAGTTTTAGTTGGCAACACTGTTAGATAAGCGGCAACTCTGAACACGTTGAGAGAGGGAGGCGGAGGGCAAGGGTCAGTTTCTTACCAAATTCCATCCATTGTTGTTTTCATTGTTGTTTCAATGTTGACTGTTAAAAGTAAATTGTAAGCTGTATTGGTATGTGTGTCTTTTAAAGAAATAAATAAATGAAAAACTCCTCTGAGAAGACTATTTTTTTTTTACCGTATCAAAGATGGCGTCGGTGAAAGACAAAGCGCAATGTGTTCTGTGATACGCAGAGCTAAAATCACCAATTCTGGTGTGTCGAAAGTTCACCAAAGAGTTCAAAAAGCCGGCACCGACTGAGAGTGCAATCCGAAAGTGGCATGTTAAGTTCTTGGAGACAGGAAGCTACCTGGACCGTCCTCGAAGTGGGAGGCCGCCAACATCGCCTGCAACAGTGAGCAGGGTAAGGGAAAGCATCATCAACAGCCCGTAATGTGTGGACGTAAATGGCGCCCAGTTGAAGGTGTGGCGGCGAATGAACTGAGCTGGTGCAGATTACAGATAAAAATTTAATCCTTCCGCTACCATTTGCACTTTATTTGATTTCAATATGAGCATTTTTATGTAAATTATAAGCGAATTAAATCCGTCCATACTTTATGAAAACCCTGTATAAGATGTGGACGCGCAATTTAACATGGAATTCCAGTTTAGCGTGCATTTTTATGCAAAGTTATCAGAGAGTAAGGTTACAAAACAAAGTTTATACGTTATTTCATACAATCAATACAGCCAACAATCAATACAGTATATACATTAGATTACTTTTCAACATAGTCTTCATATGGGTTGAGACAATTGCCGTATCGTGGGATGAGTTTGAAGATTCCCTCCTAGTAAAAATCCTGTCCTTGCGTGTTCAGCCGCATTGTCACGAAGAGTTTCATCTCCTCGTTTGAATCTCGTGCACGATGTGACGAACGCTTCCAAATGACATTCCCAAGTCTGTCATCAGAAGCCATAACGTGGTCCAACTGTTTGTCCTGAGTCAGCTCCTCCACGCGAACTGTGTTCAAATCTGTTGATGTTGTGCTGGGTCGGTAGGGGTGTAGCCACGGGGGGCCCATCGGGGCCAGGCCCCCCCAAATGACTAGGTTCTAAAATATCGTCGTGAGATGACCTCGCTTCAATCATTTAAACATAACAAAGTTTACACATAATTAATAATTTACAGTAAAATAGTATGGAAAAATAGTATTTTACCATACCGATCGAAAAATAGTATGGTATCTCTTTCTTATACCAATCGGAAAGTAGTATTGTATACTTTTATTGTGACAACAGATTACACAATTTACTGTGATTTGTATTTGACAATTTGAAGACAAACGTTCTAGGAAGTACCATAAAACAATGGTACCAAACTAAGGACGTGGGTGGATAAGTATAGTAAAATGGCCCCAGATGAATCTTGTAACGATAAGTGGGTGGTATGTAGGCAGTATCGTAACTTATATTTTTTCTGGAGGGAAGTATTAATAGCGTATTTGGGGCCCCTAGAAGAGTTATTTTTCTAATTCTTGGGCCCAATCTTTCTCTTACTCTTTATGGGATTCCCGGAGCCTGTGGAATCTCCCGCACGGCAAGGTTTGTGGGGCCGTTTGTTACGCCCCTGGGTTCGTTCGATACATGACAAATTAATTAAAGGGATAATATTGGCAAATCTCAAAGCCATGCAAATAAATGTTATTTCTAAGGCCTTAATAGTAGACATTTTTTACTGAAATGGGACCACGACATTTTCGTTTTATTCACCTTTTGTATGATGTTTTGTTTATGTAATGTAGTGAATCTGTTTGATGCTTCAGTTGTAATTTCATCTGAAATTAAGTGCAATTTCAAAGAAAATCAGTATTATGTATAAAGGTAACCAAGAAAGATCTGTCGATTTTTGTGGAGGTCTGTGTTCAATTGGTACTCACACCGTGAGTTGAATGCAAATGGTTAAGGCGAAGGTGAGGTGTCGGGGTGGGTATATCCAACATACTACCTGGTTGCAGTAGTTCAATTACAACGAGAACTTGCGGAAGGACAAAGGTGAACATGGAACCTCCACAGAACGTCATAAGGGCGTGTATGCTGTACAAGTTCAAACTGGGGTCAAACGCCACTGCAGCGGGGTGGAAGATATTCCAGGCCTTTGGTGAGGGTGCCGTGACTACGCGGATAGTGCAGCGGTGGCTTACGAAGTTTAAGGACGGTGACGAAACACTCGAAGACTCGCCACGGGTGGAAAGACCAACACATGTACAAAATGAAGATCTTCAGGCAGCAATTGAGACGAACAGTGGCCAGACATGTGTGGAACTGGGACTACAATTCAGTGTGAGTGGCGAAATCATTCGACAGTACCTTCATCAACTGGGAAAATACTACAAATTGGGTCGATGGTCCCTATATGATTTGATTCCGGACCAGAAAGCAACGCGAGCAGACACCTGTGTTTTTTTACTGTCTCGTCTAAAGAAGGAGCCATTTTCGAACAGGGTGTTGACTTGTGATGAGAAGTGGGTCCTGTACGAAGCTCCACGGTGCCGTCATCATTGGTCAGCATCCCATGAACTGGTTCAAAAACAGCCGAAACCAGAACTCCACCAGAAGAAGGCCCTTCTGTGTGTTTGGTGGACTGCTCACGGCATCGTGACTCGGGAACTGCTACTAACTGGTCAGAACATTAATTCAACTGTGTTCCGTCAGCAGTTGAGCCGTGTTCAAGAAAAACTCAAAACTCTGTAGCCAACACTTCTGAATCCCAAATGGGTCCTTCTGTTACAGGACAACGCTAAGCCCAATATGGCTAGCATGAGCCGGACACCATTTTTCGCATTGGATGGGAAACACTTGCATTCGCCATACTCCCCGGGTATTGCATGGTCCGATTATCTCCTGTTACATGCCTTGGATAATCACCTTCGAGGACGCCTGTTAAAATCCCTAGTAGAGGTTCAAAATGCACTTGATACCTTCTTCGCTTCACGACCCACCAAGTTCTACCGTGATGGAATCCATGGTCTTCCAGAACGTTGGCAGAAGGTCGACGATGCTGATGGGGACTATTTTTGATCTTCCAGGTACGTCTTAGGTGACATATGGATGTTCGAAGGTGGTGGGTGAGAAAACGATAGAACTTTCTTGGTTACCTTTATAGATAGGTTCTGTGTACAAGGGCTTAAATTGAAATACTTATGCACAAAGGTATAATGTTTGGTCCGGGGCAGTAGTTCTTAGTTAAACATAATAAAAACTACCAGGAATATAATTTATGAAAAAAGTAATAATAAAATAATAATAATAATAATAATAATAATAATAATAATAATAAAGCTGAAAATAGTGTTTTTAGCTTTCCGGAAGGAAACCAAAATTTTCGGTTTTTTTCAGGCCTCAAAAACATTAGCTGCAACACATTTCTTTTTGGTTTTGTACATTGTAGCTGGCTCCCCTTCAAAAACGACGGGCCCCTCCTACAGAAACCTGCTGGCTATACCCCTGTGGGTCGGCCACTGCGTTCCTCATTGATGACGTTTACTCTATCAGCCGCAAACTTTCGACACCATTCTGCGGCATGCTGGCAAGACACTACAGTCTCTTCGTAAATCTTTACCACCTACCGGTGAATTCCAACCGCGGTTACATGTTTCGTCCACTGAAATCGAATAACTAAGCGGAATTCTTCACGAGACCAGCTTTCCAAACCAGTCTTCATTAATGTTTAGCAACAACTAGCGCCGCAGGTAGCAGGTAGCTGAAACTCTGCACAGTTGCCAACTCCAGGTATTAAAATTATCGCACACTCCTCATTCATCTACAACAGACAAAACTCCGGAAATATGGGCTTTGTAACATTATTTTCTGATTCTTCCTTGTAGCATCGATGCTAGAAAAGACGAGGATATATTTTTAAAGATCGAACCCGAATTAACGCAATGCGTTCAACGCTCTCACAAGGAATCCAACTCAGAAACTCATGCATAATAGGGAGTTTTTGAGAGTATGTACATCTGCTTATTATTTGGTTTCTCAGGTGAGGGAACTGTAATCAATTTATCATATTACGTGCTTGTTACGGTCTCTTTCAATGACATAAAATAAATGAATGGACAAGCTTTTGCTTACATATGCACAAAGAATTTCCATCTGTTTAAGTCTTGTAAGTGGGCCCTACCACGGACGCCTTTGAGGGATCCCTAGAGACTGATGAAAACCCTCTCTAGCCCTTTTTTCTTTCTTGCTTGCTTGCTTAAAAATCTTCTGACGGTTGCGTCGACAGATAAAAGCAATCATTTTCCACTTTCATCTTGTGTCAGAGAAAGGAATAGGAGAGAAAGTGAGCACAGATATACTACCGAGAGACAAGAAATGCGTAGGTTTTGCATCAGGAGAATCTGCATTGCTCTTGTTCTTTATGGTTGCAGCACCAACACATAAAATATGCATCCAATTCATACTCTTGAAACGCAAGCGGAAGATTTTTTTTTTTTCCGAGGACACGAAAGCGCCTGAAGTAAGAATTTTTCTTTGGCGCTTGTCTCTGGAAGAACAAAGACAGTTGATGAGATAAAGTGCAGAGCAAGATGTCACCTCCACTGCTGAACTAATAACTTTTTCTTAAAACAAGGATCATCTATTAACACCTTACTATCGGAAGCGTTTCTATAACAGCAAGAAAAGTTTGATAGAACTTCATGTACTTCAGGCATTCTTATGAAACGTATGTCTTCGTTATTCGTCTTTCATAATTCAAATTCACACACACACAGGGTAACCAATACAATATCTCTCGAGTTTCCTTTAACGAGGTGCAAAAGTTATAACGTTGGTCTTATGATAAGAAAGCGAAGTATAATATGAGTAAGGTTAGGCCGCAGTGGCTCAGTGGTAGAGCGTTCACCTCTTGTGTAAGGGGTTCTTGCTTCGATCTTAGTTCTCGCCAAGTGAGCTTTGTGATTGCCAAACGTAGATTTTCTCGGGGTTTTCTCCTTTTTCCCCACTTTCTTTGTTCCATCATTTCATTCATTTCTCATCATCAACGTCTCCTTTAGCCTAGCCGGCATAATCGTGGGACGTAAAACTTAAAGATTACATTTCATTTTCATGCATAAGTTTGTGTTGCGAGGCAGCATAGGCAATTCGCATATAGTAGAAAAGGGTAATTAGTGCTGTTATTACTATTAAGGGGAGGGTAAGGTTACCAGCCATTTCGAATTTTGTCAACACAGTTCCGATTTCGGAGAAACTATTCTGACGTGATTCTTATTCCCGATTAATGCTTCTCGATGAAGTTTATTATTATTATTATTATTATTATTATTATTATTATTATTATTATTATTATTATTACCGAAAAGAGACCGCTAGTACATTCCTCCCACATTAACTGATGAAATATCCCTACATTTTGCTGTGGAAAAGCAGCAACCTTGTTTGCGGCGCGGAAATGTTTCAAGAGTTGCATGCTCTAACGTATAAGATTTGGCTCAGTGGAACTTAAGCAAAATTTTAAATATTATTTGTGAAAGATGCAGAAGAAACAGGTGTGATACTGTACATACTATATAACCAGCCAAGATTTGCCGGGCCCGTTGAGACTGTAATAGCAAGGACCATGGACACGTCTTGACAAGCACTAAATAACTTTCATCTACTGCGATGGTGTTAGCTACCAAATCAACATTGACGCCTAAATACTGTAGCGCTTTAACACGTTCCAACTATGATTTATTAACATTAATAGCCCAAGTTGTTTGTCTAAGAATGGACACCGATTGGAAAGTTCTCGATGCACATGTTATTCTAAAGAAACTTCTAGTATGTAAGCTCAATGACATATGATAAAAACCCTGACTGAGATCTATTTTAGCAAGAAAATCATCTTGTGAAGCCATATGGGCTCAGTCCGTAATTTGTGATAACTTTACATGTGATACAGTACGATAAAAAGTTTGTCCACTGTGAACAATCATAAATTACTCTTACAGACTCTGTCTTAGGTATACAAAATATTGGAAAAGAGGATCTCATCTCTTTGACCTCTTTAATGATGCAACTGTCGGCTAACTCCTTAAGTACCTGGAGGTACGCTGCCTGAGTGCGGCGAAGTTGTAACGGTGCCTGTATTTGAGGATTATGTGTACCTTCCGGGGCACAGCAAAACATTCCAGGAGTGTCAAAATGAATATAAGTAGGCACAACACGATGCACTGCAAAACATACGAATAAGGATTCACTTTGAGGAGACTCGTCCTCAGAATCACTAACACTAGACACTTCACTTTCACTATCACTGGATTCCTGATCATCCTATTGATCGCATGCAGCGTTGCCATCTTCTACGAACCACACTTCTCAGCTTTAACAAGATACCGAATACCTCAAGCAGTACGTGACTTGTCGAGCACACGTAACCACAGTATTGCCCCTCATGCTGTACCGCCTTGCATTATAGGTTTTTAATCATACTTAACTCGTGACCTTTCCCGAACTATTGTACCTCTTTTAAATTCAACTGTTCTCTTCTGTTGGTGGCAACACTGTTCAACGGCCCCTTCTAGACTTGGAGTCAGCGTAAACAGTTCTTGTAAATACAGTGAAACCTCTCTAAAGCGGACAGCCGTGGGGAATCAAAAATTGTCCGCTATAGAGAGGTGTCCGCCTTCAAGAGGTTTCAGTATTTTGTTATGTAAATTAGTGAGCAAGGTAATATAGAATTAGAAAAAATATTTTTGCATGAATCACGTATTTACGAATACAACATGCATTATCCTTTGTCATCCAATACTCTGTTCGAGGCACAACATGGAAATAACATGTCATAGTTTTCTGCACTTTACACTTATCAGTACTTCCTTCGTTTTCAGTATGGCGCTTTAATTTGTGGGGTATTGCAGTCCTGAAGTGTCCTTTTTGAGACAATATACATACCTGAGCGCAAAAAATACTAAACTTGTCTTCTGGTTGGTTAGAGATTCCAACGGGACAGTAGCATAACGTGTCATCCCTAACGGTGGGCAACTGTCAATCACTTTTGTGTCTAAAATAGCTTGGGTGGGAGCGGGATGCAAGCAAAGGACATAAGAGTGTTGTTAAACAGAGACGCTTCATCTGGGTTGCTGATCAGACATTTGAGGTAGGCAAAATGTTTTCACAATGCTTCCTTGGTGACACAGGTATGAATTGCTAAAAATGTATTTTTACTACACTTTTCAACTTATTTGTTAGAAAAAGTGTCCGTAATACGGAGGTAAATAATACCTATAAAAGACAGAAAAGACTGTCCGTGTCCGTACTAGAGAGTGTCCGCTTTAGAGAGGTTTGCCAATATGTTTTTTCCTATTACAGTGTTTGGGGATTACAAAATATGTCCGTTAAGGGAGGTGTCCGCTTTATAGAGGTGTCCGTTAGTAGAGGTTTCACTGTATTTAATTTAAGGTGTACAAAATGTCAGTACCTCACACCCTGTGCGCGCCAACGGCGGGCGTTTGCATTTAACATATCTTTCACGTTATTTCTCGAAAAGTTTGCTACACTAACCTGCGTTTGCCATCTTCTTTGTCTTTATTTTCATTATTGCTTCCAATGATGGTATCCAATTTAGGTCATTCGACTTACACAACCATAATTTTCTCTTGGATTGACAACTCTGTTCATCCAGTGATGTTCACCAATACACGGACAAGTGTCTTCCTTTCTCTAGTTGCTTCTGCAAAGTTTCGTTTCTCTGTCTCTTTTGATTTCTCCGTTATCATGTTAGACATTCTACATTATATTACTATGTGGAAACGTCATTTTATGACTTTGAAGTCAAGTCGGCACGGGTTAACGTTCTCATAGGGAGCTGCTATTTCACTAATGTGTGTCTACGACCACATAGAATGCATTTCGCTGGTGTGTGGATCGAACAAGAAATTACCTTATATAAGAGGCACCCTAACATACATACATGCACACACACACACACACACATTATATATATATATATATATATATATATATATATATATATATATATATATATATAGATAGATAGATAGATAGATAGATAGATACACTATGTGATCAAAAGTATCCGGACATCTGGCTGAAAATTACTTACAAGTTCGTGGCGGCTTCCATCAGTAGTGCTGGAATTCATTATGGTATTGGCCCACCCTTAGCCTTGATGACAGCTTCCACTCTCGCAGGCATACTTTCAATCAGGTGCTGGAAGGTTTCTTGGGGAGTGGCAACCCATTCTTCACAGAGTGCTGAACTGAGGAGAGGTATCGATGTAAGTCGGTGAGGCCTGGCACGAAGTCGGCATTCCGAAACATCCCAAACCTGTTCTATACGGTTCAAGTCAGGATTGTGTGCAGGCCAGTGCATTACAGGAATGTTATGGTCGTGTAACCACTCCACCACAGGCCATGCCGTATGAACAGGTGCTCGATCATGTTGAAAGATGCAATCGCCATCCTCGAATTGCTCTTCAACGTTGGAAAGAAGAAGGTGCTTAACACATCAATGTATGCCTACGCTGTGAGAGTGCCACGCAAAACAACAAGGGGTGCAAGCGCCCTCCAAGAAAAACACGACCACACCATAATACCAGCACCTCCGAATTTAACTGTTGGCACTACACATGCTGACAGATGACGTTACCGGGCATTCGCCATACCCACACCCTGCCAACGGATCGCAACATTGTGTACCCTGATTCACCACTCCACACAACGTTTTTCCACTGTTCAATCGTCCAATGTGTACGCTCCTTACACCAAGCGAGGCGTCGTTTGGCATTTACCTGCGTGATGTGTGGCTTATGAGCAGCCGCTCGACCATGAAATCCAAGTTTTCTCACCTCACGCCTAACTGTCATAGTACTTGGAGTGGATTCTGATGCAGTTTGGAATTCCTCTGTGATGGTCTGGATAGATGTCTGCCTATTGCACTTTACGACCCTCTTCAACTGTCGGCGGTCTCTGTCGGTCAACAGACGAGGTCGGCCTGTACGCTTTTATGCTGTACGTGTCCCTTCACGTTTCCACTTCACTATCACATCCGACACAGTGAACCTAGGGATGTTTAGGAGTGTGGAAATCTCGCTTACAGACTTCTGACACAAGTGACACCTAATCACCTGACCACGTTCGAAGTCCGTGAGTTCCGCTGAGCGCCCCATTCTGCTTTTTCACGATGTCTAATGACTACTGAGGTCGCTGATGGTGAGTACCTGGCAGTAGATGGCAGCACAATGCACCTAATATGAAAAATGTGTGTTTTGAAGGTGTGTCCGGATACTTTTGATCACAAAGTATATATATATATATATATATATATATATATATATATATATATATATATATATATATATATATATATATATATATATATCTTAAGTTCTGTCAAACATTGTCCCTTCAATGTAATTTGTGAAGCATGAAATGGGATCATTATACCATTTTAAAAAACTCAATATAATATATGGTGCTGGAGCCCCTAGAAGGAATGAAAATACTTATTAAGATTCTATGTATCTCAAATTATATATTTTTTTCCGGAGTCCAAGTCCAACCGAGCGAAGTAGCTCAACTGGTAAAGCGTTGGCTTCGCATTCGGGGAGGTCGTGGGTTTGAATTCCGCTGCCGACCATCCTGACTGAGGTTTTTTAGGGTTTACATCAGTCCTACCAGGCAAATGTCGGCATGGTACCTACTAAACAGGCCCTGGCCGATACCTTCCCAAATCCTTTCCATTGTTATTGTTGTTGTTGGATATCCAGTGTAAAATGGCTCCTGAGTTGTATCTGGCGATTGTTAAATAAATAAATAAAAATAAAAAATAGAAATTATTCTAGGGGGAGACAAATATTAATTGCTTGTCCCCGCACCCGACAAAAGTTACAAGATACGGTGCTGTATATAAGGCTTTCCTACTAGTAAGAGCGAACTTAACATTTGGTCATTTTCTTTACTTTCGAGCACAGGTAGAAGACAAAATTTCAAATTTGTATAGTTTTTATAAAATTAGTCAGTGTTTTGAATTTTATTTCACCTACAAAAATAATGGCAGTTTACTGAAGAGTGAAAATAAAAATATCGATTTTCTTAAAAACTGTTCTACAGATTTCATACATAAATATTCCATTAACAACCTTATGCTGTGGTATAAGAAATTTCTCCTGCAAAAATACAGAAGATATAGTTTAGTTATAGGGTGAAATTTTTGTGGATGATTTTCTCAAACACGGAGTTAGTCGATTTTTCATGTCTCATAAATGAATGGCTTATTAATAACCTAGGAATATGGTGTAAGTCATTTCTCCCAAAAATAATACACAAGAGGTTTATTTCTGAATGCAAGTTGCTTTTTGGACAAATTCTCAAGAACAACTCCGATAATTTTGTTCAGATTTCATAAATAAATGTTTTATTAGTAACCCTGCAATGCGGTATAATGCATTTCTTATGAAATTGCTCACAAGGGATAGTTTACTGTTACAGTAGTTATCGGTAGATTTTGAAGTGGTGCCCACGGACTATAGAACACTATTCTAGAAGTCGAAATACATAAAGCGAAAAATGTTTATAATTGGGTACTTTTTGGGTCCTCATCCGGAGAAGCGAGTAAAGAACCATAGGGTAAATTGACTAATCTATCAAATAACTATATTGATTCTTTCCAGATGGCAGTTAAAGTCGATGCTATTCAATATAACTGCTTGACGCATTGGTAGACCAATCTTAATTGTTCCAAGATAATCAGTGACGTAGCCACATAGTAAAACTTTTGATTCCCCATCAACGGCGCCGACTTTCCAAAATTTATGTGAGTGCATATCAATCAATTGTTATTTGGTTTTAGGGGAGTCTCGATAGTTTTTGATTGATCAACTTTTAGTTAAAATCTCTTATGAACAATGTCATAAAGGATTCTGCTGTGATAAAGTAAAATAAACTGTTAGACTACCATCAGGGTAAGTTGGAGATGTCCTAGCTCATTTGGTCTAACAAGACCAAGGGCTCCGATTTCTCTATAAATTTGGGGGGAGGGGACATTCAGATGCTGAAGGTATATATATGAAAGTTTTAAGAAAATCGCACTCAAATTATGCCAAATATTGTATATTCATAAATACAATAGGGGGGCCACATGACTTTGGGGGGGCCCGGCGCCCTTGAACAAGACTGACATAAAACCAAAAGAAACGAGTTAAAACCCGGGTCCCAGGTTAAGGATAAGATACTGTAATGAATATTCTCTCAGCGTATGTAATCGTAACACTAAGTGTGTATCTATAAACAACTTACATGATGCACAATGAGTGCAAGAGGCAATGATATTATCAAGACGTTAGTAAATGAAAATACCACATTCATACAAATTAAAATGAAAAAGTCTTCATAAAAGAAAATAATTTTAATGGAATTGCAGAAAGAATTGCGCAAGGATTTTGTGGTGTACATAAACTGCAAAATGTCTATAACTTAACTGTGTTACTTGGTTGCTTTTGCACAAACTCATTTGAAACAGGAAAAGAATAATAAGCAATTATGTCTTACAGGCTAGAAATTTTAACTTCCATCTCAATGTTTTAATTGCTTATTATTTTTTTTAATAACGACAAGTGAGAATTTTTTTTTTTTTTTGTTCTGTTTCTATCAAACTAAAAATCTTGTGGGTGCGGCGCGCATGTTTCCCATATAGTTGCAGGAGGCCCTGTAGGGTATACCATTATATAGCTTTGTCGCTTTGTTTTAACTTGAAGAATGTTTTGTTTTGTCCATTGGCGCCATTTTTAGAACAGCCGATATGGATATATAATATGTTTTTGCCTCCCGAACGAAACGATACACGGATACACAGAGTATACGTAATTAATTTCATTTATTTATATATTTATTACGGTGAAAGAAAACTTAATGTATGAAACAGTTGCAGTTATCTTTTTTCCTCTCCGCAGTGCACCTGTGCGAACACTATCAAGTTCACATGATAATAACAACGAGATATAACCAAGCTAATGGTAATGGAAGGGGAAAGACGGTAAAAAAGGAAGAACGAAATATAAGTTCTCGAGCGAACATGTGCTTAATTGTTACCCAACATGAAAATGTAAAGCAATATGAATACGTGAATAATTAATATACCTTCTCTCTGACTCTTTTTGCAGTAACGTTCTTACACATTAAAAACTACCGCCAATCTACTAACATCTTCTCAATGTTATTATTTTAAAACCAATTTCAACTCTTGCTTTTACCATTAAAGAATGTTACAAACTAATAACGCTCTTCTAGATTGACCAAGTAAAAATATATTAGTTTCGTCAATAACAGTAACTCTTCACTGCTAAAACGGTTGAAAGTAGTACTATCATACTAGGATTGAAAATACTGAATCGTAAACGAAAATGTGAGAAGGCGTAACTGTGTCATTTGTCTGGAGAGCATATTGGGCAAAAACTTGGGCGCCCGAACAGAGAAAACGAAATTTGCCGATCACTAATCTAGGATATAGTCTTAGCGTGGCTAGGTGATAGTCCTTACCAAAGACCATCATGTCCAATACGTGCCCGATAGAACTTCCTTAGGTCCGGATACATAGCAGATCAGGATATAGACGCGAGTAATCTTAAAGGTGTCCACTATTATGACGATATCACAAATGCAATGAACTACGGAGACGAACAGGAAGTGTAGTTTCTTGCCCTCCGCACCAGTACGACAAGTGAGAGTCCTGTACGGCGAGTACAAACATTGGAGCTTTCCCAAACACCATTCAACACGTTCTTCACGATGAACAAGTGTCAGGCGTACAAATGACGTCCCTTTTCGAAGACATGCCATCATTCATACTTCTTCAGGGTTTCGGATTGCTATTTATGTTGTTCCTGATACTAACACACATGTCCGTCAGTATTCAACAATAAAAATCAATAATACTGCTCACGCTGTGTATATATAAGAACGGTGCTCACCAGGGCCATGCCGTGGGGGGAGCGAGCGGGGCGACGGCCCCGGGGGCCGAAGTAAGGGGGCGAAACATTTGGGAGAAAAAGTGAAAAAGATAGGAAAAATTGCTTGGAATATATGTATGGGGGCGCTGTCGTATACTTTCGCCCCGGACGTTGATTTTCCATGGCACGGCCCTGGCTCACACCATGAACATCAATTTATGTAATCCTTTGTTGTACTACACCATCTACTTAGGTTAACGCAGAAGTTGGAATATATTCATCAGACGCTGCTCAATATCATTTTTGCTTAGTGGACATGAATACTGAAACTGGAAACAGAAATAAATTTTTAGCACTCTCGATTTTAGTAAAGTAATATGGATTTATATCATATCTTTTCTTGAGACGTGGATCAAATCCAAGAAACGCTTGACGGTTCGTTCTCGTTCCGTCTCTGCTTGTAGTGACCGGAAAGACAGTAAAGGCAACCTAGAAAAATGTAAATAAATAGTTGTCCAATATATTAGGGATGCTTTCTGCACCACCAGCTTTGAGAAGCTGGAAACATAAACGATCAAATTACTCAATTCTTTCATATAAATACATTAATACAAAACTTAACTAAGAACAGTTCGACTTACAAGAAGACTTACGGAAGTGTCACTCACCGATTTGAACGAAATTTTGCATACTTGTAGAACATCAAAAAAAAAAAAATCATTGACACGTATTTTTTATTTTGGCAATGGCGCGGGTTTAAGGGTAGAAACTACCCTTTAAACGTTAGGGGTGGTCTCCAAGCACAGACAGAAAACAATCATTTAATGTAGAAGAAAACATACTGCCAGAGGGGATTAGAAGAGCTAATTCAGAATCTAACGTCAAAATTCAAAATGGCGGATCCAATATGGTGATTCCAATTACTAAAAATCTGGTTAGAAATGCTCTGCAGTTAGCCAGAAACAATTATAGTTCGCAGGGGTTACTGCGAGAAGGTTGCAGTCCTATTTGAAACTTCTGTGTTTATTTTAACGGGATGCTTGATCAAAGTGAGTTTCTGCATCTCTAACTATTCGGGGTGTTTATTTATAGTGAGTCCCTTCGTCTCACACCATTCGGTGTGCTTGTTTATAATGAGCCCCTATCGCTCTCACTATGCGGGATGCTTATTTATAGTAAGTTCCCTCGCGTGCACCACATGAGGTTATACAACGCCACCTAGGTTAAGGATATACAACGCCATATACCACAGTTGGCATTGGGTTATATGTGTTTCATTTTCAGGCCGCTACATTTCGCAACAAGGCGTTTTCTTTAAACTCTACCCATCGCAAAATTCTCACTCACTGGACGAACTGGTATTGTCCATAAAGCAACGAAAATGGCCTTTCATTACAATACTCAATCAATCGATGGTTAGACTTAATCGGTCGGTATATAATGGAGTCAAATTGTGATCTTTCTTTCAGCCCTTCCCGGTGGAAGCTCATGTGATTTGGATTCTACGTTAATCAGTAGGTCCCGTCTTATATAGCCGTGCTGCTGAAAGGGACGTTAAACTCAAAATCAACTCAACCTACTTTCAGCCTCATTATTATATTCAACAGTCCATTTTAACGGTAAAGAAAGTGAACATGAAAATTTGAAGTATTGAGTTAAAGCATTGTATTTTCAAAATTAAATCTACTATCCCAATTTAGCGACTATTGCGTTCAAGGGTAACACAGGACCCAAATATACTATAAATCACTATAAATAAGCACCTCGAATAGTGAGGGGCGAGAGGCACACTTTAAATAAGCACCCCGGGTAGTGAGAGATGCAAAAACTCAGTTCGATCAAGCATCCCGTTAAAATAAGTACAGAAAGCGGTTTCAGATCGGTCTGCAACCTTCTGGCAGTAACCTCTGCCAACTATAATTGTTCTTGGCTAACTGCAGAGTATTTCAAACCAGAAGATCTTTAGTAATTGTAAGCACCATATTGGATCCGCCATTTTGAATTTTGTAATTTTGAGGTTAGATTCTGAATAAGCTCTCCTAATCCCTCCTGGCAGTATGTTTTCTTCTACATTAAATGATTGTTTTCTGTCTATGTTTGGAGACCGCCCCTAACGTTCAAAGGGTAGTTTCTACCCTTAAACCCGCGCCATTGCCAAAATAAAAATACGTGTCAATGATTTTTCGATGTTCTACAAGTATGCCAAGTTTCGTTCAAATGGGTGAGTAACACTTCCGTAAGTCTCCTTGTTTTTTTTTTTAACAAATTATTTGTAGAGTTCAAAATTCTTAAAAGAGTTTGTTTGTTTGATTTCGATACGTGGAGTCGTTAGCGAGTAACAAAGGAAAAAAGATTTTGTGATGACGTTGTCCGTAGTCAAACTGCAAGAGCATGCTTCCATGCACACGGTGCCTAGCATATCTTTTACGAGTGGTGCGGTGGCACGTTCTAAAGTGTGATTTCCTTTTCCAGAACTGATTGCGATGACTGATACCTTCAGGCCTTCTATCAGTTCAAACTTCAAGCTATAGTGTTGCCAAAATGTCTTGAGCCGTGGCAAAAATGTGAACTAAAGCTCACACCCACGTGTTGAGCCAAGAAGGGTTCAGCTGTTGCTAAGCGAGAGAGTCTTAGCGAAAGGGAGTGGAATTCCTTCTGCCGATTGCAGCGCTAGGAACGGAAGACCAGGTATCAAGTCAATGTGGTATATCTATAGTAGCAGGGAAGGAAGACAAACAAATGAAACTTAATTCTTTTCGTAATCGTTGCGAGAACTTGGACTGATACAGCTGCAGATGTTGCTCTCATACGGCTACTGAAGAAGAAAATACGTGTTGTGTTGAGAGCGAAACAATAAGTAATGTCAAAGGAAGTGTCAAGAGTATAACATTATTTTACTAGTGTTACTGTTAATATTGATACTTTAAATACCGTCAGGCAATTCATGATAATAAACTCCAAAGACAAAATTGTGAAAGATAAGCTGACATCGAACACAAATGCTATGTGACGATTTGTAGCTTACAGAAAGTTCGTGTACTGATTCAATTCCTGGTCCAATACTGATCCAATAGCAGTTTCAATCTTCAGATTTTATAAATTTTTGAAAAATTTGTAAAATCAGCATAGCGTATGGGAAATTTAAGAACAAAATGGGAATTTCTGCCTCTTGAGATGGGATTTTATAAAGTACCAGGTAGGCATCCTGTGGTTACTCAGAAACAGACGGACGAACGGAGACAGTTGTCCTGAAACTTCACATGCGTATAGATAGCGAAATTAAAGTAGTGAAAAAAAACTGCTTTAATAATGTTCCAGAATTTTCCAGAATTAATTTTTGTAAAGCTATTGTTCTTATGCTTGCATGTATAATCTGATGTCGCTTTGAACTTAAGAGTTATCGACTGTTATAACTTTTATATTAAAAAGTACTTCATAACATCAACTGTTGTCGTCAACTACAGAGAAAAAAGTTATTTTTATTGACTCTACAGCATCATGTTATAATAAGTGACGTGGAATATGAAAGTTACTGATGATTCTTACATATACGTAATAAGTGTTTCATTGCAACATAGCGTGTAACTTCACTTCGTCTTAATTTGGCTTTAAAGTCTATTCTTGCGGAAACATGAAAACCTTGAAAACAAATTAGAACACAAGACAAGAAGTGTGTGTGTGTCAGTAGGAAAACAAGGAAAATGTAATTTGGGACAAGTGAATATTTTATTGAAGCAATGGCAAAACCCATTAGAGTAGCGTCTCGTCAGAAATGACGAAAAAAGGAAAATAAATTGTTTTAAAAAAAATATATTACAGAAGAGGGGAAACACAGAGTAACGACGCGGAAACTCCAACAAAATGGCAAACAAGATTAAGGAAATGAATGATAAAGATAATTCAAAACAAGGAACGTTGGACAATAACTTTAAAGTTAGGATAGGATAAAAGAAACACGATGAAATGAAACTAATGGGGAGACTAGGGTAACGAGGAATAAGGACATCCTTGGCTCTCCAGAACTAGATGCATAGACTCATTTCTGACACTTGCTACTCTCTGGATATGACAATATTAAACACAGTACATAACGATGCTATTCTGTCTATCAATTCAGAGAGGTTATTGAAGATACTTTGTTCTTTCAGCAATCAAGTACAAATTTGTAATTTCTTCCGAAATTACGTCTAACATTTTTATTCTTTCGCATTTTCAGATCGAGTTTTCGATACTGCGCTTGATTTGTTTTCTGTTAAGTGTAATATTAATATTTTAGTTTCTTTATTTACGCACAAGCCATACAATTTTCTGAAAGTCTCTGTTTTTCGAGTAATGGAAATTACCATGTAATCACACCGGTAAAAGTTTATTTTCCTTTACGTTTTTATGTGAATACATATTTTAAGAATTAATGTAAAATAAACTGTTTTATTTGTTTCAATATTTTGATTTTATCTAATGAAAATGTAAAAATAAAATCTTTAAGTTTTAAGTGCCACTGTTATGCTGGCTAGGCTAAAGGAGACGGTGATGATAAGAAATGAATGAAATGGTGCAATGAAGAAAGTGTGAGGAAACGGAAGAACCTCGAGAAAAACTAGCCACATGGTGTTTGTAAACCACGAAGCTCACTTAGCGCGACTTGCGATCGAACCAAGGACCCCATGCACCAGAGGTGAACGCTCTACCACTGAGCCACTGCGGCCCCAAATTTATACAATATAGTATGGTGAATGATAATCCTTATAGTTGAAAAGGAAGTTGACTATTTGTTTTATCCTTATTAGGATCACGAACGGGTCTTATAAGATTTGAACTGATGGTACGTCCGTCCGTTACTTCACATAACAGGGCGTAAAATTTTCGGTCGCTATTGGCGACCAGAAATTTAAAGCTGGCGACCAATGTTCAGTAGGAATGGTTTCTGCCTAAACTCACAGGGCTGCGCAGTTTCTGTTTCGCATGAAAATACTGTCACTGAGCGAGTCAAAAAGCACAGAATGTGAAGTCTTCACAACGGACATGGAAACTGAAGTCTTCACAGCGTTGTAATTTGCCCTTCCTTTCCCAACCTCAATCAAAACGGTTTGCCTTAAAGTAAGATATTTTTTAACATGTATCTGAATTGTCTAATTTGAAATTGGTTATCCTGAATCTGTCTGATTTTGAAATTTTATACCCTGATGTAATCTCTTTCTATGTCAAACCAAAGGCCGTGGGGGGGGGGGCTCTCATAATGTGTACGTGAGATATACTGGCGACCTCATTTTTGGATTGGCGAGTGAAACTGACTTTGAAATTTTGCGCCCTGATATAACTCTTGAACTAAAGAGAATTTTTGAATTTTGTTCGCTTGCAACAACAGGTAGGGCGATTATCTCTGCCAGGCTTCTTAATAGGTAACGGTAACTGTCTACATCCCGTTTAAAATTTATATTTCCTAGTTTCTATACAACCTGCACTGTATCAAAGACATGTTGGTTGCCTATGGTAAAGGAAGGAATATTCTGTGGTCCTCTTTATTGTATTTAAAGAATTTATCCATTGAATTATTGTTATGAGATTCTTAATGATCCCAATACCCCAGAGGTGCGGGTACAGTATCAATGTAGTTTTCATGCATATTTTGGTGTAGTTACATTTAGTAAACCTTTTAGTGTCTTACGTGTATAGTACAAGACTGAAGTATTTGAGCTCCTCCGTGGCTAAGCGGTTAGCGTACGCGCCTTTGGTGCGAGAGATCCGGGTTCGATTCCCGGCGAGAGCTCACGTGGTTCGGATTCCACGTTAATCAGTAGGTCCACCTCTCATATAGCCTCGATGCTGAACGGGAGGTTAAACTCAAAATCAACTCAACAAGACAAAAGAAGGTTTCTAATACAGTATACAACAGCTGACATTATATTTTTAGCAAAATGTTTCCGTTTGATTAAGGGTTTCCTTAGATCATTTTCATTACTTCTCTCTGCCCCATTTTCTGCATTACAGATGATAGTTTCACAATTTAAATTTTATACCAAATCAAATCTTAAAAAATCGGTTTCTATATCGTATACTAATGACGAGTTACAATTTACTTTTCTAGATCTTAGTAGTTTAAAATAATAATTTGGAACGATTGAGTTAATATCTTAACTAGTTCAGTGTTACAAAACCTGAAAAAGTTTTTTTTTTCCTAGATTGTATCTCAAAATCTTTCTAAAATTCATCACTTATATTACTAAACAATATTTCAATAAAAATGAGATTGATATATATAAGTGCTTGTAAAATTTTGGAAAACTAGATCTCAAGTTGAAAAAAGTCAGGAAAGGGGAACACGTCGATTGATTGATGGTCTCCGTATATCAAGTGGAATTCATTTCTTAAGAGTCCCTATCACTGCAAAATTAAAATACCGCTAATTTTTCAGTAATTATCTGATATCATCAAATAGATAAAAGATAATCAAAAAGTGGATCAAGACCTCCCTAGACGATATTATTTTGCATGGTGTACCGTTATCACGAGTCACCTAGTAGCTTTCCGTTTGCAGTTATTTAGAAACGCGAAAATAAATGCCGATTTTCTAAATGGCGGGAAATCGAAAGCAGATAAATGAGTCGTGATAACGGTATCTTACGCAAAATAACATTGTCTAGGGAAGTCTTGTTCCACTTTTCGATTATCTTTTATCTATTTGAAGATATCGTATAATTACTGTAAAATTAGCGATACTTAAATTTCGCAGTGATGAGGCCTCTTAAGTACAATAATTTAAATGCCAACTTTTGATCTCCTTTAACTAGGTTTTTAAACATTTTTGAAATATATTTTCCAAAAAGTGTGGTCACGTGTAATTCAATAGAAACTATCCAGTTAGATAATAGGTCTTCTTATACTCTTGAACTTTCTGCTATGGAAGATGAGGTAATGTAGTATTATAACATACAGTGTTTGTCTAGGAAATAGTAGAACTGACTTTTTCCCGCGAAAACGTGTTGAAGGACAGTGATGTTACTGCGCTGGTTAGGTGATGCGTGTCTTAGCTACCAGAGCACCAGTCGCCAGTCGTCTCCAAGCCTTCCCGGAGTGTAGATCGAGTTTAAGGCTAACCTCTTTCAAGATGTCTTGTCATCTCTAGAATGAATCGTTTGTTAGAGCAGCGTACACAGAGAAAAATCTATTCTCCGGACAGCGGTATATTGTACAAATATACGGTATCCTCTTGCTTACTACAGAAATCAGTACGGAGCATACGTTATCCGTATGCTACATAGGCACTGCCCTTAAATGTTACATCATGCTGTTTGCAGGATGTCTGACATCTAACAGTTTTCCGTATATCACATGCATATACTTATATTATCTTCGTCAACTATATGTTATATACGTCCATTTGTATGTGAGATTTTGACCGCCTACATTGTTTCATACGGAAAGTACGTATAGATGGAATACTTACAAAGAAAGTATTATAAAACATGCGTTTTCAGTTATACGTCTGTTGTACGTTAAGTCCAAAAACAACAGGAATTACGCATGTAACCTATCTTTTTAAGTACGCCACCTACATTTTTTCTCTCAGTGTAGAGTTTTGCGTCAAAGCGGCTGCATTTTACGTGGAAGCACTTGAAAAACTCCAAAAACGAGTCACCTGCGTCCGTCCAGCAATCGCTTTATCATGGAAACTTCATCACGACAATGCGCTGAGTCACACCGCCTTTGCTGTCATGGACTTCATGAACAAACATGGCATCACACAGCTTCCCCATCCACCTTACAGCCCAGATGTCGCTCCTGCAGACTTCTTCCTCTTTCCCCGACTGAAAAAAAGGTCATGAAAGGACGGCACCACGGCTCGGTGCAGGCCATTCCAGAGGACGTAACGAGGGAGCTGAAGGGCATTCCAGTTTCGTTCCAGGGAGCTTTCAGTGATTGGCAGAGGCGCTGGAAACGCTGTGTTGATGAGAAGGGGCAAATTTTGAAAATTATTAAGTTGATGTGTCAAAATTGTGAATACATTTTTTTGAAAAAAAAATCAGTCCTGCTACTTTTCATCCAAACCCTGTGCATAAATGCGTAATGACTAGCGAATCAAAGGACATATACAGGGTTTTCATAAAGTATGGACGGATTTAATTCGCTTATAATTTACATAAAAATGCTCATATTGAAATCAAATAAAGTGCAAACGGTAGCGGAAGGATTAAATTTTTACCTGTGATCTGCACCAGCTCAGTTCATTCACCGCCACACCTCCAACTGGGCGCCATTTACGTCCACACATTCGCGTAGGCGGCGCTGGAATCCACTCACAGCGTTCCGCCGTGTTTGATCCGAAATGCCAGCCACAGACTTCGAGGACGGTCCATGACGCTTCCTGTCTCCAAGAACTTAGCATGCCACTTTCGGATTGCACTCTCAGTCGGTGCCGGCTTTTTGAACTCTTTGGTGAACTTTCGACACACCAGAATTGGTGATTTTAGCTCTGCGTACATTGCGCTTTCTCTTTCACCGACGCCATCTTTGATACGGTAAAAAAAATAGTCTTCTCAGAGGAGTTTTTCATTTATTTATTTCTTTAAAAGACACACACACCAATACAGCTTACAACTTACTTTTAACAGTCAACATTGAAACAACAATGAAAACAACAATGGCTGGAATTTGGTAAGAAACTGACCCTTGCCCTCCCTCTCCCTCTCTCAACGTGTTCAGAGTTGCCGCTTATCTAACAGTGTTGCCAACTAAAAATTTAATCCTTCCGCTACCGTTTGCACTTTATTTGATTTCATTATGAGCATTTTTATGAAAATTATAAGCAAATTAAATCCGTCCAGACTTGATGAAAACCCTGTATAAGAATGAAAGGAGTAATTACAAATGTCATTAATGTAACGAAAGCAAAATATAATGAAAATTATATCAAAACATCAAATAAAAGCAAGACTGCATGAGAGATAACAAAGTAAACAGAAAAAGTGATAATTAGCCTCGTAAAAATGCGGTTTCTCTCTCTCCTGATACTCGAAATACTTACTTTATTACTTCTATAGAGGAGATTTTTTAAAAAATGAGAATACTAATGTCAATTCGCGAGCAATGGGAAAAAAGAGTTCCCACCAAGAGAACATAGGTATTCTCTTATTTGCTCCACTGGGAAGCGATAGTCCCATTGGTCATGAGTCGTTTTCACCACCGAAATGGGAATTGCACTAGAGAAATAATTTCTTTTGATTGCTTCATTGTTTTGAGTGCATGTTTGGTAACATGGAGGAGGTATCGTTCCATCACTTGTAGAAAAAATTGGCCAATGAAAGGGTTTATATAGTACCAATATTTATTAACATGATATTTATTAGCAATATTTATTAGCATGATAGTTCTTTTAACATGATTTTCGTTACTAACCACATTAGGGCTAATGACGTCATGGAAGTAATTTTAAAAAGTTAAAATATCAGAAAGTAAGAATTTATTTGACATATCTAATAGCTTAATAAAAGCTATCATCAATCATATTCCTAAACCTCTTTGAATATGATCTAATAATTTTTACAAGGTATCTTTCCTACGGCACTTAAAATAGCTAAAGTTGTTCCCATATACAAAAAAGTTAATAGTTTGAGTTCGTCAAGCTGTCGTACTTGATTGTAAACAAAAATCAAGTAATGGTATTGGACTCAGCAAAATATAATTCTGCAGGCTTAATACGGATTTAGACATTGGTGCAGTTGAATCGCTAGTGAAATGAAATGAAATCTTTAAATTTTAGTCCCACAATTACGCCTGTTAGGCTAAAGGAGACGGTGATGATGATTAATGAATGAAATGGTGGAATGAAGAAAGTGGGAGGAAACGAAATGAAATCCATACACACACGGTGTTTGTCCACCACAAAGTTCACTTGGTGGGGGCTGGGTTCTAACCCGGGACCCTAAACACCAGAGATGAACGCTCTACCACTGAGCCACCGCAATCCCAGTTAAGTCGCTAGTAAATAGAATGTATGAAGTTTTTTGAAAGAGTTTTGCTCTACCGACTTTTTGCTATTTGACTGAATAGATCATGTTATATAGGTCTAAGCAATAGATTAAGATAATATGATTTCCACAACAACAGTTTGAACTTTATAAAATCATATTTACAAGAACGTAAACAGGTAAACATTAGTATTAACAGCATAGATTCAAACATCGTGGAAGTAAAATATGGGGTACCTCAAGGTCCTGTTTTGGGTTCTCTACTGTTTTTAATAATGATAAACATTTTTTCTCTTAATACCAATACTATACTAGTTGAAAAAATATTATATACAGTTGAAACTATTATTAACATTATTGAGTATTTTGCCTTTTTGCAGGTCCTGGGACTAATGAGTCCCTTTTCTTTTCTTCTTTTTAATTTTCAGTTTTTGGTCTGGAAATGTCTCTTCCATGTTTCTTGATTTTCAGCTTCCTCTTTTAACTCCCAATATTTTCTTCTCTTTTCAAATCATCGGTCACTTGTGGTCTTTTTCTTCCTATTCCTTGCTTTCCTTCTACCTTTCCTTCTATGGCGGTATGGAGAAGACAATTTCTTGTGTCCAATGCAATTGGCTTTCTACGAAATATTTTGGCTAGAAGCGTCCTTTTCTCTTTTAATCGTTTTAAAATGTCTTCGTTTGCTATTCTTTCTATTCATTTTATCTTCTCCATCTTCCTCCAACACTACATCTCGGAAACTACTAACTGTACTAACTTAACCATTATAGCGATACGGAAATATAAAAATTTTCTTCTTGTTCACGTCAACCGTAGATTGGTGGGCAACATGGAAATCTTAAAACTTTTCTCTCGCTTGGGAGAGCTGTTTTATACTTTGATAAAGACCTCGTCTTCGTAACTGCATCTAGATATTCTATCCTTCGTCTTCCTCTTCCTGCTTTTCCTTCTGCCTTTCCCTCTATCAGCACAGTGATCCAATCGGAGTGTCGAATAAGATGGCCAAGCATGCTGTTTCTTCTTTTTCCTATTATCTTCATGATCTGTCGTCCTTCATTAGCTTCCTTTCGTACTTCTTCATTCCTTTTACATTCGATCCATGATATTCGCAGCATTCTGCGCCAACACCACATTTCAAATGCTTCCAGCTTGGATATTTCGTATTTTCGCAATATCCACCTCTCTGATCCGTACAACGCCACGCTCCATACAAATGTGTTAATGATTATGTGGCTTTACGAACGTCCAGCGACACATTTCTGGATGTTAGTAGTCCTCTTTTCCTATTGAATGCTTATTTAACCTGTGCTATTATGGAACTTACGTCTTTTTCACTTCTTCAGTCCGAGTATATTAGACTTCCTAAATAGGACAACGTCTTAACGTCTTCAATTTTCTCTCTATCTAGCCATAAGTTTGCCCTTTCCTGTCCTATGCTTGTGCACTTTATCACTTTGGTTTTCCTTTTATTTATCTTCATTTTGCATGGTTTTTCCAGTTGGTCGTTCAAGTCAGTAGTAATCGCCCCACTTGAGGCCATTTTTACCGCCCCCTGGAGCGAGGCGCCCGCCGCCGCCGCCAAAATTTTGCGCCCCGGGCGCCCGGCGCCCATTTTTGGGGTTACGTGACCCGGGGTCAATGACCTAGGGGGCGCCCGCCGCCGCTAAAATTTTGCGCCCCCGGGCGCCCGGCGCCCATTTTTTGGGTTACGTGGCCCGGGGTCAATAACCTAGGGGTACATAGGATCACCCCTTTTAGATTTTGGTAGGGGTACCATGGCCCACCCCCTAAATTTTGGCAGGGGCACCTAGGACCATCCCCCTTAAATTTTGGAAATTGCCAAATCTAAAAATTTGGTGTGGTAGCCTAGGACCATAGTATGTACTTCTATCAGTATTGGGTGTCTATGTCATTCCCTTTCATGGGTAAAAAAAATTGCCAAAAATTCAAATTTCGGGGTTTTTTGACCTAATTTATCCCCTTGGATGAGATGTTATTATCCTATATGGTTATATGGGCGTATACAGGGGTCCATTACCTTTCATAAGATATGGATATATTAATGCACCCCTTGAAAAATTTGGGAAGGGTACCTTGGTCCACCCCTTAAATTTTGGAAATTGACCAATTTAAACATTGGGTATTATAGTACTGCATCCTAATATGTATTATGATAAATTTGGGTGGTCCACCTCGTTCCCTTTTAGGGGTACAAATTTGCCAAAATATAAACGTAAGCAATACGTTGTAGCACGTGTTTGTTCTTTTGGCCCAATTTATTTCCTTGGATGAGGTCCTATTACCTTATATGGTTATATGGTTATGTATAGGGGTCTATTCCCTATCATAAGACATAGGTACATTTGTGCACCCCTTGAAAAATTTGGGAGGGGTACCTTGGCCCACCCCTTAAATTTTAGAAATTGACCATTTTACATATTTAGTATAATAGTACAGGATCCTAATATGTATTATGATAAATTTGGGTGGTCCACCTCGTTCCCTTTTAGGGGTACAAATTTGCCAAAATATAAACGTAAGCAATACGTTGTACCACGTGTTTGTTCTTTTGGCCCAATTTATTTCCTTGGATGAGGTCCTATTACCTTATATGGTTATATGGTTATGTATAGGGGTCTATTCCCTATCATAAGACATAGGTACATTTGTGCACCCCTTGAAAAATTTGGGAGGGGTACCTTGGCCCACCCCTTAAATTTTAGAAATTGACCATTTTACATATTTAGTATAATAGTACAGGATCCTAATATGTATTATGATAAATTTGGGTGGTCCACCTCGTTCCCTTTTAGGGGTACAAATGTGCCAAAATATAAACGTAAGCAATACGTTGTACCACGTGTTTGTTCTTTTGGCCCAATTTATTTCCTTGGATGAGGTCCTATTACCTTATATGGTTATATGGTTATGTATAGGGGTCTATTCCCTATCATAAGACATAGGTACATTTGTGCACCCCTTTAAAAATTTGGGAGGGGTACCTTGGCCCACCCCTTAAATTTTAGAAATTGACCATTTTACATATTTAGTATAATAGTACAGGATCCTAATATGTATTATGATAAATTTGGGTGGTCCACCTCGTTCCCTTTTAGGGGTACAAATTTGCCAAAATATAAACGTAAGCAATACGTTGTACCACGTGTTTGTTCTTTTGGCCCAATTTATTTCCTTGGATGAGGTCCTATTACCTTATATGGTTATATGGTTATGTATAGGGGTCTATTCCCTATCATAAGACATAGGTACATTTGTGCACCCCTTGAAAAATTTGGGAGGGGTACCTTGGCCCACCCCTTAAATTTTAGAAATTGACCATTTTACATATTTGGTATAATAGTATAGGACCCTAATATATATTACTATAAATTTGGGTGGTCCACCTCGTTCCCTTTCACGGGTACGAAATTGTCAAATTTTAATACATTCACGTGTTTGGTTTTTGACCTAATTTCTCCCCTTTGATGAGGTTTTATTACCCTATATGGTTATATGAACGTATACAGGGGTCCATTACCTTTCACAAGACATGGGTATATTAATGCACCCCTTGAAAAATTTGGGAGGGGTACCTTGGCCCACCCCTTAAATTTTGGAAATTGACCAATTTAAACATTGGGTATTATAGTACAGGATCCTAATATGTATTATGATAAATTTGGGTGGTCCACCTCGTTCCCTTCTAGGTGTAAAAAATTGCCAAAATATAAACGTAAGCAATACGTTATACCACGTGTTTTGTTTTGGCCCAATTTCTCCCCTTTGATGAGGTTTTATTACCCTATATGGTTATATGGTCATGTATATGGGTTCATTTCCTATCATAAGACATGGGTACATTGATGCACCCCTTGAAAAAATTTGGGATGGGTACCTTGGACCACCCCTTAAATTTTGGAAATTGACCAATTTAAACACTGGGTATTATAGTACAGGGTCCTAATATGTATTATAATAAATTTGGGGTGGTCCACCCCGTTCCCTTTCATGGGTAAAGAACTACCAAAAATTAAATTTCGGAGGTTATTGACCCCTTTGATATCGATTTAACATGTTATATGGGTATGTACAGAGGTTTATTACCTTCATATGTTTATGTGCCCTTTTAAATTTGGGAATTATCAAATAACAAAATTCGGTAAACCTTTTCTAGGACCCATTGGTGTTCCTCTTATGGCCAAATATTCAAAATTTAAAGGTTATTGACCGGCTTTATTATTAAATAACTACAGGATTTATTACTTTTTCATAAGACACAGGTGTATTTGTGTACCAATCTTTAATTTTGGGAGGGGTACATTTCTTATTGTCATATCAATAATTGGTAATTGTTCTTAAAATTGGATAGTATCTCATTCATTGGGTAAATCATTGTCAAATATGAGTATGATCACGTGATCAGTTATTGACCTATGATGGGATTAGGAGTCCAGGACATTGGTACATTTAAACTTTGTAGGATAATTTGAGAATGCGTCATTGGTTTCGATTATTCCAGCCAAATATAAACGTAAGCAATACGATGTACCACGTGATTGACCTTGATGAGGTAGTGTACAGGGATACATAGCTAACCTTATTGAAACTTATGACTCATAGTCTTAAGGGAATACATGCTACAACACTGGCAAAGTTATTGTTGATGCAATTTGATTGGTTGATCACTATCTTTCGTGCAATCTGATTGGCTGATCACTATCTTTCGTGCAATCTGATTGGCTGATCACTATCTTTCGTGCAATCTGATTGGTTGATGAGTTTCAAATCTTTGCTGCATTCAGTTTTGTTTTAACATTTAAAAAGTTTGAAACTTTGGTTTGACATTTTTTCGTTTGATATTTTTAGTTTAAAAATGTTTTTCGAAAATTTTTGTTTCAATTTTTTTGTTTAAAATTTTTTCGTTTGAAATTTTTCGTTTCTAAAAATTTTTTTCTGTTTAAAAATTTTTGTTTGAACAGTTTTGTCTGGAAAATTTTGTTTCAAATTTTTTTGTTTGAAAATTTTTGTTTGACATTTTTAAACATTTTTAAACTAAAAATATCAAACGAAAAAATGTCAAACCAAAGTTTCAAACTTTTTAAATGTTAAAACAAAACTGAATGCAGCAAAGATTTGAAACTCATCAACCAATCAGATTGCACGAAAGATAGTGATCAACCAATCAAATTGCATCAACAATAACTTTGCCAGTGTTGTAGCATGTATTCCCTTAAGACTATGAGTCATAAGTTTCAATAAGGTTAGCTATGTATCCCTGTACACTACCTCATCAAGGTCAATCACGTGGTACATCGTATTGCTTACGTTTATATTTGGCTGGAATAATCGAAACCAATGACGCATTCTCAAATTATCCTACAAAGTTTAAATGTACCAATGTCCTGGACTCCTAATCCCATCATAGGTCAATAACTGATCACGTGATCATACTCATATTTGACAATGATTTACCCAATGAATGAGATACTATCCAATTTTAAGAACAATTACCAATTATTGATATGACAATAAGAAATGTACCCCTCCCAAAATTAAAGATTGGTACACAAATACACCTGTGTCTTATGAAAAAGTAATAAATCCTGTAGTTATTTAATAATAAAGCCGGTCAATAACCTTTAAATTTTGAATATTTGGCCATAAGAGGAACACCAATGGGTCCTAGAAAAGGTTTACCGAATTTTGTTATTTGATAATTCCCAAATTTAAAAGGGCACATAAACATATGAAGGTAATAAACCTCTGTACATACCCATATAACATGTTAAATCGATATCAAAGGGGTCAATAACCTCCGAAATTTAATTTTTGGTAGTTCTTTACCCATGAAAGGGAACGGGGTGGACCACCCCAAATTTATTATAATACATATTAGGACCCTGTACTATAATACCCAGTGTTTAAATTGGTCAATTTCCAAAATTTAAGGGGTGGGCCAAGGTACCCATCCCAATTTTTTTCAAGGGGTGCATCAATGTACCCATGTCTTATGATAGGAAATGAACCCATATACATGACCATATAACCATATAGGGTAATAAAACCTCATCAAAGGGGAAAAATTGGGCCAAAACAAAACACGTGGTATAACGTGTTGCTTACGTTTATATTTTGGCAATTTTTACACCTAGAAGGGAACGAGGTGGACCACCCAAATTTATCATAATACATATTAGGATCCTGTACTATAATACCCAATGTTTAAATTGGTCAATTTCCAAAATTTAAGGGGTGGGCCAAGGTACCCCTCCCAAATTTTTCAAGGGGTGCATTAATATACCCATGTCTTGTGAAAGGTAATGGACCCCTGTATACGTTCATATAACCATATAGGGTAATAAAACCTCATCAAAGGGGAGAAATTAGGTCAAAAACCAAACACGTGAATGTATTAAAATTTGGCAATTTCGTACCCATGAAAGGGAACGAGGTGGACCACCCAAATTTATAGTAATATATATTAGGGTCCTATACTATTATACCAAATATGTAAAATGGTCAATTTCTAAAATTTAAGGGGTGGGCCAAGGTACCCCTCCCAAATTTTTAAAGGGGTGCACAAATGTACCTATGTCTTATGATAGGGAATAGACCCCTATACATAACCATATAACCATATAAGGTAATAGGACCTCATCCAAGGAAATAAATTGGGCCAAAAGAACAAACACGTGGTACAACGTATTGCTTACGTTTATATTTTGGCAAATTTGTACCCCTAAAAGGGAACGAGGTGGACCACCCAAATTTATCATAATACATATTAGGATCCTGTACTATTATACTAAATATGTAAAATGGTCAATTTCTAAAATTTAAGGGGTGGGCCAAGGTACCCCTCCCAAATTTTTCAAGGGGTGCACAAATGTACCTATGTCTTATGATAGGGAATAGACCCCTATACATAACCATATAACCATATAAGGTAATAGGACCTCATCCAAGGAAATAAATTGGGCCAAAAGAACAAACACGTGCTACAACGTATTGCTTACGTTTATATTTTGGCAAATTTGTACCCCTAAAAGGGAACGAGGTGGACCACCCAAATTTATCATAATACATATTAGGATGCAGTACTATAATACCCAATGTTTAAATTGGTCAATTTCCAAAATTTAAGGGGTGGGCCAAGGTACCCTTCCCAAATTTTTCAAGGGGTGCATTAATATATCCATATCTTATGAAAGGTAATGGACCCCTGTATACGCCCATATAACCATATAGGATAATAACACCTCATCCAAGGGGATAAATTAGGTCAAAAAACCCCGAAATTTGAATTTTTGGCAATTTTTTTACCCATGAAAGGGAATGACATAGACACCCAATACTGATAGAAGTACATACTATGGTCCTAGGCTACCACACCAAATTTTTAGATTTGGCAATTTCCAAAATTTAAGGGGGATGGTCCTAGGTGCCCCTGCCAAAATTTAGGGGGTGGGCCATGGTACCCCTACCAAAATCTAAAAGGGGTGATCCTATGTACCCCTAGGTTATTGACCCCGGGCCGCGTAACCCAAAAAATGGGCGCCGGGCGCCCGGGGGCGCAAAATTTTAGCGGCGGCGGGCGCCCCCTAGGTCATTGACCCCGGGCCACGTAACCCCAAAAATGGGCGCCGGGCGCCCGGGGCGCCAAATTTTGGCGGCGGCGGGCGCCTCGCTCCAGGGGGGCGGTAAAAATGGCCTCAAGTGGGGCGATTACTACTAAGTCTGAAAGTGCTTAATGCAAGTTCTTTTCGTTCTCCGCTATTTGTGCTATGTCATCAGCAAACCTTATTGTGCTGGAAACCTGTTCACTTACTTTTACGCCTTTCTCGTTTTTATCCAAGAATTCTTTCATAGCCTCTTCTACATAGACGTCGAACAGGAGAGGTGAAAATCCACATCATTGCCTCACTCCTTTATTTATTCTTGCTTCCTTCCGATCTCTTCCTATAACAGCTGTCTGGTTCCTATAAAGTTTGTATATTATTCTTCTGTCTCTGTAATCTACTCTCAGCTTCTTCAACACTCTGAACATGATATTCCAATCTATGTTATCAAAAACTTTCTCTATATCTACAAATTCTATCACAATTGGTTTCTTTATTCAGATGAATTGTTCCATGATCAACCATAGACTCAGTATTGCTTCCCTTGTTCCTTTTTCCTCCTGAATCCAAACTGGTCCTCCGATAACCGTTCTTCGATCTTCCCCTTCATTCGTTGTGCGATAATTTTGCACAGTATTTTTGATGCATGAGAAAGCAAACGTAACGTTCTGTGTTCTTTGCATTTTCGTGCGCCTTTCTTCTTCGGTATAGGTACCAATATGCTTTTCTCGAAGTCTCTTAGTATGTACATTTCAATAATAAGATTTAATAGTTTCTTCTTTGCTGCTATTCCGAGATTCTTAATCACTTCCGTTGGTATTTGATCTATTCCTGGGGCTTTACCATGTTGCATTTTCTCCAAAGCATTGTCAAATTCGCACTGTAAAATTGATGGTCCTAATTCATTTTCATCGACATCTTCTTCCTTCTCTATCTCTTCTTCGTTCACTCTGTTTCCTTTGAAGAGTTTGTTAGGGTATCGAAGAAGGTATTGATTGTGAACAATCGGGCAAGGTGTTAGGAAATTGTAGTAACAAAAGAAAGGTGTTACTATGTATATAAATAATGTGCAATTGAGTTGTTGTACGAATGGAGCCATAAGTGGCTGAAGATATTTTGTTTAGGTAGATGAGCCAAGAGTGGCAATTGATATATTAGGTTTGATGTAATGCCCAAGTGGCTTACGTTATTGGAATACTTTGTGTAATACAGGAAGTTTAGCGACTTGTGATTGTGGTATAAGCCAAATAAAGCTTGGCTGTGGAAAGATAGTAGTATCGACATTCATTGGTTAACTCTGGTTGATTTGAAGTAATACCTTGCTCCTTATATATATATATATATATATATATATATATATATATATATATATAGAGAGAGAGAGAGAGAGAGAGAGAGAGAGAGAGATTGAAAAAATTTTAGCTATCATAACAGAGTTCTTCAATGTATTCCTTCCATCTTCTTGTTATCTACTCCTCTTCTATTAGCGTTTTTCCGTCCTTGTCTATAATAATGTCTGTTCCTTTCTTTTTCTCACCGAACTGTTTTTTAACCTTCCTATATGTCATTTCTGTATTGCCTTTGACTACATTTTCCTCAATTTCTTTGCATAAATTGTTTATCCAGTTTTCCCTGACCTTCTTTGCTTCTCGGTTGCTGTGATTTCTGCATCTTCTGTATTCCTCTTCTTTGTTTGTTATCTTGAACTGTCTTCTTTGCTCCATCATTTCCAGTTTTATCCAGGGTTTACATTGGGTTCTCGTTTCTCTTCCTATGTACTCGTCTGCAGCTTTTGTAATCTCTGCTTTCATGGCTTCCTATTTCGAGCCGATGTCATCACCTGCTCAAGCTACCGCAGACGTCTCTTTGTCTGTCGCATTTGCAGTTTAAGTTTCTTGGTATATATTTAGAAAGACAACTGACATGGAAACAGCATATCAAATAAGTATATACTAAACTCTCTCGAATGCTCTGTCTATTAAGAACTCTAAATAACACAGTTCCTCATGAATATATGAGAAATTCATATTTTGCATATTTTTTTCATATTATAATTGAAAGTGGAGTTTCGCTTTGGGGCAAAAGTACTTTTAATTTGATGTATAGTACAAGGACTGCTCCTTTAAATGCAAAAGAATGCATTTTTCTTTCAAGATTAAAAAAGGAAGAAAATAAAAGAACAAAAATAAAATAGAAGACAGCGCTCATCTATGTAGTGAAACTTTGCTTTGTATTATTTTTGTCTCCTTATATATGTATCTTTATTTAATTTCATAGCCCTGAAGTTTCCAGGTAAATGAGTTATTCTTTTATGCTTTCGTTTTCTTCCCTCGCGTTGTCAGAACCTTTTTCCTATTATCCTGCTCATGCTTTTATTTTATGAGGCACCCGAACAAAGAAAGGCGAGCAATATGCGAGAAAAAGATATGTGAATTCTTAATTATGTCCCTCTGTGCTATACATATATATATATATAGTATGACATACATATATAGAACATACACGAACTTCTAAAAGTTCAGCACACTGGCATGTTACTCAATTCACATAAATCTTCAAAGGAGCTTACATAACTTGTGCAACAACCTTCTTAGTTTCCTTATTATTATTATTATTATTATTATTATTATTATTATTATTATTATTATTATTATTATACATCTTGTTCAATTTAATAGTTATTGAATCGAGGTTATGTTGTAATTTTATTTTAAAATTTAGTTTGTATCAAACTTGTGTAAAATTTTTATTTACTTTTTTATTGTGTTTGGTCGTGATGACTTGATGTATTTTTAATTTCTTCTTGTCTTGTTTGTATTTTTCTTGTAATATTTATTGTATATTATTGTATATATGACCATTTTGGCCTCGGCTGTGGTCTTTATCACCTACAATAAATAAATAAATAAATAATTATTATTATTATTACTATTATTACTATTATTATTATTATTATTATTATTACAGTGAAACCTCTGAATAACGGTCACCAATGGGACATGAATTTTTGTCCGTTATTGAGAGGTGTCCGTTACAGAGAGGTTACAGAAATTTAATTTCTCACAACGGTAATTGTGTGCTGTAATATACAGTAAATTCCTTGTGTATGAATGTACCTGTAAAATTCAATATGGAAATACTCTATTTAGTAAGTATTTGAATTACTGAGAGGGATGAAGGAGAAATTCATTTCTGCTAAATAATATTATTGCTGGGGGAGGGGGGTGTTAATATATTCGTATACCGTACTGCAATAGATAATGCGTGTATGTTAATGTTCTTAAGTACATGTCATCACCCTCTAAGTGTTTCTCATTTATTTCAATTCCTCAGAACCTTCTCAAAAGATGCGTTAGGAACCAACTAATAGGCTAAACTAATTTCTTTAGCGAAAAAGGCATAGTTTTTCCTCTACAAGGGTAAAAAAACTCATTAGCAAGTGTCCTCTGAAAATCCTCAGTACGGTTGCGGAAGGAACATGTGTGTGTGTACTGACGCAGTATTTTCGTTGGCGGAATGGATGAAAAGGGATGGAATGGGAGTGCATATATTTATTGACCCAGCCCCAATCACAAAGAATATCCTTTTAGAGAAAGTTGAAAAGGAAGCTGAGAAAGCTCCAATCCAGACTAGTTTTAGTATCATAAGTAAAAGAAAAATGTTACTTTTCCAAAAAAAAAAAAAAAAAAAGTAAGAGAGGAAACATTGCTCGTTGAAAATGTTATTGTAAAACGATGTTTTGTTATCTATGAAATTGTCGGGAAAGATGCAAAAGGACTAAATTTGCCAGAGAAGGGACGATAGTTCGCATAGAATTCTTGGCCATACGACTCACCCTGTATGAGTGTTATCGCGTATTGAAGGTTTTCTAGGATTTTCCATCAGAAAGCAGTTTATTGCGGGCAGTAAAAAGAAAAGAAGAATTTCAAGTTCAGCTTGAAGCTGTTCTGTTTGATGGTTCACCAGGTGAAGACTCACGATAGATACACTTGTGGGGGAAAAGACTTTTCTGTCTACTGTCATATATCGCAGAACCGAGAATAATTCATGTCCGTTATGAAGAGGTTATTGAAACGTCTAGGGGGGGTAAGGACTGTCCGCGTCCGTATCTGAGAGTGTCCGTAAAAGAGAAAGTTTTGTTCCATAAGGGAACATATATTTTTGCCGGGACAAAAAATGTGTCCGTATTATAGTGTCCGTTATTGAGAGGTGTCCGTTATTGGGAGGTTTCACTGTATTAGCATAGGGAGTCTTATATAACGGTTATGTCCGTCCCTCTATCTATCGGCAACAGGGACGTACGCAGAGGGTGCGTCTAGAGGGTCAGAATCCTCGTAATTCTGACTTTTCTGTAAATTTAAACTAATTTTATGGCTATTTTTTTTTTTTTTTTTTTTTTTTACAAATTTTAAGATAATTTATTCTTACCTTGAATTTGGACTCTCCCGAAAATAAAAATTGCCTAAATAAAAATAAATAAAAATTGTACATGCCTTATTGACAGGTATCAGACCAACAACCGCAAAAAAAAATGAAATGAAATCTTCATGTTTATGTCCCACGGTTATACCGGTTAAGATAAAGAAGGTCGTGATGATGAAAAATGAATGAAATGGTGGAATGAAGAAACTGGGAGGAAACAGTAGAGCCCCGAGAAATCCCACGTACACGGTGTTTCCCCATCACAAAGCTCACTTACGCGGACGAAGGACCCTATGCACCAGAGCTACTTTTAAAATAATACTTATATTTAGTTTGTAATAAAATACTTTTAACATACAGTTATTAAAATTAAACGTTATTTAAAAAGTAGTTCACAGGATACCAAAACGACGTAATATATAATCAAATGCAGTTGAGTTCGTTCCTCTAGCCGCTGCATTAACATAGATTTTGGAGGAATTGTTATTCTGGCAACACTGCAATTTCTATGGATAGCAACACTGAAAATATTTTAGGCTCATATTTTCTGTTGTAGAATCTATATTGTGGTAAGTTGCATTTCATCATCTCCTTTCACTTACGAATAAACGAGCAAAAGAAAAATGGTAAATTTTGTATTATTTTTTAGTAAGTTAGGCCTTTAAGTTCTGCATTCCAATTCATAACACAGCTCTGCTATTTTTACAGTGTCTCGCGAAGCCAATATGTTCTGTTACTTGGTGAAATTGTTACACAGCTATTATTTTAAAATAAACGTTGTTTCGTTCAATGATTTGTATTTCTTGTTTAAGTCACATAAGATAACAAAGTTCATTTGAACCAGTTAATTATTCAGTATTAAGCTCATATAGTTTGAAACTCTACCGTATTTCCACAACTGTAACACGAAACTAACTTTTTTTTTCTACGACAAACACATTGGCACTGGAGAGGTTAGTTATATAATTTAGTTCAAACAATTTGTTTAGGTAACTTTAAACTTGTTTAGCATCCTCAGTTTGAATAAATATGAGTAGTATATAGAGAGTCTTTACTTTCTGTATATATATATATATATATATATATATATATATATATATATATATATATATATATATATATATATATATATATATACATTGGTTAATAGTTAGGTTCCTTTGGGAAATAGTGTTACCTCTATTTACACGAAATAATTATAAGCTGGTAAGTGAATATTGTACAAACATGTATAAACATATTAATGTTTCTTCCCGTGAGGAGTTTTTCTATTCTTGTTAGTATATTATTAGCGCCTGTGTTTGTACAATTACAATAAGTACATTTGTTAGATTTAGTTAGTGTGAAGCGCATAATAGTCTTTTTTGTAAATATTTCACTTCAATGTACATTCATGTCCAAAATTATTGTCGCATATCTATCAATATGTTGTTCTAGGAATATAATTTGCTAACGAATTCGCCCAGTATTTCTTATAATGTTAGTACGTGTATAATCGGCAAAGATATGTATGTGACAAATTTCATGTCAAAAGAGCATTAAATAAGAACTATAAAACGAAAACAAAATTTTCTTGTCCATTTAGCAACATTTTATTTTACTCCTTATAATTTTCATATTTATAATTATTTTCCTATAAAATTTACCACAAATATACATTTCCCGATTATACACATAGTATCAGTATTAAAAGTACCCTGCAAAATCATTATCAAACCATTACAAGAAGACAGTTATAGATATACGACAATCATTTTGGACATGAGTGTACCTCGATTATGCCCTTTAGGCTAAGGAAAATGGATGTTTAAGGCAAGTGAATGATGGTGGAAGAATTTGGTGAAATGGGAAAGTGGGAGACGTTGGCCGGGGATCGAACCAGGGACCCCGCACCAAAGGTAAACGGTCCAGCATTGAGCCACCGTGCCCCCAATACTCTTTTGTGTATATCGTAGTTCTCTAAAGTGATGTAATACTCGAAGATGTTTGCCAGGACAATGTCAACTGTTCGATATTATTTTAGAACGTAGTTGAAAGGTGCTTGACATAATCCTTAAGAGTCTTCATCCCGGCGAAATTAAAATACCGCTAATTTTACAGTAATTATGTGATATCTTCAAATAGATAAAAGATAATCGAAATGTGGAACAAGAGCGCCCTAGGCAATATTATTTTACATAAGAAACCGTTATCACGACTCACTTATCTGCTTTCGATTTCGAGCTATTTTGAAAATCGGCATTTATTTTCGCGTTTCTAAACAGCTGAAAACGGAAACCCACTAGGTGACTTGTGATAACACTACCTCACGCAAAATAATATTGTCTAGGGCGCTCTTGTTCCACATTTCAATTATCTTTTATCTATTTGAAGATATCACATAATTACTGTAAAATTAGCGGTATTTTAATTTCGCCGGGATGAAGACTCTTAACGAGTTGTAACGATCGCTAACTGCTGATGCGACGCACTGCTGGCATTTCTCTTAAGAAATATGCCATTGTTCGTATTATTTAGGGTTGACAGATTTCTAAAATAAAAAAAGATATACATTTTGCCCCTTCACCAGAAGGTCCGCGGTTGTCTATTGAAGTTTAGTTACCAAGTTCCCTTATTTTTTATTATATAATAATTGTAATCATAAAGCCAATATAATAGTTTCTTTATTTTAATCATAAAGCTAATACAAACAGAAATTCGTACATGTTTATGACTTTGGGCTCATACACATAAGCATATATATAATATGTAAATGGTGAAATTTTCGGTCGCTAGCTCGCTAATGGGCACTGGCGATCAAAAGCATTTGCATAAATCAGATCTGTGCGAGAAAACATGATGACCGGATCTCCTGCACAAACAGAATATATCTATATATATCTATATCTCTCTCTGTCTATATATATATACACACACACACACACACATATGTATATATATATATATATATATATATATATATATATATACAGGGTGTTTGAAAACAACACCGACAACGTTTGGGAGGTGATTCCTGACACCAAGATAAGACAAAAAGTATAGACCAACCTGGGTACACAGGCTGGGTACAAAAAGTATAGACCAACCTGCAAGGGCTTTTGAAGCTTATGGACCGGTATGACAAATGTCTCGATGTACGTGATACTTATGCGGAAAAATAAAGGTACATCTGGTCTTGAATGTCACATTCTATTTTTGATCTCGCGTCCCCACCTGTGTCCAGAGTCGCCTAGGAAATCTCATTTTCGGACTCACTCTCGTATATAATAAATTAGATTTTATGTTTCCTACTTCTCTTGTAAAAATACCTATTAAATGATACAAGGTGGTCAACAAAATACAAAGCATTTATTTTTTTGCTAAGAACTATGGTATAAATACCGGAATGGTGCCATACAAATCAACTCCCTGGCAAATGCTCTCCACGTCCATCCCTTTTCCCTATACAGAAATAAGCCTTACGTCCCAAAAGGTCATACATATTTTTAAAAAGAAACCAAAGGACTACACACTGTGCCTCCTCCTGTGGACGCTCATATGATTAAGAGTAAAAATGTGCGGATAATCCGAAAAGTGAAAATGTTTGCATAATAATTAGGAACTTGCATGGTAAGCCGTAGATCTAGATGAAACGATCGATTCACTCTCACATTTTTCTTCTTTGAAATTTGCATATTTAGAAGATCTAGTGTTTAAAAATTAGCTTGTTTCTTCCGTTATTCTATAGTACATACTCCAATAGTTAAAATCTATTTTTAATCTATTTTGACTTTTACAGGGAAATGAACCTTTAAAGGGCTACTAGCAAAAAAAAAAAAATATATGAAGTAAGGGATTGTTCTTTGACCTTCAACGGACTTCAGAAAATTTCGAAGGTATGTTTAAAGTATTCTGGAAGTTTTCCAGTGAGGTAATGATAAATTTAAATTAGATTATGTTTCTTAATATTTCTAGTTACCATAATAAATGTTCAGATATATATATATACAATAGCATAAAATTGTCAATACATAATTAGAAGGACGTGGTTGTGAATAGGAATGGTCACTTTTTTTAATGCCTTTTCGAAAAATGAATTTTCGAAAACGAATAATGAAAAATGAGAGACGAAAAAAATTTTGAAAAAGGAAAAATAGAATTTTCTTTTTTGAAAAATTAAAGCAGAAATTTTCTCAAAAATGAAAAACGTAGAACTTTTTGAAAAATGAACAATTTTCCGAGAAACGGACAACGAAAAAAAAAACTTTCAAAAAACGGAAAAAGTATAATTTTCGTAAAACAAAAAACTGAATTCATTTCAGTTGTCAAGACTTCAAAAACTATACTATGTATAAGTATAGGAAGTCTTATATAAAGGTAACCAAGAAACTTTTGTCGCTTTTTCCTGGAGGTCTGTGTTCGTTGGTCCTCACATCGTGAGTTGAACGCAAATGGTGATAAGGCGAAGGTCAGCTGTTGATGTGGGTATATCCAACATACTACCTGGTTGTGGCGAAGTTCAGGTGAACTTGCGTAAGGACAAAGTGAACATGGGATCCCCACAGAACGTCATAAGGGCGTGTATGCTGTACGAGTTCAAACTGGGATCAAACGCCGCTGCAGAGAGGCGGAAGATAAGCCAAGCCTTTGGTAAGGGTGTCGTGACTACGCGGATAGTGCATTGCAGTAGCGTAGCGTAGTATTCCGAAATGGGAATGCCAAAGTTAGTCATTTGTGTGATACAATAGTGCTGAAATCAGTATTGTATAGCTATTACGAGGGAAAATATAGGATTATAAAAAATTTAGGGAGGGCAGGCCACCCTCTTTGGTGGCTTAATGGAGCATACAGAACTAATTGCGAGGATTACGTTAGAAGCCAATATGCAATTGTTTCAACCCCTTCTTACCACTACCGTTGTGACGAGAAAATTCCGCCCCACTGTTTTATGAACATTGTTTCCAGTATAATTCCCTTTCTTTCTCGTGGGCAGCTTCTTTCTCCGCATACCATACTTCAATCTCGTTCTTTTTTTTTATTTATTTCTTTTAAAGATTTATCGGCCCTAGAAATTTCTCATCTTGGGTCCGGAACTCAGACGTCCGTTAGTGAATATGGCCTAAGTGTATACGTATATCATTTGAAGATGCAAATAGAAAACACTTAAAACAACTCAGGGAGTCTGTTCTTGTGTGTCTATTTCATTGCCAGATATCCAGAGATTGAAGGGCCCAAGCAATCTTTGCGAGGAGTGGAGAGTGCTGGTTCTCATGACCTACCAGATCGGTGACAGTGATTCTGCAGAATGCTTTATATTTATGCTGGTGTGAGCTCCCTCAAAGAGTTTCTGGCTACGCCGCTGGGCATACTATTTATTTATGATGAAGATTAATAGTTTGCCTTTAATTACGATTATAATTACGATGCATTTAATTACGATTAAAGCATAACTATTTTATATTATTATTTACATAACCGACATGCTTCAAAGAGACATTGAAGTAGCCATTTCTGTTTTGTTCTATTTTTTTGACGTTAGCGCTCGTACGGAAACTATAGCTTAGTTCGAAACAAATAGAGTTGGAAATACTTGAGAATATGCCAGCTTATATCTAAAGCAAAATGTAGAGTTGCAAGGGGTGAGGAAGAGTGAGAAAGTAAGTAGTTGGGCATGCGCATTCGACAGAAAGCAGACGAAAACCCCGATGCTTGCAGTAGGCCTGGAAGCCCAAGGAACATAGCATACGACAGGAGGAAAGACAGGAAATGTGCAACTGAATGACGCGCATGCGTAGGTTCCGCTTATCAAAGTAAGGCGAGAGAGGGCATTCAGAACATTGCAGTGCAAATACTTGTGATAATAAAAAGTAAACAATTTATATATAATGAAATACGTACTTTTTCTTATTAACAGGGGATGCCGGGCATACCGGCGTTCCCTTATGCTACGCCGCTGGTGCATTGATGGTTTAACAAGTTAAAGGACGGTGACGAAACACTCGAAGACGCACCACGTGCCGGAAGACTTAATACATGTACAAAATGAAGATCTTCAGGCAGCAATTAAGGTGAACAGTAATCAGACATGTGAGGAACTTGGACTACAATTCAATGAATAATTAACACATCTGACTAGAGTAAATACACTTATTTATTAAAGACTAAAATTAACAGTGTAACGGTTTTGACAACTTAACGTTACCTTCATCAGACACTAACTGAAACTACAATTCATTGTGAGTGGAGAAACCATTCGGCAGCACCTCCATCAACTTGGGAAGCACTGCAAGTTGGATGAATGGGTCCCACATGATTTGACTCCGGACAGAAGGCAACGGGAGCAGGCACCTGTGTTTCTTTGCTGTCTCGTTTGAAGAAGGAGCAATTTCCAGACTGAGTGTTATCATGTGATGAGAATTGGGTCCTGTACGAGGCTCCACGGCCCCGTCATCATTGATTAGCATCACATTAACCGGTTTCAAAACAGCCGAAACCAGCACTGCACTAGAAGAAGGTCCTCCTGTGTGTTTGGTGGACTGCTCGCGGCATCGTGCATCGGGAACTGCTATCAGCTGGTCAGAGCGTCAATGCAACTATGTACTGTCAGCAGTTGAGCCGTGTTCAAGAAAAACTGAAAACTCTGGAGCCAGCACTTCTGAATCGCAATGGAATCCTCCTCTTACAGGACAACGCTAAGCCCCACGTGGCAAGGATGACCCAGGACACCAGTCTATGCCTTGGATGGGAAACACTATTGTATCTACCATACTTGCCAGACATTGCATCTCCGATTATCACCTGTTCCATTCCTTGGACTCCAGTCCAACTCCTTAGTACAGGTGAAAAATGCACTTGATATCTTCTTCGCTTCACGGCCCAACAATTTCTACTGTGATGGAATGCATGGCTTTCCAGAACGTTGACGGAAGGTCGTCCATGCTGATGGGGACTATATTTGTTCATCCAGATACATCTAACAATACATATCGATGTTCAAAGGTAGTGAGGGAAGAAGCGACAGAACTTTCTTGGTTATCTTTATAGAATGGCTATGTTTGTCTGTCTGTCTATCCATCCGTTGGTCTGTCTACTGACGTTAGAGCATGAGCGGTGAAAAATAGCGAGAAGCGCAGTTTTGGAACACGAATAGATTCACCTAATCTATTTTAACTTTTATTCAATCCTTAAGTGGTAGATATCTATAGCTTTCTGTTACATTGTTGATCACCAGAGAGCACAAACGGTAATATATAACTAGAAGTGTTTTTTCAGAACAAAAAAGTAGATTCCATATCCTCTGTTAACCCTTTATTCTAACCAGAAGAGGTTCAAATGACCCATTTGGAGTTTCAGCTTTTATCGCTATAGAACAAAAACAGTAATAGATAGCGAAAAGCAATTTATTGCAAACGATTTAGCGTCTCAAGACAACATATCATGACTATCCACAACACTCTATCAAAACCGGAAATGGTTTATATTTACTACTGTTTCCGGTTTCAATACTAAATTACATACAGCGAAATATAGTAAGAGATATCGAGGTGTGGATTTTTGTAATGAATTCAGCTTCCCCCCCCCCCACCAAAAAAATAGATTCCATCTTCAACGACCAGCTCGGGAAAGTAATGCTCCCGGAAGTACGTTTTTTCGCGCGCTACTTTAGCCAGCTGTTTTACGCGCTATCCTAGCCAGTTGTTTTAAGTTGGTCACAAAATTTATATCATGGAGTACAAGGGGAATAAAACCATCCCTATATCATGGAGTACAAGGGGAAGAAAACGAGCCTTGCGGGGCTTCTAACCCATTCCTACTACTACTACTACTACTTATCTGCACAAAAGTAAGTAAATCACTTTTTTGACTATTATTTTCATATTATTTTAATTTAAAAAGTGTTATAAAAATGTTTAAAAAAATCCTCGGGTCGGGTTTTAACTCACGCCAAAAGAGATTTTTGTTACTATAGTACTCGCGCCGAGTCGTGAAGTTTTGGCTCTAAACCAATCATTGCTTGAGCTCTGATACATCGGAAAACTTCGGTACAATTCGTGGAGCCGCTTCCCAAGCGCACTCTTGGGGATACATCAAACAGCTTAAATTCGCCAACAATGTTGCCAAATTTTGAAGACAATGTAAAAGTGTATTAAAAAAAAAACATTTAAAAATACCAATAATAACACTGCACAACAATAACAACAGCAACAATTATTCTAAAACGGTAACAAAAACACGAATAGTTACAATGAGAATATAATGCAACAAAAAAACAGAACTTGGCGCCAATCCGACAACACTGTATTCTCGGGAGATGTTTTCCGTGTAGCGCGAGAGACGACAATGACAAAATGTGATGGGTGGGGGTTGACGACCGGAACACACCCTCGCGTTCTATTAATAGATCGGTAGATCGGTAGATCTAGGTCATGCATCACGACTCAGCGCGGATACTATAGTATATAGCGTTAGCCCACTCGGCCACGAGGACCGACAACAACAATCGTTTGCTTTATGCTATTTGAATGCAACGTGGCGAGAAATGGATAACGCCAACCAATCAGAACTGTGTTTTTCGTTCCTACCTCCGGGAGCATTACTGTCCTGAGCTAGTCCTCATCTTCTCCATTAACTCTCCATTCAAACCGGAAATTGTTCAATTTACCATTTTCTATTTCAAGATTAAAATATATAGAAAAAATATAGTAATAGATAGCCACAGTTTTTTTTTTTTTTTTTTTTTTTTTTTTTGATACACCGTCTCAAGGGCGATCATCATAACCCACAACTCTTTATCTAAACTGAAAAGGGTTGAATTCATGCGCGCCGAATACTTGGGTGCTCCGAGACTCCAGCACCCAAACAAATAATCTTGTGGGTGCGTCGCACCCACAAGATTTTTAGTTTAATAGAAATAAAATAAAATAAATATTCCTCACTTGCCATTATCAAAAATGAATAAACAATTAAAACATTGAGATGGAAGTTAAAATTTCTAACCTCTGAAACATAATTGTTTGCTTCAAATGTGTTTGTGTAATGACACTCAAGTAACACTCCCCACTTCTTTGCCTGTCTCTGGCCTAGTCAAAGGCAGTCCCCCCACAATGAAAAATTGAACTTATTGTGAATAGGATCGAACACAGCCCTTTATGACACTGTTCATAAAAGATTTTAGCTAAAAGGAAATCAATCAAAAAATATCAGAAAAAATGAAATGAAATCTTTGAGATTTACATCCTACGTTATGCCAGTTAGGCTAAAGGAGACGATGATGATGAGTAATGAATGAAATGGTGGTGTGAAGAAAGTGGGAGGAAACGGGAGAACCCCGAGAAAACTCACGCACACGGTGTTTGTCCACCACAAAGTTCACTTGGCGGGGGCTGGGATCAGACCCGGGACCCCAAGCACCAGAGGTGAACGCTCTACCACTGAGCCACTGCGGTCCCCCAAAAATATCGAGATACTTCTGAAAACAGATAACACATCCCGTATATGCACCCACATAAATTTTGGAAAGTCGGCGCCGTTGGTTGAATTTACTAGTACTTTGGTTTCAGTACTGATTTTTATAAAGCAAAAACTAAGATAAATCGTGATGCGGTTTTTCGCAATCGACTAAGCGCCCCAAGAATCCTTGACAAAGGTGTACGCAGGGGGTGGGTCCTGGGGATCCCCGCCCCGAAAGCCCAACTTTTTTGTAAATGTAGTCTACTTTTAGGGGCAATTTTTAAAATTTTCATATAATTTAGCCTCAAATTGTACTTGGACGCTTCCCCGAAACGCTTCAGACCCCTCCCGAAATAAATTCGTGCGTACGTCCCTGTCCCTTGACCCTCTGTTCAAACCAGAACTAGTTCAAATTAACCATTGCAAGTTTCAACTTTTATCACCAGAGAACAAAATTGGTAATAGATAGCAATAAGCGGTTCTCTTACAATCGATTCAGGGTCTCAAGAGGAAATACCATCATAATCCTCAACACTGCACAAAGGCCGAAGTGGTTGAAGTTTACTAATTTTGATTTTAATACTAATTTCCACGGAGCAAAATAACGGTTCGAATTAACCATTTCCGGTTTTACCATTTGTTGTCATAAAACAAAAAATAATAATAGATAGCAATTTTCTGCTATCGATACAAGAGAAGATATCGTCACAATTCGCACCACTCTTCCGAAACCGGAAATGCTTGAAATTTACTATTACTTTTGGTTTCCTATTTATAATTATAGAGCAAACACTGTAAGGAATATCGAGAAGAGCAATCAATTTTGTGCAATCGATTCAGCGTCCTAAGAATCGATTCCATCTCCTCCCTTAACCCTTTATTCAAGCCAGAAATGGTTCAAATTAATCATTTCCGGTTTCAATCTTTATCGCCTGAGAACAAAAGTGGTAAGAGATAGTTAGTAATGTTTTCTTAATACGGATTCAACATCCGAGGAACATGTTCTATCTTTGGTCTTATTAATCTATTGCAACCAGGAGTTGTAGTTGTACTCAGGCCCGTAACCAGCCCAAAATCTTAGGGGAGGCGGCTGAAGTTAGGGGGGCCCGATCCAACCATATGATAGTTCATAAACATATTATAGTTCTTTTGCAAGCCTACTGTAAAACTTTTAGGGGTCAGCAAAAATTTAGGGGGGCCCAGCTTCCCCTAGACCCCCTGGATACGGGCCTGGTTGTACTCAGTATACGAATTAGATAACTTATGTTGATGAGAATAAAATTAGACTAACAGGACGTACAGTCTGAAGGTGGAATAATTCAAATTGAGACAATAATGCCTTATCCTCCACCCCCCCCCCCCACACACACGCATAAATGATTAATTCAATAAATCTATCGACAATAGCTATGTACCTATATATATTGCCTGACATGCACACACCACACCTAACCTTTCTGAACTTGTCTAAATGTTGTACTTACTTTTGTGCCCGTAGCTTTCTCGTATATTTACTTAATAATTCGGCCCGTAATACCCATGATCATAAGCATATGCCAATTTTTCCGCTCATATTGAAATCTTCCACTCAGCTAGCAGATTAAACTTACACGAAATGACAAAAGTTAGTAAAGTTTGGCATTATACTAAGCATATTTTTTTTGGGGGGGGGGAAAGCGAGCATCCCCGGTTGGGATACTTCAGTTTATTTCTTTGGGGAGGGGAACAAAATGTGATTAAGTTAGAAATTTCCCTAATCCCCAACGGTAATTCGCATCCTGGTTGTACAGGGTAGTCCGGAAGTGGGCGTACCCCTAATTGGTGTTTTCTGACGGAGATGCTTCATGAGTGGTTGGTGCCTCAACTGGAAGAAAATGGTATCAAAGACACTGTTGTGGTACAGCAGGATAGAGCACCAGTGCACTTCGCGATTCACGTGCGCAATTACCTGAATCAGACGTTTCATGGCCGCTGGATTGGAAATGTTGTGCATCTTCACCAGCTCCCTTTGCCTCGCCTCCAAGAAGTCCCGATCTGACGACACTAGACAATGCTCTCTGGGGTTTCATAGAGCAACAAGTAAAAAACACTCGATATCACACAACGCAGGAAATACGAGCAGCTGTAGAACACGCCTTCACCCTCGTGACTCCGGAGTATCTTCGCAAAACATCTGCGAGAACTTGGCGCAAAATTCGGCTGTGTTACGACATGGATGGTAATCATACCGATGTTTATGACTCTTAAGAATCTTAAGACTTGAAGGTAACTGTGTACAGACATTCTACCATAGCTAACACCATACTGTTAAAACTAAAGGGGACTACGCCTACTTCCGGACCACCCTGTACTGTTTCAAGTTTGAGTATTGAATTCGCATAGTTTGGAAGTCTATCGTAGTTTCACATTGTGAAATGAATCTCACTTGTTTCTCTTCTAAAACAGTAAGTGGGAGAAATGTATTATAACGTACTTCAATATTGATTACAACATAGCAAGTACGGTAATAGTGAAAACCATGAATTTAGTTGCTTAAGAATAAACTATCTCCAAGTTTTAAATTCTGGTAGAAATTTACTACCACTTCTAATTTCAATAGTACTCACCATAGATCAAAAGAGATAGTGAGATACATATATCACGATCTCTTTTGATCTATGGTGAGTACTATTGAAATTACCCAACATTGTTAGGGTCGTCAAGTCTAGGAGGCTTAGGTGGGCGGGTCATGTAGCTAGAATGGAAGAAAGTAGAAACGCTTTCAAAGTCTTGACTGGAAGACCAATCGGAAACCGACCATTAGGAAGACCTAGGCGCAGATGGGAGGACAATATTAAGATGGATCTCGCAGAGATTGGAATACAAAGTAGAAACTGGATCCAGTTAGCTAAGGATAGAAGTCAGTGGAGAGCTCTTGTGAACACGGCATTGAACCTTCGGGTTCCATAGGCCATAGAGTTAGTTAGTTAGTTAGTTATCTTTTTTAAACATGAATCCAGCATTTAAAGATTGTCATCTTGATTTTTATTCCTCTATGTAAGAAGGAAGTGGCGAGAAACTACAATTTCTAGTTTAATTGTTACAAAACGATAGCGGGAAGCAGTTTTTGACATGGATTCTGTGCCACAACAGCAGTTTTCATTTACTACTACTCTGTGATACTTACTACCACCTCGGGTTGCAATATTGATTCTCATAGAACGAGGAAAATACTAGGAGACGACAAACTTTTTTCTTAAATATATAATTGTATATTCCCAAGAAAAGATTTGAAGCCCTGCCGTCTCATCTAGCGACCAGCGCGTTTTCCTGTGGTGCACGTAGTCTCGAGTGGGAAAGCATTAGACGTATTACGGTAATTTAGAATTCACTTTAAAATGTAGGTCCACGTCTTGTATAGCGTCGATACTGAAAAGGGATGCTAAAATTCAACAAACAACCAAATAAAAAGTATTTCCATCTCAGTAGTATTCTTCTACTGAAACTTGTAGTAGTAAAAACTAATAAGATAACGAAAAGCCCCTGTTTAAAATGAGGAATTCGTGTTTGATAAGTCTCTGTCCTACTGTATATAAAACATCTTTAAAAACAAATAAATAATTCAATAGCATTTTGTTAGTATTAAATTGTCTATTTTTGAAAGCAGCCAAATTGTTTTGGATACTGACTTATATAATGTCCGTAAGGCATTTCATCGACCTAGTTTTTAATACAATTGGTCATGCTATTCTTTTAATCAACTTGTAGGCCTATGGTATTAGAAGTGCAACTTACAAGTGGTTTCTCTCTTATTTATCCAGTAGATAACAAGCAGTGTAAATATCAAAATTAGTTGCAGATGAGATTCAAACATCTTGTTCATCTTTATAAAATGTAATCAGGGGTGTTCCACAAGGTTCCATTTGGGGTTCTATTCTCTTCCTAATATAAGTAAATGACTTGTTAAAATACATGTATCCAGCAAAATATATTCTATACACTAATGATATCAGTATGATTGTGTCAGGAAGGTCAATAGAATAAATTGAGAGGAAATGTGCCATTTTAACCGACAAATTAATAAATTGGTTAACAGCGAACAGTGACATGATAAACAGTTAACATGATAAATCGATTCTCTTAAGGTTTCATTTTCCAGGGAAACCATGTATATAACCTAGAATAAGAATATATTTTCATTCTCTCCGATATTCTTGCATGACAAAGCTTTTAGGTGTAACCGTAAGTTACGTTCTCTCACGGTCTGCTCACATCTTCACTTTAAACAAGAAACTAAGTAGCATGTGTTTTCCCTTTACAAACTTTTAAGTACGATGTCGAGAGAGGCACTTCTTAGCTTTTACTAAGAATTTACTTTTAATTCACTAATTAGCTTCGGCATAATTCACTGGTGAACTGTAGTTTAAGTATTTTTCCGATTGAAAGAGAAATCCAATGGAATAATTCTCGGATAATTCACAATATCGACGTATTATAAAGGTTTTCATAGAAGCAAAAAAATTAACATTTCCCAGCTTATACATTTAAAAATCTATTCTTTTTACAATGAAAAAGGAATCTATTCACCTTGAACAAAAATATTCAAAACCATAATACAAAACAAGGTTGAGCTTTATTTATGATGCATCTAAAATATGATAATATAAGCAAAACCGTATACATGAATTGTGTCAAGTTGTATAATAAACTTCCTAAGAACTTGAAGAATATGACTAATATTACTTTTCCATAAGAAATTATTTAACCTACTTGCTGTAAAGCGCTATTATAGCTAGCATTAATGAATATTTTAATGATTCATTAAATGAATAGTCAGTAACAGATTCTTATTCCTGAGTACATGCCAGGTGAGGTACGAAGGTTACCCACTTACGATGTAAATGATCATGTTTACATATTTGATATCTCTTATTTTGAGGTTTTATATTTTAGAAAGATGCATAGATACAATATTATGTATACCTTCTGGTGCCTGATAATATTGTATGTATTTTATTGACAAATGTAATGCTTACATGAGAATTTTTCGCCTTTTGTAAGCTAATGAAACAATCAAATAAATAAAATAAAATTATTTCTCTTTCATCCTCACAAATTGTATTGTGAGTTCCGTACATTCTTCTGAGAATCCAATATTTACCCTATTCTTGCTTCCCCAAATGTTTTCTCCTTGATTATAGCCTGGAGATGAGTTTGAGTTAAATTCTGTTTCCTGTGTCACTGTAACCATCACTTGACCACACACTTTCTTCTTTCGAGAAAAGAAGGCAACACCAACACAAGAGTTTTCGCCTCTCTGGGCAGCTGTTAAGGCACTCATTACTTTCAGGAAGTTAGATATTAAGTTTCCTTACAAAGGTTTTCGAAGTAGTACGTATAATAATGTCTGGCGTTGACCTTCCAGCCTTAATAATGTGTTTCTTCTCTTCAAAGTTCCACGAAGCAAAACTCTTAGCTCATCAATATATCACAAATCACGCACTTACCTTCTTCTTCCACATCGCTTGTATTAAGGAGGAAGATTCATGTTCATGCTGAAACAATAGAGATAGCAAGTTTGTTGATTGCTTACCTTGAAGTATAACTCATGTGCAAGTTTCTATTATAAAATAATATCCTAAAACATACTCTGAAATTAGAATATAAATACAAAAACGTATTACGCACTTTAGTATTACGTATATACCCAGTAGCGTACTTAGGATTTTGTTTTGGAGATGACTATGCACAACACGTGAATAAGCATATAAGATTTTTCTTTTCACCCTTTTAAACCCAAACACACAAGGGTGTCATTGGGGAAGCAGAGGATGCAATTGCCTACCTGAGTTTGAGAATTAAATATATTTTAATCGATTGTCTACTAATATACTAGGAACAAACGTGAAACTCGTATATCGGTGTATGATCATACCCCCCCCCTCCCCCTTCCCCAGGCAAATCTGAAATGACGTTCCTGAAAACACATATTGAATATTTGTAATCTCATTTCAACTTACTGATTTCGTTTTAGGAAAAAATGGAAATATTCAGTTTTATCTGTGTATGTTTTTACCTGAAAGAGAATGTTGAGAAAAATTGAAGCTGAAATATGCTGATTGCAGTTTTAATGACAAGAATTGCAGACTGGTGAACCTTATGTGATACGAGGGCGGTTTGATAAGTCCGTGCAAAATTCAAAACTACTTCATTTTCAGGGATAACATTATTTTATTTTTCAACGTAGTCTCCTTTGAGGCTGATACACTTCGTCCAACGCTGCTCCAGTTTGTTGATCCCCTCTAAATAATATGATGGTCCAACTCGGCAAAATAGGCACTAGTTGCTGCAACCACCTCCTCGTTTGACGAAAATCTGCGTCCCGCTAACCATTTCTTCAGATCAGGAAACAAGTAGTAGTCCAAGGGGGCCAAATCTGGCGAATAAGGAGGATGGGGAAGGAGTTGGAATTTTAATTCCATCAATTTTGCGGCTACAATGACAGATAAGTGCACTGGGGAATTGTCGTGATGGAAAAGAACTTTTTTGTGGGCCAATCCTGGACGTTTTTCTTCCATCTCAGTTTTTAAACGGTCCAATAACGATGAATAATATTCACCTGTAATAGTTTTCCCTTTGCTAAATAGTCGATGAAAATTATGCCTTGAGAATCCCAAAAGACAGTCGCCATCACTTTCCCGGCTGAAGGAACGGTTTCGCCTTCTTTAGTGCAGATTCCCCGCTGGCATCCCATTGTTTGGACTGTGCCTTGGTTTCAGGTGTGCAGTGGTGTATCCATGTTTCGTCCACAATGACGAAACGACACTTAAAGTCCTGTGGATTCCGTTGAAACAGCCGCAAACCGTCCTAGGAACACCTCACACGATTTCGTTTTTAATCCACTCTGAGCAATCGCGGCACCCATCGTGCGGATAGCTTTTTCATGCCCAAGTGTTGATGCAACATATTATGTACCCTTTCACTAGGGATGCCCACAGTACTAGCAATCTCACGCACCTTCACTCGTCTATCATCCATGACCATATCATGGATTTTCTCAATGATTTTTGGTGTAGTGATCTCGATAGGGCGTCAAGAACGTTCACCGTCACTTGTGCTCATATGGCCAATCCGAAAATTTTGAAACCACTTATACACTGTTCTAATCGAAGATGCAGATTCACCATAATGTTTATCTAGCTTCTCCTTCGTCTTCTGAGGCGAAGTACCTTTCATAAAATAATGTTTGATCACCACACGAAATTCTCTTTCATCCATATTTGTGAAACTCACTCGACTTACCCAATTTAACCGCACGCCAGACACAGAGCACTAAACAGATATGGCTGCCACTTAGTGTATGTTCTTCCAAGAGAGGTTACTAACTGACAATCACCACCAGTGTTGCCCTCTCTCGGACTTTGCACGGACTTATCAAACCGCCCTCGTATGATACACACACAAATCTAGCACTGAATCTAACCTTTATTTTATTCATAGAAGAAAAAGGAAGCATCCCGGGCCTAAATAATTTCCCGAGTTATTTTTTTTCTTTAATTCAAACATTTACCTTTTTTTCATAACTGAACGATGTAAATGTTCTTTGCAATAATAGCTAAAGTCCCGTTGTGTTGATATCCGTGCAAGTTGGTGTGGAACACAAGTTTTGGTGTTACTGACAACGCCCGACTTGAATCACAATTAACAACGGTCGAGAGTAAGATAAGAGAAACGAAAGAAAGTAACAACTAGGAAAAAGAAACAGGAGAGTAGAATGGACGAAAGAAAGAAAAAAGAACGCAGTTGTTACATGGAATGAAATTTGACAAATACAATATTATTTCTGAACAAAGAGCATAAGAAAATGGAAAGTCAGTGATATTCTTAGAAATGGTAAGAAGGATTATTGTTGTAAGTGGAATATGAAAAACTAACAAATTTATTTCGGAGGGGGGGAATTTGAACCCGATAGTCCCCCTAAATACGCCACTGTATACACCTATAATAATTAATTATTAAAAGGAACAATTTTTGTTCAAAACACACGGTTTATAATAAATTGAATGCTGGACTCCACGAAAGGAATCGAGCTAATAGGATTATATCCATTCCATCAAACGATCTCCGCTAGTCCCATAAATGACTGTGAAATGTAGTTGGATAATGAGAAACAGAACCAAACGCTGGCATTTCATAAATGAGTACGCACAACATAAAGCCTTTGATACAGGCTGGTAGCCAGCCCAAAAATGTAGGGAGGGCCGGGCTGAAGTTAGGGAAAGCCCGATCCAACCATAACATAGTCCATCTCCATATAATAGTTCATTTGCAAGCCTATCGCGAGCAAAAATTTAGGGGGAGGGCCGGTCCCCCCTAGACCCTCCCTGGATAGGGGCCTGCTTTGATAAATGAGATAATTTGTTTCAAATAAAGTAATAATAATTAAATTAGAGCTGTTTTCAATTTAAAGATAAGTAGTGCTTATCTTCAATACCTTAAAAACAAGCCACTGAAATATACCGAAGCCACTGGTATATATATTGAATGTTTCAAAAAAAATGGCCTTATTTTAAAAATCCTTACGTACTGATAAAAACATGCTACAAAAATGAAATCAACTGCAAAATACTCACAAAATCTTCAAGATTTAGCTATGCTATTACAAATGCTCTGTGTCCACCAACCGCAGTACGAACAACATCTAGACGATAGCTAAATTCGTCATAAACTTCGAAAGTCCGAGACCTACCTGGAATCTTACCTTTGCAAAAGCATCCTGTCTTTTCAAATTGGCGATACCAACGACGAATGTGTTTGGGTGCAGGTGGATCAATACCAAAACATCGACGGAAAGCACGCTGGATAAGAAGAGACATTGACTGACATCTAACGGAGATTTTTTGAAACTCTAGCCCACGCGCATTCAAATAACACTCATATTCTTGTCGGCACGTCTCATGTTCCGTAATTATCACCGTTCAAAATTAGGTAATTCTTTTTGAAACACGGTGTATACTTTATTTCTTTTCTTCTTGTTTCTTCCCATTTGATGAAGAGCCAAAGAAAGTATAAGTGACATTTTTATATCTTAATGAGAAAAAGAAATCTGAGGACAAATAAAACAACAACGTGAGTTCTAACAAAATTTATAAAGTAAAGATGTATAAATATTTTTGAACACATGTATATTTGTGATATCCTTGGTAGAGTGAGATATTTTTCAAACCCTACAGGAATTGCTGCAGTCCGTAAATGCAGGTTCATCTGGGTCAATTTCCTTAATTCTTTGGAGGTTTCATGCAATGGACATTTGGAGTCGAGTTCTCACTGTGGCTCACACGTCTCCAATGAGGTCAATAAAGCAGCCTACTGGCAGATTACGATTATGGCCTGACGAGTCTCAGTTTTGTCTGTATTTTAACTGTGTTTGGCATCAAATGCACCTAAAGCATATCGTTTGTTGTGTGTGGAGAATATGCTTCAAACTGGAGGAGGTTCTGATGATAGGAAGAAGGGTGGTTGAAGTTGGACCATGATATCTACCCAGTGATATAAATACATGTGACCATGAATTGGCATGATTATTACGACATTCCCAATGACCAAATCGTCATTTTCGTCAATATAAAATAAACACTCTCGCCTTGTAAAATGGCCACTGCTGGTTTACGTGTTCAAAATGATTGTATGTGGTATGAGAAACATTCAAACTTCCTGTCACACCTGACCTGGTCTGCAAAATTTCTAGATTTAAATGCAATTGAAAATCCGTGAGACTATTTGGAGCAAAGGATGAAACTCAGAAACAGATGCCCTTTTACTTTTCTATGTTGTGTACTGATGCCCAAGTAGGTTAACATTCCCTACAGTACCTCATAGAGTCAATTTCAAAAAGAATCCAGACTGTTTCAAAGGCAGAGACGATGTTATCCAATATTAAGTAATTTATAATGAAGCTGTCTAATTATTTTTCGACCGATTATCAGTCTTTTGATGTTATAAACTATAGATTTATTTGGTATGTATACAATGTTTTTTATGTACAAAAGTATGGCAACATATGTTCATTGTCTGTCACATTATAGTAAAAGCCTGGAATTACATTGGACAATCTTCATTTTTATGGCTACAAAGAAATTAATGCCTTCATACAGTTAATATGTGACGATTGAAATCATTTCCTAACATGTAAAGGCTTCTAGGTGTGCTTACATAGATTATAGAAGCTTCTGACATTTCTCAACCCATTCATTAAAGTTACTTTTCTAAATTTAATGTAAATAATTTCGCTAGCTTAAATTATTTGTTGAAACATATTTGTTATCTATTGCCTTAACTTTTCCTCGTGTGAAAACAAATCGTAAGAAATGTCATAGAAAGACAAGTGGAAAAAGGTGTCAAGATTTACTTAACTCAGTGGAAGGCACCTTCATTAAAATTTAGGTTTCTTTGAGGTTAGATTAGGTTAGTTAACTTCAATTAAATATTAACACTAATAGAGTGTAAATAGTTCCTTTAAATGTTCTGTTTATTTTAATCATAAAATCGATGTGGAAAAAATTCATTAATTGCAATAAAATCTACAAAGAGAATAGAAACTGCAAATGTAAAACTCGAATACATAAGTTATGATGGAAATTTCTTTCACTAATTTTCTAGAAACGTCTCATTGATAGCAACTGCTATTGAAATTGAATAAAACTTCTCTTCCTAATGAGATTTTTAACTGACATAATTTGTGATGGAAATATATATAGAAATATATAGAAAGCAAAACTGAAATAAATCATTAACAAGCTGTCATACTTAAAATAACACAAAATTTACCTTTTTTTTCTTTTTCTTTTTTATTCATAAGTGAAAGGAGATAACGAAATGCAACTTAACACAATCATAGATAATGTTATCCTACAACAGAAAATATGAATCGGAAGAATTTTCAGTGTTTTCAGAATAACATTTGCCTAAAAATCTAAATTAAGACAACGACTAGACGAACGGACTCAACTGCATTTGATTAGATATCATGTTGTTTTGGTATCCTGTGAACTACTTTTTAAATAACATTATTATTTAATTTTAATAACTGTATGTTAAAACCATTTTATTTATTAAAAACTAAATACAACTATTATTTAAAAAGTAGTTCACACGATACCAAAGCAATATGATACGTAATAAAATGCAGTTGAGTTTGTTCCTCTAGTCGCTGTCTTAACTTAGGTTTTGAGAGAATTGTTATTCTGCAACAACACTGCAATTTCTATGGACGGCAACACTAAAAATTCTTCAGGTTCATATTTTCTGTTGTAGAATAACATTATCTATGATTGTGGTAAATTGCATTTCATTATCTCCTTTCAGTTATGAATAAACAAACAAAAGAAAAATGGTAAATTTTGTGTTACTTTTAGTATGGCATGCTCTTAGATATTGCTTTATGGAAGGAATATGATGAATTATAAAAACATATCAAAAGATCTGGAGACATCATAGGAACAGCCAGTGGCGTATTTACGATTTTGTTTCGGGGGGGGGGGGCTTTGCTAACTTTCGGGGGGGCTTTGCCTGGAAATGTCTAAATTCTGCAAGATATTTCATTTACTTTACTATAGTAAGATTTCGGGGGAGACTTAAGCCCGGAAGCCCCCCCTTCAATACGCCACTGGGAACAGCACTTGGTCGAGGATGGAAGGTGAAATACGAAGACTAAACCCAAGAAACAGGCGTATATCCAGAAAAAATGTTCCTGGAGATACAAAACTTTGCAGTGAAACACTACATCATTGCAGTATATGTAGCTTTCGTTCGTTGATAGACATGAATCTTTCCGGTTTTGAACTCTTGATTTATAACAGTTTTAATAGGCAAAAGAAAGAAGGTAACTTTTTAGGCTAAAATTATATTATGATGTATTAGATATGAATACTTTGAATTTTAGAGTTTTCGTGAGACATAAAGATTATTTGAAAATTTTACTGTCAATGACAAATTTTTCAGAAAACAAGCCTGTGACAATATATTTGACATCATCATTATCACCATCTTAAGATAAATCAGATAATAGAATATTTTCATTGTTAAGCAATACAATTGTTGTAAAATTTTATTGTTGAAAACGTCAGAATTTATTTATTTACTTTTTCTGTACAGATCATTAAAAAAATAATTTACATTTCGTTATATTTTGCTATATGGATTAAACTCTCTCTCGGTTCGCTGCTTCCATCCGGTAGAAAAGAATTATTCTCTTTAAAGCGTTCTGTACAATATTGTTCGTTAACAATACATCGTTTCATACTTTATATATACAAAATCATGTGGTAATTGTGAGAGACATAAAAAGAAAAACAGAGAAGGAAAAAAAGAAAAAGAAAAATAAAAAATAAAAACCAATGGTGCGTAGAAAAGAAAGAAAGAGAAATAATATGAGAAAACAGAAAATTCTGCATAGTTAGTTATGAAATAAGAACCTCTTCTAATAATTTGTCAAGAGGTAAAATACCTAAAATGAAAGCCACATTGCCTCGCTGAATTGCTATACTGATACGTTGTCGCCAGTAACGCGTGAAATTCGTTGGCCTACTTCTTTCATGAAATTTAGACCTTCGAGGCCCCAAGTGTCGCTCAATTCAATGACCACGGTCACGAACGTGTACCTATCGAGTAGATTTTTATACTTTCACCTTTTCTCGCATTCTCTGAAGGCTGCAATAGCTCTTTCTCCTAGTAAGGAAAGATTAAGGTTAGATGACGCGAAAGTGTCAGAGCAGGTGAAATATCAGAGTAGAATCTTCCTCCTCTTCCATGGTACCAGCGTCATGCCATCTGGTCTTTTGCCGTCAGATCTATTACATCCCGGAGGTTCACGAATTGTATTTATTTATTTATTTATTTATGAAAGTACACAGGCATACACCCATAATATACCTTCTTGACTTATATAATTGATGGTAACATGACCTTACAAAGAAGAAAAATAAAACATGGAAAGAAAAGAAAAAATAAAAGAAAAAACTAAAAACTAAAAAGAAAAGAATGTACAATCCAGCCACGAGAATAATAATATACACACACACACACACACACACATATATATATATATATATATATATATATATGTATCAGTACGTTAACAAATAATGATAGATCATACATGGTCATTATTCAGTATTTCATAGAGAAGTCTAGCAAATTTAACTTTTCCATATGAAAATAGGTCTATCCTATCATTTAATTTATTATAGATTCTCAGCATTCGTATAATAGGTGAGTGTGGATGAGTTGAACTTTTCGACATAGGTATATAAAAGATATTTTGATTTCTGGAGCGATATCTTGGTACATAGAAAGGGATATGTAGCAACAATGTTGAACTGTTAATTCTATTTGTCAATATATTTCTTAAAATAATAAGAGAATGTACAATTCTTCTATCCTTTAAGCTACTTAGGTTGAATAGCGAGCGTAAAAGTGACACTGACAAGTAAGTTGTTGAATCTGGTTTAAATGTTTTATAATATAAATATTTTAATAAAAATTTGTTTTGAGTCACCTCAATTGCTTGGATGTCTCTCTTAAAGTGGGGACTCCAGATTACCGACGCATACTCTAATTTGCTTCTAACAAGGGTTGCATATAACTTAATAATAACTGATGGTTGTGAAAATATTTTTGTGTTTCTGATAACAAAACCTAAGGCTCTATTTGCAGAGTCTATAACACTAACTAAATGATTACCAAATGTTAATTTACAATCAAAAATTACACCAAGATCTATAATCGATGTAACATTCTCTGTTTGGATATTATTGAAAATTAGAAAAAATGTTAAAAATTAGAATATTTAATTGTTGTGTAGGCCATTTGTGTAGCTTATATTACTCTTGTAATACACCATGTTTATTTTGTGTTTACATATCAGATGTATATCACACTATGGTATTTTCTTTTCAGATTATCATCATCTCTGAAAACCAGAAATTGTGGAAGGGTACACAGTAAATATGGTCTAATTCATCTGCTGCCAGGACAGATACCTAAAATATTTTGCTGGTAATCGAAAAATAAATAAATAAATAAGTGAAAAAATGACACTGTGCAGTCATTTACAATGAGAAACAGTGGTACATTATTAGTGATTCAGTACAACGAACTGAGCTCTTAAAGCATTAATCATAACGTGTAAAACAAAAAATTGATGTGACGGAAAGAACTGAAAAATGAAAAATTTGTTTGTGGTTTTATCTATGTAACTAACATTACTGTAAAATATTTTGCTGAAATGTCTTTCGAAATGAAGAAATAAAACTGGATGTTTGAATATTCACTAGTTGTACCGGACAAACCTCTATTTTAACTGATTGTGTTTTGTTGTTGTTGTTGTTGTTGTTCTACCATGTTTTGTAGACCACAATTAAGCAAGGATCCTTGATGTAAACTTACTGCCACAACAATTTGTTTCTAACAAACAGACAAATAATGAATATGAATTCTACAATAGAATTACTTAAACATAATGTCTCTATTTTGAATGCCATTCCAAAACATCTTCATGAGGATGTTTTGAAGGCATTAGGAGCTATTGATATCACCAAAGAGGACATCGAGTACACTTTCAACTATTTCGCGAATAACTCAAATTTGCGACACAAGCAAACACCTTCATATTGCAACGACAGTGAACGAGATGTTGCATCTTCGTTTTGTAACGATGGGCTGAGGGACATCGGACTTGCTTATCGGCAAATTCACGGCTACTTTAGTCTGATCGTGTGTATTTTTGGTACCATTGCCAACATCTTGAATGTGATAGTTTTGACACGGAAGGATATGATATCCCCTATTAATAAGATTCTAACTGGATTAGCTGTGGCGGACATGTTAGTCATGATGGAATATATGCCCTTTTCTTGTATGATGTATATTTTAAGAGATAGGGAAGATGATGATTATTTTGCCTATGGTTTAGCTGTTTTTGTCTTGTTTCACGCTCACTTTACACAGATTCTTCATACGATATCCATCTGTTTAACATTAGCGTTGGCTATTTGGAGATATCTCGCTATTAGATATCCACAGAAAAGCCATGTGCTTTGTACCGTACAGAGATGCCATATTGCAGTTGTTTGGTCCTATATTATCCCACCTATTGTATGCATTCCGTCCTACATGCTATTCGCAGTCAAACGAGCCGTTTGTGTTTCTTCAAATCGCGAAATTACTGTCCTCTATTACTTGGGGCTAAGTTACTTAGCTGAAGAACATAATCAGAGATTTTATAATGTTCATTTCTGGGTATACAGTGTTATTGTTAAGCTATTACCGTGCCTGATATTAACCGTTATAAGTTATTGGCTCATAAGAGCGTTGTACCGCGCTAATAGGAGAAAACAAAAATTAAGCGAGCAATGTCGCATGGCTAATGGTGACAGAAAGCCTAGTAAATGTGAGAAAAGAACAGAGCGAACTACGAAAATGCTGGTAGCTGTTTTACTTTTGTTCCTGGTCACTGAGTTTCCTCAAGGAATCCTTGCACTTTTGAGTGGTATTCATGGTCACATGTTCTTCCGGCGTTGCTATCATGTGTTGGGAGAGATTATGGACATTTTTGCTCTTCTGAACAGTGCCATAAACTTTATTTTATATTGTTGCATGAGTAGACAGTTTAGAACAACATTTGGTGAGCTTTTCAAGCCTCGGGTGCTCAAAAAGTGGGCGCAAGCTTCTCAAACTGAAGTCCAGAGCACGTATGTATGAGATTTGTGTAAATACAGCGAAACCACAGAAAGGCAGTATTGTATTACAACTGCTGTTTAACGAAAGCATGTAAGAAACGAAATTCTGCCCTTATAAAAGAGGAAAGAAACATAATTCCTAAATTTTGGACAAAAAAAAAAATCTTCCGCCCAATTATTGTGACGTGTGTTAGTGAGTGAGTGTGTAAGTGTATTCTGCTAAAATGTATAATAAACAAAATATATTTATTCACTATTATGTAAGTTTGTTCTTAATGAAATCTATTTAAAAATATATTAATAATATTGTACTTTTTAAATTATGATATAAGTAAGCTTTTATGATAACGGAATGAAGAAAAATTTGAATATATTATAAAATACGTCAATTTTTTGTGTATATTCATAAATGTTTCTTATCTATAAGGATCAAAATTATGTTTTATTCCTAGTGTTGTCAATTTAGTCTCAAAGAGGTGCATCCATGTCTTCCTAAGGAACTAATTCTGAAAGGTTTTTTCGAAAGCAGTATCAAGTTATTATCGTTTACATACAAGTGCAATATTAAATATTGAGAAACATTGTATTAAAATTCAGTTTTGTACAACTATTTGGACTTTTATTATTATTATTATTATTATTATTATTATTATTATTATTATTATTATTATTATTATTATTATTATTATTATTATTATTATTATTATTATTATTAAGTATTCTTTCTTTTGGTAGGTCCTGGGCTAATGAGGGTTTTCTTTATTTTCTTTCTTAATTTTAGATAATTTCTTCACAAAATGTATTCAATCCTATTGGCCTTTCTGTTAAGGATGGTGGCTAGAAGCGTTCTCTTCTCTCCTACCCGTTTTAAAACACCTTCGTTTAGTACTCTTTCTGTCCATTTTATCTTTTTCGTCTTCCTCCAACACCACATTTCGAAGCTTTCTAAATATTTCTTCTCTACCTTCCGTAATGTCAAAGTCTGTGAACCATATAGTCCAATGCTCCATATATATATAACACTTGATCAACTTCTTCCTTTGTCCAACATTAAGGCTGCTAGTTAAGAGTGACATCTTCTTGTTGAATACTTCTTTGGCTATGGCAATTCTCGACCTGATCTCTTTGGTGCAGTAAGCGTCTCGTGTCAAAATACTTTCCAGATATTTGAAATGGTTGACCTCTTCAAATACTCTTTGTTTTACTCTGACCTGTAAGGGCACATTTCCACGGGATATTCTCATGACTTTCGATTTTTCGGTGTTGATTTCCATTCTATATAGTTTCCCAGCGTCAACTATTTTGTCAACCATTTGCTGTAGTTTCTCTTCAGTTCTATGTATAATAACCTTATCATCTGCATACCTGATCTTGTTAACGATCTGCCCTCTTATCTTGAAATCTCCAATTTCTATTAATGTTTCCTTCATTAAAGTGAACATTTACAGTGAACGTTTAATGAAGGAATAGGGCGACCATAAAATTTTCCACTAAAAACGGAAGCCGTTTCACTGACTTTGCAGTGTTGCCAACACCCAACCTGCCTTCGTCCGCCAGGTGCTAAGCTGCAAGCATCTCTCGCCATGTCTGTAAGAAATTTGACGTTAAAAAAAATCGCGTTTAAACTTCCTCTATCTACATGCAATTTACTTATAATGATTTTATTTTTAGAGACCTAAGAATGAATATGAAAATTGAGTATAAAATGGAGAGAAGTGAAAAGATTGTGGCTAGGATTGCTGCTGGTGCTGAATTAGCAACCCTGGACTTTTAAATCTATCTTTGTTCTTATCAGCGCCTTGATATCAGAACTCTCCCTCTCTCTCCTTGTTACAGGGCGGGTTTAAGTAATTCGATACTTATGAAAAAGGAAAAACACTTTGAAGTTTATTCAACAAACAAGCAACTGCTAAAACCTCTGCTGCCTTTCGGATAGTACTGCGAATTATAGATCATCTTTAATGTAGGGAATATCACTTCAATTCTTGCCTCTTTGTTATTATTAATATTTCTACAATCAATAAAGATATTGGATTTGCTATTTACTTCTTTCACTTGCATAAAACGGGACAAATACTACTTTTTCCCCATCTACTGACGGAACGGCCGGGACAAGCTTCTAAAATGGGACTATCCCGGTCAAAACGAGACGTATGGTCGCACTGTGAAGGAAGCATTAATTGGGTTTACTACGTCTCAAAATTAAATAAAAATAAGGTAAACAAATAGAAAACGGAAACTTCTAGTGCTTTTTGTACTTTCTCTTATTAAGTTTGTTAACTGTTCAGAGTATAAAATGGCGTTTCAACTATAACAATCTTTATCGTCTAGCTAAAACAAGCATTAGAGTAATTGCAGATAGTAATAAGTAATTGTGTATGCAAGGCGCAAAACAACACCAACAACGTTTGGAAGGTGATTCCTAACACCAAGATAAGACAAAAAGTATAGACCAACCTGGATGCATAAATGCTTCTTTTCGAAGTTGTAGGCTGCCGTAAACATGAAAAAATGAACTTTAAAGATCCATAGCTCCAAAACTATGGAACTAATAGTCGGGTCAAGACTTCACTTAGGAACTAATATATACGCTATCCAAAAATATATATTTCAGAATCCTGCGGTACTCACGCAACAATTTTTATAGAGGGACTTGCTATAATTCCGAAAGGAAGCACTTGTGCACCCATGTTGGTCTATAATTTTTGTCTTATCTTGGTGTCAGGAATTACCTCAAACGTTATCGCTGTTGTTTTGAAACACCCTGTATATCTATATCTTATATAACACTTTAGATTCAAATTGATATTTGCTATTTTGTTTAAAATTATATTTAATTCCTTGTTTTCCTTCTTCTTATTGTAACTCTGTGAAACGAAAAAAAATTTCATTTACTTCTAATATTGTTACTCAAATTATAACGAATTTAGTGTGCAAAGCTTACCTCTCTGATCCAAATTGATTTCCAATTTTGAATACGTTTGGTGGGTTCATCTTATCTTTTCGGGTTTAATTTATTACTTATTTCTTAATTGTATTTATTTGTTTAAGCACAACCTGTTTCTTTGGTATGAGAATAAATTTCAACTGATTACTAAAAACGTATCTATACTTCTTATAATGTTAAGTCGCCCAAAATACTACCTTCAATGTATTAAAGATAAAATGTTTCTATGCACGATGAATTTTCATTACAAAATCTTATTGCATACATAGCAATCTCAATTCACGATTAAAATTTTGAAAAACGGAGGAGGGAAGAAACTTTTTGAATCTTACTGTCTACAGGCATAATAGCAAGTTTGTCACTAAATTGTACATCAACGTTATCATAAGTATTCTGCCATTGCTGGCAGATCACTTTCCGCAGCTGAGAAGCTTCCATGCTCCGTGGTCTTCCGCGAACCTCTTTTTCTTCACGTACGATTTTTCTGTTTTGATATCGTCCATTAATTGTAGTCTTCTTCGCCCCCCCCCTTCTCTTTCCTGCCACTATACACTCTAGGACATCCCTCATGACACACTTTCTCCTTAGCCAATGTCCCAATCAGTTTCTCTTCCTCCTCTTAATAATATCTGAAATTGTTCTTTTCTCCCTACCGTTTATAACACCCTCTTATTCAATTTGCGCTCAACCCAGTTAATTTTCTATATATTCTTCTCTATAGCCATATTTCGAAAGCTTCGAGTCGTTTTTCATTATTTTTACATAACATCCATCTTTCTGACCCATACAGTACAATACTCAACACGAAGCATTTTATGAGTCTTTTTCTCAACTCTACTCAATGCCCCACAAAATAATCTTTTCTTCCTCCTAAAGGCTTCTTTCGCAATTCCTATCCTTGCTTTTATTTCATGTTCACACTTCATATCACGACTAATAATACTGCCCAGGTATCGAAAGCTAGTCACCTGTTCTATTTTTTCCCCCTCCTACTTCTATATTTGACTCCAACTCCTTCGTTTCAATCGTTGCTTTTGTTGTCTTTCTTACATTTATTTTCATCCCATATTCTTCATAGCCCTTCCTCAAGTTTTCTAACATATTATTAATTTTCCCTTCAGATTCTGCAACAAGCGTCATATCATCTGCAAACCGTATACACCTAATCATTCTACCTCCTACTGAAATGCTATCTTCATTATGTAGGCTCTCTTTGATTATCTCTTCTAGATAGATATTAAAATATGCAGGCGAAAGACAGCACCCCCGTTGAACTCCCCTTCAAATTGTACTCCAATTGTACTTCCCTTTCAATTTTTTTACATCTCTCTTAAATAAGATAATAAAAAAACAACATGCTAATTGTATAAAAGCAACCGATTTTTCAAGAATTATATTAAATATTTATCTTTAACAACAATGGAACTTAATAAGTTGCTTTCAGCAATGAGAAAATGAATTTAACACTGAAATTAAATAACATATGTAAAGATTATAATTACATGGGCGCATAGGGGGATATTCCAAATTAACAGAAAGTTGGCTACTTACCAAAGAATCCTCGCTTGGAAAGCCTAAACACTTTTTTTGACGTTTCGGAACTCACACCTGGTTCTTTCTCAGTGGCAAGGTAAAAAGGATTAAAACGGAAAGGAGATAAGAGGTGTAAAACAAGGAATACATACCACTAAAATAAAAGTAACGTACAAAGTGGATCCTGAGATGAGCAGAGCAGAGTGAAAAAGGAATGACTGCTATAAGAAAACACGGTGTCTATGTTGCGTCACTGTAGTCAGATTCAAAGTTAGCATCAAAGGTAGATACCCAAGTTCGATCAATGTTGCCAGTATCAAAGTTCAATGCAGGTTTGTATTTATGAATAAAGAACGATTCTTTAATTTCCTTTTTTTTTTTTTTTTTTCTGAACCTATTACCTTAACCTGTTTTATATTATGTGAATGTTGTTTTAAATGAAACGCGAAGCCCAACATGCCTTCTTCTTGTGACTTTTTTGATTGTCTAACATGTTCCTTAACACGCGTGTTAATATTGCGTTTCGTTTGGCCAATATATGAAGTGTCACATTCGCATTGGACGTGGTAAATACCTGACTTATTTAATGGATCAACAAAATAACTTTTAAATCCATGAGATGTTTTTGTAGACTTTTGGGAGGAATACTCGAAGCAGATATGTTGAATTTTTGTTGATAAGTGTGAAAAATAAGAAATTCCAATCTAAGTTTTTGCCTCTTTGGAAGTTACAGTTTTGGGGACTTGCAACGATCAACGTGTTTGATTAAACCACTTTTGTAAAATGCACAACTTATAACTGTTTTCTTGTCGTATTTTATATAAAAACTGTATTTCTTCATTAAGATTTTCTTGACGGTCACAAACTAATAATGCTCTGCGAAAGAAATTCTTCCGAATATTGGCCTTGTACAGTGGCGGATGGGTTGAATGTTGATGTGTGTATGTAGTGCCTGCATTAAGTTTTGGAGATGCTTTTGTTATGTGATCGGGTAATCAGTAGGTCTAAAAATGGAAGACAGTTAACAGATTCACATTGAAGAGTGAACTTCATCCTAGGATGCTGATTGTTGAATTGTTCAAATATTTGTACAAGTGTATTTTCGTCACGAACAAGTAGTAAAATGTCATCAGCATAACGGTAATATCTAATATATTTAAATGTATCTTGCTGTAAAATAGAAGTTTCAATCTGATTTAAAACAATGTTGGACAATATTGGGGATAATGCATTACCCATGTCTAAGCCATCATTCTGAGAGAAGAAATGATTCTCAAATTGGAAAATATTGGTTGTTAAACAGACCTCAAGTAATTGTAATAAAAAAATGTAAAATTGTAATTTAAAAAATGACGTATCTACCTAGGAAACATTTTTTTTATTACAATTACTTGAGGTCTGTTTAACAACCAATATTTTCCAATTTGAGAATCATTTCTTCTCTCAGAATGATGGGTTAGCCATGGGTAACGCATTATCCCCAATATTGCCCAACATTGTTTTAAATCAGATTGAAACTTCTATTTTACAGCAAGATACATTTAAATATATTAGATATTACCGTTATGATGCTGACGTTTTACTACGTGTTCGTGACGAAAATACGCTAATTCAAGAATCAGCATCCTAGGATGAAGTTCACCCTTCAATGTGAATCTGATAACTGTCTTCTGTTTTTAGACCTACTGATTACCCGACCACATAACTAATTTATAACAAAAATATATCCAAAACCTAATGCAGGCACTACTTACATACATCAACAGTCAACCCATCCGCCACTATACAAGGCCAATATTTGGAAGAATTTCTTTCGCAGAGCATTATAATTTGTGACCGTCAAAAAGATCTTAATGAAGAAATACAGTTTTTATATAAAATAAGACAAGAAAACGGTTATAAGTTGTGCATTTTACAAAAGTGGTTTAATCAAATACGTAGATCGTTGCAAGTCCCTAAAACGGTAATTCCAAAGAAGAAAAAACTTGGATTTAAATTCCTTATTTTCCACAATTATCAACAAAAATTCAACGTATACTTGCCAAGCATAACATATCTACTTCAAGCATTCCCCCCCAAAATTTACATAAACATCTCACTGGATTAAAAAGTTATTTTGTTGATCCATTAAATAAGTCAAGTATTTACCACGTCCAATGCGAATGTGACTCTTCATATATTGGCCAAACGAAACGCAATATTAACACGCGTGTTAAGGAACATAATAGACAATCAAAAAAGTCACAAGAAGAAGGCATGTCGGGCTTGGCGTTTCATTTAAAACAACATTCACATAATATAAAACAGGTTAAGGTAATAGGTTCATTAAAAAAAAGAAAAAATAGGAAATTAAAAAATCGTTCTTTATTCATAAATACAAACCTGCATTGAACTTTGATACTGGCAACATTGATCGAACTTGGGTACCTACCTTTGATGCTAACTTTGAATCTGACTACAGTGACGCAACATAGACACCGTGTTTTCTTATAGCAGTCATGCCTTTTTCACTCTGTTCTGCTCATCTCAGGATCCACTTTGTACGTTACTTTTATTTTAGTGGTATGTATTCCTTGTTTTACACCTCTTATCTCCTTTCCGTTTTAATCGTTTTTACCTTGCCACTTGAGGAAGAAACCAGGTGTGAGTTCCAAGACGTCAAAAAAGTGTTTAGGCTTTCCAAGGGAGGATTCTTTGGTAAGTAGCCAATTTTCTTTTAATCATATGTAAAGACTTAAAATTGAAATGAAATATGTATGTAGGTTATTTAAATTTAAATTAAAAGGCTTATTTTAAATTCTTTTTATTCCTTTGAAACTTTTTCTTAAAATAATAGGTTTATTTTAAATCCTAAATATGTTTGTTGCTATCGTCATTTTATGAATTTATTCAACTTAATGTGGTTCTGTAAGCGTTGATAGCTCTTATATCTTTTCAAATTTATAAACTAGGAATAACACGGAAATATTTTTGATTGAATGAGTTGAGTTGAATTGATTTTGAGTTTAAAGTCCCTTTCAGCAGCGAGGCTACATGAGACGGGAGCTACTAATTAACGTAGAATCGGAACCAGTTGAGCTCCCACCGGGAAATTTTAATTGATTGAGTTTCTTTTTTACAAACTTGCTATTGTATCTCATACGCGCAAGCGCCAGAGGGCAGACTTCTCCTATTATATGATTCCAAATATGACGTTAGAACTTGTTCCTTTTCGAATTTTCATCTATATATTGTATTTTCTTAATCTAACAGAATAATAACACTAATAAAAATATTTATGGAGTAGGTATAGTAATTTTAAATAAGGAAACATTAACAAAATTCTCATATATAATTGTTTTCAAATTTTTGTCAACTTACAACTGAGCCATCATCATGAAAATTAAATTATCTTGTGATTTAGTATTTTTATTTTATTTATTTTATTTTGTTCATCCTTACTTTTATTGCTTTTTTTTTGCCTACTTTTTGTTATGGTGCCAGTGAAAAACTGCCAAAAATTTTGATATAGTTATATGTTCTACTATAAAAAGCAACTCACCAACGTCTAGAAAATTATAAAACTTTGGATTGAAGAAAGGATAAGGTAGATTTTCATTACTTTGATTCAAATTTGAATCTTTAAGTTTTACGTTCAACAGTTGTGCCGGCTAGGCTAAAGGAGACGGTCATGATGATAAATGAATGAAATGGTGTAATGAATAAAGTGAGAGGAAGCGAGAGAACCCAAGAAAACTCACGCACACCATGTTTGTCCACAACAAAGCCCATTTGATTGATTCAAACTTATTTGGAGATAAACCTACAGAGCTTTTTAAGTAGAAGAAAGTAGTAAGGTCTGAGTAGAAAAGCACTGAAGAGCGAGAGTGTATGGCTTGGCTGTCCTGGGAGCAGTCTGGGTAGCATAGTGGTTAACGCATTGGCACGGTACGCGGAAGATCTTGGATTCGAGTCTCGGTCCAGTCCTGTACTTTTTCTCCTCTTTGTGTATTGAATTCTCACCTACAGAGGACATGGTGTGTAAAAATAAGTTTAAATCATTTGTTTCCTACTTTCATTACTATAAAGTAGCAGCATATTTTCATGTTCAGTGTTTATATAGGCATAGTATTGATCTGTATATACAAGCTTCCATTCTAAAACATATTTATTATTTTTTTAAAAACGTTTGTTTAAAAGATTCATACATATTGGTTTAACAGTTGTATATGTACTGGCTAAATACCTAAGAAATTTAATTTTATGACAAACATGACAAACAATATATGACAAACAAAATTCATGAATACCAAACTAATATACTTATGTCTGTATATGTTATTAATTTCAAATTGTTTATCGTTTTTAAAATCATTAACATGGAAAAAATTATGCATGTATGTCAAAAATGTTTCACTAGAAGATGGTATAAATTTACCTCTGTGTTTCACTGATGTGTTGTATCGAAATTCTAACAGTTCCTATTGGATGCACCTCTCTTTGAAGATTTATATTCATACATAACTATTGCATTGATACATTGTAAATAATTAATGAACCTTCTCCATTTCATATCCATTCTGTTTTAGTAAAGTATTTGTATCGTAAATGTGATTATTGCGATTATCATCACACCCTTAAAACGTCTAAGTATGATAACTTATTTAATTAAGTTAAGGAACTTAAAATATTAGTTCCTGACAGACCCTAGTGGAAGGAATATTTAATATATTGGTTGTAATATGGACATTTAGAATGTTATGTAGGTTAAGTTTTTGCCATAGGTACAAGTTAATTAGACTCAGAAATTTAGGTTCTGTAATTAAAGTTTAGATACCTAAAATTGAGAGTGGATTTAGAGAGAAATTTAGGTTCTATAAATAGGCTCTAAGAGTCTTTCAGAAAGTAGACTCTGAAAACGGAAAAAGAAACCAATGCATAGTTAGAACTATATATTTTAAAGGAATAGAGCATTGAAACAGAAGTATATATATAATCATACATTATTGTACACATATAAGATTTATCCATATCAGGTTAACAATTTCAAAATGGAAATTCAGAAAACTACAGTATTAATATCTGAATAATACATGCAAAACTCAAGGGCTGATCAATAGAGAATGATCATAAATGAATAAAACATATTTATGTGTAGTAATAATCCAAATGTTGATGGTATTCTCCAAAGTAATCCCCATTACATGCGATGCACTTGTTCCGACGTTTTTGGCAGTCATCAAAAACATACTGAAAGCCATTTTTGAACAGATCTTTCAAAATTGCCTCCGCAGCTATTTCCACTGCCCCTGAAAATACAAAACGTGGTCCCCGGAGATGTTTCTTCAAAAAGTTGAAAAAAGAAAGAAATCATAAGGGGCTAAATCAGGTCTATCTGGAGGATAGGGTACACACGGAACGTTGATCTTTGCAAGGTAGTCAACAGAATTTCTGATACTGTTCTTCGCGTGTAACTTCCATGTTGCCTTATGTGAAACTGAAACTACGTGTGTTTGAACGGCTGCCAAGGTCACATTCCTGACGTTATGACCTTCAAACTTGCTCGATCTATTCGTCACTTCTCCCACTACACAGACGTGTTTAGTTAGTTTTCTGTTTCTTGCTGTTGTACTCACCTCATAAACACTGGTGATCAGTCTTTATTGATCAGAATATGTATGTTTTATTCATACAAGAGTTTTTGTATTCACCTCATAAACACTGATGATCAGTCTTTATTGATCAGAATATGTATGTTTTATTCATACAAGAGTTTTTGTATTCACCTCATAAACACTGATGATCAGTCTTTATTGATCAGACTATGTATGTTTTATTCATACAAGAGTTTTTGTATTCATCTCATAAACACTGATGATCAGTCTTTATTGATCGGACTATGTATCTTTTATTCATACAAGAGTTTTTGTTTAAATGAAATCGAGATAATTGATAACAGGGTTATGCTACGTTGTAAATTATGTAAATATTATCCAAAACTCTACGGAATTTGTAACAGTTAACCAACAAACAAAGCCAGAAAAATCATTTCGCAGAGGGGACCAATTTCTTGACTTTAATCTAAAACAAAGAAACAGGTAAACATAAAATCATTAAAAGTAAAACAAGAAAGAAAACAATTTTCAACAAAGTGTATTGTTTATATTTCCCAGAAGAATGCATTTTTAACAACATGGTTCTATAATTATTTACAATGAACAATATTGAGTAATTCACCTTTTATACCTCTAAAGAAATTCATAAATTAGGAAGGGATTTGAAAACCACAATTTGAGCCCATTGTTGGTTTCGTTCCTTCAAAAGAAGAAAACAGAAGAAGAGGTATCAATTAAGGTGAACACTTGAATGTTAAGCACAAGTGAGAAACGAACACCAAAAGATATCAAAAAAGTTCGCATTATAAGGAGAGTATCTCTCTTCATTGTAAAATGTAAATTTGGTAAATTATTCAAAATAAACTATCAATATTGGCCATTGTTTTATTATTAAGGACAATAAAGTGTATTCTACTACAAATTTTATTGTTTTTCTACTTTATTTTCCCTTATTATTAGAATTATTTTAAATTATACCTGTTCTTCAGAATATTTTTGTTCACCTTTTAACACTATTTACATCCAAATCATCCTACAAATCATCCTACAAATAGCTGTCACGAATTTTCCAGGAGAAAGAGGTAAATTCTAACTTTAATGGATTTGTTAGCATTCTCAAACAACAATTACGAATTCTTGGAAGAGAGATACCAAATATGAAACCTCTAGAATAGCAACCACGAAAGCACCAACTTGTCCATTTTTACTTTATTGTGTCTAGGGCCGGACCTAGGTAATTTGCCGCCCTGTGTAATGGGATCATTTGTCGTCCTCCTTGTTCCAGAAAGAACAAATCTTAAAAATCATGATTTTAAGTTACCCCATCATGAACAGCGAAGTAGGGAGGGAAAGTGCACTCGCACTCAGAAAGGGCGAAACACTACAAATACAATTTAGTTGGGTCTGTTTTTTTTTTTCCTTTAAATAATCGATTATGTTACTGAAAGTTAAAGCAAACACATCTGCAGAGGAAAGTAGAATTCAATATCGAGCTTCAATCTCAATATATCCGTTTGCAATTCCAGTGCAACTAGCTCTTTTATCTTTATTTCTTGATTTTCCTTGTACTTGTGTTAAAATTTTTTTTAAAAAAACTTGTTTCCATCTTTAATGATAAGGAATTCGTTTGTGACAAAGACAAGACTAGTTATCGTATCAAAACTGTGATAATTAAACTAAATGGAACAGGTGTTAGTTACTGTTCGAGAATTGAGTTCTCGTTTTTGACAACAATCAAGCAATTAATCCATGACCTGAAACTAATGCGACCTAAACATGATTTATAAATGTAGTATTCAAATAGAAGGTCAGCCTAGTAAATTTAACTACCGTCATCATGAAGTCTGTTTCCAACAAGAAATATTTATTTTAAATAATATAATTATTACAGATTTTGCAGCCCCTCGAAACCTGCTGCCCCGTGTAAATGTACGTGTTGCACACGTGGAAGTGCCAGCCCTCATTGTGTCAGTATATTCTATGAATCCTTTCCTCTAAAATTACTGAGAGTGACATTAATTCATAAGGTACGGATACGAGAGAAAAATGAGTTCGAATACAATCAGTACTGAATCTTATGTACTGGTCAGTGGTTGTCCTCGTATACGAAACTCATAATTGGCGAGCTCATCGTTGCTATTCTAAAGGTAGACGATAATAGCATCCCTGTTAAAGTCTTCGCCAAATGTTGCGGTTTTTTTTTTTTTTTTTTTATGTTCTTTTATAGCAAACTGTCAAGTTGGAGTTTCATGGAACGAAACCCCAGTCGAAAAGTCTTTTTACCTTCAGTTGATCACCTAAAGGAAAAATAAAATAAAAAGTGAAAAAGTTGCAGATAAAATAGCTTTGCAATGGAGAAATAAATATAAAACATGTATCAACTGAAGCATGCATGAGTTCGACTCCTGTCTCTGTTTTCTTTACTCTCAAAATGGAAAATGAATGAAATTTAATGAAGGTGACAAGTATTTGTATAAATGTAATTTCTTCGCACACTATCGTACACATCATAAAGTTTACTTTGAAATTGCGTTTCTCTCACGACATTTATGCAAAATGTTATATTCCATATGCATATAACAGGGCCAGTAAGAGAAGATCTCTGACAGATCGCAGTGATTGCCACTACCCACGTGTCAAGGGTTTTTTCGGTGCCAATATAATGGAAATTTAATTAGTGATGTAAGACAGAGTGAACATTGTTGGCAATACTAGTACCAAAGTAAGGACTGCATTTTCTCTCCGCATATAGTAAGAAACTTCAGAGACCATCTCTTGTTGGCCCTGCTATAGGTATATTTAAAGCCCAGAACATAAGCCATAACTAAACAAAACATAACACTTCATTTGGTGTGACTGTTATTACGACGAAGCTTAGGGATTCTTATAAGATTGTAATGTTGGTAGTACGAACGTCCGTTACTCCACACGATAACTGTTGAACAAAAACGAAGTATTGAATTCTGTGTTCTGCAATAGATAGCTCAGGCGGGGGTAAAAGTGGATCAGAACAGGTACGGGGATGCATGGCGTCACGCCGTCTCCAGTGCCTATCTTTACCCATTAAAATTTTTTAGGAAGTATAGGGACGCCATAGATATTTTCTTCAAGTGGGGGAACGGCATCCTCCCTCGTTACCCCTCACTTTTACGCATGAGCTCGAGTGATTATCTTGGCCGAATTTGTTAATGGAGACAATCCGTTAAGGTCTTCACAGGTAATGGTGACTTTAAGGTGGCTATCTATAATACATTCATTCATAAAAATATAAGTTTCAAATAATACTAATATACAGCTCTCAAACCATATAAGAGTTATTGGTTGCATAAATATATAGACGAAATATTTAAATATTTTTATTCCTCATTATAAACGCAAACATATTTATTCGTAAAGATATTCGTTGCGTGATCCTCTTTACTGTCTTTAGCAGAGCTTACTAAAATACGTAGAACAAAGGAATTCCGAAGTGAATGTGGAAAATAGTTTATGTAAATGAAAATAATGAAGATATACTACGAATACTTAACAAAAAAACATACGCTGTGAAAGAGCTTTCGCTAAAATACTTCATTAAATAAGAAAGCAAAAGACGGAGGAAAAAAGCTCAGAAGAGGAATTGTAGAACATAAAATCTGTTTTGAAGCATTTTATTGTACGCCATGTTCTATTCAGTGTCTATATGGTCAAGTAAAGTATTTTCAAGCTAAAAGTAATGGTTCTTTAATGAAGGAAGAACTAATGGTATGTTGGATCAGTAAGAGTAAAAAACAGAGAAACAATAATAAGTGAAGAAATGCATCACATACGTATAATATAGAAGAAAAGATGACTGAAAAATATAAATTTCAGTTATTGAATAAATTAATAAATAACTATAAAAATATAAATTCTCAGTAATAATAATAAAATAACATCAAGTGATATACTAATACTCATAAAGAGTCATTCTTTATTAGAGTTTTATTTTTTCTGACCACAACTCAGCTTTATTTGCTAATTAAACTATATTTATTTTGTTTTCTTTACTTCCAATGACTTAGAAATTCGATTGTGTCTAATCCGAGAACCCATAACCTGCACTACGTAATATTTTACTTGCTAACAAACAGATTAAGGTGTACCACCATGCAAGTTTGACTCCAATCCTATAAGCTACGTGTATAGTTTTTTGTTTTGAATTACATGACCCAAAATTTCACCGCCCATAACCGAGGTAGCAGTAGCCTGCACAACATAATATTTGACATGCTTACATAACAAATCAAGGTCTGAAATAATGCAAACTTTGATACCAATTGAATGATTTACATACGTATGTAGAGTTCCCTCGTGCTCATATCGTTCGCGTAAGCGTCTTTGGTACGGAAGACTTGGTTCTCTTTCTCATGAATGTTAATGTGGTTGAGATTCCAGGTTACACTATAGGCCTACGTCTCACATAGCCTCGCTGTTGAAAGGGACACTGAATTTACTTCAATCCAAACAATTTATAGGCTTATGTTTTCTAAATTATGATGCAAAATTTTTCGACCCATACCTTAGGAATTGTGAACTTCCACAACATAATTTTTCACAAGCTGCAATTTACTGTGTTTTAAAGATATTGCTATTGTAAGTCTAGGCTGAAAGTGTTACTTTCTACTTCTACGTGGTCACGCCGTCATTAATGCCCAAAGGATTGAACAACCTCCGTATACAATAGAAACATTGCATGGCAAATCGTCTTCCACTTCTTCCTCCGAATCATTTCCCCTTATAAATGAAAATGAACACGTCTAAAATGAACAAAAAGTCCTTTTGACATTTTCATTATGTCTGTAAATAAATAAATCACAGAAAACTGAATATAGGATTACAAAGCAAATGTTAACATTAACATTGCCCAACAAGCAAGCACGTTCGACAACCAGAAACCGGAAATATAACTTTCAATTCGTCCAGTTCCATAACGCTACTGATAGGCAACGCCAGTTAGTACCACTAGTGCTATCTAGCAGCTTCAAACTAAAACCAAGTTTCGTGCATAAAAATATTTATTTATTTTTCGATCAAAGTATCAATTTTTAATAACCGGAACATCTAGATATTCCAGAAAAGGATTCTCGGGACACCAGGACAGCTAGTGGAAAACCAGGAGTTTCTCGGTAAATCCAGGACGTCTGAATTGCCTGACTATATATCAATTACTTCAGGGTTTGATTTGTTAATTTACCAATGGGGGGGGGGGGGATAACTGGATCACAATGTGTAGTGCATTTGCATATACATTAGGGACAGTTGAGCTTCAAAGTTGTGAGATAGCTAACAATATTTCCTGGAGCCTCCTCCAATCAGAGTAATATTTTACGTTCTAATTCAAAATGTAGCTAAACAAAACATTCAATTACCAAAAGTAACAAAACAATAACTAAATATAATGCAGAAAGTACATGCATACAACAAACTAAAGTTGTATTTTTCTTAAAGAAAAACATTACTTACGTTTTAGTTGAAAAAGCGAGATGCATGTGAACATTCTTCGACATTTCTTGCTTTCCCGGTAGGATTATCTGTAAAGTTTCAATTTTATCCACATTGTTGCATATTTTTCGGCATTAAAGAAACGCAAAGGTGGACATTTATAGATACAAAAAGGAGCTTGCTAAGTGTTATCATCTGCATACAATTCCTCAGATCATTCAATGATTGATTCATAGCACTTAAACCCATGTTCACATTCTGCAGTTGATATCGGTATTACTTCCACAGCTTTGTTAATGTTCAAAATTAATACACATGCAAAGGTTTATGATTCCATTAATATATATATAAGAAACTTTCTGAATATTGATCGATATAAGCAGTGGCGGCCGGTAGATTGTGGTTTCGGGTGTTGCAGTACGAACAATAAGAGACAGAAGATATAAAGTTGACTCATTGACTAATCAGCATAACTTTAGATGCAAATGCTATGTGACATGTTAAATTAAATAAAATTATGTTTTTAAAAAAACAAAAAAAAAATGCAGAACATTTTATCCGATTAATCAGCATAACCAATGGAGATAACCTTTCGTGGGACATTCAATTTCTTGAAAGTGTCAATTCTTTCTCATATGGAAAAAAACTTTTCGTCTTTTGCTGACGCCATAGGTACAATTAATATTAATTTCAGAAGCTCTGTAGATTCACTAAATATTTTTTCTAGATTACTGCGAACGATTCATTCTAGCAAACTCAGTCCCTGACAGTGAACCGAATTCCTCTTCAGCGTTGACTGAAGAGAGTTCGTAACAGAGATTAGTGTTATAAAAAAATGTACATTGAACACACTTTATTCACAGTTTATCCAGGAAAATTTAAAATAAATTGAGGAAATGTATCTGGTGCAAACAACACTACTGCCATAAGATATCCTGTAAATTTTAACTGGATTTTTTTTCGAACACCCTCCTGAATTGCCCTTTGCTTGTTTTGTCTAAGCCTTAATTGCAATTTTTCCTCAGTTGAAAGCTGGTCAATGTCTTTTGTTAGTTATTTACAGAAGTCATGGTATACAATTCATTCAAAATTTGTAGGTTATTTACAGAATTAAAGCACACACAATAAAATTAAACCTAATAATTAAAAACCAAAACAGCTGATACAAAAGAGGTACTGGTATATGAATTTCGAATGTCACATATTCAAACATCAACACACACACATGTGCGTAAAAGAAAAAACTACATTCCAAATCATCCGTCTTGGTTGTTACGCAATGCACGATGAACACAATATACTTCCACATGAGGCGAAACAATGCTTACCAATGTGATATGTTTTGGAAAGGAAACCTCGAAACCCGTCAGATGAAGGATCAGCATGTAACAGAAGCCAAAAATCAAAGAACCTCAAAGCAAACAGCACTGCTAGTTCTACACCCAGAAATGTTAACTAGGAGGGGTCCAAAATATTTGAGAGAGGTCCAATACGTCTACATAATATGGAACCTGTCTTATACTGCACCCGAGAAGACGATAAGTAATTCTTACTTACTGTCACCTATATTTTTAGAAAAAATGATAGAATGATTATTTTTATAAGAAAAGAAAGAGTACATGATGAGGCGTAAAATAAAATATTTAACGTACATCAATCATTTCTCTGTTAAACAAGTATAGTTCGTTAGGAAAGTCTACAAATGTTAGTCGAGTTTCGAAATTTTTGGGAGGTCCGGACCCGGTGGACTCCCCTCATGGCTACGCCCTTGAGCATTGCTAATTAGTCCCAAATTCAATCTGGCGTTTCCCATCAAACAGTTTTATGTGAAAAGTTATCAAGATTATAAAATATACTTATTTTATAAAAGAAATATGTTTATACTAAAATACTGTCCCCAGAGAGGAGGAAAGCGATTCTACATACTGACTTATTAATATTTGATTCACAAATTACTGTAGAAGAAGACTTCATTATCAATATAAGCTAAGAGTTAACTTCTAAATGCGGGTCCCTACTTTCATTTGTTTTCTCCTCTATTAGATATTTTCTTTCTTATTTTGTAATTCTGCTATCACTTTTTTTAATTGTCATTATATTGATTTGCTTCAGTATGGCCCCGTAATTTAAAAATATGAATGCATAAAAACAAATTCCATTTGTTAATTGCTAGTGAAAGAAAACTCAGAAATCTTATTTAGCGCGAAAAACCTTTTCGTTCACTGGAAACAGTGCTGTGTTGCAGAAGCACTGCAACGACCAGTCCCTTTAACTTCCGAGATAGGGGAAAGGAGACTTAACATTTGCTCCAATTGCCGCGCTGAAGGAATCTGGTCGTTGTATGCTCGATGCAACACAATATGAATTAGAGACTCTGTGACGGATTATTTTTCGCTTTTCAAAACGGATTAACGGAACAGACAGTTATAGAAGTAAAAAATATGTTATTTAAAGTGTAATGCGAGTATTAAAATGTATTTTTTCTATTCTTTACTACTATTGATAATAATATTTTTTTCTTGAAATACTTTGGTCGTTGCGCAACGCTGCAACACTAACATTAGCCGCCACTGGATATAAGTAAATATTCAGTTTAAACCGGTGTACACTCCGCGCAAGAAAGAACGCACAGTTACCATCAACTCAACACGAGAGAACACTAGAGGGCTCATTCACATCTAACTTGCACTAGAGGGCTCATCTGCGAACAACTCTAAAGTCCTGGCCCTGCCTTATTTCTTTTCTTTTTCTTTAAAGCCAAATGGAACCTATATAACTCTTCGATTGTTTGAAAATCCAAATTACCCGAAGTGATGTATTGTTGTCAATTTAACGCCGGCCCCTACGTGGCTACGACTGATAGAGGAAAGCATCTATGTTTTCCTACGCCTAACGAACAATAAAACTTGATGTCCCAAAAGTATCTGTCACTGTGACAGCCACAGACAAAAAACAAATATGGCATTGGCCTCGCAAGCGCGAATGTATAGTAACTTGAATTTCCTCTATACTTGTAATTTTCCCCATTTCCTTTATTCCTTCTCAACGACCATTCTATTCTGGTGATAGTGTAGGTTTCCAGTGTTCTCCTGAGACCAAATTTTCCAGTTCTATTCCTTTATTAGCTATTAAAAAAGACTACTGTAGACGACAACACATACTTGTATTCATTCTTGCCTTTGATTGAGGAGGCTGTAGGATCCAAAATTTCAAACATATGCTGACCGGAAGAGCAATAAACATTTCTTCCTTCTGTAATGTGATGCACGGGGAAAGACTGAAAACTCTAGTCCACTTGTGCTTTTACTAGTACCCCAATTGTTTCTTTTCTTGTCGGCGGAAGAAGAAAAGCATTATTGGTATATTGATGTCGGGTACTCCGAGTTTCAATGGTAAGCTTAAGCATAAACTCTTCCCCTTCATCTTTGCTAACAAAGAGGAAGGAGACCTTGCAAATATACCTTGAAACAAGACACATCTATGGTTTTGTTTTCTTGCAAGATTCGTTTAAAACTCCCCAAAATGGTATTTTTATGCGAGTAGCTAGCCCAAACAAATACAAGCTCATGTACGGGAAAGAAGAAAAGGGAAGTGGGACAGAAGAAGCGTCATCCAAACTTAGAAAACAGAATACTCTAAGAGTGTGATTTAAAATATTTTCCATGATAAAGGAACTATGTACAGAGAGGGGAAAACCACTATCCCTGGTTGGGACGACATTAGCTAAACCAGAAGCCGGGATGATTTTTCCAGAGGGGAGAGGGGAAATCCCAGGCATCCCCCCCCCCTACAAATCGAACACTGATTTACTTATGCAAGTACCTCTACAAAGATGATTTTATATTTAAAATCTATAATTTCAAACAAAACGGAAGTTATTGATCAAACTCTTGTTTCATCACATTCTCAAAGTGATATGATTTTCACTTGCTAAAATACATTAAAAGATTATTAGAATGAAGAACAAATTACTTTATATTTATTTACTCACACTTATTGTTCAATATCTATTTGTCAACAATGAACACTTTCTTATTTAAAAGAGACGTCGTATTTATTTTCGTACCCATCCAGGAAATTAATATGAAAACAACAAACTATTTTAGGGCTTCTCTGGGCTTCTGTCGATGTATCTTCTTCCGCTATATTTCCAACTGAAATACGATAATAGAAATATATATCCTTCTGTAGAAATATATGTTTAGATAGAAAATCTTAGCAAAGAACGAAAAAAAAAAAAAAAAAAACAACTAAAATAGTCAAATTCACAGTTTCTAAATATTTCGATTTAAAATGTAGAAACATTTCATTGGAGAGACATTTCAAGACAGTAAAGTGTTCCACACTTTGATATGAAGCATATACAGGGTGTTTAAAAACAACACCGGAAAGGTTTAGGAGGTGATTCCTGACATCAACATAAGACGAAAAATATAGACCAACCTGGGTGCAGAAATCCGTCACTTCGGAGTTACAGGCTGCCGAAAACACGAAAAATGAAGTTTAAAGGTCCATACCTCCAATACTATGGGACCTGCCGTAGTCGGGTCAAGACTTTACTTAGGAACTAATATGTATGCTATCCAAAAATACATGTTTCAGAATCCTAAGATACTCACGGAACAATTTTTTACAGAGGAAGTTTGGCTACGGGCATATAATTTGAAGTACTCACAAGCTATCTCTATAAACATTGTTGCTAAGTACTACAGGATTGTGAAATTTGGATATTTGAATAGGGCACGTACTAGATCCTAAGTAAAGTTGACCCGACTACGGTAGATCCCATAGTATGGGAGGTATGAACCTTTAAAGTACTTTTTTTTTTGTTAGTTTGTTTGTTTGTTTCTGCAGCCTATAACTCCGAAATGGCGGATTTCTGCACCCAGGTTGGTCTATACTTTTTGTATTATCTTGATGTCAGGAATCACCTCCCAAACGTTGTCGGTGTTGTTTTGAAACACCCTGTTTATATTTTCTGAAGTGTCTTTAATTCTTAAATATACGAAGTGTAAAATGTGTTATCTCTAACAATGTTAGATTATGCAAATGCTTAGTTTTTATACTTTTCCTCATTTGTATTAAGTACTGCAGAAATTCAATGAGAGCCCGCTGTTCCAACAGGACGTCACCACTGAATACGATTAATTGCTCTATTACTCTGCAACGGGAAGGGATAGGAAGGTGAAACAAGTGACTTTCTATAGCTTAAAACATCAGTGCGTTAATGATAAACAGTTCAGAATACTTGCAGTGCTATTGGCCAAGTACAGAGCCTGAAGGCATTACTTTCCGAATTACCCACGTATAATTAATTCAATAAGAAGAAATAGTTTTTGGCAAAGTAGCATTTCTGCAACACTTAAGATTATTGAAAACGTTAAAACGAATATAATGGCTGTGATGCAAGCAAGAATAATATTCAACAGAATTAGAAGCTAATGAAATAAATAATAACTATTCAAATAGTGAGAAAACATACGGAATAGTAGATTGTTAGTGAAGTTTAAGCATTTATCAATGACCCTTGAAAAACTATCAATGGATTTTAATTCATTCTCTTCACAATTTTTGGAGAAAATTAGTAATTAGTGCGCAACTAATGCAGTGGTGCCCACCCCCCTCATGTCCATGACGCACCCCCCCTCAATTGTCTATCCGTAGGTGTTCTTCCATGAAAAAAATCTTTTCGATTAATTTTTACACCCCCTCAAGCATATTTATATAGATTTTTACCCCCCCCCCCAAATATTTCAATGACGCAGTTTGCGTCATAGCCCCCCCCCCTTGTGGGCACCCCTGACTAATGGCGACATACTATCCTGAGAGTTGGAGGCAATATGACATCAGAATAGAAAGAACTGTCTGGAACTCCAGTTTAATATTATGTTTTGTTTAAAACAAGTTTTTTTTTTTTTTTTTTTTTTTTTTTTAAGATTTGTTTACTTTGGATACAAATTTTAATAAGTGTTGACATTCCTGAAGTCACTACTTTTCTTATTCACAATAATTTAGCTGTGTAACAATATTGTTTAACATGGGCTGTTTTGGACTGCACTCCTGCGCCATTTTGGTTACAGCTTAGTTTGTAACCTCGAAAATTTTAGGGCAAACTATTTTTATTTAATACAATTTTACTACCTTTTAACAATTTATAGTGCAATAGTCGACATGACTAATGGCTGCATCATTCCTTTTAAAAAACTACAAAGATTTTATAGGAATAAGAATAAAATTACTATCTTCACAGTCTAGAAAAAGGGAGCGAGGGAAGAATTCTCTTTTTACAAATCTGTAAAGTAAGATTGAGGTATTAAAACAGCTGACAAATCAAATGTGGAGTATGTCAAAATGTAATTAGTAAAACTTCAGAATTATGAACACTCTCCTCTGAATATTCTCTCTATTACTTTGATAAAACTAATAATAATACCAGTTGCGAAAGTTGGTATCAAAACTTGTAAACTAAATTTCAGACCAATGTAAATGCTCTTAATTTTGAGGAAGATGGACAAGAAACTAATTTATTCAAAATTAGTAGACATCGTGCAAAGAAAATATAAAACAATAATCCAGGAGTAATTTGGATTTTAAAAATAAATAAATAAATAAATAAATAAACATACCCAATTTACCAGTAACAACTTTTCAAATTGCATCTCAGAAGTTCTTGATTAAAATGACTGTTTAAAACTGTATGTATATTTATTTAAAGATCTTAGAAAAGATTTAAATAAAGTTGCAAGTAACATACTGAATCACAAGATATTGTTTCAACAACTAAAAGTTATGGAATGTAAGGTTTGGCCTAAATTCTTACAGCAAGTTACTTTCAACATCGGATACAGTATATAAGTATAAAGTATTCTTATTCAATAATATAATTCAATCTGTACATAGCATTCTTTGTTTAAGGATAAATGTAGCAGGCAGCACTTCACTACCCATTTCCAAGTACGAAACATGCTCCTATAGAGACATATGCAATAAAACTATTTCATAAGAGTATCTAACTAAACATGGTGTAGATATACAGAAGTCAGGTATGCTGGAAAAGGTCACAACTTGAACATCTCAAGAAATTAATAACACACAATAAGTGAAAATGTGAATGACTGAATCCAATCCGCTTTCCTGAATAGCTACACACACCCTCCTGAAGTCGGTGCTCTCAATTTAGTCCAGATGCAGGGGAGTAAAAGTGCGGGGGAACGCGGGAGGACGCTGTCCCCCCAATTCCCAAAAAAATATGTACGGCGTCACCTCAGTTCCTAAGAAATTACAATGGACAAAGATAGGGCAGGGGGACGGTGTGACGTCATGCCGCTACCTACCGCCCCCCTAACTTTTCAGATCCACTTTTACCCCTGTTCAGATGGCTTGTACCACAGCCTAGCTGTTGTGCTTGGACAATCCAGTGTCCATATATTGAGAACACTTTTGACGATTGTAATTTCATATACATTAATGAAAGGAAGAAGCAACTGAATTTATACACTAGATACTCTATAGGTGCGAATTCAAGAACACATAAAGAATGAAAAAGTGAAAGGCTGGACCGAGACTCGAACCCAGGATCTCCGGCATACCGTACAATGCGTCAACCACTACACCACCCAATCCACTTCCTAGAACAACCACAGACTCTTTCACTCCTAAAGTCGGTGCTCTCCACTCAGACCACATAGCTTGTACCAAAGTCTAGTTACTGTGCTTGGAGTGTTCATATATTGAGAAAAAGCACCTTTTGACAGTTGACTGAGGGAGTTTGAAATGTGACACGTGAGAGTGAGGTAATAGAAGAAAAAGTAACAATAGTTCAAAGAAGTGAGTACTTTGTGCTGTATTTGCTAGGTTGGGACAGATATAACAATAGTTGCACCATTACATTCATCATAGTCCAAAGCAGTTGTGATTAACTCAAATAATGATGTGTTACGTTTCTACAGAATACCAAGAGTAATTACTTTAATTTCTAAGTTCAACTTACTTTTCAATAACAATAGCACATAATAATAGTATGGATATACAATGAATATACATAAAAAAAATTGATGGATTACTTTTCTTCTGTACGTACGTAAGTAACCTGCCACATACATTAAATAATTGACAATATTCAGCTTCCGAAGGCTCACACTGCAATATTCAGAATACTTCCGTTGAAATTAGAGATATTATTATATATTCAACAAAAGAAAAACTGAGACACGTGGAAATGCAGGAGAAAACCATGGTTGGACCAGAAATGCACTAAACTAGCAAAGGAGAGAAAACAGGTAAAACTGTGTTAGCAGTAAAGTACAAATTATAGAATTGAACAAAATTTCACTGATATCAGATGGACTACTTCCAATGTTTTTAGAACAGAAAAACGTGCTTTTTTAAAAAGGCAAAGTTCTTGAACTTGAAAATATTAGTAAAAGTAAAAATATTCTGTATATGTATAAAGGGGTAAACAAATTTAACAAAGGTTATCATCCTTGTGCTAACATATTGAAGAAAGTGGGCGGAATAACTTTCACGGACATGGATAGTATTTTGAATTCGTGGATAGATTTCTTTGATAATTTGCTAAACACATAATAAAAAGTAATGTTTCTGCAGAAAATACAGTCCATACAGTAGAACTTTCAGAGCCTAACTGAACAAAAGTAGAAATTGTTATTAAAAAATTAGAGAAACAAAAATCTTTAAGCGTAGACAAAATTCCCACTGAGTTAATTTTAGCTGGAAGGGAAAAACTCATTCAGCTAATTTGGAACAAGGAAGAATTTTCACAAGAGTATAACAAATAGATCATTATTCTAATTGACAAGAAAGGCGATAAAATTGATGGTAACAGTTATGGACGCAATATATTATCTCACTTTTGTAAACATCCTATAAAATCTCAATCATTTCATTTGCAAGACAGACCTTATGCGCAGATAAAAGTATTGGAAACTTCCAATGTTGATTGAGGCGTAATCGATCAATTATCGACCAGATATTCACCATTTGTCAAATACTCAAAACGAAAGGGAATACAACAGCCCAGTATATCAATTATTTATTGATTTTAGGAAACTCTAAGACCCGTTTAGGAAGGAAAATCTGATAGAGGATGATCTGAGGACCATAGAAAGAAATACAGAGAAATTATTAAACGCCTGCACGGACATGGGATTAGAAGTAAATGCTTAGAAAACCAAATAATATGGAAATTCGCGTTAACCATAATGTTGCAAATTATGGATATTTTAAAATATCAAATAATACTTTCGACAAAGTGGATACTTTCAAATATTTAGAATTAACAATAACAGACCAAACACTTACTCAGGGAGAAAATAAATGTTGACTGAAAGTAGGAAATTCGTGCCATTATTCACTTCAAACTCTTTTTGTCTTCTCGAATTTTGTCGAAGAATTTGAAGTCCAAAATATATGAAACGATAATTATGCCTGTTGTGTTGCATGGTTACAAAACATGGTCGCTTACTTTGCGGGAAGAACGTAAACTGAAAGTATTTGAAAATTCAGACTCAAAAGGGACGGAAATAGGAAATGGCAAAAACTTCATAACGGAGAACTGAAAAATCTATACCCATTAGTGAATCTTGTTAGTGTCATTAAGTCTAGGAGACGCAGGTAGGCAGGTCATGCAGCCAGATGGAACAAACTAAAAATACTTTCAGAATTTTAACTTGAAACCCAATCGGAGACGAGAGATGGGAGAGCAATGTTAAGATAGATCTCGAAGAAATAGAAATACAAAGGAGAAACTGGATCCAGATGACTAAGGATAGAAGTCAATTGAGAGTCTTTGTGAATGCAGCGTTGAACCTCAAGGCTACATCGGCCATAGAATTAGTTTAAGTTAGCTTTGGTTGTGGAAGACACCGTTATATTTTGAAAGAACATAGTTAAAAACCTCACAGAGTAAGTCAGTAATAATGAATTAGAAAAAATACCACATTAGGTTTGAAAGAATACTTTAACTAAACACTAATAAAAGTGCTTATATATTGGAAATAGTTCAAAGATTAAAAAAGTTAGTAATGTAATACAACCTATTACAATTAGGTATGTTAGATAAAAGTTTCAAATGGGAGAAATAATGTTCGGGATTTAGAAAAATAAGTATTATATTGATTTAATGTTTAACACATGAAAAGTATGTGATATACCTCCTCCTTTTCTTCACATATACGAGGGCCGGAGGGAGTAGTTAATTTTGTTAATTAGTCCTGATCTGTTTTTCAACAATAAAATATCTTTAAATTCAGAACTATATCTAGATTACAGGTTCGGAATAAATGTTGTGACTCTCGGAAGAAGTGACTAATTGGATGTAATTGACAAAACTCTGATAAATACTGTGCACACGGTTACGCTGCACTAAATATCAATAAAAAGGAAATATGAATTTTCAGATGTAAATATATCTTACATCCAATGTATTTTTATACGACTAATGATAGCTGTAGGATTTTCTGATAGAGTTATTTCACATATACATCATTCCCTTTTTAAAACCTCCTTGCAACGAATCAATTTCACCAAACTAAGAACACAGGAGAAATAAATAATCGCAATTTATATTCTAAGTTGATTATTCTGATGTTTTAAATACACAAAACTATTTTCCAAAATTATTTGGTAGTTACTTTTTGTTTGAAGACAATACACTGTAGATTACACTGTCTTTCTTCAATCTTGATTACAAAATTTAAAAAATTATTCACATCAATCTTTCGGAAAGTCAATTTTACAACATTTGCACATAAACAGAAGGTAATTAACAAGCAATAAAATGAACACAAACAGCACAGATAGACATAATGTCGGCATATAAAAAAAATAATAAAGATAAATCAGTCAACATTTGGAAACTGAAATAAAATGAACATTGCTAAAACAAGTCCGTTATAAGTATTTTCCGGATCAATTATAAAACTGTACTACTGCACATTTTTCCTCGCATATCTATCATGTCGTAATGAAGAACAGTGTAAAAAATTAAGTGTTCACATGAATTTAAATTCGGTATAAATATAAAGTTCTCGTCTTCAGAAGACAGCAATAAGGTCAAAAGTACTCGTTAATAATAATAATAATAATAATAATAATAATAATAATAATAATAATAATAATATATTTATTTTTAGTGCCATGAACAGCCAGCTAGCAAAAATACAGCACTTAGTCATAGAACTAAGGGTTATAACACACATCTTATATTCCTTTTAATATTAATAATACACTTGTTTCGACGATAGGAGGTCATTGTTTATCCTATAATGTACACATAATATTATGACTTGTGTCTTGTCTGAACAAACATAATTACTTCATCCTTCATTAAAATAGATGGTCAATTATCTTAAAATTGTCCTTAAAACAAGGATACCGTCAAACATACAAATATACTATAAAAAATATGCATACCTATTAAAATCTATACGTCTGTTCAATAAATACAATTATCCCGATAATATATTAAAAGAACTTCTCACTTTTCTTAAAATTATAGAATTTTTATCTGTTTGGACAAACATAATTATTTCATTCTTCATTAAAATAGTTAGTCAATTATCTTAAAATTGTCCTTAAAACAAGGATACCGTCAAACATACAAATATACTATAAAAAATATACATACCTATTAAAATCTATACGTCTGTTCAATAAATACAATTATCCCGATAATATGTTAAAAGAACTTGTCAGTTTTCTTAAGATTATAGAATTTTTATTCATGGGAACCACTTCCGATGCTCTTCTAAGATTATATGTTGGTACCCTTATAGCTATATTATGTAGGCAGTATTCACTACTATATCTATTATCTAAAATTTTCTGAATAAAGTTTTTCTCTATCATTTTTCTTCTTACATGTAATTCTTGCAACCCCCAGTATTTGTTCCAGTAATCATAACTATGAGAGTAGTAATCTTTTTTCTTATTTCTACACAATAGCCTAATGAAACATTTTTGAACCGATTCAATTTTGCTACATAATGTTGTGGATATATTATTCCATATAATTGCACCAAATTCTAATCTGGGTCTTACAAGTACCTTAAATAGGTAGACATATGTATTTGCATTTTTAAACTCAGGCCACTGTCTAAAAACAAACCCTATAGTCTTTCGTGTTTTATTTACTATGTCATTAATATGATAATTGAATTTCATATTCATGTCAAATATTATGCCTAGATCTTTAATCTTTTCAACTTTCTGCAGGGATATTCCATCTATGACATATTTGCTAACATAGTATTGCGTCTTATTGGTATATGAAATAAACTTAGTTTTATTACAGTTTATTTTCAGTAGATTATTTTTACACCATATACTAATACTATCCAAGTCTTTTTGAAGTAAGTAGTTATCGTATTCGCTATTCACTATTCTAAATAACTTCAAATCATCAGCATATAATAATATATTTGAGAATTTAACCTTTTCCGTCAGGTCATTAATAAATAATGAAAAAAGAAGTGGTCCTAAAGGAGATCCCTGAGGTATACTATTCTTTATACAGCCAATACTGGAAGTTACATGACCAATTTTCACTCTATATGTTCTGTTTGATAAATAACTTTGGAACCATCGAATATACTGAGAGGATAGACCAACATTGGATAATTTACGAACTAGAAATCCATGTTCTATAGAGTCAAAAGCCTTTGACATATCAATATATATAGTGTCAACCTGTAGTCTATTTTTAAGAGCTAAGTACGTAAAATCTGTAAAGTGTACAAGATTCGTAACAATTGATCTGCCTTTATAAAACCCATGCTGAAATTCAGTCAGTTTATTTTTTACATTAAAGTATATATGGTTATGTATTATTATTTCAAATATCTTACTAAATGCATTAACTAATGTGATTGGCCTATAATTTTTCATATTATTTTTATCTTCTGTTTTATGTACAGGTACAATATATACTTGTTTCCATGTCGATGGAAACTCTCCACATCTGAGTGATTCATTGAATATATTTGCTAGAATGGATGACAACTCAGTACCACATGCTTTTATTATATAGTACGGTATGTTATCTGGACCAGGAGAGGTACTTCCATTGATCTGTTTAATTGCACTAAGGACATCCGATTCAGAAATATTAGGTATATTAATTATATCTCCGCTACAAATAGGTAATGTAGAATACATGTTATGGCCATTTACATGACTTAGTCCCAAATTAAAATTTTCACTGAACATGTCTTTAAACAGCTCCACAACATCAGTCTGTACAGTAGCGACTGTATCATTATATTTCATTTCATTAGGTAATTTTTTGTCATCTGAGTTTTTAAATACTTTCCAGAATACCTTATTGTCACTAACAATGCTGTTTTCTAAACTAAGATAATAGGCCTTTCTCGCTTCTAGATATTTCTTTTTTACAATTTTACGTAATGCAGAATACCTTTGGTACCACATACTGTCATTGGTTTGTCTTGCTTTGACGAAACATTTAGTTTTCTTATTTATTAAAGTTTTCAGTTCCCTATTCATCCAGGGGTCTTTAAACTTAGGTTTATTAATGACTACTTTCTTAGGTACACAAGTATCTAGAACATTATATATCCTATCATAAAAACTGTTGGTCATAGTATTAATATCAATTGTATCTATATTCAATTCATTAACTGCCTTGATACCCTGATATACACCTAAGAAGTCAGCATTCTTAAAATCAAAAACTTTTGTTTGGTTAGAGATATTGTCTTGATTGTTATTATTACTTTTAATTATTTCCCATTCAAAAACAAAAGGTGGATGGAAGCGGTCAATTTTTATTAAAGGTGGGACATCATACACAATGGAACTATTATCCATGTTGGTTAGCAACAGGTCTAGAACTTTATCTTTCCTATTAGGATCATACGACCTATTCAATTGTTTTAGATTAAGTATATTACTTAGTTCAATTACTTTGTCAGCTTTTTTCATAGTGTAGTAGTTATATGTGGTTATAGTTCCAGTAGCCCAATCTATTCCACCTACGTTAAAATCACCTAAAACTATGAGGTTACAATTTCTTGTTATTAGAAAAGTGGTTAACCATTCACAATAGTTAATAAAATTCTTTAATGGTAAGTCAGGGGGAATATAATGCAAGCACAATAATAATGGCTTGTTGTCAGGGATTAAAACTTTAACTATAATAATATCAAGAATATCATCTGGGGGAGTTATAATTTCATATGCATATTCCTTTTTTATGATAATTATACAGCCCCCACCCTTAGTCTTGTTTACTAGTGCCAAGTTTCTATCTTTACGTATAGTATTGTAATTATTTGATAATTGTACAAAGTGTTGATTTCTTTCTTTTAACCAAGTTTCAGTGATACAATAAATATCAAAGTCATTACAATTTACTTCATCTATAAATACCTTCTCTTTCGTATTAATTCCATTAGCATTTTGATAATATAATCGCAAGTGCGTCATACTTATTTTATATTAGTTTATGCTATTTATTTACCTTTACTATCCACCTTCTCAGCTCTTACTTCATGGCACACAATTTCTTCCTTTAGTCGACCCATAAATTTAGTAAATAAGACACCATCTGGCCAGACATTTGGATTATAGACACAATCAAAATCATTTTCTTCTACAGCTACATAAAACGAAGAATAACTACTGTGTTTTGTTTTTAACTGTACACATTTAGTAACATTAACATTAGCACTTTCCTTCACAAATGCAGAGAGATCTTTACACGAAACACTAGGATCGAGTCTCGTCACAAACAGTGCAGACGTACGAGGACCTTTTTTGTTTACTTTCAGTTTGCCCGTGGCATTCTTTCCTTGCATTAAAGTATTACGATTTCTGTTGTCAGAGTCAGATAAGGTTGTAGTTTTTGCTCCACTCTGAAGTTCTTGGTTGTTTCGCCTTAGGCGTTTGGTTACCAGCTTCCATTCACCAACACTTGTTTCCTGTTGTAGACTGTTAGAGGGTGCTTCACTGTCCTTGACCATGACATTCATAGAATCACCTTGCACCTTTTTTTGATCAGAGGGTATTGAACTATTTATCACTTCAGCAAATGTACGAGCTTTATTATTAGCTGATAGCAACTCATTTAATTTTATATTTTCCTGTTTCATCGATATCAGTTCAGCCTTCAAGGAATCATATTTTTCACTAATATCACTTAACATAACTAAAACCTCATATAGCTTATTTTTCACTTCGACACAACAAGTAAAGCAGTTCTGTTCTTTATGGCTTAAAATCGAATCTGATTTCTCTTCTATATCTTCAGCTTCACTTATCTCAGCATCGGAATTCAGATTTTGATCTTCTTTTCGAGGTCCAAACTGCTTCGTTGTGGTCGGAGTAATGGTCACATTCTCATCTCTATTCCTAATGCAATTCTGAAATTTATACGTAGATTTACCATTGAAGAAATACATGTCATATTCAATACGTCCAAATTTTAGACAGTTCTTTACATGAAATCTAATTTTACACAAACAACATGCTAATATTAGTTGTTTACCGAAAAATGGTCTGAGGCATAGACCACATGTTTCTTCAGTCGGCGCCATCTTGAATAATAATAATAATAATAATAATAATAATAATAATAATAATAATAATAATAATAATAATAATAATAATAATAATAATAATAATAATAATAATAATAATAGGAAGAATTTTCTTGCTCATACAGATTTTCTATTCCAACACTTTAACATATCAATGTTAGACATATTTAATTTGCGTAAAATGAACTGCCTAATGTACAGAACATTTCATACACATGCAATTCTAATATCATCACAATATACTTAAATAAAACAAACAAACATAACCTAAAAAAAACAACGAACTAAAATTAAGAGTGCGGTTAAAATATAAACTTAACAGTATCAAGTTTCAATACATTAATGATATGCGACTATACTATAACATCCTAAGTATTAGCCTGGAATACCCTAAGTAACAGAAACATAATTTTAGCAAATTTAAGAAATAATTCCACTTAAAGTATTGAATGAAAGTGCGTCATATTTATCCATCAATAACTATTGACTGATTTATATAATTATAATAATTTTGTATTAGGTACATTGTTGAGAAAAAGAATACCAAAACGGGCATGGAGAACAGATGATTTACCAGAAAATACATGCTTCAGAATCCTAAGGTATTCACGCAACAATTTTTATAACGGGAGTTTGATTACGGGAGTATAGTTTGAAGTACTCACCAACTATTTTTATAAAAATTGATGCCAAAGTACAGCAGGATTCTCAAATATAAATATTTGGATAGGGTACATATTAGTAGAAGTCTTGACCTTGCTACATAGATCCCATAGTTTTGGAGCAATGGACCTTTAAGGTTTTTTTTTTTTTTTTTTTTTTCATGTTTTCAGCAGTATATAACTCAGAAATGATGGATTTTTGCACCCAGGTTGGTCTATACTTTTTCATCTTATCTTGATGTCAGAAATCACCCCCCAAACGTTGTCGATTTTGTTTTGAAACACTCTGTATATAGAATGAAATATCATAAATAACATTAACAGTTGGGCCGTTTCTTATTTCTTTTCTTTTCTTTTTTTTAATATTTACAGTAAAATAAATTCACTAGTATTCTTCAAACGTATTTTGTGGTAGGGGATTGTCATTTCTACACATGTACTTTCAATCTGTGTAGGCCTAATGCTTGATTTGACAATGAATCACTTATAAAGACTGTAAAATTAACATCATTGTAACTATATAAACGTGTAAATATATTATCTGTAACACTTCATACTATGAATGCTTACTGTAATAAATGCTTGTCATATTGAAAAAGTGAAATGAAATAATATTGCACCGAGACGCGAACTTTAAGATGTATTGACTGAGGGTGAGAGGTTAATGAAGAATTAAAATCTATTGTATGGATACATGTGTATGTTTGAAACAAAAAATAAATAAATAAAAATACTGAAGGGAACATGAATATTGATTAAGTATTAGAAAATACTCAACACTAAAATTAAATACATTATAAGCGTTTTCGCCAAATAACTTATCAGATAGGAAGAAGCAAGCTTACGAAGATATTAATTACAAAACAGAAAGCAATTGTAAAACTTTCTGTGCCACATTGGAATAATATAATAGTACTAGCATTAATTATCCGCTTCGCTGAGCTAAAATAAAAATTTAAAAGCACAACTCCGTATCTCATGTGTTTGGTACCCGTGAAATATGCTGTTTTCGCTTTTAGTGGCATCGACTTAAACGGCATCGAAAAAATCACTGTTCATCTCAGCGATCCGGAAAACTGTGGCTTCGATACCATTATCAGTCATTTTCGATCATTTTTATATATTTCTCCCTCCCTCAAGTTGAAGGGCTGAATTTAGTTTTAAACGGTATCTAAAGTGTCACTGTTCATCTCAGCGACCGAAAAACCTATGAATTAGACACTAATATAAACCATTTTCGATCAATTTTATATATCTTCCCCTCCCCCTCCTTCATGTTGCGGGGCACTGAATCGGAAGTGTCACCATTAATCTCACCGACCCCGAAATCTATGGATTCGACACTAATGTGAATTATTTTTAATCAGTTTTATATATTTCCCTTTCCCCCTCCCCCAAATTGTGGTGATGAATTTAGATTTAATCAGCATCAGAAGTGTCACTATGCATCTCAGTGACCCCGAAAACTATAGATTCGATACTAATATCGGTGGTTTTCGATCGTTTATAAAAGTTCCTCCCCCTTCTTCCCCTCCTACGTTGCACCCTCAAAGTGATATGACAAAACCATCTCAACCTCATCTATGATGAAAATTTTGTCGACATCGGTCAGTTGGTTGAAGAGTGATGAAGTCAGAAAGAAGTTACTTTCATTTTTACTTTTTTAAGTATGTATATCCATCCTCCCCCTCCCCTAAGTTGCACCCTCAAAGTAAAATAATAAAAATCATCACAGGCTCGAATCTCATCTATGCTGAAAATTTGATCGAGATCGGCTGGCTGGCTCAATAGTTAAGTTTTATTTGCTTTTATATACCTCCCCCTCCCCTCCCCTTCTCTTAAGTTCTTTCGTCAAAATGATATGATAAAAACCATCCTAGAACCAAAACATCATCTATGTTAAAAATTTGTTCGACGTCGGTCGGGTGGTCCAAGAATAATGAAGTCACAAAGAGTCACTTTCATTTTTTTTTTATATATATACCTCCCTCGGCCTCTCCCCTAAGTTGCACCGTCAAAGTAAAAAAATATTCCAGGCCCACACATCATCTATGTTGAAAATGTAATCGAGATCGGTTGGATATTTCAAGAGTTATTAAGTTTTATTTAATTGTATATACAATCCCCCTCCTGTCCTTCACCCTTAGGTTCTACCGTCAAAGAGAAAATATATATATATTTAAAAAAACCTTTCCAGTCTTGAATCTCATCTATGTTGAAAATTTGATCTAGATCGGTCGGGTGGTTCACGAGTTATTAGGTTTTATTTACTTTTATATATCCCCCATTCATTCTCCCTCCTTTAAGTTCTACCGCCAAAGTGATATGATAAAAACCACCCCAGGTGCAAATCTTATCTATGTGGAAAATTTGATTGAGATCAGTCGGGTAGTTCAAGAGTGATGAAGTCACAAAGACAGTCACTTTTATTTATCCCCTCTCCTCTCCTCTATGTTGTGACGTCAAAGTAAAATGCCAAAATTGTCTCAGGTCCGAAACTCATCTATATTGAAAATTTGTTTGAGATTGGTCTAGTGGTTCAAGAGTTATTTAGTTTTATTTATTTTTTCTGTCTCCTCCCCCTCCCCTACGTTCTACTGTCAAAGTAAATAGCTAAAAACACTCTCAGGCCAGAACTGCATTTACGTCAAAATTTCTTGAATCGGTCGGGCGGTTCAAGAGATTAAGAGTCACAAACACAGTCACTTTCAATTTTATAATATAAACTATGGTTAGTGTTACAAAATTGTCCCAGCGTCCCGACAAAAATCTTCGTAACGCAGAATTGATCCGTAATTTGTGAAGTTTTGTCTAACGCTATCCTGTTAAATTTAAAACATGCAATTGCCAAGAAATCTATAGCCATCGTATACAATGTCATACCAATTGATGATACCGTTATGTTGCGAGAATAATGACACTAGCGGCCAATGTAATAACTTTAGTTGATTTGACACTGTTTTGCTATGAATCAAAATTAGTATTATTAATTCACATGCCTTCGAAATGAGAAAGAGAATATGTGTTCTCATCACAGCTCAAAATGCAGAAGAGAATGTGTTCTCATCATGGCTTCAAAATGCAAAAGAGAATATGTGTTCTCATCACAGATCAAAATGCAGAAGAGAATGTGTTCTCATCATGGCTTCAAAATGCAAAAGAGAATATGTGTTCTCATCATGGCTTAAAATGCAGAAGAGAATATGTGTTCTCATCATGGCTTAAAATGCAGAAGAGAATATGTGTTCTCACCATGGCTTCAAAATGCAGAAGAGAATATGTGTTCTCATCATGGCTTCAAAATGCAGAAGAGAATATGTGTTCTCATCATGACTTCAAAATACTTAAGGGAATATGTGTTCTCATCATGGCTTCAAAATGCAGAAGAGAATATGTGTTTTCATCATGGCTTCAAAATGCAGAAGAGAATATGTGTTCTCATCATGGCTTTAAAATGCGGAAGAAAATATGTGTTCTCATGTCTCATGAAATTTAAGGACTAAATACACCGTTATTGTACTAAGTAATTTTAAAGGAAAAGTGTACCGTATTATTCAAACAGTTTTTTTTTTTTTTTTTTTTTTTTTTGACGGGTCCTAATAGTATTGGAGATGACAAGAAGATTAAACGAAGAGTGAAATTTATGTAAACATAATTATGTAAAAGAAACAAAGAATTGTAAACTACAAAATTGATATTAAAGAAAAGTTATGAAAATTTAGGAAAAACTAATACCAATAATAAGGTTTAAAAAGGATGAAGAAAACTAACAAAAATAATAGTAACAAATAATAAAAGAAATCGGTCAAGGTAAATATAGGTGTATGAAACAAGAGACAGGTGTGGTGACATAGAGTACCATAGACGACTAAGACTAGGTAAGCGATTTGCGGATGGATAGTATTGTAAGTACCTTCCCATCTCTTTCTGGCGAATATGGAAGAATCTGGGAGAAAATTTTGAGAATACTTACGCTGAAGGTGGGGTCGAAGGTATTGTAATGGTTGGTTGTTCTTGGTCAGGTTGATGGAGAATTTAGAACCTCTGTGCACGTTGTTGACGATCGAAAGTAAATAAAAGGCTCACCAAAACAGAAAGGCGTGATAGCAGACCGGTTTTAAGGATGTGAGAAATCGCATTTACTGGAATGGCGGGAACTATTTGTTAATTTTGTAATGAGATAGTGGAAGATAAAATTGTAATCGAAATAGGATAGGTTTCGAAACAGGATTTCTGGAATTTATTTCCGTGGCGATATGGATTGTTTTCAACGAACCAAATTTCATAATAAGGATGTGAAGTTCGTGTGAGTGTGTTTGTGAGGAAGGAGGGAATTTGGGATTATGACATTAATTAAATGAGACATATTTTCTTTTGTATTTTGAAATCAAGATCGAGAAACACGGAAGAAATATTTTTTCAGGCCCTAATCTAAAATTAAGAAAAAAAGGAAAAGTTAAATCTCATTAGTCCCAAGACCTGCCACAAGGCAGAATATTAAATAATAATAATAATAATAATAATAATAATAATAATAATAATAATAATAATAATAATAATAATAATAATAATAATAATAATAATAATAATAATAATATATAATAATAAAATTGTAATCGAAATAGGATAGGTTTCGAAACAGGATTTCTGGAATTTATTTCCGTGGCGATATGGATTGTTTTCAACGAACCAAATTTCATAATAAGGATGTGAAGTTCGTGTGAGTGTGTTTGTGAGGAAGGAGGGAATTTGGGATTATGAATATTTGGGAGGTTTAAATAATTACTTTAGTCTGGTTATCGTTTATAAATTTTGATTATAACTTTAATATTTATAATATGTGCAGTGGCGAATCCTCAGGAAAGACGGAGGCGGCAACCGTTCTCTCCACATGCGCCACTTTTATTTTCAACATTAATTTCTTGGAAAACACAAATATGATGTTTTTACAGTTCGTATAAAATAAGCATGGAAGAACCTGTGGGTGTATGGTATGAAGGCGTACTGGAGGTCGACACCCTCCCCGAAATATTTTAGAACTTTTTTCTTTTTAAAAATTAATATTTAGTACAATACATCATGTTACCCACTTCTATTTGACGTTAATGACACTTTAATTATGATTAAAACAATAAATGATGATGGAAGATGGTGGAAAGAGAAAGTGTGAGGACACGAGAGTACCACGAGAAAACCTTCAGACAGATTAATATTTTAATATGACATTAATTAAATGAGACATATTTTCTTTTGTATTTTGAAATCAAGATCGAGAAACACGGAAGAAATATTTTTTCAGGCCCTAATCTAAAATTAAGAAAAAAAGGAAAAGTTAAATCTCATTAGTCCCAAGACCTGCCACAAGGCAGAATATTAAATAATAATAATAATAATAATAATAATAATAATAATAATAATAATAATAATAATAATAATAATAATAATAATAATAATAATAATAATTTTGAAGGTATGTAAAATAATAATACTAATTTTGATTCATAACAGAACAGTGTCATATAAACTAAATTATTACCTTGTCCGCTAGTAGCACTATTCTCGCAATATAACGGTATTACCAATTGGTATAACATTTTTATGATGATGACCATCGATTTCTTGGCAATTACATGTTTTAAGCATGATAAGGTTAAACACAAATTCACAAATTACGGGACAATTCTGCGTCCCGAAGAATGTTGTCGGGACACTGGTATACAACTTTGTAATGTGAACATAACACATTATTCCAATATGGTGTAAAACGTTTTACAGTTAATTTCTGTTCTTTATTGTTATTCTCTAAAGTTTGTCTCTTCCTATCTGATAAGTTATTTGGCGAAAACGCTTATGGTGAACTTCATTTTAGTGTTGAGTGATATATTTTGAGTATTTTATAATAGTTATTTCATTACTCATGTTCTCTTTAGTACTCCTTTGTTTTAGCCATATATATATATATATATATATAATTGAAAACTATAGTATTAAATAAGTGAAATGAAACAATATTGTATCGAGGAGCGAACTTTAAGATGTACTGACTGAGGGTGTGAGAGGGAAGGAGAAGATGTTGATGAAGAATTAAAATCTATTATATATCCTCGGCACAATATTGTTTCATTTTACCTTTTCAATAATATAGTTTTCAATAAAACATACTCCATGTACTCATGAATGTCTCTCTATGAACAAACTCCATGGCTCTGGATAAGTAGCTTAACAAATAAAACACAGTTCTGACCAGAGCAGAATGAAATATATTAAAAACTATACTTACAATGTGTTACAGTTTCAAGGACCTAACGTCCTCTTCATCAGACACCAGACACGTGTTGGTGTCTGATGAAGAGGACGTTAGGTCCTTGAAACTGTAACACATTGTAAGTATAGTTTTTAATATATTTCATTCTGCTCTGGTCAGAACTGTGTTTTATTTGTTATGTCTCCCTATATTCAATTAAAAAATTACACAGAACTTACTATCGTATATGTTTGAATTTATTTATTTATTGAGTTGTAGACACTATCAGTGTAGTATTTTTGAACTTGCATGTTGTTCTAATGTACAACAGGTATACGCCTGATGCATGACGTAGTTGAAATTAGAACATACCATCCAATTTTGTATTTTTCACAGATGTGACAACATGTTGATGATACTTTAGTGTTAATAAATTATTGGCGTTCCAATGCAGACAGTGAATTAAGTTGGTTTCGAAGAAGCTATAGATATTGCCACTACAATTGAAATGAATATTGAAAAACCAGTTCTTGTCGCCAGTGTCACAGGAAAAATATTAACGCGTCTGTTTCAAAAGAATATTATAAAGGATCGGTTTTCGTACAATTTCTAGATTGTTATTTAAGAATTAAGAGAGCGACATATAAACCTCAAATATATCTTTACAAATGTTTGGCCACTATACAAGTGAAAATCTTCAAACGGGATTGTATTGGAACAATGCAATCATACTTTTTATCCCCATGTATGGAAAGTTGCATGGAACAGTGCAATCATACTTTTTATCCCCATGTATGGAAAGTTGCATGGAACAGTGCAATCATACTTTTTATCCCCATGTATGGAAAGTTGCATGGAACAGTGCAATCATACTTTTTATCCCCATGTATGGAAAGTTGCATGGAACAGTGCAATCATACTTTTTATCCCCATGTATGGAAAGTTGCATGGAACAGTGCAATCATACTTTTTATCCCCATGTATGGAAAGTTGCATGGAACAGTGCAATCATACTTTTTATCCCCATGTATGGAAAGTTGCATGGAACAGTGCAATCATACTTTTTATCCCCGTGTATGGAAAGTTGCAAGTACTGGCTACTGCCAGTACCTGTGGCGATTGCTTCAGCTAAAAGGAGCTTCATTACTCAAGAGGCTGATAACCTACCTGTGGAATACAAGGAGCTAATATTGACTTACTAGACTAGCTGTTCTAAGTATTTATCAGGAAATTCTTGTATATCCTGAAGACATGGTTTCACAGTATACCAACCGTAAGCGGCGTGATTTATTCATCTTGTACATTAAGACAAGAACAATATTGCTTAGGTCATAGAACTTTTGCCTTTATCCTTTTTTCTTAACATAAAGAAAAAGTTCATTTAGTAAGTTTTAAATGTAATTAAGAACTATATTTTTGTGATATATGCGACAAATGTAAGTAGAATATTTTAAGTATCTGAAAGTCTCTATAAAAGATGGTATTCAATCTTGTCATAGATTGTATATATATATATATCCGGCAACACATTCTAGGATTATGACAGTCCTCATCTGAGGAAGTAGTATGTTTTAGTATAATTCAGAAAAAGAATAAATGAATACTGAGTAATGAACTGTCCGAGCACTGGATGGTGAAAGTAGAGAGCGTATATTTTATTGAAAGATTTAAAATTTACAGCTATGACAACACCTAACCTAAGAGATGTCACTCACTGCCTGAAAGTGAAAATAGTACATAATTTTTCCTCTAACTTCTGTCGAATAAAATTTTCCACTGCGAAAATCTAGCCAGATATATGAAATGGAAGTTAATTTTGAGTTTTAACGTCCCTTTCAGCAGCGAGGCTATATGAGACGGGACCTACTGATTAACGTGGAATGCAACCACATGAGCTCCCGCTGAGAATCAAACCCGGGTCTTTCACGCCAAAGGCTCGTATGCTAACCGTTTAACTACGAACGATCTCGAATGTATGAAATCTAATACAAATACGTACATAATATGAATCGTAGATATTTCTTTTCTTAATTCCTTGAGCTGCTCGTGATAAGCACCAAAGAAACGAGGTTATGATTCATCCTTTGCAAGAACAATTGTAAGAGAGAGGATGAGATGCTTAAACTCTTTGAACCAAATATTTATATTTTATTTTTGTGTCACAGAAAGGAAAAAGGATTGTATTCGACACCTGAAATATACGACGCACGATTTATTTCACTTCAATTAAGAAGAAAAAATAAGTGCAATAGAATCTTCAGTTTCTCTTACTGAAAACTTCATTATATTTCAGACTTTTTATTCGAATGATTCGTTCGTTTATATATTTGTCCTTTGTCAGCAGTGAAATATCAGGCTCTACTATTTAATATGTAAAAACTATACACAAATCTCTCACTTCATTTGTTAAAGTTGGGTGTGTATTTAACATTTGTATATATGTAATTGTGTTTACAATATAGTGCCCCATTTTATTCTGTTTTGAGGTAAAACTTGTTTGATATATTGATACTATATTCATCGTTCAAGTGACTATCTGTTCCTCTCAAACGACCCTTCTGAATTCATCTGGTGATGGCACTCGGTCGAAAAAGTGTAGAAAGCTTTTTCAGGCTAGCCATCCTGAATGGTTAATATCCCATGAATCGGTTCCAAAACAGCCGAAACCAGCACTGCACCAGAAGAAGGTCCTCCTGTGTGTTTGGTGGACTGCTCGCGGTATCGTGGATCGGGAACTGTTATCAGCTGGTCAGAGCATCAATGCAACTATATACTGTCAGCAGTTGAACTATGTTCAAGAAAAACTCAAAACTCTAAAGCCAGCACTTCTGAACGGCAAAGGGGGGTCCTCCTCTTACAAGACAACACTAAGACCCGGGACACCATTCTACGTCTTGAGTGAGAAACACTATTGCATCCGCCATACTCCCCGGACATTGCATCGTCGGATTATTACCTGTTCCACTCCTTGGAGAATCACCTTAGAGGACTCACCTTCAAATGCTTAGTAGAGGTGCAAAATGCACTTGATACCTTCTTCGCTTTATGGCCCACCAAATTCTACCGCCCTGGAATCCATGGCCTTCCAGAAAGTTGGAAGAAGGTCGTCGATGCTGATGGAAACTATTTTTGATGTTTCAGGTACGTCTTAGGTGCATATCGAAGTTCGAAGGTGGTGGATGAAAAAGCGACAGAACTTTCTTGGTTACTTTTAGATATACATATATGAAGCATCTATTTTCAGTCTAACGCAAAATGAAGATGAGGTGAAAAATCATCATTATAACACTCGAGATCAAAATAAAAAAATATTTTACTAGATTATCACTGGTACAACAGGGCCCTAGATATATGGCAAATAAAATGTTCAGTGGTTTTCCCAATCTAAAAACGGAGACAAAATTTAAATAAATTAAAATAATAAAAACGTATCTAATAGAGAAATAATTTTATAGTTTTAAAGAATACCTAGAAATGTCTGTATAACAATGTAAAATATTTACCTCATATTTATAATTACTTCTGTAAATATTCTTTTTAAATGCAATCTTACAGAAATATGATGTACATGTGAACTGAACCCTCCAAACACCATGTATTGATTAGATGGAGTAAATAAATGAAATTAAATCAAATTCTAATTCTAAAATGTAGTTCTGTTCCTTCATTTTTATTATTTTCACTGTTTTTTATAACCTGTTTCTGTGAGATCTAGTAAGAAATCATTTACCAATCTTAATAATAAAATATGAATGTAGCAGTCTGTGCGTCACACTAATTCTTAATAGTAAACAGACATGCCAATAGGTGTCACTAACAGCACTATTTCTTGCATACTTAATGCTAATAGATGTGTCTTAAGCTGACTTGTCACTTGCTACTGTATGGTTTAAATCAACACAATGATGTATATAACTAACTCAAATAATTACATAAATATAGTTTGGAGTTTGTAGTGGTTGCTGAACAAACTCAAAAATAAATAAATAATTTTGCTAAATGTGAACAATTAGCGCTTCGAATTAACCACGATTTAAGCTATAATGAGCAGCAGGCCAAACGTTTGAAATAAATACAGCACTATATAGGAGGTAAAGAAAAGTTGTCTGATTTCACTTGAATAAACGTTGGAGAGTGTGAAAAGAACATGTACCACTATCAATATGTTTGTTAAAAGAGAGCAGAGATAAATACAGCTAGCATGAATTATGAGCTTCGATTTAACATGACCACTTTCCGTTATATATATAATATATAATATAATATAATAATATATAATATATATATATCTGTGATTTCTTTAAAGTGGTCAATAGTTTAATGTATCAATTTCAATAATCAATTTTCTTTCGAGCTTCTGTCTCTATATATATAAAATGAAAGTGACTAAGTTTGTGACTTTACACCTTTTCACCCACCGGAGCGATCTGGATCAAATTTTCAACTTAGATGAGGTTCTGTCCTGGGATGTTTTTACCATTTCGCTTTGATGGTACATCGTAGGGGAGGAGGAGAGAGGAGATATATGTATAAAAATAAATAACTCTTAGTAACTCTTAAAACACAAGAGCGATCTCGATCAAATTAGCCCTATAGATGATGTTAGGGCTTCGGATGGTTTTTGTCATTTCACTTTGATGGTGCAACTTAGGAGAGAGAGAGGAGGAGGAGGATGTATATATAAATGATCGAAAAATGACCGATATTAGTATCGAATCCATATTAGTGTCGGGGTTCCTGAAATGAACAGTGACACTTCCGATACCGCTTAGATTCAAATTAACCCATTTATGTTCAAGATGAAAAGTATGCTTCTCGTGCGAAGAACGGCTATTCTGCTAGTTATTAATATAATACAGTAACTTACAACTTTATCATGCCTCTGAAACTTCCAGTTGCATAATACCTTTATCATTTACATGACATTTTTCTTTTTTTCAACTTTATACACCCAAGCTATGTAATGAAAAGTGTTTATGAGCCAACAGCTTGAATCCCATAAGCACTGGGTAAATGGTACGAAGCGCATGTGCAATGTGAACCTTGTAGCTTAGAGAGAATGCACCTTGAAAGTTGCCAACGACTTGCTTATCTAGCTACATCATCGTAAAGTTAACTGCAGTACCGCAGTGCTTAATTATCTATTTTATTCAAAGAAAAATGTACTTTTGATTATCTACTCAATTAAATTGAAAGTGTTATTCTTTTTCTTTTTCTTTTTTTTTTTTATTTATTTTCCCTTGGGTATTAACACACGTCTTTAATCCTAAAGACGACGCCTAACTAACCCCTAGCTTTCTCCTTCTTGATAGGTACTATATCAATATTACATTATCCTTAGTAATATCAAGCAGGTTAATTATGTATTGAATGGGGACCATGGATTTACTTTACTTTGGGTACCATAAGAAAATCAGAAATAATTATTTTGACTAACTAACTAACTAAACTAACTAACTCTATGGCCTATGGAACCCGCAGGTTCAGTGCCGCGTTCACAAAAGCTCTCCACTGACTTCTATCCTTAGCTAATTGCATCCAGTTTCTACTTTGTATTCCTATCTCTGCGAGATCCATCTTAATATTATCCTCCCATCTGCGCCTAGGTCTTCCTAATGGTCGTTTTCCTATGGGTCTTCCAGTCAAGGCTTTGAAAGCATTTCTACTTTCTTCCATTCTAGCTACATGACCTGCCCACCTAAGCCTCCTAGACTTGACGACCCTAACAATGTTGGGTAAACCGTATAAACTATGTAGTTCTTCGTTATGAAGTTTCCGCCATTCCCCATTCTCGTTCCTCTTGGGTCCGAATATTCTTCTCAGGATCCTGTTCTCAAATACTTTCAGTCTATGTTCTTCCCTCTGAGTAAGTGACCATGTTTCGCAACCATACAGAACAACAGGCATGATTATCGTTTTATATATTTTAAGCTTCAAATTTTTCGACAGAATTCGCGACAACAAGAGATTTTGAACCGAATAGTAACACGAATTCCCTGCTTTTAGTCGACATTTAATTTCTTCGTGAATATGATTTTCATCTGTTAATATTGATCCTAAATATTTGAAAGTATCCACTTTATCAAAAGTATTATTTAATATTTTAACGCCCCCACAATTTGCCGTATTACGGTCCCGACGCACTTCCATGTATTTAGTTTTCTCTGCATTTACTTCTAAACCCATGTCCCTGCAAGCGTTTAATAAGATCTCTGCATTTATTTCTACTGTTCTCCTATCATCCCCTATTAAATTTACATAATCAGCATATGCCATCACCTGGTGAATACCGTTCAACTCTAGGCCCTGGTTGCTATCTTTGATTTTCCTTATAGCGTATTCCAGCACAAAGTTAAATAATAATGGCGACAATGCATCTCCTTGTTTCAGGCCATTTTGGACGTGAAAGCTCGTGGACAAAAATTTTCCTACCCGGACTTTACTTTGGGATTCACTTAAGCATATCTTAATTAATCCAATTAGCTTTCTCGGTATTCCAAGTTCTGTAAGAACGTTGTACAATGTTTCTCTCCTAACCGAGTCGTAAGCCTTTCTAAAATCAATAAATAGTTGATGTACCGGGATATTGTATTCCCACTTTTTTTCGAGTATTTGGCGAATGGTAAATATTTGGTCGATAGTTGATCGATTTCGTCTAAATCCGCACTGATAATCTCCAATAATTTCATCTGCGTATGGGGTCAGTCTTGCTAATAGAATATTTGAAAGGATTTTATAGGATGTTGACAGAAGAGAAATGCCTCGATAATTATTACAGTCAGTTTTGTCGCCTTTCTTGTGAATTGGAACAATGATTGACTCTTTCCATTCTTGTGGCAATTCTTCCTTGTTCCAGATAAGGAGAATGAGTTTGTGTATCTTGTTCCACAATTTTTCGCCTCCAGCTAAAATTAACTCAGCCGGAATTTCATCCACACCCGGAGATTTGTGTTTCTTTAATTTCTTTATAGCGGCTTCTACTTCTATTCGATTGGGTTCTGGAATATACGGTTCTGCGGTGTGTATCTCCTTTTCTCCACGCGCATTAGTTTTTGGCTGCGTGTTCAGCAAGTCGTCAAAGAAATCTTTCCATCTATTTAAGATGCTATCCGTATCAGTGAGAACTGTTCCGTCAGTTTTCTTTAATATATAAGCACGAGGTTGATATCCTTTCTTAAATTCGCCTATCCCCTTATACATGTCCCGAATATTTTTATTTTTACTATTATCTTCAAGTTCCTTAATTTTAGCTTTCAAAAAATCGCGTTTCTTTGTTCTAAAAGTTTTGGAAGTTTCCCGCCTGGTATCTACGAAATTTAGTGTAGTTATTTCATTCGGATTTTGTAGCCACCGTAATTTTGCCTGTTTTCTCTTCTCTGCTAGTTTAATGCATTCTTGGTCGAACCATGGTTTGTTCCTACGTATTTCCGCGTGTCCCAATTTTTCTATTGCTGAACTTTTAATGCTATCTCTAATTTCAATCCAAGTATCCTCAACACTAGTGCATTCCGAGTCTTCTAAAACCGAGAATCTATTCGAAACTTCAATCTGGTATTCCTTTCTTACATGGCTCTCTTCTAATTTCTTTAAATTAAATCTCTCCGTTTTCGGACATTGAATATTACCTTTATTGAACGATAATCTCTCCCGTATTATCGCTACTACCAGGTAGTGATCAGTGTCACAATCAGCCCCTCTAAACGACCGGACGTCAATTATGCTAGATTGTCTTCTTCTATCTACTAAAACGTGATCAATTTGATTATGCGTTTTTCCGTCTGGTGATGTCCAAGTGTATTTATGAACGTCGCGATGTGGGAATTTTGTACTCTTCACGATTAGGTTTTTGGATGTTGCAAAGTTCACGAGTCTAACACCGTTGTCATTACTTTCCTTATGCAAACTTTCGTTCCCTATAATCGGTTTGAAAATATCCTCTCGTCCTACCTTCGCATTGAAATCCCCTAATAGAATCTTCATATGGTATCGCGGGAGTTGATCAAATATCCGTTCCACTTCTTCGTAAAAACTATCCTTTATATCGTCACCCTTATCTTCAGTTGGAGCATGTACATTTAAAACAATAATATCACACCACCGTCCCTTGAGAGTAATAAAAGAAAGTCTGTCAGTAACAAATTCAACCCGTTTAATTGGTGGTAATATTCGTTTGTGAACGAAAAACCCTGTTCCTAACTGGTGATTTTTATTTCCTTCCCCGTAAAAGAACGTAAAATTTCCGGAATTCTCAGATCCATTTCCTTCCCACCTAACTTCCTGAACTCCTACTAGGTCCATCCTGTATTTCTCTAACTCACTCATAACAGATTTTAACGCGCCTGCCCTATAAAGACTTCTAATATTCCATGTTCCAAATCTCATGTCCATTTTCTTTTGCCGAGGTCGTGCCAAGTTATCAGTCCTTGTCCGAGGCTTTTGTGAATGTTTCTGAACAAGTACCTTTTTTTACAGGATGAGGGTGTTAGCCTTACCCAAACCCCCAAGCTGGAGGACCACTCCTAGTCGGCTGTCCGCGACTGCTTATTCAGTATATTCGCAGCTAACCTCTATATCTAGAGGCCTTCTCCTCGATCCGCAACCTGAGGACGCGCCATGCCGTGGTGACAGGAACCCACGTTACACAGAATTATTTTGACTAGGTTGAATTAATACAGAAGGGGAACCAGTAGCAGTCTTTTATTTAGCAAGCACTGAACCTTGTTTCTTACTTAATTAATAACATGTATTGGCACGAATTAGAAAGTATTACGAGCTGGTGTTCAGAATTCGGACGAAACATAAACAAATATAACGTATTATATTCAGCAGAAATAAAAAATACCCCTAAATATGATCACAAGCTTAGTAATTCTTCTATAAACAAACCTAATACACTTATAGAACTTGGTGTTACATTTGACGTGAAATGAACGTTCATTTAAACACATGGAAAATGTTACTCATGATGCTTTTAAATTATTAGGATTCATAATTAAAAGTAACAAGAACTTGAGTAACATAGCAACACTCTTAAAAATGTATTACTCATATGTACGCTCCAAATTGGAATATGTAGTTGTGATTTGGAGTGCCTCGCAACAAAAGTGTCGCCAACAATTTGAAAGAGTTCAATCAGAATTTATGTATTTGATATACAAAGTAACTGGAATTTATCCCTCACATGAAAATGAAATCTTTGAGTTTTACGTCCCACGATTATGCTGGTTAGACTAAAGAAGATGGTGATGATGAGTAATGAATGAAATGGTGGAATGAATAAAGTGGGAGGAAACGGGAGAACCCCGAGAAAACCCACGCATACGGTGTTTGTCCACCACAAAGTTCACTTGGCGGGACTGGGATCGAACCCGGGACCCCAAGCACCAGAGGTGAACGCTCTAACATATCCCTCACTTGAAAGCGATAGTACATCTTGTAGGTAATTTTAATATTTACTCATTAGAACAAAAGCGTAATATTGCCGATCTAGTATTCATCCAAAAAAAGAAAATAGTTCAAAATGAATTAGATTGTTCAAACTTCATGTCAACACTCTTCTTCCATATTCTTTCAGTTATAACTAGAACTAATAATACAGGTTTCTTCTATTGCAAAATGTCTAGGACCAACATAATGCTAAAGTCACCAATCTGGAGAATGTGTTCTTTCCATAACAAATTATGTCAAAAACATCATAAAATTGATATATGTACAATGTCCTGGAAGACACTAAAAAAATGTAAAAATGAATTGTAATATTTCAATACTCTAATTGGGCATCTGCCTGTTGTGTGTAGCAACGCTACCACACCTATTTGGAATCCGCAATAATACGACTGTTTACCAATCTATAATGGGACAATTTAAACTGAAGTATTTCAGATCCAACACAGCGGGCGGCTTTCTGAGAGGTCAAACGTACCAAAGAAATAGCAATTATACTTCTTACTTTTATCTCAATTGATATCAATTCAACTGATAACGTAACAGAACTATTGCAGTAATACTTAACAATTCAAGCATAAAACAGTCTTTATGGTTGAAAAATAGAAATGTAAACTCGTATAAACAATTGTATAAATTTATTTTCATTAACTTTAAATAGAAATCCAACAATAATAATTTTGAGTTCAATTAATGAATATAAATCCTAGATTCAACAAGCAACTTGAAATTTCTTTAAAAAAACAATAAGTTAAATATTTTCTCATTCCAACACTTCTGATTAATTAAGTTCAACAACTCTAAACACAATAATCAAGTAATTGCAAATTACCCTTTCACAATTTTATTTAATTTATCAACCTATTTAACCAAAAGCAACCAAAAGTCAGCAATCAATGGTTACCCAAGTTGAGTTTAGAATCAAGATTCTATGCAAAATTACTCAGTAAATTAGGTAAGAAGTAATTTTTTATTTTAATCACGTTTAGTAAATTCAACGTCAGAGAAGGTTCAAAAATATCAAAATTGATTCTTTAATCTTTAACTATTATGATTATAATTCTAGTTTTAAGTCAATTATTCAATTCAACGAATAACGAGATCAAAATCCTAACCATTCAATATCAATGCAGAAAATTGGGACGTTAAATAGCCAATCAATATCAATGCACAAAATTGGGACGTTAAATAGTAATTCAATTTCGATGCACAAAATAGGGACGTTAAATAGCCATTCAATATCAATGCACAAAATTGGGACGTTAAATAGTAATTCAATTTCGATGCACAAAATAGGGACGTTAAATAGCCATTCAATATCAATGCAAAGGAGAAAACTGCTGAACAAATCGGACTGCAAATTATGTCAAACTGAGAATTCAATTAGACGACCACACGAAACATGAATTGGACAAGGACGAAGGGATATTCTACGGGTTTTACTACTTTACACTTACCGTAATCAGCTCCCAATGGTTTCCCTTTCTCTGGCTTCAAAAGTAACATTCAACTAAAGGGTACTTCGAAAAGACAATCTTCCATGAACGAAGACTAACAACACCTCAGCAGCAAAGAAAGTTTCGTCCTTTTATACAGCTCACACAGATTACGATAATAACAACTCCGATATCGCCCTTGAATTCCTCCTCTATCAAATCAACGCTTCTCAGCTCGACTCGACAGCAACCTAAGTCCAGACAGTGACAACGAACGTTCACGGTTGAATCAATCACAGGTTCCGTTTGACACACCAACTATCTCTTTCCCATTCTGGCTTGCAACTGAAGCTACACCAAACGACCTCCAGTCACAAGGCAGAAGCGCACGGATACTCCATTGAGTGCTGACGTCATACATACAATCGTTCTTTCTTTCTCTTTGCCTTATGCTCTTAACAAATTACAAATAGCATTCAATTTTATTCTTTTTAAACATTTAAATATTCATTATTTCAATTTTCCTTTTTTTTCCTAAAAAAAAGGAACAAAGAATTACAATGATTTAGAAGAAGAAAATTAACATCATTATTTAAAGTCTCTCTCAACAAACAAAGAACTATTTCTTCCTCTTTTTGTTTTTACATTTCATCCCCGTTCATGGTCGTCGGCAGGGTTTCCAGGAAATCTGCATGGATACAAACATTTCATCTCCAAACTTCGTCCACAATTAATTTAACCTCTTGTGGCCACCAAGGTACGCCACAAACCTCCCTGGCCGAAAGAGAAAAATTCTCTGGAATTTTTCGGGCAAATAACAATCCTCCATACTGTAAAACTCACAAAAAATAATAAAAAGGAAAAACACATTAAAATTTGTTGAAATTTTCATAACATTACAATACATTCATAAAATTGCAATCACTTAGTTCTATTATAGGCTAGCCTAAAAATTTTCATTAAAAATTTGTTTCATCCATTACCTTTCATACATCCTTTGAATACATAAGACCATGGTCTAAAATTCAATCAAATTATTATTTACAATAATCAATTTCTAAAAGAAACTTACAAATTACAATCTGTAAAAATATAAAAATTTTGTTTTTCAATTCACTAATAATAACAGATCAATTACAACTCAATTTCTCAATTAACAACCTTACATATTCAAATATGTCTTTATGAATGGATTCAAACTTAGATCGAACTGAGATTCAATTATTCTGACGCCTTGGAAAGAATTTCTTTAGATCGGTCACATGAACTCTTTTAATAGAATTCTGATCATTATTCAGATTCGACACTAAAACAGTATTTGGAGTTAAAAATCTTCGAATAATAAATGGTCCCTCCCATTTATCACTCAAAGACTTTGTAATCTTCTCTGTCAACGATGACTTACCATGTGATCTTATGAGAACTTCATCACCAACTTGAACCACCACTGGGCTTCTTAATTTAGAGAGTACATTCCTTCTTTTAATCCATGCCGTTTCCATATTTTTGAGAGCATTTTCCCAAGTTTTTGATTTATCAAATTTAAACAATTCTGGACTATTAAGCTGCCAGCGATTTTCTAAAGGGGTGTTAATCGGACGTCCTAAAAAAAGTTCCGCCGGTACGGCTTTCAGACCAGAATGCTCACAGAGATTCAGAGAAAACTGTATCTCCGGAATATATTTCGACCAGATGTTTTGGTTATTAGAACAATAAGCTCTCAATGAATATTTTAGAGTTTTGATAAATCTCTCTGCTATATTAGCTTCCGCATGGTAAGGACTTATTCTAATATGTTTAATACCCAGACTAAACAAAAATAATTTGAAAGTCTCCGATACGAAAACAGAAGCATTGTCTGTAGACAAGGTCTCCGGAAAACCTAGTCTGCTAAACACTTCTAGTAGCTTATTACAAATAATTTGCGAATTCAATACTCTCAATTTTTCTAGAAAAACAAATCGAGACGCGTTATCGACTCCTATAAGTACAAACTTATAGCCATTAGAGACAGGCATTGGTCCAATAATATCGATCATGTAGTTCTCACAAACTCTTTCAGAAAAATTTGATATCAAAGGACCCATTTTTCTTTTATTATGATCTTTAATTTTCTGACACTGAATACAAGATTTTACATATTCCTTTACATCTTCCACAATAGTATTCCACGTGTATTTTTCATGATTTTCTTAAGAGTACGATATGTACCAGAATGTCCATCTGACAGAACTTGATCATGAAAATATTCTATTACCAACCGTTGTAAGTCCTTCGGAATATATATTTTATATTTACAGTTAAGTGCTCTACTCTTCTTCATTAATATACCTTTGTTCAGGATGAAATTTCGCACATTTTCTCCATAATTTATCCTCTCTATAATGTTCAATAATTCCGGATCTTTTCTCTGTAGAACATCGATAGGTTCTTTTACTAAAGCTAAATTCCAAGTATTTGCGATCTTCATATTTCTTTTAATTATAGCCATTCCTACTGGCCCATCAACCTGAACAAATTCAAATGGGTCATATACTCTTGTTAAAAAATCCGCAACAATGTTATTTTGCGACCTAACATGTTGAACTGTAAAAGAAAATTGACAGAGTGTCTCTACCAATGGTCCATATTTAAGCAATCTTTTAGAGTTTCCCAATATCCAAGACAAAGCTTTATTGTCCGTGAAGACTACAAACTCCCTACTGAGATAATGTCTAAACCTGTTTATGGACTTAACCAAGCTAAGAAATTCTATTTCGTATATACTCCGGTGTTTATCGGCTTCCGTTAGTTTTTTAGAATAAAACGATACGGGAACGAGTCGATTCTCACTATCTAATTGTGACAGGCAAGCTCCAATCGCTTTCCCACTTCCGTCACAATGCAAATAAAAGGTTTTATTCAAATCCGGAGTTCTTAATATTACATTATTTATCAAAATTTCTTTTAATTTATCTAATGTTTTCTGATGTTCTTTTGACCATACAAATCTTTTACGCTCCGAACGTAATTCACTTATGGGAGCCATGATTTCCTGCATCCCACTTACGAACTTGGAATAATAATTGAATAGCCCACAAATTTTCATAACACCTCTCCTATTTCTAGGAGGTGGTATGTTTTTAATGGCTGCTATTCTTGATGGATCTATTTCAACGGATTCACCATCCGCCACAAAACCTAAATACTTAATTTTCTTATAAAAGAATAAACTTTTATCAGGCGAAATGGTAATTCCATTTTCCCTCATTCTTTCCAATACCAAACGCAAAATTCTTTTATGTTCTTCCACATTTCTACTAGCTATAAGGAGATCATCAAAATAACATCTTACACCCTCATCTTTAAGATCTCCAAAGACCTTTTCCATCGCACGAGTTAAACTACTCCCAGTCTTAATTCCAACAGGAACTCTGGTATACTGGTAACATCCCTTCGGAGTTACAATTGTGGTAATCTCTCGCGAATCCTCATGGAGGGCCAACTGAAAATATGCCTTACGGCAGTCTAAAACACTGAAGATTTTCTTCCCTGCAAGGCTCGTTAAACACTCCTCCATATTAGGAGACGGATACACATCGTCTATGATCAAAGAATTAGCTTTGCAGAAATTTCCTACAATACGATGCGTATTATTTTTGTTTTTTACAAGAAAGCAACTACTTCCGAAATTAGAGTGATCTACCTCAACCAGAATTCCTTGGGAAACTAGTTCTTTAATACATTCATCAAAAATTTTTTCCTTATTTTTTGGTACTGGAAACGGAGCTTCTTTAAAAGGTTTCTTTTCCTTTAGGTACAATTTGGCAACAAAATCTTTACACACCCTATATTGTTTGAAATTACATCACTAAATTCCTTTCGAATATCATTCACGAATTCCTGAACGTCTTTATCCACGCATTGTTCTAAACCATTCGAATTTTCCCTACTTTGTGACCTTTCATCTTTCTGTTCTAATTTCCTTAAGTTGTCCTCAAAATCAGAAGCAAATGACTTTTTATTTTTCTTAACAAGTTCATAAAACTTGTTAGATTGTTCAAGGTCCATATCCGAAACTTCCGAATCACTTTCCACTTTTTGGATAACATTCACAAAATTGTTTCCTGAATTTTCCTGAACTGATTCACCATTTAATAACACTGCCGCTAAATGTTTATCCTTTTCTTCGGTTTTACTCCGATCTCGAGTTGAATTTGAATTATCCTTTTGATCGTTCCTAATTTTTGTCCTTTTCTTTTTCTTATTCTTCTTTTTCTTATGCGAACAATGTCCATCCTTTCTTCCATATAAATCTTCCTTTTGCACTTCAATTCGATCTTCAGTGCGCACATATCCTAAATCTAGACTAGTCGCTGGATTTGGATTAACTAAATATTCAAAGTCTCCATTCAAATCCGAAAATGTTTTCACAGAAGAAAATTCCAGTTTAGGAACATCCACTAAACTATCCTTAACAGAAGATCCATCTAAACGATGACCACTTGACTCACCTCTAAAAGAAGTCGACCCGAATTCTTGTTTTACGGTTTTGTCAAACATTGTCCGAAGTTTCCTCAACTGTTCTTCATTAGGAGCATTAATCTCCAATAATTGTTTTTCGATATTGTTTATTTCAATATCGCATTGAATTGAACGATCACACTTACTAGACTTGTCTGGATTCCACTTCAAAAACAAAGAAGCCATCTTCTGACCCCCTTTCGTATCTAATTCACGATGTTTACCAAACTGGCCAACACGGTCTCCTGAACTAAACCTTGAAACACCACCATACTTCCTGTCTAAATGTTTTTCCATTTTATCATCATAAAAAATTATAACTGATTTCCTGTTATTCCTTAACAAAAGTTTATTTATAGAATAATCGATGACGGAAAACGTTGTTCTCAAAAACGGTACACCAAGTATGCATTCACATGGTAGGTCGGCCACTACCTTAAAGGTTACCAGTTCAAACCACCCTGACAAATTCACCATAACACAAAGTTCCTTGCTAGCATGATATTCTGATCCCAAAGGAGCACGAATCATTTCAGGCAAAGTTTCTACAAGTTGATGCTCCAACTCACATCTCCGAACAAATTCTTCGGTTATCAGGTTATAGGAGGACCCACTATCCAAACAGATCATCACCCTTCTATTATTAATTCTTCCATCCACAAAAGAAGCTATAGAGTCACTCGTCTTCGGAAGAACTACCCGATTATTCGATCTATTAAGACGTTCAGGCATCGTCAATGGCATTCGACTTGTACTAATTTCTTTTCGATTTTCATTAACCCCCGTACTAATTTTCTTTTTATTAAATCCCAAAGAACTATTATTTTCAGATTTAAAAGATGGCCTTGTCATTACTGAAGCAGATGCACCAGATTTAACCCCCACTTTCTTCATATACTCTAATTGTTCTTTAAACTGATTCGCATATGTGTTACAAACTTCTCTCAATTCACTCAAAGACTGAGGTAATCGTTTAGAAAACAATTTAAACTTTATGGAGGGATTCATCCCATCTAATATAATTCGGATTATCTGCCCCTCACTACAACTGAAATTCAAAACCACTGAAGAGTAATAAACATCTTCTATAAACATATCAACCCCTTCATTTAATTTTTGCTTTCTAAAGATTCTCTCGGCCATTAATGAATGTCTAGCAGTACTTGATATAAACTTATCTACTATTCTATTCCGAAAATCTTCCCAAGAAATATTTGCACTAATTGCATGTTGAACTTCGATTTGAAATTTACCCTCACTTTTCGATAACAAAACTCCATACAAAACTCCAACCGGATAACTACATTGTTCTATTAATTTTTCCAAAACCCTCAAAATTTCAAATATTAAGTTACTGTTTCTTCCATCTATTTTTGAAAATCCCTTAATCTTGTTCTCCAATGATTCTAATAATTTCTGAAAGGTATATTTATTCATATACTTTAACGCTACTCCAGAACTCGCAACGTTCCCTTGACAATTCCTAGTATCTGAATTATTTATCGGAATTGAACTAAAATAATTATAATCTTGAGGTAAATGCCTTCCAGTCCTATACCTTCCTATAGGTGTTGAGTTCTTAATGGCCGAAACCCTCTTATAATAATCTGAAAGGCGATAAAAATTAGGCCTAGTTCTATTTTGTGAACTTATTTCAGGATTTTCATCAGATAACTGAAACTCGACCTGCCTTGTTACGTTAGGAACACAGTTACCAACTCTAAATCTATCTCTATTCATAACTTGATTATGATATTCTGAAGGTCCCGGAGTTGGAGGTTGAGCAACACGACTAAGGTTGGGAAAACATGAATTTTCTGAAGGTCTTGAAGTTGGAGGTTGAGAAACACGACTAAAATTGGGAAAACATGGATTTTCTAAACTGCTTCTATTACTATTGGAATAAGATTCCAATGTATTAAATACTAAATTCTCTTCTCTATTATTTATCTGAAAAAATGAATTATGGGGAGCGGTCAAACTCATAGGAATACTCGCAAAACTATTTCCAGATACGAATCCCGTTTGATCTAAGGTATATACACCATCATCTATGTCTTCCATATCTATTCGCACCGTTTCGTCTCGTTCCGCCATATTTATTTTTTGCGCCAAATTATTTAAAACACAACTGTACCAGAACACTATAATTATTAATTTCACCGAAACATACATTCATAAATAAATTGAAAATTTAATAAATTTCTACAAAATATATATAAATCTTAATAATGACAATTACTCTACCACTACTCCACTACGTTCTACTACAAATAGAGAAAAGGTAACAACCCACCAAGAATTGCAATATACCAAATCTAAATTTGAATCCTTCATAAAAAAATTTACAGAAACGCTGACTTTTGGTTAATTCAGATTTAAACTAAAATAAATTTTCCACAAACAAAATTTTCTCAATAGATCTATTCGACTTTCAACGAAATTCCAATAGTTTATAATTACTGATTCTTTCCAAATGACAACCCGGAAGTAACAACGTGAACAAGCAAAAACTTGACTCAATACAAACAACGTTGAAAACTTTAACAACCAATTTTTCTTTTTTTTTTTTACAAATACAAAAATAGTGAGTCGCTGAGTTACCTCAGTTAAAAATCTACAGTCAAGATTAAGTTTAATGTGGTTGAGTTGCAATTTAATAGAATTGAGTTGAATGAGTTGAACTGAGTTGCAAGCCAGAATCTTGTAGCAACGCTACCACACCTATTTGGAATCCGCAATAATACGACTGTTTACCAATCTATAATGGGACAATTTAAACTGAAGTATTTCAGATCCAACACAGCGGGCGGCTTTCTGAGAGGTCAAACGTACCAAAGAAATAGCAATTATACTTCTTACTTTTATCTCAATTGATATCAATTCAACTGATAACGTAACAGAACTATTGCAGTAATACTTAACAATTCAAGCATAAAACAGTCTTTATGGTTGAAAAATAGAAATGTAAACTCGTATAAACAATTGTATAAATTTATTTTCATTAACTTTAAATAGAAATCCAACAATAATAATTTTGAGTTCAATTAATGAATATAAATCCTAGATTCAACAAGCAACTTGAAATTTCTTTAAAAAAACAATAAGTTAAATATTTTCTCATTCCAACACTTCTGATTAATTAAGTTCAACAACTCTAAACACAATAATCAAGTAATTGCAAATTACCCTTTCACAATTTTATTTAATTTATCAACCTATTTAACCAAAAGCAACCAAAAGTCAGCAATCAATGGTTACCCAAGTTGAGTTTAGAATCAAGATTCTATGCAAAATTACTCAGTAAATTAGGTAAGAAGTAATTTTTTATTTTAATCACGTTTAGTAAATTCAACGTCAGAGAAGGTTCAAAAATATCAAAATTGATTCTTTAATCTTTAACTATTATGATTATAATTCTAGTTTTAAGTCAATTATTCAATTCAACGAATAACGAGATCAAAATCCTAACCATTCAATATCAATGCAGAAAATTGGGACGTTAAATAGCCAATCAATATCAATGCACAAAATTGGGACGTTAAATAGTAATTCAATTTCGATGCACAAAATAGGGACGTTAAATAGCCATTCAATATCAATGCACAAAATTGGGACGTTAAATAGTAATTCAATTTCGATGCACAAAATAGGGACGTTAAATAGCCATTCAATATCAATGCAAAGGAGAAAACTGCTGAACAAATCGGACTGCAAATTATGTCAAACTGAGAATTCAATTAGACGACCACACGAAACATGAATTGGACAAGGACGAAGGGATATTCTACGGGTTTTACTACTTTACACTTACCGTAATCAGCTCCCAATGGTTTCCCTTTCTCTGGCTTCAAAAGTAACATTCAACTAAAGGGTACTTCGAAAAGACAATCTTCCATGAACGAAGACTAACAACACCTCAGCAGCAAAGAAAGTTTCGTCCTTTTATACAGCTCACACAGATTACGATAATAACAACTCCGATATCGCCCTTGAATTCCTCCTCTATCAAATCAACGCTTCTCAGCTCGACTCGACAGCAACCTAAGTCCAGACAGTGACAACGAACGTTCACGGTTGAATCAATCACAGGTTCCGTTTGACACACCAACTATCTCTTTCCCATTCTGGCTTGCAACTGAAGCTACACCAAACGACCTCCAGTCACAAGGCAGAAGCGCACGGATACTCCATTGAGTGCTGACGTCATACATACAATCGTTCTTTCTTTCTCTTTGCCTTATGCTCTTAACAAATTACAAATAGCATTCAATTTTATTCTTTTTAAACATTTAAATATTCATTATTTCAATTTTCCTTTTTTTTCCTAAAAAAAAGGAACAAAGAATTACAATGATTTAGAAGAAGAAAATTAACATCATTATTTAAAGTCTCTCTCAACAAACAAAGAACTATTTCTTCCTCTTTTTGTTTTTACATTGCACCCCCGTTCATGGTCGTCGGCAGGGTTTCCAGGAAATCTGCATGGATACAAACATTTCATCTCCAAACTTCGTCCACAATTAATTTAACCTCTTGTGGCCACCAAGGTACGCCACATGTGTTAATAAATAAATAAATAAATAAATAAATAAACGCTAGAAATCCGGTTTAATTTATTTCATGTACAATATTTCTTCCTTTCCATTTATGTATTTCTTTATAAATACATATTTAAACAAGAGTTGCTTCGAATCAACTGGGATTAAAATTATGCTTTCAAAGAAAATGATCATTTCCGTATTTCTTAATGAAGATGAATAAACATTTGAAATTATGTCAATAAACAAAAATTGAGAATAAACATAAAAAATATAACATTCCGGCCAAGTATTCTTATGAAGCAAAGAGATACAGTTAAAGAATTATTTTACTTTTTTAATGAAGTTAGTTTCATATTCAGCGTAGAAACCACTTGAGTTTAGAAACATCTATACGTACGTTGGATTGTTCATGAAACAATGCCCATACATATACATGCACTAAAATCGACAAGCATGAGGGAAATCGAACCATAGGATACTATATCAAGTATCTTCCTCAGCTTTTCCTGCGCATGTTTCCTATTACCATAGATTAAGAAAGTATTCTACGCTATTACCTCAAGACATGTTAAGACAACAGCCGCAAATTTTGATGTTAATAGAGACAAATAACTTCTTATGAATATTTTCCCACAAGATCACTGATTTTTTCTAAATTTTCTAAAACTTTGGGTTAGTGTTCGGCTTTTGGGTCCTGAACAGAATGATTAGCTACCTTGAAATTAATCCTACAAAACAATAACTTTTAGGTTCTGTTATTTTATAAACCCCTCGATTTCGAACAACATATGAAATTAATCGATAAAGTAATATTTATATATGAAATTAATCAATAATATGAATATGTAAAGGTTAAGTATTTATGAAGTGTAAGTACTTACCAATAAAGTAAATTGATTTTATAATGTTAAATTAGTGGTTACTATGAAATTAATCAATAAAGTAAAGGAACGTATAGAAGTCAGTGGTGTATGCGGAAGGGATGTTCCGGGGTATTACTTTCCTAGCAGGTCATTATCGAAAATAAACACTTACTATATATACATATAAGGACGGCGATTAGGGAGCAGGAGAGAGCAAGTTGCCCTCATTTTTTGAATTGACCCCTTAATATATATAGTTTAATTTGGAAATATAAAGCTTGTGTATCTAATATTGGTACATACAATGAATGCTGCCATATAATATTTGAAGCCTCGTGAATACGTATTGGTTATTTGTCTTCCCGTGGAGTTAAGGAAGCTACAGGAATTGTGTTTGAATTGCCACGGGAAATGGCCCAAAAAATCACACAATTTTCCATATAGAATTTTAATATGTTCAAGAGCAAGGAATCAAATCTCTTCTTACACCTTCGTTGTTTAAGAGTAGAAAGGACTACTATTTAATTGCGTTGCTCTTGTCAATTTACTTAATAAAATATGAAATACGGTACTAAAACACAATAATACACTTGGCAAGGCTATGTGATAATATGTAACAAAACGCACAATCACGTAACAGTTTCAACAAAATAACTGTATCTTCATCAGACTTCCACTCCTTCTGGCTGTTTGGGAGTTGGTCACCTCTTATATACTCTCCGGAGATCAACTTTTAATTAGGATCCGCCCCTTCATCAAAAAGTAACATTTCTGTGGTTTTCACTTTCACTTTTTAGCTGCACACATGTCCAGTTAAAAGTTTACTTTTTTCGCTGGATACATTCTGCCTTTATTTATCCTTATTTTTCTTATTAGTTTGTTCTCTTTCTTTCTTCTTCCTTTACATTTTTCTTCTTTAAGTAGAATCTTCTCACACTCTTTATTTATCGAGAATATTGCATTCCAATTCATCACCTTGTCTCCTGCCTTCATAATCTCCTTGGCTTCTTTCCATTTTTTCACCAAAGTTCTCTTCTCTACTTCTATGACCTCTGCTCCTTCCCACCCTATTCTGTGGTTTATCTCTTTCTGATGTTTATCATTGTTATCCCTTTTCAATCTTACATCATCCTTGTGCTGTTTTATCCTTTCTTCCATCTTCTTTGTTTCTCCTATGTAAATTTTGATACACTCCGCACATCCCCCTTTTGGTCTTTGTCCGCTATTGTTTTCTCTTGGTTTTCCTGACCAGTTCAATTATTCTGCTTTCTCCTTTCCTGTACGCCCTTATTCCTGCTTTGCGAAGCAGTGTCTTTACCTTCTCTGTTTTTTGCCTAGGCTTTCTATTTCAAACCATTTTTTGTGCTTGTCTTCTTCCTCATTCTTCCTCTCTCTTGCTATGTTTCTTGTCACCCTATCCTGTTCGTTGTATCCATTTATCCTTTGTTGTGTCCAGAACTTCTTTAAATCCTTTTTCCTCTGATCTTCATTTGTGTTTAGGTCTCCTATTCTTTCCTCCATGCTTTTTTATGAAATTCTTCTTTGTACCCTCATCCACATTATTTCGTTTGTGGCAATACACTCCCGCTGCACACTCTTTTTGGTACCAGGATGTAATAAACTCTCCTCCTTTCGACTTCTTTATTTTCATATCTAAATAGTTTATCTCCTTGTCTACTTCTATTTCATTCTCTAGTCTAATCCCTTTCTTTTCATCTTCCACGTCTCTTATGAATTTCTCCAGCTGCCTTTTCGTTCTCTTCCATACTCCTAAACAGTCATCTACATAACGGCAAAAAAGAAGCAGTCCTTCTCCTCATCTTTCTATCATCTCCTTCTCCCATCGATTCATTATTATATCTGATAGTACTGGACTCAAACAAGATCCTATTTTAAGTTCTTCCTTCATTTTAACAATCCTGTCCCTGATTATGCAGTATCCATTCTCCCACAATGCCTCTAATCCTTTTCTTATCCTTTTACTGTCCCAGTTTTCTATTCCCTTTTTAACCATTCCCTCTTCTATTATTCTCAATATTTCTTTTCTCTTAAGGCTTGGGAACATACTCTTAACATCCAAGCTAAATAACACTGTGCTCTCCATTCTTCTTCCTAATCTATGATCCTCTTAACCTCTTGCGCATTCTCTATTCTCTACTCTCCTACTTTCCTGCCCTTCTCTCACTATCTCGGCTATCCTAGGCTTTTTCTCCAACAGTTCTAATATATTATTTCTGCAGTTAAGCACTGGCCTCAACTTCACTACTTCTTTGTGGATTTATAGAAATCCTTTCATCCTAGGCAACTTTCCTTCTTCTCTCACTAACTTCTTGAACCCTTTCTTTTTGCAGTCCTCTATAATCTTTTTCTTTATCCCTTCTTCTTTTCCTCTAGCCGCCACATCTTCGTATGTTTCATCTTTCAGATCTCCAAATTTTTCTTCATACCATACTTTATCCATCATAACTATAGCACCCCCTTTGTCTGTTTGTTCCACTACTATGTCCTTTCTTGTTGTTATTCTTTCCATTCCTATTTTCTCTTTGTCATTCAAATTGCCTCTTTGATTTCTTGATTTGTTATTTACTATATTTACTAGTTTCCTCCGAATTCTGTTCCTATCAGTGGCGTAGGGAAGGGGGGGGGCCGGAGGGGCCGGGCCCCCCCCAAAGAGGTCCAACAATGTACTTTGGTACTTTGATGTTTGCAATGTTTTATATATTTTTATGTTTATATATTTTTTTGTTTGTAATTTTTCTATATGTACCTATAACAGCACTTGGGCCCCCCCAAACACACATCCTGGCTACGCTACTGGTTCCTATCTTCTTAATCTTTTATTTCCTGAAGTGCTTCTTCTATCCCATAAACCGCATCTTCCTTATTCACCTCTTCTTTGGCTACTCTGAATTTATATCTTAGACTTAAAAACTGTTTCTCTTCTTCAGTAATCTCAATACCTCCTATGATTACCACTCTTTTCTCGTCTATTGTGTCTTCTTGTTTCCTGCCTATTCTTTTACCTTTCTCTCTTAATCTCTCTTCTTTTCTTCTTAACTTTTCCTCCCACACTTTCAAGTTCTTCATCGTAAACTCTCTTGTAAAAATATCAGACTCTCTTCTATTTCTTCTCTTTAGCACTTATTTCTGTCCTTTATCTCGTTTATTTCCCTCTTCTTCCTTCTTATCTAGTTCCAAATTAATTCCTTCTCCGTTTTCTTGAGTAGCTTTCTCTATCCAGTGGTCCTGTAATCTACCCCTTTCTTATTGATTCTCAATCACTTTGGCGTTACTTCTTCTTGCCAAAGGAAGAAGAGAGATTAAGACAGATGGACCTTTAAAGTTTAGTTTCTCATGTTTTCGGGAGCCTATAACTCCGAAAGGAAGCATTTGTGCACTCAGGATGGTCTATACTTTTCGTCTTATCTCGGTGTCAGGAAACACCTCCTACATGTTGTCGGTGTTGTTTTGAAATACCCTATATATATATATATATATATATATATATATATATATATATATATATATATATATATATATATATATATATATATATATCACCCAGAATCCTTAATCAAAGTGTATACCCAAAATACAATAAAAGTCATTCACAGTAAAGAATTCTTTGTAACTGATATTTAACAAGGCTAATTTCCAGAGTAGAGATGCAAATATAGTAACTAAACTTCTAACTTTTACAGATACAGATATAAGGAATGTAACAGAAATAATAGATATTCCAAGAGATCTTTTAATTGAGATAGTTGTTAATTTGAATGGGATCATGTATAATCCCAATGATTCCAATCAAAACTCTTTCAGATAAAGATTACAGTTATCTACTTGAAAATATGTATTGCATCATGTAACATGAATACTTATTAAGTTCATTAGCTATTGCACAGTAGTGCGATTACGATTTCACGAACAGAAATGATCTCTTGTATATTTTTATTGGTTACAGTAATGAATATAATTCACATATCTATATTGTATATTAGGGCCGCGATGGCTCAGTGGTAAAGCGTTCACCTCTGCTGCATGAGGTCCTTAGTTCGATCCCAGCTCGCGCCAAGTGACCTTTGTGGTGGTAAAACACCGTGTGCGTGTGAGTTCTCTTATTTCCTCACACTTTCCGAATTCTACCATTTCATTCGTTTTTCATCATCAGCGTCTCCTTTAGCCTAGCCGGCATAAGCGTGGGACGTAAAACTCAAAGATTTCATTTCATTTTTTATATTGTATATTCTACCTTGTATATGTATAAAGAATCAAGTATACAAAATTAAATTCACGTTAAAGCTGTATCTGTATTCCAGTATATCTTTCGCGTAAATATATTATTAGTAAATTTCATTCAAATGATTGTGAGGAGAACCTTCTGCTCAACTGTCTTAAATTAATTCTAATTAACTGAGTATATTTCAAAAGGGAAATGAAGGAATTTATTTTAATCAGTTACAGAAAATAGCTTCAAATATCTGATTTTGCAATAAGAAACATCTCAAAAGCACATCTCAATTTTGTGATAATGTCATCCAATATTAAAATTGAAATTGATGATTAAAGGTAGTGACGTAATTATAAAGTAATTTAGAAAATCATGAATGCAAAACGATATATAAAATGGATAGGTTATTTAAAAAATAAATAAATATTTTGGTATCAGTACTGTTAAACGAGAAATGCGTATAAGGTATAAAATAAATAATTGAATTAAATAAAAACAAGAATTTTAGGAATGATCCAAAAGTGCTTCAAAATATTACGATCTAGATAAATAATTAGTTTTTGGATCAGAGGTCAGAAATTTTTGAACGGCCCCTAAATCGAGTTTTCGTATTTTCTACGGAACAAGCATATCATACTGAGTTAAGTGATGGTTTGGGTCAATGGCACCGACCTTTGAAAGTTTATGTGGGTGCATATCAATGGCGGGACGTGTTATATGTTTTCAGGGGAGCACCCACGTAGTTGGCGACCGTGGTTTGGTTTTGGCTACACTATATGTAGTTCTCCAGATATAAGGCCTACAAGAAAATTTTTGATTGAAATGTGTTGGATTTTTTGATCTAATAATCGATGAATACATAAATGGTTCGGTGTAATAATTCATTTATGTAAAGTTAAAATTTTGTCCTTTCAACAATTGAAACGAAATTGAGCGTCAGTAAATACTCGTAAATAATAATAAAAAAAAAATGGCCTAAAAGAAGGTGTCGATAGGTTCCACTATAGGGGAAAGCACTAAAAAACTGAAACTAGCATATCGCATACATTCTATCCGTAAGCAAATCGGATATATTCTTTATAACTTCAATTAACGTTGATCATTTTTGTTCAAACACAGATTGTCAAAATTAAAATCTAATCTGATCTCTAAAAATACCTTTCTCTTAGGTGATTTGAGTGGTCTTAATTACGAAAGTACAATTTCGAAGTAGATTTGATGAATACCACCAAGGCCGGATATATCATATGTACAACACGTGCATTTGCCCAGGGCGTCATTTCCACAGGGCGGCAAGCTTCGAGGGATGGCAAAATTTACTATATTATTTAAATAAAAAATTCTTGTTAGATACAGACTGTATAATGGCGGTAGTTAAATTTACTAAGGTGATCTGCCATTTAGCTTTACATTTAGCTTTAGCTTTAGCATAAACCATGTTTAGGTTGCATTAGTCAAAGATCACATGGACAGTGCTAAAGCAAATGGTTAAACAAATCCCAGCATGAATATTGCTTGATTGTTGTCAAATACAAAATCTCAATTCTCAAATACTACAGAACACCGGTTCCATTTAGTTAGTTATCGCAGTTTTGATATGAAAACTAGTCATGTCTTTCTCACAAATAAGTTCCTAATCATTGAAGTTGCAAACAAGTTCTTTTTTTAAAAAAAATTAACATGCAGAAGGAAAAGCAAGAAATAGAGATGCAAAAGATGCAAACGAATAACAAACTGATATAATAAAATTGAACCACGATATTGAATTCTATAAAAAAAAAGGGATTACCATATTTCCTCAGCAGATGTGTTTGCTTTATCTTTCACTAACATAATAGATTATTATTTAAAGAGAAAACTGACACAACGAGATTATATATGTAGTGTTTAGGCCTTTCTGAGTGCGAGTGCCCTTTCCCTCCGGTTCGTTGTTTACATACCTAAAATCGTGGCTTTTAATATTTGTTATTTCTGGAGAAAGGGGGAGGTTGCAAATGATACCTTGCACGGGGTGGCAAATTCCCTACGGTTTGCCCTGAATATCACCCCATCATATACATATAATCATCCGAATTCGCTTACGAACTAAGCTTATTAACATGTGAGGATACGTAATTCATTACTAAAGAATTAATGGAGAAAAACAGAAAGGATAAAAATTATTTTCTGCGGGATCGTAATACTACAAATTATTTAATGTTAAAATATCAAATAATACTTTTGATAAAGTGGATACTTTCAAATATCTAGGATCAAAATTAACAGACTAAACTCACATCCACGAAGAAATTAAATGTCGAATAAAAGCAGAGAATTCGTGTTACTATTCGGTTCAAAATCTCTTGTCGTCGCCAATGTTCTCGAGGAATTTGAAGCTTAAAATATAGAAAACGATAATCATGCCTGTTGTGCTGTATGGTTGCGAAACATGGTTCCTTACTCTGAGGGAGGAATTTAGACTCAAAGTATTTGAGAAAATGATCCTTAGACAATACTAGCATATATTACCCACTTCGCTGGGTTGAAATGAAAATTTAAATGCACAATTCCGTATCTCATGTGTTTAGTACCCATGAAATATGCTGTTTTCGTTTTTAATGGTATCGATTTAAACAACATCGGAAAGATCATTGATCATCTCGGCGACCCCGAAAACCATGAATTCGACACTAATATTGGTCATTTTCGATCATTTATATATATATATATATATATATATATATATATATATATATATATATATATATATATATATATATATATATATATATATATATATCCCCCTCCTCCATGTTACGGACCATTCCATCGAAAGTGTAACCGTTCATCTCAGCGATCCCAAAAAATGTGAATTCAGCACTAATATCGGTCATTTTCGATCACTTTTAAATATCTCTTTCTCTCCCAAGTAGCGGGGTTGAATTTGAATTTAAACGGGATCGAAAGTATCACTGTTCATCTAAGCGACCCAGAGAACTGTATATTCGACACTGATATTGGCCATTTTCGATCATTTTTAAATCTCTTTCTCCCCCTCCTTCAACTGGTGGGGCTGATTTTGGATTTAAACCGGATCGGAAATGTCACTGTTCATCTGAATGATCCCGAAAACTATGGATTAGACACTAATATTGGCCATTTTCGATCATTATTATATATAGGTTTCCTCCCTCTCCTCCATGCTGCGGTACACGGCATCAGAATTGTCACTGTTAATCTCAGTTACTCCTAAAACTATGGATTCGACACTAATATTAGTCATTTTCGATCATTTTTAAATGTTATCCCCCTCCCCAACTATCAGGGCTGAACGTGGATTGAAACAGCATCAGAAGTGTCACTGTTTCTCTCATCGATCAGGAAAACTATGGATTCAACACTAATATCAGTCATTTTTGATCATTTTTAAATTTCTCTCCCCCTCCCCCTCTCCTACGTTGTATCGTCAAAGTAAATAGCCTAAAGTAATCCCTGTCCCTAAACTCATGTATGTTGAAAATTTGATTGAGATTGGTTGGGTAGTTCAAGAGTGAGACAAAGGCAGTCATTTTTATTTTTTTTACATATATCTACCCCCCTCCCCTCTCCTACGTTAGCTTGTCAAAGTGAAACGATAAAAAACACTCAAGGCCCGGCCCTCATATATGTTGAAAATTTGATCGAGATTGGTTGGGTGGTTCAAAACTTATTAGGTTTTATTAGTTTTTTATTTATACGACCCCTCCCCTGACCTATTATATACCGTTAAAATGAAATTAAAAAAATATTTCCAGATCCGAACCTCATATATATCTTGAAAATTATGATGTGAGATCAGTCGGATAGTTCAAGAGTTATTAAGTTACGAAAATAGTCACTTTCAGTCTTATATTAATTTATTTTTATATATATCTCCCCTTCCTTCTCCTCCCCTACGTTGCTAAGTCAAATTTAAATCACAAAAACGATCCCAGGCTTGAACCTCATCTATGTTGAAAATTTGATCAAGATCAGTCGAGTGGTTCAGGAGTTATTAAGTTTTATTAATATTTTTATACCCCCTCCTCCTCCCCCAACCCTCAGCTCTATCATCAATGTGAATAACCTAAAACCAGCCCAGCCTTGAACCGCATCCATGTTATAAATTTGATCGAGATCGATCGAGAAGTTTAAGAGATTTAAAGTCACAAACATAGTGATTTTCAATTTTATATAGTGAATTTCAATTCGGATCCAAGAAGAACGGAAATGGTTGAGTAGGGAAACTTCATAACGAGGAACTGCATAATTTATACCGTTTACAAAACATTGCTTGGGTCATCAAGTCTTCAGGTGGGCAGGTCATGTAGCTAGGATGGAAGAAAGTAGGAACACTTTCAAAGTTTTATCTGAAAATCCAATCGGAAAAGGGCCATTAGGAAGACTTATATGTAGATGCGAGGACAGTATTAAGATTTATCTCGCAGGAATAGGAATACAAAGTAGAAATTTGATCCATTTGGCTAAGGACAGAAGCGAATGCAGAGCTTTTGTGAACACGGCATTGAATCTCCGGATTTCATAGGCCATTGAGTAAGTTAATTAGTTTTTTAGTCAATAAATAGGTAATTCCTCTCTTATTTTAATTATTATCTTGTCTCTCATATAAGAAATGAAAAAGGCGCCAGTAGAGTTCAAATAATAGTGTGATTGTCAAGATGAGAGAGATTTAGCTCAATCCACTTATTAATTACATTGAAAGAGATATAATTCAATGTGTTTTTCTTGTACATGACAAACAGTATTTGGAAATAATAATGCTATGTAAATGCTTTTAAATAAATATTTGATAACAATCTAATTATAAATAAAGGCGTAAACCATTTTATTATTACTACATTAAGTCTATGGTATTGTATACGGTGTTACGTAAGGAGTTCATTTTTATCTCATTTCTTTGCATCTTATCTATTACATAATTCATTCTATCACTTATATGTTGCTTCTTGTACCGTATTTCAGTCTGCTATAATCCTGTATTCTGTCAGGGATTTGATTTGTACTTTTCTCTTGTATTCATGTGTGTGGTACTTACGACAGATATTGCAGTAAGAAGATGCCTTTTGAACGAAAGAGGAAAAAGACTATATGTATGAATGTGAAGCGATCAATACATATAAGCTATCATGAAAAATATTGTATTATATTGCTCATAGTATACTGTATTATAGGAAGTAAGTATCCACATACATCTGTAAAGCCGGCTATACCGTATGTGCAGCATGTGCATTCGCACGGAGCGGCAACTTTTGACGGGCTGCAAAATTTGTCATAATTGTATTATTTAAAAAAAAATATATTTCTTGTTGGAAACAGACTTAATGATGATGGTAGTTAAATTTACTAAGCTGACTTTCTATTTGAATACTTCATTCATAAATTATGTTTAGGTCGCATTAGTTTAAGATCACATGGACAGTGCTAAAGCAAATGGTCAAACAAATCTCAACATGAAATGCTTGATTGTTGTCAAATACAAAAACTCAATTCTTGAACAGTAGCGAACCACTTGTTCCATTTAGTTAGTTATCACAGTTTTGATATGAATACTAGTCTTTACTTTGTTACAAACAAGTTCTTTATCATTGAAGGTGGAAACGTGTTTAAAAAAAAGATATAGAAGGAAAATCAAGAAATAAAGATAAAATAGCTAGTTCCACTGAAATTGCAGACTGATATATTGAGATTGAAGGTCGATATTAAATTTAATAAAAAGGCTTACCATCTTTCATCTACAGGTGTGTTTCCTTTATCTTTGACTAACATAATAGATTATTATTTAAATAAAGATATAAGGAGATTGTATTTGTAGTGTGTAGGCCTTTCTGGGTGATATTTCACTCCCCTTTGTTGTTCATGATGAAGTAGCATACTTCAAACCATGGCTTTTAAGATGTGTTCCTTCTGGAGAAATGGGATGCGAATGATGCGATTGCAAGGGGTGGCAAATTGCGTAGGGCCGGCCCTGTACACAATGAATTAAAAGAAGGAAAGGCGACAATGAATTAAATATTTCATTTTTGCTTCTTTCTGGGGTCCAATAAGAAAATAATTAGAAATTTTGAAGGAAATTTCAACAGAATCGTACCGTTTCTTGCCAAATATATTTTTAAAAAAATATGCACATTCCTTAATGTTTATTGTGATGTTGCAACCAATATGATCTTAAACATCCATATGTGTTACTATTCATATACGAGATATGAATAAGACATAATGAAGTGAAAACCTTCTCTTACCAAGTGAATCTATTCTAGTGTATCCTAGTAACATTCAGTTTATACTTTATAATTGGAATGCCTATATTTGTTAACTCACACTGTTTGGAAAGAGACTTCCAAATACTTCTAGTGGGGGAGTTGTAAAGAAATTGAATTGAATTGAAGAATGAGAAATTGAGGCGCATTAAAGGAAATAAAAGAAAGTTTTAAGGAAGAGAATTAGATTTTGTAAAAAAGAAAAATCGCAGAGAAGGATTAAACTTCTAATATCTTAAATTATTTATCATAATTACATATATATATATATATATATATATATATATATATATATATATATATATATATATATATAATTATGATAAATAATTTAAGACTAATTAAATCAATCAATAAATCCAATATTCCTCTTCTAAGAGAATACAGAATACACAATATAATAATTCAGAAAAATAATAATAATCAAAAATTTAATTTTCAATAACAATGTTATTAAACAACCAAAAGAGGGTTGTGTATATGCACCAATACGTTAGATTGACGTATATACACAATCTTAAACAACCAACAAATTAATCATATAAATATATATATATATATACATATTTTTTATATGATTGAGGAATATTGGATTTATTGATTGATTTAATTAGTTGTCACACCACTGGAAGACGGTTGAGATCTTTACGATACTAGTTCCGTCTTCTTGGGTTTGCTGGATTGATATCGGATTTTTTTTTTTTTTTATCTGAGTTCTATGTTTGCTTTTTTCCCCAGGGGGACAGGAGCATTACAGAGTGTGCAAGAGATATTTTTGATTGGGATAATTGTTAATTTGAATGAGATATTTTTAAATTGATTGAATAATTATTTTTCTTATAACAAGAACTTGCTTTCTTTTGGTTGGTTTTTGGGCATGCAATTATGCAATTCCTTGACCAAATGATGGCTATAATTCATATGGAATATTTATTAAATGGAATGGACAGGGATTTCTTCTCTTATAGGAAGAACATTGCATTACTTTTCTTACACATGATATGAGCTTTACTTGGATCCACACCCATACACAGGAAAAAGGAAAATATTATCAATAAAAATGAAATCGCATATCTAAGTCATGTAAATTATTAACAAATGATTCAAGCAAATTAGTAACACTATTGACAGCTTCATAGCAAAGCACATCTGACCCATCCCACTAACCAATCACGTTATTACCAGTGCTGGGCAATATAGATTTATTTATAGAGTATTTAAAATATAAAATGCAAAATACGTATTTCAAATACATTTGCAAAATACAAAATAGGTATCACTAATTTTAAACATAGTCTGCATCGGTGAGAAAAAGAAATGCACAAACACTATCATAGACAAGGACGGAACAACGCTAACAGAAGAGGAGCAGATAACAAGAAGATGGAAGGAATACATTGAAGAAGTCTACAAAGGAGACAGAGTGAACGGAGAAGATATAGAGAAGGAAGAAGATGTCGATGAAAATGAATTAGGGTCATCAATTTTACAGTGCGAATTTGACAATGCTTTGGAGAAAATGCAACATGGTAAAGCCCCAGGAATAGATCAAATACCAACGGAAGTGATTAGGAATCTCGGAATAGCAAGAACGAAGAGACTAATAAAATGTACATCTCGAAAAAAAAATACCAAGAGACTTCGAGAAAAGCATATTGGTACTATTCCGAAGAGGAAAGGCGCACGAAAATGCGAAGAACACAGAACGTTAAGTTTGTTTTCCCATGCATCAAAAATACTGTGCAAAATTATCGCACAACGAATGGAGGGGAAGATCGAAGAATGGTTATCGGATGATCAGGTTGGATTCAGGAGGAAAAGAGGAACAAGGGAATCAATACTGAGTCTACAGTTGATCATGGAACAGCACAGCAGAATAAACATACCAATTGTGATAGTATTTGTAGATATAAAGAAATTTTGAAAACGTAGATTGGAATATCATGTTCAGAGCGTTGAAGAATCTGAAAGTAGATTACAGAGACAGAAGAATAATATACCAACTTAATATGAACCAGACAGCTGTTATAGGAAGAGAACAGAAGGAAGCAAGAATAAGTAAAGGAGTGAGGCAAGGATGTGGACTTTCACCTCTCCTTTTCAACGTCTATATACAAGAGTCTATGAAAGAATTCGTCGAGAAAAACGAGAAAGGCGTAAAAGTAAATGGACAGGTTTTCAGCACAATAAGATTTGCTGATGACATAGCACTGATATCGGAGAACGAAAAGGACTTGCAGGAAGCACTTTCAAACTTGAACGACCAACTGAAAAAAAAAACATGCAAATGAAGATAAATAAGAAGAAAACAAAAGTGATAAAGTGCACAAGAGCAGGGCAGGAAAGGTAAACGTATGACTAGATGGAGAGAAGATCGAAGACGTTAAGACGATCTCCTATTTAGGAAGTCTAACTTCCTCGGGCGGAAGAAGTGAAAAAGACGTAAGTTCCAGAATAGCACAGGTTAAACAAGCATTCAATAGGAAAAGAGGACTATTAACATCAAAAAATGTGTCGCTGGATGTTCGTAAACGATTTATTAAGACACTTGTATGGAGCGTGGCGCTGTACGGATCAGAGACGTGGACATTGGGAAAAGCTGAAATATCCAAGCTGGAAGCATTTGAAATGTGGTGTTGGCACAGAATGCTGCGCATTTCATGAACCAAAAGGAAAAAGGAATGAAGACGTACTAAAGGAAGCTAATGAAGGACGACATATCATGATAATAGGAAAAAGAAGAAACAGCATGCTTGGTCATCTTATTCGACACTCCGATTGGATCACTGTGCTGATAGAGGGAAAGGCAGAAGAAAAACCAAGGATAGAATATCTAAATGAAGTTACGAAGAAGAGACCTTATCAAAGTATAAAACAGTTCACCCAAAGGAAAGAAAAAATTTAAAATTTGTATGTTGCCCACCAACCTATGGTTGAGATGAGAAAGAAGACTATGGTTCATATTGATTGTAGTTTAGACATCAAACACATCCATTTTCATTGCTCTAACCAACATTAGAAACTTCCATTAGGCTTACATGAAACAGTATTCTTTCGTTTAAGGAAATGCTTATTAGCTTTCAGCAACAATTGTTTCTCGAACATTTTGTCACTCATACTCATTCTGTGGGGTTTCATAAGATTCTCCCAAACAAGAAAAGTAGCTTAACAGCTGCTGAACTTGGCACACATGTATTGAACTTTTCAAATAATTTGAGAACAAGCGGGTACTTCTCCAGTACACACAGTAAAATATCTGAATCCTCAAGGTACTGGAGACATTGTAACTGAGAAGCATTGATGGACGCATAGATATTCTTGTAATCGCTGGTATTCGATTCGAACAAATATTTATAATATTGTTTATAATTATTACATCATCTGTTTTCTCATTTGATAGCGCAGTCTTGTCAGTTAAGTGTTCATGGCGACTCTCTTCCATAAATGCATCTTTCACAGATGATCTATTTTCCTTGGGAATCCATCTAAGTTTGTAAAAGGGATGAGTGACAGAAGCAAGGGTAGCATCATCTACTGATGACTCCAAAGTTATATATTTATAGCATTTTTTGTCCATGCCCTTTAACAATGCCTTCACTATCGGATTACAGTACTTTAATTTACGGAGTTTCAGTTTCTCCATAACTTTCTTCATGTGAATACATTCTGGGATGAGCTCGCCATAAAACGAAGAGTCAGACGATTGGAGTCGATCAAGTCCTTGTGCGATGGGCTCCAACACAATTCAAGTATTCGTCGAGAAATTCCAACCCTTTATCTTTAACAGTGGGAATTCCCAGTGCAAGGCATGCATCATTTAACTTATTTTTTACGTTTTGAAGCTTCATTAAACTATCAAAATAAGAATTCCACCTTGTACGGCAAGGTATTGTGGGAGACACATCAACAATATCTTTGAAAAATTCGCATGATTTAGGGGATTTCGACAGCAAGTTCCAGAGAACATTACACTTTGCGAAGACAGACAACGCTGATGATTTGGTAATTTATATGAACTATTACCAGGGGCGGATCCAGGACAAACTTCTGGGGGGGTTGGTTGTCATACTGTTACTTAGAGCTACTTTTAACTGCTTCAAACTCTGAGATGGGTTTTATTTATATACATAAAATAAGAAAGTTTCCTTTTCGGGGGGGATTGCCCCGATCGCCCCCCTTGGATCCGCCACTGACTATTACGTTCTAAAGTTTCTCCTACATCCAGAATATCAGAGTCCAAAGATTCCACCTCATCATCATCAGATTAATTGCTAACATTGTTCTTCCACTTTAGATAGCCAACTCCTTAATAATGTAGATATATCGCTAAAAGCCTTCACCATATTGGATGCATTATCCGTTATAATTTTTGTTACCTTGGTCAGCTGACACACAATCATAGTCATACGTCTTGCGAATAAAATCAGAAAAACACACTTCTGAACAAGACTGTACTTATTTAATATAAAAACACATTTACACGTGACGTTTCGATCTTCTAGCCAAGGTCCTCATCTGATGAGGATCTTGGCTAGAAGATCGAAACGTCACGTGTAAATGTGTTTTTATATTAAATAAGTACAGTCTTGTTCAGAAGTGTGTTTTTCTGGTCAGCTGAATGTCGTATTCGTGCAAGATGTCCAAAAGTTATTCGCCTATCCTGTCGTTCCACGTATAATGTTTATAACTGTAGGTTTCTAGTATACTATGTGCAAGTTCGTAAACTGCGTAATATTTTATTGCCAAGATCAGACCTATTTTGTATTTCGCATATTATGCAAAATAACAAAACACACTACAAAACCTATTTCAAATATCAAATACAAAATAGTTTTTGAAACAGCATTCAACTCTCCTATGGCCTTGGAGTCAATATGACCCCAAAGGGACACCTATTTCTTAAATAATTTCTTTGTACGATGTTTTCGGTTAGTGATTATTTTAATATTCCTCGACCTTAGTCTAGTTCTTTATACAGGGTAGCCGAAAAGTAGGTATACGCCCCTGCATTGATCAAGTATAACATTCTAGTTTATGGATTTATTTGCTTCGGTTCTTCCGAGCTTAAAATGTAAGTAAAAAGACATTAAGAACAAATAATATAGAAACTAAGTCTACCTGATGGATAACAATAAGAAGTGAAATAAAATGCAATGAGCTGATCAGTACGGTACTGTATACTTACTTTTGGGTCACCCTATATAATCCAAATATTACAAGTTAATTATTTTAAATAACGTTGTTAAATAAAAAGGTAACATATCAGACCTTAATTATATATTTCATATTATTATTATTATTATTATTATTATTATTATTATTATTATTATTATTATTATTATTATTATTATTATTATTATTATTATTATTATTAAACCAGCTCAAGACACTAGTTTAAATATTATTTAGTCTATCTTTCATGTCTGCATGCCCTTATGAGAAATTAAATAATTGGGGTCAAATAGACCCCAAGGACGGGCGCGTGTGTAGATTTGAAGGTCCATAGGAGGGTTAACATATAAAATACAAAATGTTATTTTTGTATTTTAAATAGGTATTTGAAATACATTCATTTGAAATAGGTCCCAGAACTGGTTATAACAAATCTGTTCTAAGTAGTTCACTGCGCTTTATCCGTTTTTCGGGTGCGCCCCCATACGTAGTATATATAGGCCAAGATATACAAGAATGGTCTCTCCACTCTCCGACTATCAACAGCCGAGGTATAAGGTAAATATGTGGTTCAAGTAAATGGGGGCGCGGTGGCTTAGTAGTAGAGCGTTCACCTCCAGTGCTTGGGGTCCATGGTTCGATTCCAGCTCGTACCGTGTGAACTTTGTGGTAGACAAACACCGTGCTGGTGGGTTTTCTCGGAGTCCTCCCGTTTCCTCCCACTTCCTTCATTCCATCATTTCATTCATTTCTCATCATCATCGTCTCCTTTAGCCTAACCGGCATAACTGTGGGACGTAAAACTTAAAGATTTCATTTCATTTCATGGTTCAAGTAACATTTTAAATTTTCTAGGAGCCATGGCTTAACAAAGTTTCTAGATGCAAATGCTAGAACAGGTGCCACTTGGCATACACATCTTTTGCCCTAGAGGCTCTATTGTTTGAGTTTTACGTCCCACGGTTATGCCGGTTAGGCTAAAGGAGAGAGGCTCTATTGTAATATAAAGGAGAGTTATATCTGAGTTTTTTTTTCTTGTCGTTTTGGTTTATTTAAATGATTTTGCTCATTTTCTGAATATTTTTCTATATTTTCTATTTCAATAAATAATTATTATCATTATTCTCTATTTGTTCTGTTCTATTTTGTTCTTCCTAAGCCTTAAAGACCTGCTAACTAACTAACTAACTAACTCTATGGCCTATGGAACCCGGAGGTTCAGTGCCGCGTTCACAAAAGCTCTCCACTGACTTCTATCCTTAGCTAATTGATGTCGTGCCAAGTTATCAGTCCTTGTCCGAGGCTTTTGTGAATGTTTCTGAACAAGTACCTTTTTTTACAGGATGAGGGTGTTAGCCTTACCCAAACCCCCAAGCTGGAGGACCACTCCTAGTCGGCTGTCTGCGACTGCTTATTCAGTATATTCGCAGCTAACCTCTATATCTAGAGGCCTTCTCCTCGATCCGCAACCTGAGGACGCGCCATGCCGTGGTGACAGGAACCCACGTTAAAACCCACGCCTTAAAGACCTGCACAGTAATTAAATTTTCTTTGGAACATTTTGAATCGGAGGTTTCAACAGAATTCTCGGGTTCTCGACTCTTGATATTATTCTGGGTATTAATTGCGGTCGCCTATTTTGCCAGAAAGAAAAAAAAAAACAGATCGTTTTCGGATAACCAGAAAGAAGTCGTTTCAATATCAATCAAGCCAAATATTAGATCAAAACGTTCTATTAAAAAGTTTCTACTTCGGACCATCATTAAGTTATTTACAAGAAGAAATTAAATATTTAGAAAGCACTATGTATTCAATTAATGTTAAATTAAGTAAGAAATAAAGTATAATAGATTATAATTTATTAAATTGCAAGATCTACATTTAAACCTGATTTATTATTCGAGTGTAATATCTTTAAACGTTGATAAATGCTCTTTATTTTGTTCGTACAATTACTATATCAATTTATAGTTTTTATATACTGTGAATCAACTAACGCTAAAACAGTGTTTTAAGATCTAAAACTTGGATGAATTAGCGTTGACCATAAGAGTCGTGAAATTTCTCCTTTGGTCTCCATTCTTGACTCGAACACAAAACAAGAATTATCCTGTTTCTCGAGGAATTAGGAATTAGATTTCTGGGCTTTCGCCATCTGTGGCCATGTTAGCCCGTCACGCATGAGGGATGATGTCCCTCGGCGATTACACTATAAGAAATGACTGGGAAAGGAAGGAAGCGGGCTGGGACCTATATGTTAGCTACCATCCCGGCATTTGCCTGGTGCGAATGAGAAAAAAACCACGAAAACCTCACTCAGAATGGCTGGTCTGGAAAAGCTTTTATACTTTTTTTTTGACCGAGTGTCCCCACCCGAAATCGAACCCGGGACCGCTCGCACCAAACATGAGAGTGTTAGCGACTACGCTACACAGAGCCACTGTCATGTTTATGGTCAGGTGGGCCATTTTTGACCTGCTCTGACCGATGTCGCCATTTAGCTGTAGCAAGCACAAGCAGCAGGATATAAGAAGAAGTGCTCACTACTAATACGTTCAAAACTAGACTTCAGAACTGTGTTGTGCACAGGTCTAAGTGTATGAAGTTTTATTACTACCCAAGATTTTGTCCGTCCATCTATCGACAGAACGTTAAGAGAAGTCATGAAGCGATTTTTTTAAAATTGATTAAGCGTCCCAAGAATATGTTCCATGCTCTCTATTCAAACTGGAAGTGGTAAAAATTACGTTTACCAGTTTCAACGTTCATCGTCAGAGAACAACAATTCCAATAGATAACGACAGTTGTGTTCTGGAATGGATTCAACGTTGAAACAAAACATCGAACCGTAACTGTCTATCAAAATCGAAAGTGGTTCAAATTTACTAGTATTTACGGTTTCAACATTAATTTCTATAGAGTTACATTCGAAAACATTTTTAAATTGATTTAGCATCCAAAGAATAGATTCCATCTCCTTCAATAACCCTTCATTGAAACCGGAAGTAGTAGAAATAAATCATTTCCAGTTCCAATGTTGATCGCCATAGAACAAAAACGGTAATAGACAGCGATAGACGGTGTTTTTGGAAATCGATCCATCTCAAAAAAGATAATGTATCTACTCATGTTACTTTTCTGAAACTGGAAGCGCTGTAAAAGAACCGTTTTGTTCTTCTTCTTCTTCTTCTTCTTATTATTATTATTATTATTATTATTATTATTATTATTATTATTATTATTATTATTATTATTATTATTATTATTATTATTATTATTATTTCAACGTTTATCACCACACAACAAAACGGCAATAGACAACAACTGATTTTCTTGAACTCGATTCAGAGTCCTGAGAAAAGACCATCTCCACCCGAATTACTTTACTGAAACCAGAAATGGTAACAATTTACTACTACTTCTAGTTTCAACGTTGACCAACATACAGCGTCGTAACTTAGATTTCTTTCTTGGAGGGGGAGGGTATTAATATTTGGGCCCCTAGAGAAAGTTGTTTTGACCGCTCCCGCAAAATTCAAAAATACGCCCCTTTTTTTATCTTTTTCTTACTCTTTGTAGTCCCCCCGGAGCCCGTGGGGCCTGCCACACAACCCTGGACCCATTCCATATATGAAAAATTAATTAAGGGTACAATATTGACAAATCTCAAAGCCATACAAATAAATATTATTTGTAGGGGTCCGTATAGTAGACGTTTTTTACTGAAATGGTCTGACGAGTTATTTCTGTTTTATTGGCCTTTTGTGTGCTGTTTTTGTTCATGTAATGTAGTCAACCTGTTTGATGCTTCATTTATAATTTCTTGTTCGTATCTTATAGCATTAATATATTGAGTAAGAAAATGTTGTCTTAAAATGGGGCCCCCCTCGAAAGGCGGGGAGCTTCCCTGGAGGGGCAGTTGCCCCCTTGCCACCCACAAATTACGGCCCTGCCAACATAAAATCAAAAATTGCATTAGATAGCTAAAACCGAATCAACTTCACAAGAAATATACTATTTTCATTTTCAACACCCTACTAAACTATAAGTTGTAGAAATGTCTTAGTACAACGGTTTTAGTATTGATTTTCATAGAACAGAAAAGATCATAGATATCGAGAAGTGTTTTCTTCGAATCAATTGAGCTTGTCCAAAATAAATTCCATCTCATCCATTAGGCTCTCTGTTCAAACCGGAACTCGTAGAAATCAACCCTTTCCAGTTTGAACCTCGATAACCATGCAACAAAAGAAGACAATAGACAGCTGCAAACAATCGGTTTTTTCGAATCGATTCAGGGACTCAAGAAAATATCCTATCTTATCTGTATCTTTCTATTACGACCGGAAGTGGTATAAGTTCACTGCTAAACAATTTCATTTGTCACTATTCCTCTATTGCATCCAGGACTTATAGTAGTAGGAGTAGCTCTATATTGCGCCGGGTCAGCAAAAATTTTTGTGACGTCATAGGTGAAAGGTCAATGACCTTGTCCCGGTGTCAATGCCCTAGCGGTACTTACGACCACCCCTCTAAATTTTGGCAGGAGTACCATGACCAACAACCTAAATTTTAGCAGGGGTACCATTACCAACAACCTAAATTTTGGCAGGGGTACATAGGGCCCCCTTAAATTTTTGGAAATTGCCAAATCTAAAAATTGGGTATGGTAGCCTAGGACCATAGTATGTACCTCTATTAGTATTGGGGATCCATCTCGTTCCCTTTCATGGGTAAAAAATTACCAAAAAATCAAATTTCGGTTGTTTTTTTTAAGCTAATTTATCCCCTTTGATGAGGTGTTATTACCTTATATAGTTATATGGGCGTGTACAGGGCTCCATTTCCTTTCATAAGACATGGGTATATTGATGCACCTCTTTACATTTTTGGGTGGGGTACCTTGGAAATTGCTCAATTTAAACCTTTGGTATCATAGTATAGGACCCTAATATGTATCATGATAAATTTGGATGGTCCACCTCGTTCCCTTTTAGTTCATTTTATTCCCTTTGATGAGGTCCTATTGCTTTTTAGGACCTTATCAAAGGTAATAAAATGGACCAGAAACCAAACACGTGGTACAACGTATTGCTTACGTTTATATTTTTGGCAATTTTGTACCCCTAAAAGGGAACGAAGTGGACCATCCAAATTTATCATGATACATATTAGGGTCCTATACTATGATACCAAATGTTTCAATTGATCAATTTCCAAAATTTAGGGTGATCCAATGTACCCCTCCCAAAAATTTAAAGGGGTGCACCAATATACCCATGTCTTATGGTAGGGAATGAACACCTATACATGACCATATAACCATATAAGGTAATAGGACCTCATCTAAGGAGATAAAAGGACCAACAACCAAACACGTGGTTGTACTAAAATTTGGCAATTTTGTACCCATAAAAGGGAACGAGGTGGACCATCCAAATTTATCATGATTAGACTTCGGATCGATATGCACTAAAAAACGGCAAAATATGCATGCAAATATGCGCTAAAAATGACGAAAATATGCACTGAAAATATGCAAATATGCACTAAAATTTGTAAATATGCACCATTCAAAAGCTAAAGTTAAATGAGGAAAAAGAGAAAAAAAACTGTATTACATGACCTATATTTGGTGTATAACTATGATGCATTCATGTTACAATACACAACTATGTAGTTTTCCGTGTTTTCTGGCAAAACCCTGCATTTATCAGTCAAAACATTACTGTACATGGAAAATGTTCCTTCCGTATCACGGGTCGTTAAGAGACAGTATTTCAAAGAAGCATTGTTACTTGCCGATAAATCTGAAATTCGTGCGTCGTTGTTCCCATGAACACTTTATTTACTTTAGACAAGAATTTTATGCCAGGATTTTTCGCAACTATTGACTGTGCATTTCGAAAAAATGCTTGTCCGATTGGCTTTGGTGGTGTCTGTTTCGTTGTTGAATCAAACTGCTCAAATGCACTACAAAGTCCAGATCATCGCTCTTCTAATCTCGTTATGATCTTTGAAATCCAACTGAAATGAGTTGATAAACGCAAGGTAGAGACCTGCACGGGCCGGGCTTGGGCGGGCCTACTCTGTTATTTCTTAGAGCCGGGCCGGGCTTGGGCGGGCCGACTCTGTTATTTCTTAGGGCCGGGCCGGGCTTGGGCTGGTCGACACTGATTTCTCTTTAGGTCGGGCCGGGCTGGGGCCGATTAATTGCAATCTTTAATAATTATTGACTTTCGTGAAACGATAGTTAGAATAAAGGCAAATGTTGAAGAAGTGTGCCCGTTGAAGAAATGTTACAAAACGAAACTTTTAAAATTTATCGGGCCCGGGCTGGATTGGGCTCGGGCCGAAAAATTCGGCCCGTTCAGATCTCTAACGCAAGGTCACTTTTAATGTTTTAGCTCCGCAAGTGTCCACGGCTTCTTGAATAAATTTGGTTTCTTCAGGTTCAAACAGCTCACATTCTGTATGTGAAATAGTGTTGTAAATAGAAAAAAAACCGTTCGTTTTTTTTCAGAAATGTACGTTTTTTTTTAGAAAAAAAACATTGCCTCTCGTTTTTTTTTCTAAATTTCGTTTTTTTTTCAAATAGTCATTTCTAATGCATCTTACGTCTATTTAAGTATTAAATATTTTTATGTAGGTATAACCACCGTAAAATGCAACATAAATTAAACGCTAGATACTGATACGCTACAAATATTTTACAATTTACATGAATACCATACCTATTAACAATTCGGGTTTCAGCAGTTTTCATCAATATCAACTAAGAAATAAAAGTAGAAATGAAATTTTGTTTTTTCGTGAAAGCAGGTCTTTAATAAGTACGAAAATAATGTCACGAACAGTATAAAATTCATATAACTTGTCTAAAGATGAAAACTAATACTAATTTGCCTAATAGTATTTTTCTAAATGTCATATATAAATAATTTGTCGACTAGATACATATGATATGCAGAGCCGGCTCTACCATATATGCAAAACGTGCATTTGCATGGAGTGGCAAGTTTGGATGGTCCGGCAAAATCTGTCATAAGTATATTATTTAAATTAAATATTTCTTGTTGGAAACAGGCTTTATGATGATGGTAGTTACATTTACTAAGCTCACCTTCTATTTGAATACTACATTCATAAATTATGTTTAGGATGCATTAGTTTAAGGCCACCTGGACAATGCTAAAGCAAATAGTCGAATAAATCCGAGCACAAATTGCTTGATTGTTGCCAAATGCAAGAATTCAATTCTCGAATAGTAGTGAATATCTGTTCCATTTAGTAAGTTATCACAGTTTTGATATGACAACTAGTCTTGTTTTTGTCAGAAACAAGTTCCTTATTATTGAAGATAGAAACAAGTTTTTTAGAAAATGTTAACAGATATAGAAGAGAAATCAAGAAATAAAGATAAAAGAACTAGTTGCACTGGAATTGCAAACTGATACATTAAGATTGAAGCTCGATAGTGAATTCTATAAAAAGGATTACCATCTATCCTCTGCAGGTGTGTTTGCTTTATGTTTCACTAACATAATAGATTAATATTTAAAAAAAACACACACACACAACGGGATTGCATTTTTAGTGAGTATTTAACCCTTATCCGGGCAACCGGGGTCTCCCAGGCCCAGTAGCTTCATTTTTCTAAAATTTCTCAATAACCATACATATTTAGAAGACATAAAATACTGAATTCTTCTATCTTTCGTCGAAGTTAAAATCATGAACATATCAAGTTGGTAAAGCTTTTTTTTTTTTTTTTTAATTTGAAAATCTTTTCCTGACATAACCGGGCAACCGGCGCCTAGGAGGCCCCGTATAACTTTAGTGAAATTCCTGTCAAATATTAGATCAAATTGTCACATAATTATATATTGAACACGTGACTATTGTAACCGTGCCGGTTTTAATTTTCAGATACCGGTTCTGAAAGACGGGCCTGAGCCTAAAAAAAAAAAAAAAAAAAAAACTTTAGTCGGAACAGTATGCGGCAACAGACATTGAATTTTGAGTGTTCTGCACTTAAAATGTATACTGGGCCTGACAGGCCCCGGTTGCCCGTTTACGTTACAAAAATGTCTGGACCGGATTTACTATTCTGCTTGGTCGGCTTACAAAAGCGTGACACGAAGTTTCGCTACTTGACAAAAATATATACTGGTACATTCTAGACTAGTCTGAACAGTAAGTGACAATAGGCATTGATTTTGTGTATTCTGCACTTAAAATATATACTGGGCCTCACAGACCCCGGTTGCCCGTTTACGTTACAAAAATGTCTTGCCCGGATAAGGGTTAAGCCTTTCTGAGTGCAACTGCACTTACCCTCACCTTTGTTGTTCATGCTGGAGTAACATACTTAAAATCATGACTTTTAAGATTTGTTCTTTCTGGAGAAAGGGGGAGGCGGCAAATTATGCCATTGCATGGGGCGACAAATTGACTAGGACCGGCCCTGATGATATGTATATAAAAGACACGAATATAGGATGACTCAAATTGAAGCAATGCAGGATGTTTCAAAATTAATATTAGGGTTTTGAAACTTTGTAGTATCTATTACAATCAACTTACAATTATAAATATTATATAAAATGAAAGAGCAACTCAAACAGTTTTGTACGCACGCATGTACATGCATTGTTTCTTCTGTCTGCCGTTAGAAACAGCAAGCAGCAAAGATGTAAACTGGAGAGCAGAAAGTTTTTTGTGTTTTAATAAAGACTGAATCTGTACAGTGCAACGGTCTGTGTGAAGAATATTAAGGAGACGCTTGCAACTACATCCTTATCGTTTGCAGTTGCTACAGGTCTAAAGTCTACAGACTACGGTTTACATGCCAATTTCGCAAGTGAAATATTGCTGCATAACAATGAAGATTTTCTGGATCGTGTCGTCTTCAGTGGTAAATCGACATTTCACCTAAGAGCTAATGTGAACACTCATAATGTTTGTATCTGGCCGTCAGCAAATCCTCAGGAGATGGTACACTTGAAACGAGACTCTCCTAAATTGAATGTGTTTTGTGCCATATGGCGGAAAGTTTATGGGCCTTTCTCGCCTATCGACTAGATGTGTGCCGTGTGACGAATGAATCTCACATTGAACACTTGTAGCAAAGACTGTTTGAGGTGCTCTTTTACTTGATGCATTGTTTATAATTGTACGTAAAACGTAATAAGTACTACGAAGACTTAAAACCCCAAAATTCATTTTGAAACACCCTGCATTTCTCACCAACAGTGTTGGAACTAAGATGTAAAAAGGAGAAAATTTTCCTTATAAAGTTATTGTTTACAACTACGATAGTATTATTAGTCGAGACTATAACTACAACAACAACACGAGTTAGTAGTAAAACAAAATGTAATCAAATGTATACTCAGTGGCCCAGGTGGCCAAAGTGGCACACACGGGTGTGTCATTTGTTTAATCCACTCCTGTGTGGACACTAATTAAGATATCGGGATATTATTCTTGCTAAATATGGTTGGACTATAGTTTATTATATTAATTTTTTTCTTCTGGTGTCGAATTTCCTTCTCAAATTTCACCCCAATCAAAAATGCGAGAATTTTCTGATTACAAATTTCCTTTACTACTTTTTTCCCTGTAGCTTCCTTCGTTGTAGAAAGACCTCCTTAAGACTTGCCAAATAGATACCTCGGATGGATACCTAACTGATGACATCAATTGGACGGGCCTGCGCGCAGTGTTGCCAATTAGGGAAATTAAAATTTTCCTAAATTTGGGCAAAAATTAGAAATTTTTATTTATAAATCCGTACCTATACGTCCGAGTGCAAGTCAACTTACGCCAATCGAACATTTGTCCTTACTTAAGAAACGCAAGTTCAGATCGTTACAATGGGATAATTAGGGAACGCACGAAGAATTCATATTTAGGTTCTAACCCTTGATTTTTCTAATTTTTCCCTACTTTTCTGTTTACCGTAATATATTTTTGGTAATTACAAGTTTTGTTCCTTAAATATCGTCATAACACTTGTAGAATATATTATTGGTGTACCAATGTTTAATTTAAGATAGTTTACGTCTGTCTGGTAGCAGTATTACCAGATACAGAAAATTTTAATTCCAGATTTTAGGGGGAAATTTTGGAGAAAAATATCTGTTTTGTATCTATTATTTCCCTCTTGTTGGCTATATCGGACCAAACATACCAGTATCTGGAAGTCTCGTCTTTGCTCTACACAACGCACTATAGAAAGTTTCAATAGGATAATTAGGGGAAGTACAGTTGAGGTTTACAGTAGACCTTGTTTTCTAATTGGGAAGATAACTGTGATTTTTTTAAAGGTAGAATGAGATATTTTTTATTGACATGCTTACTTTATTAGATGTCATACTACTTGTAGGATATATTAGAGGGATACCAAATCTTATTTTAAGATAGTTTGTGTGTGTCTGATAGCAGTGTTGCCAGATACAGAAAATTTTAATTCCAGATTTTAGGGGCAAATTTTGGAAAAAATTCCCTTTTTTATTTCTATTATTTCCTTCTTGTTGGCTATATTCGATCAAACGTAGCAGTGTCTAGGAGCCTCATTCTTAGCCTAAGCAGTGCACCATAAAAAGTTTCACTAGAATAATTAGGGAAAGTACAGTTGAGATTTATAATAAACCATGTTCTGTAAGTGGTAAGAAAATGGTGAATTTCTGAGGTAGAATGAGATTTGTTTTTTTAAATTTCATGCTTACTTTGTTATATATCGCCATGATACTTGTAGGATATATTCTTGGAGTACTAAGGTTTATTTTTAGATAGCTTTCGTCTGTCTGATGGCAGTGTTTCCAGCCAAAACAATTAATTCCCGCTTTTAGGTGAAAAATTCGGAAAAAATTCCCTTTTCCCCTCTAATATTACCCTCTTACTGGCTACATTGAAACAAACGTATCATTACCTGAAAGCTTTCTCTTTGCCCTACAGAACGCATCATAAAAAGTTTCAATAGGATAATTAGAGAAGTTGTAGCCCCGGCATATTTGATTTTTGCTTGTGAGGCGTAAAAAGTGTCAAAATTTCATGTGTATGACAGAATTTTTTCTTTCTCTCTTTGGATGGAAGCAAGCGACTACAGAATTTCACTGTACCTTGTCAACATACCAAAGATTCTTTTTGGTGATTTGAACCCATATAGCAGGAGTGGTACTAGATACAAAAAAAAATTGAAATTCGGTTAGGGATTTTTTTGGTAAATTTTCACCCCTACATTTCCCTCAATAATTTCCTACCCATTGGCAACACTGCAATGCAACTTACACCAAAAAATAGTCACATCTATTTTCTAAAAAACAAGGCCTTAACCATATCAATCGAATGAATGGTTTTTGAGCAATAAGTCACTAACTGGAAATGTAGGAAAACGCCAAAAATGACCTGGGGCCGAAAGGAATAATCACACAATTTTGCTAGTATATACGTATAAAAAAACAAAAGATTTGTAAGTTACGAGGGCTTCGACTCAAGTTCTGTTGATTATTTCAATAACCTGCAACGTAAATCAATAAATAATAGTTGCCAGAAAAAAAACAGATATTTGAAAAAAAACATGAAAAAGAACGATGTTTTTTATTGAAAAAAAAACTTCACAGAAAAAAAACCGTTTTTTTTACAACACTAATGTGAAATTAAAATATACATCTATTTATAACACACACACACACACACACATATATATATATATATATATATATATATATATATATATAAAAATTTGCAAATAAAAAATAATGTGCCAAGTATCTGTCAATAAAGAATAAAATATACTCAGAGAAGTAAATACATTTCTGCCATAAGCATATAATAAAACTTACCTAGCGAAATTAAACAGAACTCCCAAAAATTTCCATTAAAGGTTTTAAAGTTAACGAAGATAGATGTATGTTTAAAAAAAAATAAGTAATGTACATACATATAATGGATATAGCGAGATAAAATAAAATGGTGTACATAGGCCTACCGTATTCAATTACAGTACTTATTTGTGCTACGAATTAATACACATAAAACATAAAATTAAAAAAAAAAGACTATCTACAGTCTCAAAGCAGGGGCGTCATTTCAGACTTTGCTTGGGGGGGGACAAGAGCACCACCGACATAAGAATTTCACGTTTTGTACTAGTATATTAGTAGACAGCGACTAAAGTATATGCATTTCTCAAACTGTTGGGGGGGGGCAATTGCCCCTCCTGCCCTCCCTAAATGACGCCCCTGTCTCAAAGGCCAAATCAAAAAGTAGATGCTATGCTCTTTTCAGCGCTTTTCCCTCTACTGTTGGCTCCCTTTTGAACTATTGTGTATATTATGCTCCTTGTTCCATGTCTCTAAACCAGCTAGAGAACGAGTTATTGGTATTTGAAAATTACTATGTGAATTACACTTCGTTCAAAAAGTCGCACGGCATCTAGGGCCTTACATGGCGGTGGACTAAATGTTAAATATGTAGCGTAACAAGCAAGCCCGCAACTAGAGGGGGGCTAGCTGGGCCTGGCCTCCCTAAACTTTTCGTGGCCCCTCCAGACCTCAATACAAAAAACACAATTTAGATATTTGTAAAAGAATTTTTGATGACTTGACCCCCCTAACATATTCGTGCCCCCCCAAACCTCTATGGCTGGTTTCGGGTCTTGTAACAAGTAAACGAAGACCTTTACAGAAAACGTAGTTCATAAATCTAACCTTTTACAAAATGTCGAAAAATTTTCTAAATGCTTGAAAATTCCGGCTACATTCCGGAATTTAAACTTTCCATTAAAAATATATTTTAAAATCTGTTCTTCGCAACACAGATTCCGCCTAATCAAGAGAATTTAACCATGTTCTTGTACCTTTAAATTTATGGGACCGTGAAATATTTCCGTTTAACATAAATTTCCGTTTAATAAGGGTCCTGTTGAAGGCAGTTTTTACTGTATTAAAAACCTGTATTCAAAAACCTTATGTTCTTGTTTAAAAGAAAATAAATCCACTTGAAATTACTTTTTGTATCCAAATATGTGTAAGTCCCAAAATATTTTCTTCTAGCGTAACATTGGCCGTTTCAAACAGTAATAATTTGCAATGTATAATATTGATACTTTAAAATTGAATAAAGTGATTTGAGCGAGACCTGGAGCATGAATAGGAAGAAGATAAAGTTATCGAAAACATAACAGAAGACTTAGTAGAAGAGTTACGTTTCGAGAAACCGAGGTGGGTATCAAAGCAACACAAGCTTATAGTTAAATATTCTCATAAACTTCTTAAAGGAAAACTTGGGAACTTATCTCCTTAATTCAGAAAGTAACTGCTGTGACAAATTTTAGATTTTAGATTTTGTAAAGCAAATATTTTAATTAATTTAGAGCTCATTTCCAAAGGGTTGTTCATTTCTTCCTGAAATACATTCTTCAACGGTTTCTTTAGGATGAACTCTGTCGAGTATTTAAAAAAACACACATCTGAGTTGTTTCACAGTTGTATAAACTCCTTATTAGGCTTGAAATTGCTATGAAAATATAAGAAGACCAAATAATTGAGCGCTGCTGACGTTTGAGCCTTTGCTGTCGAAAATAATAGAAATGTCCTCTTCTGAAATCAAGCTTGCTTACTTTGAAAATATTACTTGTCTAGCATACACTTTGCATCATATATTTTCTTCGTGAATTGTTAACGTCTCTCAACTTCAATCCACTGTTTCAGAAGATTTTTCGGACCCATTTAGTAGTAGTGCGACATCTCTGTCCAATTTTTGTTCATTTTTGTACACCCAAGAAATCGATTTGTACCATTCAAATTAACAAAGGAGAACCATTTAGGGATGCGCATGATACAAGATTTGTGGCTGTTTCGTCTCGAAAATGTGCTGTAAAAGTGATGTCTCGACTCAAAAAATGTATATTTCTCTATTGGAAGAGCCGTGTCTCTACTCGAATTTTGTCAGGAAAATCCTGTCTCGAGTCGTCTTGTGCACATCCCTTGCCATTTCAAAATTTCAGCCACTTCGATCACCTGTAGGGCGACATCTTCAAATGCGAATTTTAGCTAGCTCAGAATTTTATCCAATTTTTGTCCATTTTTGTCCACCCAAGAACAAATTTTGTACCATTCAAATTAACAAAGGAGGGACTTTCAAAATTTGGTCACTTCGATCACCTGTAGTGCGACATCTTCAAATTTGAATTTTAAATATCTCAGAATTTTATCCAATTCTTGTCCATTTCTGTCCACCCCAGAAAAAAATGTACAATTCAAATAAACGAGGGAGTCATTTCAAATTTGGCCACTTCGATCACCTGTAGTGCGACATCTTTAAATTCGAATTTTAATAAGGCGTGGGAGACCCGGGTTCGATTCCCGGCGGGAGCTCATGTGGTTCGGATTCCACGTTAATCAGTAGGCCCACGTCTCATATAGCCTCGCTGCTAAACGGGACGTTAAACTCAAAATCAACTCAACTCGAATTTTAACAAGCTTAAAATTTTGTTCAATTTTTGTGCATTCATGTACCACCAACAAAACAATGTGTACCATGAAAATAAACGAGGGAGGGTTATTTAAAAAATTGACCACTTCGATTACCTGCAGTGCGACATCTTCAAATTCGAATTTTAATTAGCTCAGAATTTATCCAATTTCCGTACATTTTTGTACCATAAAAAATTGTACCATTCAAATTAACAGAGTAGGACCAGTTCAAAATTTTGTCCACTTCGATCACCAGGAGTGTGATATCTTTAAATTCGAATTCTAACTACCTTAGAATTTTCCCAATTTTTGTACGTTTTTGTACCACCAAGATACTTGAAATTCGAATTTGAAAATGTCTCACTACAGGTGATCTAAGTGATCAAATTTTTAAATGACCTTCCTTGGTTTATTTCAATAGTACAGAATTTATTCCTCGTGGTACAAAAATGTTCAAGAATTCGACACAATTCTGAGCTAATTAAAATTCGAATTTGAAGCTGTCGCGCTACAGGTGATCGAAATGGCCGAAATTTTGGAATGGCACTCCTCTGTTAATTTGAATGGTACCAATTTTTTTCTTGGGTGGACAAAAGGGCAAAAAGTGGACAAAATTCTGAGTTAGTTAAAATTCGAATTTGAAGATGTCTCACTACAACTAAATTGACCCAGATTTTTCTTTTGGTTTTCCTATACAGCCACACGACCACACAATTCCAAATCCACACACACACACAACAGTAGCAACTTTAACTGCCGAGAAGAGTAACGTAGAAATTTTGTTGTAGGTGATTTGACATCGTTATTTATATCTTCTTCCAAAAAGCTGACATTCATGCATCATTGCTAGTAGGATGAATCACCCAATCTTTTGTTATTCTTCTTTCACATGACCTTGGAAGATATTTTAAACCTACAATAATGAACCATTTAAAGATTTTGAGTCTATTTATATTAGAAACTTGAAATGCCACTTATAAAGAAAGTTGTCAAACGTTAAAAATTATCAATTTGTTCGTTCCTTTAAATATGCATTTATATGCAATAACGACATAAACATGCACTAACCTCCGAAATATGCAAATATATGCACTATAAAACTCTGCTATTTTGCCCTTAAACAGCTGAAACGAATTTCTGTTTACAGAGCATACCAATATCACATCAGGTATAAAACATGCAAATATGCAAAAATCCGAAGTCTAATCATGATACATATTAGGGTCCTATACTATGATACCAAATGTTTAAATTGAGCAATTTCCAAAATTTAGGGGGTGGTTCAAGGTACTCCACCCAAAAATTTAAAGGAATGTATCAATATACCCATGTCTTATGAAAGGGAATGGAACCCTGTATACGCCCATATAACTATATAAGGTAATAAAACCTCATCAAAGGGGATAAATTAGGTCAAAAAAACCCGAAATTTGATTTTTTGGTAATTTTTTACCTATGAAAAGGAACGAGATTGACCCCCAATACTAATAGAGGTACATACTATGGTCCTAGGCTACCATACCCAATTTTTAGATTTGGCAATTTCCAAAATTTAAGGGAGGGTCCTATGTACCCCTGCCAAAATTTAGGTTGTTGGTAATGGTACCCCTGCCAAAATTTAGGTTGTTGGTCATGGTACCCCTGCCAAAATTTAGAGGGGTGGTCGTAAGTACCGCTAGGGCATGACCCCGGGCGAAGGTCATTGAAAAATTTTTGCTAATTCGACGGAATATAGAACTACCCGTACTACTCTTATATACCTGATTCAATACTGAATTCTATACCTGGAAGGAGCTCCTTCGTGGCTAAGCGGTTAGCATACGAGCCTTTGGCGTGGGAGACCCAGGTTTGATTCCCGGTGGGAGCTCATGTGGTTCGGATTCGACGTTAATCAGTAGGTCCCATCTCATATAGCCTCGCTGCTGAGCGGGACGTTTAACTCAAAATCAACTCAACTCAATACTTCGAAGTCTATTGTAGTTTCACAGCTGCGTCTTTGGAGACTCACTTGTCTCTTCACTGTCTTTCCTTTTCTTCTCTTTTACATAAAAACAAATGGATTGGAAATTTGATTCATCAGATAAAAATTCGTCAGAACTTCTTCCGGTATTTAGTAAATACACGTAAATCAACTTCTCATGCACTCTGCTGATGTTATACCAGGTCTACACTGAGAAAAATTCGTTCTCCGGACAGCGGTATATTGTACAAATATACGGAATCCTCTTGCTTACTACAGAAATCAGTACGGAGCATGTGTTATCCGTATGCTACATAGGCACTGCCCTTAGATGTTACACCATGCCGTTGCAGGATGTCTAATATCTAACAGTCTTCCTTATATTATATACATATACAGTACCTGTTCTCTTCGTCAACTATATGTTATATACGTCCATTTGTATCTGAGATCCTGACCGCCTATATTGTTTCATACGGAAAGTACGTATAGATTGAACATTTATGCAGAAAGTATTATAAAACATGCGTTTTCAGTTATACGTTTGCTGTACGTTGAGTCCAAAAACTACAGGATTTACAAATGTAACATACGATTTTACGTACGCCATATACATGTTTTTCTCAGTGTACCATTGAATGGGGAGGTGTTCAAATGGTAGTAAAATCACCAAAATACTACATGCTACGACATGCTTACTTTTATTTCGAGGAGTACACCTTAGGATCTTTAGAACACAATTATTAGATTCAATTTTTTTAAGATGCATCCTCAATATGCCCTCCATAATACCTATGATCAATTGATTAATCGAAATTTTGAATACACCTACCCAGAAATCTTTTTCTGCGTTGAGTTACTAGCTAGGATTATTCAGTCTCTGCTAATTATCATCTAAACATGTTTCACTTCTCTTGTAGGCCTAGTGCTTGGGGTCCCTGGTTCGATCCTAGCTCACGCCATGTAGACTTTGTGGTGGACAAACACCGTGCTCGTGGGTTTTCTCGGGGTTCTCCCGTTTCCTCCCACTTTCTTCATTCCACCATTTCATTCATTTCTCATAATCACCATCTCCTTTAGCCTAACCGGCATATCCGTGGGACCTAAAACTTAAAGATTTTATTTCATTTTTTCCTTATAGGCCTACGACGTTTATTATACATTACTAGCCTCAACTACCTGGTTCACTGGATTAAAATAAGAAAAATAGTAACATGTTGCGTTAGTCAGTTACTTTTTACTGTTTCTGAAGCGCACTCTCATATCAGTCATTTTCGGTCATTTTTATGTATATCGGCAAAGATTTCCTCCGCCTGTTTATCAAAAACATGTCCTTTTGTTAAAATACCTCCCTTCCCCCTCCCCCAAGTTGCTGGACTGAAGTTTTATTTTAATGGCATCGGAAGTATCACTGTTCATCTCACCAATCTCGAAAAGTATGGATTCGTACTAATATCGATAATTTTTGATCATTTTATATATATCTCCCACTTTCTTAAGTTGCGAGACTGAATTTGGATTTAAACGGGATCGGAAACTATGAACTTACTTAAGGACAGAGTGAATATGGTACCTCCACTGAAAGTCATAAGGGCGCGTATGCTGTACGAGTACAAACTGGGGTCAAACGCCGCTGCAGTGGAAAGGAAGATATGCCAGGACTTAGGTGAGATTGTCATGACTACGCGGATAGTGCAGCGGTGGTTTAACAAGTTTAAGGACGGTGACGAATACTCGAAGATGCACCACTTGCCGGAAGACCAACATATGTACGAAATAAAGATCTTCAGGGAGCAATTGAGATGAACAGTAGCCAGACATCTCAGGAACTGGGACTACAATTTAGCGTGAGTGGGAAACAATTCGGCACCACCTCCATCAACTTGGGAAACACTACAAGTTGGATCCATGGGTCCTACATGATTTGTCTCCGGGCCAGAGGGCAATACGACCAGATACTTGTGTTTCTTTTCTGTCTTGTCTGAGGAAGGAGCCATTTCTGGACAGTTTGTTGACATTTAATGGGACATGAGTCCTGTACGAAGCGTCACGGCGCCATTATCATTGGTTAGACTCCCATGAACCGGTTCCAAAACAACCGAGAGCAGCACTGCACTAGAAGGTCCTCCTGTGTTTTTGGTGGACTGCTCGCTGCATCGTGCATCGGAAACTGCTACCAGCTGGTCAGAGTATCAATACAACTATGTACTATCAGTAGTTGAGGTATGTTCAAGAAAAACTCAAAACTCTGGAGCAAGCAGTTCTCAATCGCAAAGGGATTCTCCTGTTAGAGGACAACGCTAAGTTCCACGTGGCTAGGATGACCCGGGACACCATTCTACGCTTTGGATGAGAAGCACTATTGCATCCGCCAAACTCCTCGGATATTGCATGTCCGATATCCTTCTGTTGCATTTTTTGGACAATCATCTTAGAGGACACCAATTCAAATCCTTAGTAGAGATGCAAAATGTACTTGATACTTTCTTCGCTTCATAGCCCACCAAGTTCTACCGCGACGGAATCCATGGCCTTCCAGAACGTTGGGAGGTGTGGATGGGGACAATTTTTGATCTTCCAGGAAGGTCTTAGATGACATATCAATGTTCAAAGGTGGTGGGTAGAAAAGCGACAGAACTTTCTTGGTTACCTTTATAGATACATAGATTTGGCAATCTTGAGAGATTTGAATTTAACGTCTCACGAATAAGCCCTGTAAGGCTAAGGGAGATAATGATTTATTCAAAGGAATTATCTTAGAAGCATTGGTGAAATGAGAAAGTGGGAGGAAACGGGAGTACCCCGAAAACCCCCACAGACACGATGTTGTGCACCACAAACTTACTTGACCAAGGATCGAACCAGGGGCCGCAAGCACCAGAGATAAGCACTCTACCACTGAGCCACCATTTCTCAATTTGTTTTCTTATTTCAACTCTCTTATATGTTTGGATTACGTCAGAGCAATTGAGAGTTGCAATTGGCTGTTGAATGTGTTTTTTACAACTCTTGAGTCCCGTATCCTAACGCAGTTCTTGTTTTTATTTTTTTTCTTTAATAAACTTAATTCCTCTTAATGAAGATGCGACAAAGTCATTTTGAAAAGCCTGCTCAAGGGAGACCATTTGAGCACAACATGATAACATAATCAACAGTTATTATGCAATTTTTCTTAAATGAATTGCTGTGTCAAGAATTTATTTTGAACAAAAAAGCAGTCATGGGGGAATTGTAATTTATTTATTTATTTATTTTAATTCACTGTAGTTGGTCCTACCACATTCAAATAGAGTCTTTCTATGGTTCTCTGTTAAATTCAAGTAGCATATCCAACACGGAACGGCTAAACTGTAAGCAGTATTTTATCCAATCTTCTCGATTTGGGAGGATATGATCCAAGACTCTACGGGGGAGGCCATGTTCATCATCTACATTACCTAAATCTTCAAATTCTGTTGGGAAAATTTTAGCACTCACAAGGAAAATCCCTCTCCCTTAAAATGTCTGGATGAAACACTAAATGTAAGAAGTAAAATCTCCTTGACTGCTGGCTACAACTTCACAACTGGTCAGCCTGCCACCTGACGGTATAATTATGAACTATTTGGACCATTGCTTAACTAAAAACTGAGTAAAAAGCCAAAATTTTGAAGAGTTAACAGGACATTCCTCGGTTGCTGGCAGGTCCTGTTTTGCTCACTGAGCATTTTATTATTATTTAAAGTAATTTTAAAATGCTCTATGTTTAGGAGGATGAAGGTATTTCAATAAATGTTTCTGAGTTCTATATTGTTCTGCAGTTTCCAGTCCTCTTCAGCAATAGAAAAACATGAAAAATGCAGAAACAGAAACAACTAATTCTTTTCTATTTTAGGTTAAATCTTGCTTTCTACCCCTAGGCTCTGTGAGACTTGAATCTCCAGCTTAAAGTGAGAATTGAATCCCGAGCTTCCAACGCAAATAGAATTGGAAATAACTAAGCGGTAACCATTTGGCAATGTTCGTAGAGAAATGGAGAAAACCACATTAATTGAAATTGAAGTGCGCCTGACGTGTACGCAACCCACTACATATTGCTCCATTTCTGGTTGCATAAGATATAGGACATCAAGGATTACTTGTGAACGTTCGGTTGATTGTTGTTTCAGTCTATTCACTAGTTCACTGACAAGGAAAGAAGATACGTATCATTACCATGAATAATAAATCAGAAAATTGCTACTTGGAAACGAAGGAGCCAGCTGGGCTATGGTACCTACATGGAAGCTTCTAAGTTTCCAACAAGTGATTTGGCAATAATAGTAGAATACCTAGCACAACAGGTGTGCGCAGACCCTTGGATTAGGGGGTGGGGCAAATCAATAGCGGTACTCCTGAAGATATGCAAATACCTTGTAATCATTACTTTCTTTATAATTTAATTTTTATTTTCATTTGCCCAGAGGATGTTGAAGTATCTGGGAAGGTGGCGGACCCAGGAGCCTACAGATAGTGTGTTAGCTGTGTGTATGTGTGTGATAATATACTGCTGGGAGGAAACAAACAGAAGAAAGACTGAAATATAATTAAATCGGGAAATTTTGTATCGGGAAATATAATTAAATCGGGAATGTATTGCAAAGTTCAAAGTGTTACTTTATATAGCGATGATTACAGACGTTTTTCAGGGTCCGTTTTTGTGAAATATAATCCTTATTAGCTGAGAAAATGATTTTAAAGCTGAAAAAAAGTAATGCCAAAACATTAGGTGGAGCGAGCGCCCCCACTTGCCCCTACGTGCGCACTCCTATGCCTACCACAGCAGCAGAGTTACTAATGCTCCCTTATGATTCCATGTTATAAAATAGATTCATACTTATCGTTTATCTGTTCAGTCCTATCAAAACATAGAAGTAATATTTGATACATACAGATCACTATACAATAAAATAAGATGAGCTGTTCTATTCTATAGCATGAAGCCCATCATAATGATCTCCTAAAAGCTCCTATTTTAAAAACAATTTATATTAAAATACTGAAAATACATTTCTTCAGGAAGTTCAATATGGCTGCTCATCAACTTTACTTTTATCATTTTACTAGTATTGCCCGTTTCGTCTCTACAGTGAAACGAGAAGTGTATTTCTAAATTAGACACGAAATGAGACGAGAATCATAAGAAGTCTCGTTTCGTTTCCCAGACGAGAACTGAGACGGTTCGAAGAAATTTCTTGAGACTCATCGGCAACGTTATTTTACCCAAGTCTTACCCGGGATGTATAATACTTGAACCTGAATCCACAAAGTGGGAGTGATGTATATACTTCCTGAAAACCTGAGTCAAGGTAATATCAAAACCGGTTACCAAAATTGCGGAGGTCTCATGCATTTTGCTTGGGGGGCAGCACTTTACTTATTTTCTTATTAAGATCTTTAAGCCTGTCTATAAAGTCCGTTGCAACCGTGAAAAATCTGAAACGGTGAGACAGATATGAAAACAGAAAAACATGTCTTTCATCATTTCAAAAGTACAACGTATCAAAGTAAAATAAATTGTTCCAGGTTCCCAGACCGGGTCCAACTCAAAATTTTTAAATGGAAAGAGGGATCAACTTGCATATAGTATGAAAGTTGGTGTTAAATGAAAGAAGATAAATGAAGTCTCGGCTCTCTACGATAAGCCTGTGCAAAATTGTGGTGGATCAAAATGTCAACACAAGCGTGTTGAAACATTCGTCTTTTTTTTTTTTTTTTTTTTTTTTTACACCAATCTCAGTTTCAGATTATTAGTAGTGGGCATAGACTTTTCAATGACACCTATGTTGACATTTTAACTCACCGCCATTTTGCACAGACTTATCATCAAGAGTCGAGACGTGTTTCACCTTTAACTTAAAATCAGCTTTCATACGATACTCTACCTGAACCCCTTTCCCATTTCAACATTTTGAGTTGGACCCCGTCTAGGACCCTGCGAGGGAACCTGAAACATTTTTTTTTTACTTTGAATAATTATACTTTTGAAATAATAACATTTCCATGTTTTTGTTTTTTTCACCTATCCCACCGTTTCAAATTCATACGAGTGGCCATAGATTTTGCAATGAAGATTGTATTGACATTTTGACTCGCCGCTATTTTGCACTGGCTTATCGTAGAGAGTCGAGACTTGATTTATCTTCTTCCATTTAACACCAACTTTCATACGATATGCAAGTTGTCACCCCTTTCAATGTAAAAATTTTGAGTAGTACCCCGTCTGGGACACTGCGGGGGACTCTGGGACAATTTGCTTTACTTTGATACGTTGTAGTTTTGAAATGATGAAAGACGTGTTTTTCTGTTTTCATATCGTCTCACCCTTTCAGATTTTTCACGGTTGCAACTGACTTTATAGACAGGCTTAAAGATCTTAATAAGAAAATAAGTAAAGTGCTGCCCCCCAAGCAAAATGCATGAGACCTCCCTAATTTTGGTAACCGGTTTTGATCTTACCATGACCCAGACTTTTAGGAAATATATAAATCACTCCCATTTTGCTCTCCCCCTCTCATTTTTTTCTGGACACTCGTGGCAAGATAAAACTATAAATGACACCTAATTGCAGAAAGCCCTTTAAAGTTTTAGACCAGCGTTTCTCAATCTTTTATTTTTGGGGGGGCACATAAAAGTACGTTTCAAACTCTCGCGACAACCCTGCATGTGATATTTTTCAATATGCAAAAAAGCAAAGACTTAAAAATACATACAACATTAAAAAAAATATAGAACGCCCATGAGATACAAATCTCACAAGCAAATTACGTAAGACTCTTGAATTACCATCAGAAATATAAGAAAACACCAAAGATATTTGTTCTTGGAGATTTTTGCAAAGCGCATCTATGCGTGGACGAACTCTTGACAGGCACACTCGTATGTCCAGGGGAGCATCCAGGGGGGGGGGCGACCGAGGCGATTGCCCCATCCAGAAGAGGAAACTTTCTTGTTTTATATATATAAATAAAACCCATCCCAAAGTTTGGAGCCCTTAAAAGTAGCAGTATGACAACCCACCGCCCCCAGAAGTCGATCCTGGATCCGCCCCTGCGTATGTCCACTGTTTCTTTCCAAAGAAAAAAAAAAACTTGGAGCACAAGTGTGAAATTAAGTAGATAGACGATAATTTTTTTTAAAATTTTCTTTTAAAGATAATTTCTTTGCGGAAGACATTAAGACTAAAAATCTTGCGATACACTAATGTGTCGCGACACAGCGATTGAGAAAAGCTGTACTTTTATTCAGTATCGTTCGCAAGTGGAATTTTGAATTTAACTCCCTTGAACAAAAATATTACGGAAAACACGCATACTTCTGTAATATTATACAGAAGTTACGCTTGTCCTCAAAGGATATGAAGTTGCTTGCTTCAACCTCAATTGATGAAATTCTGCGTACGCCGCCCCTGCTTCCATTCAATTGCTATTTACAAAATAATAAGTGACCTCCAATATTCAATACAACTGAATATTTTATATTTCATATTGAAATTGTTATGCTTTCTTTATAAGGATTATGTACCAAACATTCTCTCCTGGGCTTCTAAACAGTGAAGCCTCGATGCGAGTTTTAAAAAGACTCTCACTCTTGTCACTTGAGTGCTATGTGTCTTTTCTCCACATTCAATGAAGCAGTTCCTCTTGTAGCACGCCTGTAAGATTGCAGCAAGAATCTCCTCGAACCACGTGGTGTTAGGCCATCTTGTTGGTTCTACAGTTACTTCTGTGGATAGTTGGAAACTCTGTGACAGTAGTTTGTAGTGTTTTGCCGAGAGAGTGCGCTGAGTGTCTGCCATCATCTGTCGGGAGGGAATGTCATTTCGTAGAGAAACACGAGGCTTGAATGTGGTTGCGGAAGCGTGTTACCTAAACGAAAACGTGGGTACATGTTTATTTAGTGACAGACAATCTTCTCGAAACAAGAAGAATTAAGAGATACAAAAATTGGACGGAATCCGGCAGTTTAACAAAGCAGCACAAATGAAATTCAAGCGAGGTAAGTCAACACGTGTTTTTGATTTCTATGTGGCATGTAGAGAATAAATGCAACGTGTATGTTTATGCTTGTAGACAAGTAGCAAACAACACCCGTGAAATAAATGAAACTTATATAAAACTATCCATGTGTAGTGAGTTAAATGTTTAAAATGCTAGTATTGAGTGTGTATATTCCTTAACAACGGTAGTTTCTAGCGTGTGAGAGGATAGATTTTCAAACTCAGCTCAACGTGGACACATATGGAATGGCGTGTAACGCGATCCGACCATGTGGCCCGATGGCGTGCGCGCGTGCTCATTCTAGCGTCGCTCTTTTTTTAAAGTATGTAACGCGCCAACTCACAATTTAGTGTATATTGTTTTTACAACACTTGTATTGTTGCTCCAGATTCATACTCTTGGTGCAGGTGATGTGTTTCTGTTCAGAGCTAATTGACAAGTGGTCGGATGGACTCTGACATCTGTCACCATCTGTCATTTTCTGGCACAATGACGCACTCGTTTTGAAGTCTTCCAACAAAGCGTTCTCGACCAAAAATCTAATACTAGTAACGCTTTTTCAAGTAACAGACAATTTAAAATTAATAATAATAATAATAATTATACATTTCAACATGCAATTAAGAAAGAAATTGCCTCTTTTTGAAAGTAAACATGGCAATGGTTTGTAGTTGGTGATGCAGCCCAATAAGCGAAAGCGATTGTGAAGACACGACGAATTCTTCATATGGACACGTTTAGGTGTGTTAAAATGTACGTGCATTGATATGAATGCATGCCTCATGCTAAGCAATCAACGCGTGTGGTTGTTATTTTATTTTTGCGAATGACATAAGTAGAATCTCGTGTAATGGAAGGAATAGAAGTTTCCGTCGCCATGTATGGCAGAAGTTTCATGCTTCAACTCGAAAGAATTTTGAAAACAGGCTGTAAACTCGATTTGTTCACTCTTGTTTCTGAGAGTAAACAAAGTGGTAAATTGAGACATTCTCTTGTAGCAGCGGGGCTGGTGTGAGAGTGAGGACTTTACAGTTTTTTTTTTTTTGTGTGTGTGTGTGTGTGTTACTATAGAAAGACATGTTCAAACATTTACCCGTACGTATTCTGTTTCCCTCGGGAGAAAGTTTTCCTGGATTTCCCAAGAATTCAACCCTGGGCAGGCCACCTCAGTTTTTCATTGTGGATTTAACTTCCTTCATTTCCAATCGGACAGGTCGTGAATTCGAATCCCATGGTCAGCCATCTTAACAATAGGATTTTTCTGGAGCTTATATAAATAGTAAAACTTCCTAGTGATATAGCACAGGAATGATTACGCTATACAAATTACTTTTAGATAGTTTATGCATGGTCAGTAGCTGATTCCCATTGCTGTTATTTCTGGCTGTCTAAACTCTAATTCACTACTTCTTAATTCAGGTCGCTTCCTCATGGTGCTAGTTCGAAACATGAAATTAAGTCGTGATTTATTCTGTTTGACTTCAAGAGAAACGTAATATTGCTTCATATCTATTGTTAATTAGTTTCTTTGCCATTGCCTCTGTTTCAAATGAAAATTATCCGCTAACGTAAAATGAATATTAGTTATAGTTACTGTCGTTTTTTTTTTGTTTTTTTTTTGTCCTAAATTTTACTATAGTTTTATTTTCCTTATTGTGATTAGTTATTTTATTTGTTTACTTTTTAAGATTACACTGGGGTGCCACTCCCCTCTGACTTGTTAATTTCTCCTGATACCCTACACCCCTTTCCCAAAAGTAAATGAATAGGCTATCTAATTTTGAAATTACTGAGTGAATCCGACTTCCCTACCTGCCCTCCCCCTGCCTTGTACGAGCTTGATTAAAATATGATATTCCTGTTGAAGATAACAAGATATTCGTGTTTTATTAATTGATAATTGGCTTAAATGTTTCATTATGTTTCTAGCCCCTCCCCCCTCTTAAAATATCAACGATTTATCGTGCGACATGATTCTCTTTGTGGACACCCTTGAATTAGATTAGGTTACATTTAGGAGGCGGTAGCTGATGAAATTTCTGGACATTGGATACGAGACAGTCGGAAGTAAATGTATTAGGAAAACACACTTTAAATTGAGCGAGTTGAAGAAGGATAGTGGTGGTGTTCTTTCGTGTCAATTTCATAGCTCTGAATTTGATTCTTGATATATTTGCCTGGCTGTAATTGAAGTTTCTCTGAAATTTTTCTCTCACGGTATCGAATGATGAAAAAAAAAAAAAAAAAAAAACTTTGCTATATGAGTTAAAACAAACTATGACGACTTGTTCGATTACGGCTTAGTTGACAGAATCTCAAAAATAAATAGATAAGAAGGCGTTCAATCTGTCATTCCAAGACAATCACATACAGTGGCGGATCCAGGGGAGGGAGATCGGGGCAATTGCCCCCCCCCCTCCAGAAGAGGATTTTTAAAATTTTATATATAAATAAAACCCATACCAGAGTTTGGAGCTCTTAAAAGTAGCTCGAAGTAGTAGTATTACAACCCACCGACCCCCGAGAAGGCGGTCCTGGATCCGCCCCTGATCCCATAGCTAGCCGAGCTGCTGCAGGGAAGCAAGAATCATGACTTTTCATCCCATCAGAACGTAAATGAGGAAACATTATCGCTGCATCCCAATGGGATCATTTCTGTATTTCTTCACATAGAGTCTCTGTAGTCATGAAATTACCTGCACAATGCTCAATCAACTTTGAAGATATTGTTCCTCCTTCGGTTTTAGGATCACACACACACACCAAGGTCAAGACCACTGCTCGTACTTGAGGGACACGGTGGTTCAGTAGTAGAGTGCTTACCTCAAGTGCGTGGGGTCTCTGGTTCGATCATGGCCAAGTAAATTTGTGGTGGACAGCATCCGTGTCCGTGGGTTTTCTCGGTGTACTCACGTTTCCTTGCACCAATTATTCTATTATTCACTTGCTTTAATCAACCGTCTGTCTCCTTTTGCCTAAAGGACATAACGTGGGACGTTAAGCTGAAATATTTTATTTTTTCACTGCTTGTAGTATCCGGTTCAGATTAGTTCCGAGAAGTTAGGGGCTACGAACGTGCACACAGTTAGAATCTGGGTTTTTCTCACAAGACATCCTAGCTTGACAGTTCGGGTAAGTGAGCTTTGAAACGGCAAATGATTCTGAACAGGGGCGTCATTTAGGGGGAGGGCAGGGAGGGGCAATTCCCCCCTGAGTTTGAGATTTCTATAGATTTTATCAATAAAATAGTGGTGAATCAGTGAAATACGCAAAATTTTACTTATATCAAGGGGTCTTGCCCCCCCCAAGCAAAATCTAAAATGACGCTCCTGATTCTGATTTTCCAACTTGGTTTTATCATGTTCCATGGATGCTGAAGTAACATCATTTTCCAGTGTGTCGGTATTACTTTTAATCTATGGGGACTGTTTTCTTAACAGTGTAATTTGATATATTTGCCTCGTATTCTGCCATAACGAAGATAAGTTATCGAAGAATTGCCATCGTTATTAAGGTAGCATGATTAACAAAAGGAAAAAAAAAAGCTGGTACTGAATGTTAGCCATAAATTTTTAATACTAAGAAAGATCGAACCAAGGACTAAGTGTAGAGTAAAAAAACAATCGAGCGTGCTGGAAATTTACTTCACATTGTGGTGTCACTAAGTTTTGCGAGAAGCTAAGCATGTGATGGAAATCGTTAGTATTTGTTCAGCGAGGACATTTTCTCCTTCAACTTCTATGGTTAAGGTTCGATTCCTAGTGGGAGCACAAGCTGTTTGGATCCAACGTTAAGCTATAAATCCCTGTCTCATATAGATTCGCTCAAAACGAACGTAAAACTCGTAATCAACCAACTAACTATTCCTTCAACTTCTCTTACCAACGAAACAAAATTAAACGTGTAACATGCAAAATAGAATAGAGTTGTTCTACAATTCACTTGTTCTTTTTTTTTCTTTCTTTTAAAAACGTGACAGTACTTGTTGGGTTTTATGAAGGCGCATCCAATAGTATGTATTATTTTAAGATAATTATAATGTAGGTCACTGGCGTAAATCCCGAGGGTGATGAGGGGGGCATGCTCTACAATCTTGGAACTGGGAGAGACTGTCCCTGCAAGAATCCGATTCGAAATGTGTTTTGTGCGGAGAAATCTGATGATTTGTGTCCGGCTGCCACAAAGGAAACTGATATGAAATTCATGTCTCTTGCTGTATATTATACAACAGGGTCACCTCGGAAACGAAATTCATGTACCGTAATATGAGTCTCATCTCCCCTTCCCCCAGAATAAGCTTAAAATCTGCCCGCCTCCCAATGTTGAAGATAATTTTGCTGCCATAATCCTCCACAGCATTGTTTGTCAGTTTCATAAATAATTTGAACATCGCTTTAAAAAAAAAAAAAAAGAAAAAAGAAAAGAAAGAAAGAAGAAAAAGAACGGTTTTACCCGTCCCACCAATGGTCAAGACAGATTTGCACCGGGGCCGCTGTGGCTCAGTGGCAGAGCGTTCACCTCTGGTGCATGGGGTCCGGGGTTCAAACCCTTCTCCTGCCAAGTGAACTTATTGGTGGACAAACACCGTGTGCGTGGGTTTCCTCGGGGTTCTCCCACTTTCTTCATTCCACCATTTCATTCATTCCTCATCATCACCGTCTCGTTTAGCCCACTCGGCATAACCGTGGGACGTAAAACTCAAAAATTTCATTTCATTTTCAGATTTGCGCCGATGATATAAGGTTACTTGTAGCACGTAATGCTGTAGTGAGATTACTTCCTTCGAATTGTGATGGACCCAACTTCCCTGTGATCCTCTTTTTTACATCCCTGTATTCTCCTCCAGAACAAAAGAAGACTTCATAAAAATAGAAATGAAAACTGACTCTTTGGGAACACATTGTAATTATCAACGTCAGTTTGCTACTTGCTACTTTCTGAGTTTTTTGTGTGCATAAACCGTCGGAATTCTAGCTGTAACTCCTAAGCGAGGAGTCCCGCAGCAAAGTTCAAGTTAAACTTTATTATTATTATGAGATTAGAAAAGTCTGTCAGTTTTTTTTTTTTCTGTTACAACGTGTTCGTGTTTAGGTGTAAGTTGCTTTTTTTTTTATCATGTGTTTGCTTAGCGCTTACATTTGGAGCCACTTTCACGAGTGTAGGTGGGTTTTCCGCACAGATAACAGCTTCAATGTGTGTCAGATAAAGGGCGATATATTAGAGTGGAAAATAGCCCATTTCATATAATGTTATTAGTAGTTCCAGTTAGAAACAATCTCTTTTGACAGTTGCAATTTTTTTTTTTTTTTTTTTTTTTTTGCACGGGAGATAAGTGCATGATACACATACAGTACACAAGGTTTACATGATTTCAATTCTGTAAACAAGAAAATATTAAACTCCCAGAAAGTGCTGTTAAGGAATGATTGTGGCTGTGTCAGATGGCGTTGAAGCTCTCTGTTCAGTGGGAGCCGAGAAAAAGATGAAATCTTTTGAAGTTTTACGTCCCACAGTTATGCCGGCTAGGCTAAAGGAGGCGGTGATGATGAGAAATGAATTAAATGGTGGAATGAAGAAAGTGGGAAGAAACGGGAGAACCCTGAGAAAACCCATGCACATGGTGTTTGTCGACCACGACTACAAAGTTCACTTAGCGCGAGCTGGGATCGAACCAAGGATCTCATCCACCAGGTGTGAACGCTCTACCACTGAGCCACCGCGGCCCACTGGGAGCCGACGTTCAGACCATCGAATTGGGAGTAGGCCTATATATTTTTTGTGTGTGGTTATCTAAGTTTAATGGGAATGGACTAGCACCGTATTGCGTTGTAGTTTGGTAATTATGTTCCATTCCCGACAATAGCGATACATATTTTCTTCATATACAGGGAGTGAAAAGTGGTACTGGGGGGAGTATTTTGTAGCTGGAGGACAATTTTCTCCCAGAAATCATTACTAAATGTGCGTGTGTTATGGAAGATCGGCTGGCATCATCTGAGACCAGTGGCGGCGATTGGACGTTAAAAGAAGGGGGGGGGGGAAGACATGATCTGAATATTTGTATGTCACTGTTAGTTTTCCCTGGTTGTTACTTACACTTTGTTCGACGAAAGTTTGTATAACTAATAGGATACTATCTTTTCCAGTTAAAATAACGTATATCGTATTTCATATTTTATCAAATAAATTGACAAGAGCATTGCAAGTGGATACTAGCCCTTTGTACTCTTAAATAACGAAAGCGTAAGAAGATATTTGATTCCTTGCTCATGAACATCTTAAAATTCTGTCTGGAAAATTGTGTGATCAGATTATTTGATAACAAATTTGCAAAACAAATAAACAGAAAAAAATAATATTAATCATAGTAATGAATAATGAGGTTTGTTTTGTAGAAGTTATATTGAAACTGGGGATTAATGAACAACTTATATTCTTAATTCCACACATGCCATTAAATGTATGTTATTACTCTTAGAAAATGAATGACAGTAAATACTACAAGCATCTGCTATGACATTTAAAGAAATACGCAATTGCAATTTATCGCTTTGAATTGCAATTAAAACGCAATTCCTGTAGCTTTCTTTACTCCACGGGAAGAAATAACCAATACGTACTCACGAAACGGCAAATATTATACGGCACCATTTTTTTCTATGAACCGGTAATACGTACAAAATCGTTACATTTCCAAATGAAACTAAGAAAGTTGGGGGTAACTGCACCCTCTTGCTCCCCTAATCGCCGCTTCTGTCTGAGACGTTAGACTACGTTCACACGTTTCCGTCATGGGTTCAACCCCCCTTTTCGACAGCATATATGTTTTAACAATGTGTTGTCTAGTTGTTGATCAGAGGAAACCAAGGAAATTCAATACAAAACTGATAAGTGAGAAAAGTGGTAGAAATATGTATTTTTGTAATAACATCGCCAGTGCGCTCGCTTTCCCTGGAAGTGTTCCAATGCTCTTGTTTCTCCATCTAGAGGTTTGCCTTTGTGAATCGATAGAATCCGTATAATAAATGTGAATTGTTATTTCGTGATTGCTTTGAAGTTCGACGTCACTTTTCAGCTCCGAAACTGTATGAACGTAGACGAGGGTAAAAGTAGATCTGAAAACGTGGGGGGACGTAGGTAACGGCATGATGCCACTCCGTTCCCCCTGCCTATCTTTGCCCATTGTAATATTTTAGGAACTGGGGGGACGCCATATTATTTTTTCGAGGTGGGGGGACGGCGCCCCCTGCATTTTTACACTGAACGTTGGACCTACATCTCAGCGTGGAATCCGAACCATATGAACTTCTATCGGGAATCGAACCCCGAGTTTCTCGCACGAAGTGAAGGTAAAATAACCACGTAGCTAGACTAAGCCCATATTATTTCTGGAATAGGTTAAAAATTTTACTATTTTTTTTCGAGCCTTCCCTGTAGGTCTTGTGGCTAGCACAAGCGCTTTTGGTGCAGAGGTCCCGGGTTCTGTTCTCGATGGGAGAACTTTAGAGTTCGAACACATTCCGGTGACTCAGATTCCACCTTAAACATTATTCCGCGTCTAATATAGCCTCGGTGCTAAAAGAAACGTCAGCTAACAAACTAAAATGTCTCCTTAATTGTATTGTTTTAAAATAGATTCTAAAAATAGTGTTTTGTAGCCTACCCAAAAGATTTAATCACAAGATTTATCATTAAATAACTCTAAAACATAAACATTTTTGTCGATATCCTAGTTTCATACTTTTGTGTAGTCGAGAGACATGCATGATTGTGGATTAAATTCTGTTTAGAGGCTGTAATTGCCTTCCTTACCCCAGCATCGTGAGGTAGTTGGTGTGCCTATTACATTGGGAGCTGCTAACATTAAGAGGTAGGAACTCAAGTCTGGAAAACCCGAACTAACGCAACGAAACCAATATGTAGACCATACATTAGTGAATTGAAAGTATTGTGTATTGTCCATATATTTCTCCTGCAGGCAGCTTAGTTTCGGTTCTGCTCTCTCTTGAGTTTTCGCTCGAATTGTTCGGCCACAATTAAAGACAGAAATACAACTGCAGTTGGAAAAGAAAACTGTTTGTCATTTATCACTTATTATGTGCAGTTTAAAGCAGTGGTCGTGATTTTGGATTCATCTCCATGAGGATTAAATTACTAACTACAATCGGCATATTTTCTCGCTACTGTGTGAATATTTTCTTTCCCGCACGAGAACATATGTAATGTTTAGTAGTAACAAGTTTGGAAGGTATTATTTCGCCGTTATTTCCTTAGCGTAAAGCGTGAAGTAATTCAACATGCCATTTTTAAATGTCGAAAACACAAACATTTTCCCCTCCACAAAATTAACTCTCAGCCATATTTTATTTTTCATTGAATTTATGTTTTGCGATTTTTCCGTAGTAAACTCTATTCTGAGCAAGTGTATTGCCCATTATACTAACTGTAGTTTCTGTTTAAAAAAAAAAAAAAATAGTACTTGCAGAATAGACTTTATAAGATGACGGAAGTATGTCTTGACAACCTCTGTATCGGAAGAGATTAAATCGTCTTTACTATGCTACGTAACAAACCTGCTCGTGAATGGCCGTTTAACACCGGCAGTGTTGCCAATCAAGGAAACTTGAATTTGTCTGGACGAAGATAATTGTTAATTTTCAGTCACTAGTGTTAGTATCACACTGAACCAACAATTATGTAAGGCTTAATCTTCGTGCGTGCGTGACACATATTCAGCGTAGAGACAAAAGCACACTAATAAACACGTAGTTCCAATGGTTGTGTGTTGTATTAGTCTGTTCTATCGAGATCTCACATACAATGCTTTATCCAGTCTCCTCGATTTCGGGGGGTAATCTAAAGCTTCAGGGGGAGACCATATGCATCATCTACATGCTAAACCTACAATCTTCAAATATTTGGGGAGAGGGATTGCCTTCATAACTTTTTTTTTTTTTTTTTGTGTGTGTGTGTGTGTAATTAAAAACACCGACTCACAAACAAACGTCAGTAGCTGATAGTGTTCGAAAACAAGTCTTGAGGCTTAAAATACTTAGTGCAAAAGTGATAAAATAAACAGGTTGATGTAAGAATTGCATATTGTGGGTTTTACATGAAGTTGCATAGGTACTACTCCAATATTTAGAAATAAAATTTCAATTTTAACATTGCACAGTTTTGCACTTTAGACTAATGGAGATGGATGAAAAGGAATGGTAATGGAATACTTGCAAGTAGAATGGGAAAGCAACTGGGCGACCCCTAGAAAACCCGTGGCACAAACCTGTGTGCTGTGAAAGACCCTACCCATGTGCGCCCGAAGAAAATTTTCTAGGGGGGCATCTCCGTGGTTGTTATATTACGTTTGGTATTTCTTATTTATATTTACAAAAATCTTAAGAAATTTAAGTTGTTTTCGTGAGCCAGGGGAGCTCATGCCCTCTCCTCTTCGGGCGCCCATGGCTCTATCACCGACCCGCAGGGGCGTCCACTCAGAGAGGCCAGCAGGATTATTATTATTATTATTATTATTATTATTATTATTATTATTATTATTATTATTATTATTATTATTATTATTATTATTTAAGAAGAAAGTGAGAAATCGACACACAAGCGCAGTAGTGCATATATACATTCTTAGAGAACATCCCCAGTTTTTGTTGTTCTGAGAGAAAGGCGAGAATCATCAACAGAATGAACTTTATTTTAAGTATCCTTTGGTATTTGACCTCTACTGAATCACACATGTTTTCCTGACTATTTAGAACAGACTTGTGGTCCCCACTTCGAGAACCAGTAATCCAGTCGCTTTTACGTATGGAAATTCCAAATTCCTTTCCAGATAACAAACGGTGACTCAAGATGCAATTACTCATGACTCGAGGGGAGTTGATGTTATGGTTGATAGCCCTGGGGGGAAAATGATGTTTGTTGACATGTTTTTAGGGTCTTTGTAATTCTTATGTGTGAGTCATTGAGATCAAAATTTCAGAAGAGTCTTTCTAATATATATATATATATATATATATATATATATATATATATATATATATATATATATATATATATATATATATATATATATATATATATATATAACTCTTAGCAGCACGTATGAGAATTTGGGGGATGTTTGTAGTGATGCCTTAGAAATATTCTTTATGCTTTTAGCAACAAGATAGAAAACGCATTCGTAGCAAAACAACGCGTTTGAACATGGAAATATTAGACATTTCCTAGATTGGAATTTAACGACCCTTCTCAGCACTGAAGGAATGTCACATGAGACCCCTCGACTATCGTTGTTAGGTGTGAGAGGCTCTGGTTCAATTCCGGGTGAGAGCTTATGTGCTTTCGATCCCGCATTAGACTGTAGGTCCACGTCTCATATACTCTTGCTGTTGAACAGGGACGTTAAACGGCAAATGAACCAAATCTGAATAAACTACTCCATTGGTACTCGAATCATAAGCATAATAATGATTCATGGTGTCCACCAGGAATTTCACGTTGTTCAGTGTTACGTATATCCGGGCTAAGATGTCAGATCATCATCATCATCATCATCATAGGTATTCTGCCATTATCGGCAAACTCCTTGCCATAACTGAGAAGCATCCATGCTCCACGTCTTCACGTACAATTTTTCTGTTTTAATATTGTCCATCAATTCTAGCCTTCTTCCTTCCCTCCCTCTCTTTCCTGCCACCATACCCCCTAGCACATCACGTCTCTTATAATACAATTCCTTCTTAGCCATTACCCCAACCAGTTTCTCTTCGTCTTCTCAATATCTAAAATTGCTCTTTTCTCCCCCACCATTTCTAACACCCTTTCATTCGTTTTCCGCTTGACCCTGGTAGTTCTCTCGATTCTTCTCCATACCCACACTTGGAAGTTTGCACTCGATTTTTTAAACCAATTTCTCGTAATACCCATGTTTCTGCTCCCATTCAGTACAATACTCTAATGCAGTGGTTCTCAAACTTGTTGTTACTGCGACCCATTATATAATAAAAAGAATATTGTCGTCCACCTACTTTTATTCAAATACGCGTTGACATTCTACGTAATGGTGGTATATTTCAACGCAGTTAAATTTTTAAAAATCAGTAAACTTCTCGCGCCCGACCAAAAAACAGCCGGCGACCCACACTTTGAGAAACACTGCTCTAATGTAATTCAAGAAATGGACTTCTATACACGACTTGTCACGAGAGGTCTACGAACGGTCTAACATAACATTTAAAATGTTTATTATTAGAGTATATTATGTAAAGACTCGCATCAGGGACGTACGCAAGGGGTCAGGAGTCTCCCCGAAATTTCGACTTTTGTGTAAATTTAGCCTAATTTTAGGGGCAATTTTTGGAACTTTAATATAAAATACCTTCATATTGAGTTTGGACCTCCCGAAATAAATTCCTGCGTACGCTACTGACTCGCATATCTTTAGAGGCTTGTTATGTTCTTCATTCTCTTGTTACAGTTATTTCATCATTTTATAGTTTATCTTCGATACCACCCCCTATGAATCATGTTAACACAAAAAGAGTGTTTGAGGTCTACGACGGGTTACATTGTGTTGGCCACAAAAGTTGAGAAATTTCTTGTCCCGTCTTGAAAACGAGACGAGAGGTATCATATTTCTCCTCTTGTCAAGAAGAGAATATCGTCGTCCCCTGGGCAACACCAGTCCCGTCCCATCATTCCAAACTATATATCGACGTCTCATATAGCCTCGATGTTGAATATGTACCCTGAACTTCAACAGTTTTCTTTATTGTTACATCCTGTCAACGGACTTGAAGTATAAACACAATAAAACATACACATACCTGAATCTTCACTTTATTCTGTAATTGCAAATGACAATTTCGTGAAACAAAATCAAAAAATTAAATTTTAGAGCATTTATTGCTATCTATCTAATTAATTAATTGTATATCATATGAAACCCAGAGGTTCAGTGCTATGTTCACAGAAGCTCTCCACTGACTCTTGTAATTAGCCAACTGAATCCAGTTTCTACTTTATATTCCTATTTCTACGAGATCCATCTTGATATTGTTTTCCTATTTGTGCCTAGGTCATCCTAATGGTCGTTTTCCGTTTGGATTTCCAGTTAGAACTTTGAAAGCGTTGCTACTTTCTTCCATTCTGGCTACATTGAGCCTCCTAGACTTCGATGACCCTAACAATGTGTGGTAAACGGTATAAATTATGCAGTTCCTCTTTATGAAGTTTTCGCGATGCAATCACTTTATCTTTTTAGGACGCATGGTGTCTTAGTGGTAGAAGGTTCACAACTAGTACAAAGGGCCTTGATTGGTTAGTTCGTTATACTTTAGTTAAGTATCCCTCTCAGCAGCGAGACTATTTTCAGACATGAACCTACAACTTAACGTGGGATCCGAGCTATATCCTGCCGGGAATCCCGCATGTGTCTCCCCCGCCAAAGGCACGTATACCGTAGCCACGGGGGAGCTCGGAGTTCTGGGTGGACGACAGGACATACGTTTTTTTGGGGTGGTTAACTTGCTGGTTTTCTCCGACATTATCATTCCACAAATTGTTTCGTAAATGAAAATAAAATGAAATCTTTAAATATTACGTCTCACGGTTATGCCGGTTAAGCTAAAGGAGACGATGATGATGAGAGATGAATGAAATGGTGGAATGAAGAAAGTGGGAGGCAACGGGAAAACCCCACGTACACGGTGTTTGTACACAGTCGTTTCGTAATTATTCTCTTTCATTACTCTTCCCTCTTTTTTTCCAGTCTGAAAATCAAATATTTTATTTAATTTCTTATTACTTTTTATTTCACTTTTTTTCACGCAAAAAAGGAAAAATTCCCGTTGTATTCCCTGAGCTGAGCTTTTTTTTTTTTTTCTAGTATCCATACATTGCTAGTAGAGAAATAAACTGCTAGATCAGAGTTTCCCAACCGGTGTGCCCTGAATGGGCCGCTGGTGTGCCGCGAGGAATCGAAACAAAATTATTAATTTTAGAGAAATCAAATTGTAAAACGTAGGGAAAAATATATGTTTGTATTTCACATTACTATGAATCTATAATTTTAAGTTTCATACCGTGTTACTGTTCTGTACATTTCTAATGTTGAAAAAAGTATTTGTTGTCATTGTTATGACCATTATTGCTTCTTTATTGTTGCAGACTATTTCGTAACTTAGAATATCATTAACTAAAATTTAGAATATCATTCAATCCTTTGGACAAATTACCTACATTTGTGTTTTAAAAGTAAAAAAGAGATTTGTTTGTTCGTTCGTTATTTAGTGGTCTAAGATTGGATACAGTATTTTTTTTAAAAAAAGAAAGCGTACTTTTAAAAACCTGAGTCCAATATTTCATTGCAATTGTTTTTTTTTTTTTTTTAATTTTTAAATTAGAATGAAAAATAAGCATAATGATTTACCACGGGCAAAAAACAGTGATTAAGCTTTCTTCTCTGTGAGAAGGAGATCAATAATCGCAGAAAAATATACCACTGTGTTTTATATTTACAAATAATAATATCTATAAGTGTGACGCGGGAATCCAAGTAACACCCGTAGTGTGCCGCAACTTGAAAAAGGTTGGGAAACGCTGTGCTAGATAATGGCTGAAACAGAATTTCCAAGAAGGGGCTATTAGATGCAGAAACGCCACATATTTGTTCCACTCAGCGCTCTATCCATATCGTTGTTTACCGTCAGGAAAAGATTCTCAACATTTAGATCCGAGCTATCTGTCAGCTGATCGTTCCACTGAATCATGTGTGACGAATACCCAATTATTTTGTTTTGTCACGTGAGTTCATTGGGACTTTATGGTCGATGGAAGGCATGGAGAAGAAGTGAAAGGGAAGCAATTCTGGTTTTATGTAAAGAAGAAAATATTTTTAACCTCTTGAGGACTGTTAAGTATTGTAGTAGACTTGGAGAGAAATATTTTTATAGGGTTTTTGGCTGGAAGGTAACGCGTAGATTCCAAAAACCGTCATCCCAAGTTTATCTCTTTAACTTTACCTACTTATGGTCTGGAACAAATATGTCCCTAAGGTCAATAAAGATTTTTATAAATCTTATTAGTGCCTTTTTATTAGTGCACTATTTCATTTGTTTTATAAAAATGGCACTAACAAAAAGTACCTACTCGTGGTTAGCTTTCTAGTTGGTCTTTTTATACTAATTTGAATACGCTGATTCCAAAGAAACTATTTTTAAACATGGTGTCCATGGCGTCAGAAGAAACATCACCTTGATGTATCGATTATGTGAATAGTGAAAGTATCTTCGTTTTGATACATTTCTAATTGCGATTTTTATACTAATTTAAGCATACCGATTCCAATAAAACTATTTTTAAACGTATTCATGCATGGGGTCACGCGACACATGCAGTCCTCCAACTTGGAGGTAATTTTTGACGCGACGCCGTGAATATTAAAATCGCAATTAGAAATTCAACCAATCATCGGCACTAAACGGCATGAGCGATAGTTTATTTTATTAACAGTTGAGCCACTTTTACAGCAGTTGTATACACAGAACGCTAAGGGCACCTCACAAAAATGCATTAATATGAGTTTTATGATACCCTTACCTGCATAAACTGAACATTAAAGGTCGCTGTCGAGATTATGATTGATATAAATGGAACAAGGAAATAATACATTCAAGTTCGTGAGTGCACCAGATATTTAAATACAGAGTGTTTCAAAATGAACATCGAGGTTTTAAGGTTATATAGTATTTATTACATTTAACGTACACTTATAAATAATACATCAACTGAAAGAGCAACTCAAACAGTTTTTGCTACAAGTGTTCAATGTGAATACCATTCGTCACACGGCACATATCGAGTCAATAGGCGAGAAAACCTTAAACTCCGGGATGTGGCACAAAACACATTCAATTTAGGGAAGTCTTGCTACAACTGTACCATCTTTTGGGGGATTTGCTGACCGCCGGATGTGAACATTCACTGTTCACATCGGCACTGTCGATTCATCACTGAAGACGACACGATCCAGAAAATCTTCACCGTCATGCAGCAACATTTCATTTGCAAAGTTGGCAAGTAATCGTAGTCTATAGGCTTTAGAGGTTGTAGCAACTACTAACAATAAAGACGTAGTTGTAAGCGTCTCCGTAAAATTCTCCAAATACACGGTTGCAGATTTAGTCTTCGCAAAATGTAAAACGAAAAAAAAAAAATCCGCTCACTAGTCGCCATTTTTGCTACTAGCGCTTTCTAGCGACAGACAGAGGAAACAGAGCATGCACATGTGTGCGTACAAAACTATTTGAGTTACTCTTTCATTTGATATATTATTTATAATTGTGAGTTAATATTAATAAATACTACAAAGCCTTAAATACCCCAATATTCATTTTAAAACACTCTGTATTGCACTTGAGAAAAATAAAACAAAGTCTTGAGTTTAAACGTCCCACGAATATCCCCTACACTTTGTATTGCACTTGAGAGAAATAAAGCAAAGTCTTGAGTTTAAACGTCCCACGAATATCCCCTACACTTAGTATTGCACTTGGGAGTAATAAAACAAAGCCTTGAGTTTAAACGTCCCACGAATATCCCCTGCAGGCTAAAGGAAACACGTGATTTAATGAAAATTAATCTTTATGGAAGAATTGGTGAAATGATAGTTTGTGAGAACGGAAGAACCCCGAGAAAACCAGGCCATGTTGTCGAAACAAACTCAAAATTGGTATCGAACCAGAGACCCCCTCACACTAGAAGTGAGTGCTCTACTGTTGCTTTTTTTGCACTTTAGAGTATACAATAATATAGGTCTATAGTAAGAAAAGTAGATCAAGGGGACACGATGTTTTAGTGGTAGAACGTTAGTTGTGGTTGGTGCATGGTGTCCTAGGTTCGGTTCCCGGCTGTTTGTATCCGTGGATTTACTAAGGATACTACCATTTCTTCCCAGATTCTCATTCCCTTATCATTTATTTGCCTTAATCACCCGTCTCCCTTAGTCTAAAGCGCTTAATCGTGGAACGTTAAACTGAAATATTTCATTTCATACGTAATTTTCTTGAAAATAATAATAAAGCGAACTTTTGTGCCGCTAAAGAAATATGTGTTCTTCACCAATAATAATAATTATTGTCAGTTATTATTTTGCGGGAATAAATTTTTACTTATGTACTGTGTATATCCAGCAAAATACGCTGTTAACTAACATTGTATATACGCATATTATGTATTTTTCACTTCCTAACGGGATACAGGCTGTGTTACACACATACTGCATGTAAGTTTAAGAGTATTCGTTACATACAACCATTCGTTTGCGTTAATATATCGCGGGACTTGCAAATTGTAGTAATTTCAGTTTTCGCTTTAAAAAAATGACAAGGTTTTGCTAGAAGACCTGTTTCTTTGTTGCGAACATTATGGTAGTTCAATACTTACTTCCAGCTTAACGATGTTGTAACGTAATATAGTGCAAAACACGATCCATACATATCCTTTCAGTTTATAACATCGGTAAGGAAGAATGCTACAGTACCTCGAAGTGTCGCCCATAGAACGTTCTTTACGAGGGAAAATTACCGGTTCTTAGCTAGATCTTTCCGGAGTTGTTTGTATGCAGTCAGGTCTGGTGTGCAAGGTTTTCCACCATATTTCTTGTCAAACTCAGTGGCACTGTTATAACACATCAGAATAATAATAAAAAAAGCAGGTGTGGAATAGGCCAAGAGTGTTTTGCAACACTGAAAAGACAGTTTCTATCGAGAATCTGGTATCAACGTTTTGTGACGTGTGCAGTGTTTGTGATGCGTGCTTTGTTTCCTTCGATTGGGTTTTGCGTCGATCACAGATGTCAAGGGAGATAGACGAAGATTACCAATAACAAATTGAAATTGGTGTTAGGGATTTCCTGGATAAGATAGCATCTCAGAAGCCAAAATTAATGAGAAACTGACACAAGGGGAAGCGAGTTTTTTTTTTTTTTTCGATGCTCTACTTGTTACTACAAGCACAATATTGGGTGGAACGGTGCTTTTGGGTTAGAGTGTTAATATTTGGTGCTACGGGTCTCTGGTTCTCTCCCGGCTAAGTAAGGTTGTAGCGGAGAACGTAATGTCTGTGGGTTTTCCGTTTCCTCCCACTTTATCATTCCATAATCATTCACTTGCCTTAATTATCCGTCTCTCTAACCTAAAGGCCGTAATCGTAGGGCATAGGGCATAAGATATCATTCTATGTTTACAAGTAAAACATTGAGTTACAAGTGTTTATGTATAGTATATAAGGACCCTTGTCATTTATCACATCACTTTCTTTATAAGTATTCTGTCATAAATGATCACATGCCCAAGTAAGGAATTTCCATGCACTTTTCTTTTTCTTTTTTCTTTTTCTTTGTGTGTGTGTGTGTGTGTGTGTGCGCTTGTACAAGAACTCCTCTGATTAATACTGTCCCTTAAATTGAGTCTTTTCCACTCTCTTTCTCTCGGGGCTTCGTCCACTTGCGTACTGTATCTCAGTGATACAATGTTCACCTCTTGTGTTAGGATCCCTGTCTCGACCCCAGCCCAGGTCAGTTCGTGATGGGCAGCATCGTATCTGGTGGTTTTCTCGAGATTTTCCCATTTCTTCCCATATCCTCAATCTTCCAGTTAATTCTTAATTATTCATTTTCAATAATTACTCTTTTTCTTTCGTTCGTCCTGACTTTCTCATACGTTTTTCTTTCTACACACTTCGAAATCTTTTTTTTTTTTTTTTTCGTAGCTTTAATGTTGTGTCTTATTCAAGGAGCAGGGCGGCTAAGTGGTAGCGAGCTGATGTCTGGGTGGGAAGGGTTCATGCTTCTATCGCAAAGGATGTGTGTGTGGAGAACATTGTGTCTTTAGATTTTCTCGGGGTTCTCCCACATTCTCCTCACTTTTCACGCGCTTTCGTTAATCAGTTGTTTCTTTTAGCCTAATGATAATCATGAAAATTATGTATGCGTTAAAATTTTAAACAATACTTTTGATAAAGTGGATACTTTCAAATATCTAGGATCAATATTAACAGGCCAAAAGCATATTTACGAAGAACTCAAATGTCGACTAAAAGCAGGGAATTCGTAGTATTATTTAGTTCAAAATATTTTACCGTCGCGAATTCTGCCGAGGAATTTGAAACTTAAAATATATAAAACGATAATCATGTCTGTTGTGCTGTATGGTTGCGAAACATTGTCGCTGACTCTGAGACAAGACTGGAGAAGGTTTCTGAGAATAAGATCTTAGAGACAAATACTCTGAACCCAGAGGAACGGAAATGGGGAATGGCGGAAACTTCATAACGAGGAACTTCATAATTTATACGGTTTACCAAACATTGTTAGGGTCATCAGGCCTATAAGGCTCAGGTGAACAGGTCTTGTAGCCAGGATGGAAGAAAGCAGGAACGTTTTCAAATTTTTAACTGGAAGTCCAATCGGAAAATGAAAATTAGAAATATCTAGGCGCAGATGGGAGGACAATATTAAGATAAATGTCGCAGACGTAGGAATACAAAGTAGAAACTGGATCCAGTTGGCTAAGGATAGAAGTCAGTGGAGAGCTTTAGTGAACATGGCATTCACCCCTTCCCCCTCGGGTTCCTTTGGCCATAGAGTTAGTTACTCTAATGGTTATGCCTGTGGAACATTAAAATTTAGTTTTTATGTCATTTTCTGTCCCTTACACTACAATTATGGTGTATAATGGCTACTTTTGCTTGAAAACTTTTTTGAGCTTCATATGAATTCCTGTTCAGCTATATGTGACATGTAAATGCTCTGAGCAGAGAACTACTGCCAACAAATGAGTCATTATACCATGTTACAATTTCGGCATTCAATAAGACATTTATGAAACCCATTATGAAGATAGTAATATGTTTGAAAAAGACATTGTTATTATGGTGACCTGTAACACGGCTTAACAACTATAGTCGAATGTTATATTTTGTTTTTTTAGACTTGAATTCATTGCCCTTTAATTTAAATTGTATCCTACTTGGCTTACAATGGTATGCCAATACTGAAATTTCATTAGTGTGTTGTGAATCGATCTTTGAACCATACGCATCAAAAGTAGACCTACAATAATTCAAGTGCATAGAAATATGTAGTAGTAATATCAATTTTCGAGTACTTGTAAGTGGTGAGTTTTGATTAAAAAAAAAAAAAAAAAAAAAAAAAAACTATTTCATTTAAGAAATGCAAGGATATATCGAACTTTAAAACCTGGGCTTATTTAACACTGTATTATGTAATATAATGCTATTAAAAGTTTGGTTTTAATTTGTTATATTTACACGTTTGCACTTTGTGAAGTTGCAAAGAGAGATTTTTGCATTTGGTGCGTCGTAAGAGTCGGAAGCTGGTAGCAGGCAGATTGGGATGAGCCATCCTGAAATGTCATTTGCCCAGACGAGAGTGTTAGCGGCTAAGAATAGTAAAAGGTGATCACGTGGCTATTTTTGTGGGCTTCCTTCCGTCTTGATTTGACCACTGCCCACCGCGTATGCAGAGCACAGGTGATATGAGGCGAAAATACATCAGTCGAACAGCGTGCAGCAGCCAACCAGAGAGACAGAGAGAGAATAAATATATTCTTCCGCGTGTTTCATTCGCCACGTCAAACACGTCGAGTCTTTTTTTTTTTTTTTAAGTCATTAAGGCTCGCCCCCGTTCTGTCAGTCCTTATTATCTGACGATAGGACACTGTACCCATGAAATTAGAATCATCTTTAAAGCATCAGCATTGCATTTGGGAGAAATAGAAAACAAAAATAGACACCTCATGCAATTTCAACTTTTATTTGTCGCTGCATTTTTAAATAGTTTAATAGTGTCGTGATCAGCGGTTGGCAACCTTTTTAAATGTGAGGGCTATTTTTCATTTGAGAAATCTTTACCAGTCTATCTATTCACTTGCTCATCAGAGGAAGCCATAAACAATAATAGGGAAGAATAGAGACCGCATAACACAGACTCTCATGGGCGACTAGCAGGTCACAGCCCACGGGTTGGCCACTCTTGGTATGAATCATCATCTTCATCATAGGATTCTGCCATCACTGGCAGGTCGCTTGCCACAAACTGAGAAATTTCCTTCCAGCACGGTCTGTAGCTGACCAATAATTGTCACGTAGGAATTTATTGTTTTAATGTATCGCCTATCAGTTGTATCTTCTTTCCGTTTCCCCCTTTTTCCTGCTCTCTTTCTAGAACGTTCTTCATGATACAGTTCCTTCTCATCCAATGTTTCAAAAGGTCTTCTTCCTCTTTTTAGTTTCTCATCCCGTTTCTAATACTTCTTCATTTGTTTTCCATCGACCTAGCTAATTCCCCCTATTCTTCTCCATTCCCACATTTAGAAAGCCTTCAATAGTTATTCATCGTTTTTACATAATACCCGTGTTTCTATTCCATAAAATGCAGTACTTTACAAGAAATAATTTATCATTTTTTTTTGCTTAACTCTTTATTCAACTGGAAGAGGGAGGTGTCCATGGTTCGATCCCCGGACACATGAGTTTGCTATGAGAAACATCGTCTCCGAGCTTGCATTCCTCCTATACTTTCATAATCATTCACTTCACAAAATAAGTTCTGAACTGGATATTTTGTGTATGAATTTCATAATGGTTATTTAAGACGTTTTTTTCATTTTTTTTTCTTCACTTGCTGCTCCGGGTATACTGTAGTTACTACGTGTATTTTTAGATGCGCATCCAAATTCGAATTTCTTTGGGAATATTTTCTGTGGTGACAGAACTTCTATTCTACGTATCTCTTAGTTCTAAATAGCACTCCTACTTTTCCGATATTGAAAACTGACTAGCAATGCTTCACTCACACACTTACAGAGGGAAAGGCAAATAATAAACATGGTTTTTGACGTTGCTGGTCTTCTAGAGAACATACAGTAGAAAATGAGCAGTGCTTTGTAAACCAATTATTTCTGTCTTTCTTGAATTTTTCGTAAATAACCAATGTTTATAGTGGTCGATGCGTTTAGCACAAGTGCTTTTTATTAGTGCGTGAATATCTGCCATGTTTCTGTTCTATTACATACATCTACACAGTTCTTTGTATTATTGGTACTTTTATTGGATGTTTTAAAAGTAAAATTATGCTTCTAGCACTGAACAATTTTGCGGAACAGTATACATGGCTCAGTAACTCAGGAACCAATCAGCGTCTCGGATCTACAAGTAGCTTTGTTCATGGTTGTGTAGATGTACGAAGGAACAGACAATAGATGCAGTTGAGTTAAGACATGACAGACTCTGGTCTTGAAAGGTAGAAGTAGCGACGTTAGTTTAACGCTATTAATAGCTCACCTTAATTTATTTTGTACTTGAATTGTTGTTCAATAAGGGAGTTACGGTGGGTTAGTGGTAAGTTGTTACCTCTGATGTGTGGGGTCTCCTGTTCGATCGCCAACCAAGTAAGTTTGTGATGGACAACATTGTTTCCGTGGGTTTTCTTGGGGTTCTCCCATTTCTTTCCACATTCTCATTCCACCAATTCTTCCATTGTCATTCACTTCTTGCGTTAATCTTCGTCTTTCTTAGTCTAAAGTGCATAATCGTTGGAAGTTAAACTGAAAGAAACATTTGTTTTTGGAATAATTTTCGATCAAAATCGTCCTCCAGGGTGTCTATCGGTGACGAAAGTCACGAATGTCACGAAAAAGTCACGAAATCAGAAAACGGTCATAAAAGTCACGAAATTTAGCTTTTGGGTCACGATTTTTTTTTTAACTGTACAAATGTAAGCAGAGATTGGAAAATTTTGTTCTATAAAATGTCAAAATTCACCACCAAGAATGTCTATAGTCGGCTTTAGACGCTACCAAATCATAAACAAAGTTCGTTTCTATCGCATGGACGAAAATTCGGCCTAATTCGCACCCAAATTCGCGCTTGAAAATATTAGGAAATTTTATAATTTGGTAAAGAAAAAGTCACGAAATTTCATTTTGGAGTTTTAGTAGACACCCTGTGCATTGTCCAGAGTTGATAGTTTTAATTTTGTCTATTCATAGCTTTATCTTCGTGCCGCAGATATATTCTTCAACACGTCTTCGTAAGTTGTGTAGGCGAGGTTGTTGTAGGATCCAGTACGAAAGGTATTTTTAAGTAGCATATGTGCGGAAGTGCATATGACAGGCGCAAATCATTGCATAAATGTATATCTCACAAGATAAAACACATAGGAGATTGTACCATCACAGATTGGAAGCGTAATCCGTGTGTGTTTGTGAATATGCTTCCTCGTTTTTCAATAGTGGGCCCTATAGGTTTGTTATTCTGTGGCATGTCCATGGTTTCTTATGTATTAACAACGATAGTGTACATGCATACACACGTTAATTCGAAATTCATTCATGTAAATGTTTGTTCAGACAAAAAATATAATTTTTCAACTCAGAACTCGCGCGAGCTCAATTTCACTATCCGCATGGGGTTCGCGCTTACTAAGCGCATTAAGGTTCACGTTATACCAAGGGTAAAAGTGGATCTGAAAAGGTAGGGGGACGGTAGGTAGCGGCATGACGTCACGCCGTTCCCCTGCGTATCTTTGCCCATTGTAATATTTTAGGAACTGCGGAGACGCCGTACATATTTTTTTGGAGATCGAGGACGGCGTCCCCCCGCATTCCCCCACACGTAGTTAGTACATTTATTTCTACTTCTAGAAGTTTCAATTTAGAACGGTAGATGGAGGTTGCTTCTAATCCTAATTTTCTCAACACATTCCTTCAGTCCAGTTCGTATTTTGTGTTTCCCTCATAAATGTTTGAACTGCAAAGGAAAGAACCTGCTCCAGTGGCTTATTGGCATCACCTAAACGACGTGCCAAACATCTTGGCATTTGAAGGCGGCGCTCCAAGTTCCCTTTAAATGCTGCTAGCAAATGAGAGTCCAGCGGTATTGCCACGTTTATTTTGTACACATTCACGTCTATCCACTGCTACCTGATCGCTCTGTAGTTCGTCTGCTTAGCCATAGCCACACCCCTTAGCACTCGGCAACATTGCGTCAAAGTGTGCGTTTTATTCGTTTAGCTGAAATGCCAAGATGTTTGTCACAGGGTTTAGTAAGTTAGGGTAAGTGGACTAGAAGATGAGTTCGAGCAAAACATTAACACGCGAGCATAGATAGGCATGCAACTGTTGAATATCTTTGCTTGCAGTACAAATATACAGTATTTTAATAACTTATACAGTAGGGTGGGCCGAAAAAATGCAAAATGTATTTTTTTTTATTCAAGTAGTAATAGCGACGAAAATTTGCGAATTGAAGAAACTGAAAAGGAATTTCAAAAAATAAATTATATCTTTCGGACCCGCATGTGCTCCAAAGTTTGCCGTAATATGGAAAAATGCACATTTTTACGATAATTTTTAACATTTTTAAACTAGCCTTTTCCCGAATGTAATAGTTCAAATTCTTATGTATTAAAACAACAACAACAACAACAACAACAATAATAATAATAATAATAATAATAATAATAATAATAATAACACCTTCAGGAACACCGTATTAAATTCATGAACACCTTCCGGTCGCGCATTGCCTTCAAAGTTATTGAAATTTTGAAATATTTACAAATAAACGTGGATCACATTTCAAGGGAAAAAATATTTATGACACGTTTTTTTTTGTTTTCTTTATTGAATACAAGTTTAAATGTTGAAAAATAAATTATTTTAGACCATTATTAATATTTATAAACATATTTTTTTCAATAACATTATGTTAATAAATATTACTAAGGTCTAAAATACTGCTTTTAAACACTATTATTTCGGTATACTCTATTATAAAATACCTGAGATAATTACAATGCAAATTTATTTAATTCAGTAGTGTACCAACATTCACCACAATGTTTGAAGTTTATCATTTAATAGTGCGGTAAAAAAAAAAAAAATCTTTCCCTTACCGTGTTACAATTTTTGACCCTGGTAATAGTAACTTGAACGCCTTTTAACCTTGACTTTTCGGGTCAAAGGGTAAATTATTATGTATCACTTGTGGGAGGAAATGTAGCGAATAATCGCACACAAAAACAGGTTCTTCTTGATCATGTACATGATCAAACAGGCTTTCGGGGGCAGGGAAAGTCGATAGAAGTTCGTTCAGTGTCACCTAATTTACGCCTGTCAACGAATCGGTCTTCCTTCCAAGCGAACAGAGCGGAAGTGCTATGTTAATTCATTTTACGAGGGCCTCAGAGAAAGTTGTGCGTCAGTTAACGTACATTTTCTCCTACTCCCGTCTGAATCATGCTTTCAAAAGTGATTTACATCTTGACAGATGGTAGCTCGAGCTTGCATTACAACGTCAAGCAGGTTTCTCATAAAGTGACTACGTAGGTAATTTCTACAGATAGCTCTGATTTTATTTTATTTTATTATTATTATTATTTTTTTTTTTTTTTTTAGTATTGTAATGATTGTTTGCAAGTTCTGATAAGTAGTAATACCCCTCCGACGAGATGAGACGAGACAAGAAATTAGGTTGTATCTTCTCCATTTTTTTTGCAAGTCTCGTCTCGTTCTGAAAATTTATATATATAAAAAAATATGCCCCCTTTTCTGTTATTAGAATTCTTTTGCTTCATGAGAGGTCCACCAATTAGCGGATATAGCAATAATTTAATGCATAAATGCGGTACATTGTGTAATGACTTGAAAATCATTAAACGTGGTTGAAAAATCGTTTTCAGTATGGAGGCCTTGGTGGCTCAGTGATAGAGCGCTTACCTCTGGTACTTGTGGTCCCTGTTTCGATCCCCGGCCAAGCAATCTTTTGTTGAGAACAACATCGTTTTCACGGGTTTTCTTGGGGATACTTCCGTTTTCTCGGGGGTACTTCCGTTTTCTCTAGAATACTTCCGTTTTCTCTGGGATACTTCCGTTTTCTCAGGGGTACTTCCGTTTTCAACCACATTCTCATTCCGCCAATTCTTCCATCATTATTCATTTGCCTTAATCATCCGTCTCCCTTAGCCTAAAGGACATAATCGTTGGACGTTAAACTGAAACATTTCATTTCCTTTTCAGTATATTCGTACTATCATATGATCAATTTATAATTTTGTGTTTGAGATCGAAGATTTGGATGAACTACTGTCATGCCACTTGGAAAACTGTGGCCATGTTGCTCGTTATCTTGACGATGCGGTGCGTTCCTCATCTTGTGAGCAATACTCACAAAGGGATGTAGCTTTTGCTAAGGTAATGTGTGGTCAGCACATTATTGTTAGTAGTTGTTATTCATAGCTTTCCAGATAAGAATTTCTTATCTGTTAAATTCACATTTATTCTTGTATATTACACTAATGAATGAATGAATTGTATTTATGAATGAATGAATTGAAATACCTCTTTGTATCACTTTGTTGATTTACCTTAACTGAGAATCGAACTCAGATCACGCGTGTTAAATGTTAGACTACAAAAACTAAACTAAAATTAAGCTCGTACGAAAAAGCCGTCTGAAACCAGGGCATAGCAGCCGGTTTGTGGCACTCATATTGGGCAGCACATCGTTTCCAATTGCTGACTTTCTAGTAGCTCCGCAATTTTTCTCACGACGTTAGACAGTCTCCGTAATAACAATACTATCTGGTACAAATGGTCACCCATCTTTCCAAGGACCAAAGCTGTCTTCTGATCTAATAAGAAATGGTATTCCAGTGCGACTACGTAAACATACAAATTTAGATAATTTTATGTACGACGTCATCTAATAATTTAAGTAACTAGCTTTATATTAAATAGTAACTACAGGTAAATTCTAATTGTGTAACTACCGTACAAGGACAACATTAATTTCTTCTTAGACTAAAACTTGTAACCACATAGTTAAAATAATACACAATTAACTATGTTAGTAAACACAATTAACATAGATCTACAGATATCACAAATTTTAATACGTAAGAAAATAAGGAAAACATAAACACTAATCTCATAATTGAATAAGATTCGAACCCCGGTCTGTCGGTTGTCGTACTACTAACAATCGTAGAGGGTCTGTAAATGTTATTTACTTCTCAGACATTGGCAAATAAGGTAGCTAAAAACTTACGATTTAAAAAAAAAAAATCAACCACAAGAATAATATTAATACTACTACTAATAAAAATACAATTGTACTATTGTAGAGTCTAATGATGTTTTGTGCAACGTCTTTCGTCATATTGTCTGAAGTTGTTGATCATTTGCGTCAGTTTGTTCTATCACTTGATGCGTGAAACAGCAAGTTTTAAGCTGTAAGCAGCAACAAGAAGGCGGCGGCAGGATGAAATTTTTACATCCTCACCTTACAAACTCATTAGAAGTCCTGCAAATGCTAACCACTTGTATTAACTAACACCTTTCACTATAATAAAGAGTTTCGAGTTTTCATGTTTTATGTCCTTACGCCGCATGAGGTTATGAAGGATAAGACGACCTGTTAAAACGTGAATTCCGAACCGCGACCAGGGTTTGGGAAACACAGTGGCTGAGTGGTAGAACGCTCACCTGTGGTAACAGAGAGCGGTGGTTTGATTACGTCATGCGATCATTGTTGCCAACCCGAGGGAAAAATCCCATTTTGTGTTAATTTTTTGACATTAATTTCTCCAATAGGGATAAAAGGAATTTTCGTAGAAATTGGCAGCATATATGGAATTTTCCATACATTTACTTCATCCACGCCAACAAGTTTCTCTTTGGGTGAAAAATGAACTAATGACTGTTCAATAAACGTAAAATGAGGGCTAATTGTCAAATGTTACTGTAAAATGCATGTTAATATGGAAGTGGTTTATACAGTGACTTGAGAATCTTAAAGAAAAGAAACGTATTAACAAATCTTCTACTTAGAAAAATTACCAAACGAGAAGCAGATATCTTCCAAAACGTTCCACACGAAATTACTGGAAAATGAAACTTGTCTTACCTTGTTTCGTCGTTCCATCCAAGATTACGACACAGACAGTAATTTCGAACAACAAAATGTACTTGCTTTCGTCAACATTTCAATTCTCTCTCTCTCTCTTGATAACGTATTCATAAACTCTCTGATTAACATAAAGGTCTAATATTCAGTCATATATTGAAGAAATTGAACGGCATACAGTAACTTCACATTTCATACTTTGAAAATTTTGATTTTCCCCCCTACAACATGGGAAATTCAAGAGCAAAATGGGAAATTCTGCCTCTCGAGGTGGGATTTTACAACGTTTCAGGTTGGTATCACTGCATGTGAGTTTGTGGTAGACATCATTGTGTCTGCGTTTTCTTGGTTTCTCCCGCATTTTCATTCCACAATTCTTTCATAGTCATTCGGTTTTCAGAAATAATCCATCTCCTTTAGACTATAAGGAATAACCATCGTAAAGAATAAAAGATTGTTTACGTTCGGGGCTTGAGTTCGGTGCAGTGGCGGATGTATAGGCAATTATGCAAGGTCAGCCCTAACAGTGCAGGTTGTTCCCCACCACACTTCAACCTCGATCAATACTACTACAACTGCTATTACTAATTATTATTGGGGTCACGGTGGCTGTTATGAATATGGAGCGTTCACCTCTAGTGCATGGGAACCTTGGTTCGATCCTAGCTCGCACCAAGCGAGCTTTGTGGTGAACAAATATGTGCATGCGTTTTCTGAAAACCGAACCGGTTTTGTAGAAACCGAAATGTCGGGTTTCGGTTTTTGTAGAAACCGATTTCCGTTTTTTATAAAAATCGGTTTTGCCCATCCCTAGTTTCTCAAATCTGTTTAACCAGTTTATTTTCCTCTTTTCAATTATATTGCCAGGATCGGCTTTCCTCTGCTATTAATCCTGATATTTTGTCAGCATAATGGGAAATCTTATGAGGCGGCCATTTTCGTCTGTCTTACAATCAACAGGTATCAACGGAAAAATGGCAACAGACAGCGAGAGGATGTTTTAATCGATTCAGCGTCACAAGAGTATGATTTCCATCTCCTCCGTGAACTCTTAATAAAACCGGAAACGTTAGAATTTACTTCTACGTCAGGTTTCAATACAACCCAGCGTCGTGGGAAGTCTCAACGAAAGAGCCAAGACAGGAAAAATAACATCAGTGGGCTTCAAGAGGAGCTGACCATACATCTTACAAAGGTTTTGTGATTGAAACGTTTCGGGGATTCACGCCAGAAGATTTATTTATTTATTTATTTCAGTTACCTCTACTCGAAAACCACCCAGAACTATAATCAGTGTTACCCAATGGCGGATGTAACCGGGGACCTAGACTCCCAGTTTTTTCAGTCACAAAAATAATTTAGGCTATTATTTGTATATTTTTTTTTAAAGTTTGTAGCAAAACTTAAGATATACCTATCATAGTCCCCCTATCATAGGCTTCCCCCCAGCTTTTACTTTCTAAATCCACCACTGGTGTTACCTTCTCCATGATAATAAACTAACAGGATAGCAATAAATTATTTACTATTGATGTCTGTACATCAGTTCTACAATTTTGTTGTCATTTTGACAATGTTAGTTAACGTAAATGGGCGACAACAGAAACATGACGTGTACAATAATTGTTGTCTTGTATGTAGAAACAAGTAGCATACAGTTGGATGTATGTCTGTGAACTGTATTGAGGTCGCGTCGGGATCTGTTATCTTCAGTTCAGCGCCTTGTTTATTCTTTCCGGTATCTTATAAAAAAAAAAAAAAAGAGTCGGAACACAAGGATATCGCGGCACGCACTTAATTTTTAAGGCACTCGAGATTTTTTTTTATTCCTCTTTGCAGTAAAATGAGATTTTTTTTAAAAAAAAATACTTTCTAATTTCATGATATCAAATAAGCAAGTTTCAAGGCCGACTTTTTAGAAAATGAAAAGAAAAAGAAAAGAAAGAAAAAAAAATATATAAATGAAACCAACCATTCGACGTAAGCGTTACGAAGATAAGTTGCGCATGCTTGTGGAGTGTTTCGATAAATAGTGATCACTTTTGCTGCGAGAGCTGTTTCGTAATTTTTCAGTCCTTTTTTTATCAGAATAAAATGTTCCACTCGTGTTGACTACAGTAGTTTCAGTTGAATGTTTTTCGATCAACATGCCAAAACAAAGAAGAATGATTATTGATTTGTTAAAAACAGAAAAATTAATTATTGTACGTTATTCCCAAAATGACTGATGATGTATTTCGTATAAATTAAGGAAGTGATACCAAGTTATAAATAATTATGCTGTAAGGTACCTTTTTTTTTTTTTTAATGGAGAACCTGTGTACAAAGCAGACAAGATCCCATGTGAGAATGACTTTAAAAAGGAATTATTTTTTGGAAATTTGAGAACCTCCTTCTGTGGTTTTCTCTGCCGTCAGCTTGTCCATAATCGGAATATTCACAGAAAGAACGTCGTATCACCATTCAAATGTTTTCTATACAAAGAATGAATATTTTTATGCCGTGCTTTTTAACCTTACAAACTAAGTATTAACCGTGAAACTGAAGTAGAACTCCTGACCTTTGGCCGATGTGGCCCAGAACCGGCGAGCCTAGGTTCCCCAATTTTTTGAGTTACAAAAATAAATAATTTAAGCTGTTATTTATATATATTTTTGAAAGTTTATAATAAACTTATAATATATTAATAGCTATCATAATCTGGGTTATGGCTGCCCCATCCCAGTTTTTACTATCTAGATCGGCGACTGCTTTTGTCTGTGGTTTAAATTAAACTTGAGTTTTTGGTTCTATAGCTCAGGAAATAATATGGGTGGCTAGATGTTACTTCTTTGTGATTTCTGGCTTTGTAGGTGATGGATTCCTGTCTGTAATATCAGCTCCCCAGCTTCCTCACGATGCTGGGTCAACACCAAATATGTGCTCCAATCCAAATCGAACCAAGCATCACGGACACTCATCGAAATGAAAGAACCTTATAGCCACAAAATATTTATGTGCTATTAACCTTAGAGGTATATAGTGAGAGTCAGTTTCGTAATTAGTTTTATTCCAACTTTCCCAGTGCAAGGTCCAAAATGTCCTTCCTGGACAAGTTTTCATGTTATACAAAATTGCATACATTGATAACAGTAAGCCTGAATAACTTTCTATTAGTTTTAAGTACATACCAAGGCATAGCTACTGTTTAGGTGTGTAGATGCTAGTTGATTTCCTTCTTACTGATACATATGAAGCAGTGGCGGATCCAGAACCGACTTCTGGGGGGGGGGGACGGTGGGTTGTCATACTGCTACTTTTAAGGGCTCCAAACTTTGGGATGGCTTTTATTTATATATATAAAATAAGAAAGTTTCCTCCTCTGGGGGGGGGGGCGATTGCCCCCCTGGATCCGCCCCTGATATGAAGTCTTACTGTACATTTGCCAATCACGCAATTATTTATTATTGTTGTATTTGAGATTTCTTAATGTACTTCACTACACTACCTTATACTACATTAAACTATATGCAGTTCAATTTAGGATCTTCATTTTGTAGCGTTGTTCGAGATATGTGCACACACTTGACCTTGTATTAATGAACCATTCCCAAACGACGACTTCGTTAATTTCCTCGTCTCTGGTTTTCTTTGGTTTCCTCCTGATTTTACCACTTCCTTGCAGACATTCATCCACTATTTTATCTTTACGTTTTAGCGTATCACAAATTAGCGTTTCCCCGCACTTAAATCGCGTCTTTATTTTTTCGTACAGAGAGTTTGTCTTCCTCTTGAGCTTCGATTCGATAACTTTATTATCAAGGGACGATGAGACATGTGGCATAAGCTGTAATGTTGACTGGCCGAAAAACTTGCGAACAAACTGGTTTGCCAAGATGTAAAAATGTCAATGGATTGGGTTGTAGAGTCAGCTAGCTTCATAGGAATAGTGTCCAATATTTTAGATGTTTTCATTCTCTTCCATTCTCTGGTTGAGAGTATTGTGAACAGTGGCATTCAACAGTGACAAAGCGAAAATAAACATTGTTTGGACAATTTCGCATCTTTCTACTACCTGTAGAGGCACCGTTATTCTCGGCCAAAAGATTTACACTAAGCTACCCGTGACGCGAAGCAGGCGAACAAGATGAAAGTTTTGAAAGGTCTGTAATATGCTAAAAACAAATTTCTGTAGATATTATGGTTTATTCTATAAATGATTTCGTATTATACATACGTAGGTTGTAGTGAGTTCATCAATTATTCTTTTTCGTTTCCGAATTGAATAGATTTTGTTGGCTACGACCAAGGATCTTATAAAATAGAGGATCTGCCTTTACAACAAAATCTCGAAGCCATACGTCAGTTTCTCCACCCCTACTCTGCCCACTCCGCGCAATAGGATCGCAATGTTTTGAGCCAACAATTATGGCGGAAACGAAAGTAGCCAATCAGACGATGGCAGAAACGATAGTAGCCAATCAGATGTACCGATGCTCGATTGTATTTTGGCTTCATCAATTTAATAGGATGAAGATACATATAGGCAGATCCTCTATTTATAACATCCTTGGCTACGACCATGAAATTTGTTCGCAATGGGCAAATTTCCACCATATCCAAATTCTGCTTCAAGTACTAAATGTAGAAAATGAATTATATATACTATCAATATCCAATTTTTGTATGCTTCTTCGGGAAACAAAGTGTGTATATCCACTACTGAACTTACCTAAGTCTAACTCTGTGGCCTATGGAACCCAGAGGTTCAATGCCGCGTTCACAAAAGCTCTCCACTGACTTTTGTAATTAGTCAGCTGAATCCAGTTTCTACTTTATATTCCTATTTCTACGAGATTCATGTTGATATTATCCTCCTATCTGTGCCTAGGTCTTCCTAATGGTCGTCTTCCGATTGGATTTCCAGTTACAACTTTGAAAGCGTTTCTAGTTTTTTCCATTCAGGTTACATGACCTTCCCACCTAAGCTTCCTAGACTTCGATGACCCTTACAAGGTTTGGTAAACCGTATAAATCACGTAGTTCCTCGTTATGAAGTTTCCGCCATTCCCCATACCCGTTCGTCTTGGGTCCGAATATTTGTCTCAATATCTTGTTCTAAAATACTTTCAGTCTATGTTCTTTCCTCACAGTAAGAAACCATGTTTCACAACCATACAGAACAACTGGCATAAATTATCGTTTTATATATTTTAAGCTTCAAATTCCTCGACAGAATTCGCGGCGACAAGAGATTTTGAACTGAATAATAACACGAATTCCCTGCTTTTAGTCGACATTTAATTTCTCCGTGAATATGATTTTCCTCTGTTAATATTGATCCTAGATATTTGAAACTATCCACGTATTACGTATTTAATATTTTAACGCATACATAATTTGCCGCATTATGATCCCGACGAACTTCCATGTACTTAGTTTTTCTGTATTTGCTTCTAAATCCATGTCACTGGATGCGTTTAATAAGATCTCCGCATTTCTTTCTATTGTTCTCCTATCATCCCCTATTAAATTTACATCATCAGCATACAAGGGCGCCCATGTTGTGGTTTCCAAGGGGGGGGGAGTATAAGCGACGTTTCAAAAATAGTTTCAAATTTTGCTGTAACGAATGTAAAAATTCTATTGGATTTCCGATATTCTAAAGTACAATTTCCTCTAGGGGGCGAGCGCCCCACCTTGCTCCTCCTGATGAGCGCCCTTGTCAGCATACGCCATAACCTGGTGAATATCTTACCTTACACGCTACTAATAATTTCGAAATACTTTAAATGTTCCGTAGGATATATTTTATCATTCGTTTTACTCAATAATACATTTCATAATCACAATCAATTCTTTAGGACTTCATTCAGCTGTTTATATAGTTCATTTTTGAAACAGCGTCTTGTAATTAATTCGTTATATTCATAATAAATTAGAGAGAGGAAAGAGGGTGTTGTGTAACGGTAAGTGATTTTTATGGCAGAAAAGTGAAAGTTATTTCGTGCATGTAAGTAATTAAATGCTTTAGGAGCAAAACCGTAGCTTTTTTTTCGCATAAGAATTTTGTTAAAGAATAAAGAAAAATTGTGGTGTATTTATTAGTATTAAATTCTGTTCGTTACTGGAATATTAAATAGTATGAAGAGTTTATTTCAAGTTAATTTTTATTACGTGGATGGAGTAGCTAAAAGTATTGTGTTGTGAACATCCCCAACATGCGTATTCTGCCGTGATCACTTGTCGCAAACTTAGAGGTCTGTGAGCACCATAGTCCTTAACAAACCTATTCATCTGCATGTAGGATTTTTTCTTTGGAAAAAGGCTTTAATAACATCCACAAACTGTGACTTCTTTCGCATCTCCCACTTTTTGTGTTTATATCTAAAATGGTTCTCTTCTCTCTCACTATTCCGTACACTTCTCTATTTGTGTTCTGTATTAAATGTAGCCTGTTGTGCTGTATGGTTGCGAAACATGGTCGCTTAGTCTGAGGAAAGAATGTACAGTAGACTAAAGTATTTGAGAACAAAATCCTGAAAGAAATACGTATTCAGACCCAATAGGAACGGGAATGGGAAATTGCAAAATCTTCATGACGAGGAAATGCATAATTTATATCGTTTACCAAACATTGATTGGAGCATTCGGCTGTAAAACACCCTGCCAGTATCATGGTCTAGAGTTTGTTTAGTTATGGTAATGTAGGAGAGTTAGTTATTCTTCCTAGAAACCAGACAATGAATCACCTTGTTTATTTTGAGCTATTAAGCGATGTATTGGAATTGTCCTTTGCAAAAGGTGGAGCGTCTTTTTATGCAAGATGGAGCTCCTTGTCGTATAGCCAAAAGTGTGGTATCTTGGCTTAAAAAGGTGTGTTTCCCACGTTTCGAAGATTGGCTAGGGCAAAGCCCAAACTTAAACTCCATAGAAAACCTATGGTCTATCATAAAGAGACGATGGATGGTCCAGAGGCTTGGACATCACGAAAGTTAGAGAAGAAATATTTGGAGAGCTTCGAAATGTAGTGTTGGAGGAAAATGGAGAAGATAAAATGGACGGCGAGAGCAATAGATGAAGATGTTATAAAACGGATAGTTGAAAATAGGGCACTTCTAGTCCATCTTCCGTAGGAAAGCTAATTGGATTGGACACATCTTGCGAAGAAATTGTCTTTTTCATACCACTATAGAAGAAAAGATAAGAGAAAAATGAGGAAAAAATTAAATGAAATCTTTGAGTTTTACGTCCCACGGTCATGCCGGTGCCGGTTAGACTAAAGGAGACGGAGATGAGTGAAAATGGTGGAATGAAGAAGGTGGGAGGAAACTGGAGAACCCCGAGGAAACCCACGCACACGGTGTTTGCCCACCACAAAGTTCACTTGGTGGGGGCTGGGATCGAACCCGGGACCCCAAGCACCAGAGGTGAACGCTCTACCACTGAACCACCGCGATGGTTTTTAATACCAACTTCAGCTTTTGTTCATTCATAACAAGAAAATATGGAAAAAGTTTGTGCAAAATGTTGCATTACTTATTCAACATATGTATGAGATCATGACATAACCAGTTAATTTATCGTAACTATTATCAATCCACTGCCTGATGAAGGACTTTTCAACTCGTCTCCACAACCACCTATCCTGAACTTTTTTAAAATAATAATAATAATACTCGCAGAGATATACAAACTCGCACATCCAGCGTTTAGGCTGAATCGGGCTCGAGCTAAATAATTGACCACAAGCCATGTAAGTGTATATGGAACCTGAGCGCGAGCGCTGTAAGTAGATAAGGAGTCTGAGTGTGAGCGCTATAAGTAGATAAGGACCCTAAGTGCCAACACTGTAAGTAGATAAGAAGCCTGAGTGCGAGCGCTATAAGTACATAAGGATCCTGAGTGCCCACACTAAGTAGATAAGAAGCCTGAATGCGAGCGCTATAAGTAGATAAGGACCCTGAGTGCCAACACTGTAAGTGAATAAGAAGCCTGAGTGCGAGCGCTGAAAGTAGATAAAGTCACTGAGTGTGAGCCTGTAAGTAGATATGGAGCCTCTGAATGTGAGCCCTGTAAGTGGATGGGAAGCCTTAGAGCAAGTCTTGTAAATAAATAAAAGGGCCAAAGCCTAATTGAAATCAATGAGCCCTAATCTTATTGAGGATAGGAGCTAGATTAAGTCAAAATTTGAAATAATCATCTCTGCTACACAATACTTCTTGTTTTCATAGGATGTTTTCTACACCATTTCTTGGTTCTTGGCATGTAGATACTGTACATTATTTCCTTAAAACTTAAAAATGAAATTTTGTTGAAATCTTCTTGGAACGTACTCGTAACTTTTAGGAGTCCAAGGCCATTCCGCCATGGAACTCTCTTGGAGACCAAGCAACTTTTCAAACGAAATGCAATAGAAACAATATATATATATATATATATATATATATATATATATATATATATATATATATATATATATATATATATTAATAGTTATTTTCAAATGCCAGTAACTCATTCGATAACTGGTCTAAAGACATGAAACAAAGAACAAAATGCTCGGAGTAGATCAAAGTTATTTAGAAGTTATGATTTACACTCATTTAAGCAAACATAGTCTTAAGAGGAACCACCTTAATGAGATACAGTGGAGTCTCGTTAATTCGAACTTGGATAATTCGAAATATTGGATAATTCGAACAGAAGTCCATTCCCCTTGAAAACTGTCTTGAAAACAAAATAGAAAATCTATGTAACGATAAAGGTGAAGGTGAGTTGGGGAAGAAGTAAAGATAGAGAACGTGTGCCAATCTAATCTTGTTTCAGAATTGGTTGAAAATTTAAGATGAATTATTGATAAAGTCAGCCAAATGTTATTAATATCGTACCGGTATTCCATGCAATACATGAAATTCAAGATTTATTGACCGTACAAAAACAACCAGATTTAAGCAAATGAGGTTTACGACTTGTTAAAAGTGAGAACAGAATATTCAAATTGTTACTGGTGTTTAAATGTTTGGGCTATTCAATGTATGTTGTATTGTAGTACGTAAATATATTTTCCATTGTACACGTAGTTTGAATTATGTAGAGTCAAAGTCGGTAGTTTGCGGTATTCGATCACGCAAGTAATAAGCTGCTTAAAGGTAAAGTCTGCATACACCATATGAATAAGTTTTTGATGCACAGTGCTTTGGTTTGTTTGTTGTTATATATGTGAAAATGAATGTTGTTGGATAATTCGAATTTTGGATAATTCGAAGTTTTTTCGTGTCCCCCTGGACTTCGAATTAAAAAGAGTCCACTGTATTTCTAATTGTAAAAAATAAATAAATAAAACAACGCAAAATGGGATTTTCACCCAGCCCCTTTCTGGGCCCATTTCCCTCTCTCCTCGACGCCCGTAAAAGCAGGAATGATTCTGAAATCTGATAAGAAATACTCAATTGAAGTAAACAAAATGTGACAACTGAATTCACAAAACAAACCTTTTTGGTACATGGCATTTTGTTTTTCAATAAATGAAAACGCCAATCCACCCCTTCCCTCCATATTAGTACAAATATGTTTCTTTCAACATAAAAACTATAAGAGCGATATACCTGGTATTTACTAGTAAATGAAACCGATAACAGACTTTCTATAGTCCAGAAAGTATAACGTCGTTGGCTTCCCGCGCTTGGACCAGCTCGTCATTGGAGGTGTGGTAAGAGGGTAGCCAATCATCACCAACCGCGCTCAGCGAGCCACGAGTAACCAAACTGTCCACTCCCCATAAACGTCACTACAACTTTTCCCGGGAAGCCATCTTCCGTACTATAAGAGAAATATATAATATTAAATCCAGAAAACTGTTCTGAATGGGAATGTGGGAGGAAAGGGAAGTACCCCGAGAAAACACACGGACACGATGTTAGCCACCACAAATTTATTTGGCCGGGAACTGAACCAGAAATCCCATACACTAGAGATAACGGCTCTACCAGTGATCACAGTGCCCCTGCCATTTATTAGGATGATACGCGAAGGGCTGTGTTTAGTAAGGTAACCCAGGAAGTAAGAGTTGTGACTGTCTCGCCTCGAAAGATATTATGAAAAAAGGTTTTTGTCTTGTGTCTGAAAGTGTATCTGTATTTAATCAGATCTGTATCATCTCTTCGGCAACCGTAGTGCTTAACCAGACTGCTTGCAACATTGGTTCTGGCTTTCTAAATAGGAGTTCGCTACTTTTTAAACAAGCAGATTCACAGTTTACTACATGATATTGGGACTAACATGGGAAGTTCTGTGGTTGTGACAGGAATCGAATTCGGGATCATGCGCACTGTAGCCAGGTCGGTTAGACCGCAGACCTCGAAGAATTTAAACAAACATGAGCTCATACTTAAGGAAAGAGGGAGAAAATGCAGCATTATCTAGCATTAAGAAAATAATGTTGAAACATGTCATTAAAGACAAATACAACCCATGTCGATTGTTTTACTAATGAAAAGCGTTATTCTATATTGTACTGATAACATTATTAATCTCTGTATATTATCAGATAAAGTCACATACCACAATAAAGTATGTTGCATTAAGAGATGTTTCCTAATAGCTTGTGTCCTTCATTTTGCACATACATATCTCTTTACACTTAGTTTTTTTTTTTTTTTTTTTTTTTTTTTTTATCATTCCTATGTCAGAACAAAGCTACAGTTGTTGCACCTTGAGTATGATTTGTAAACATTACATAAAACTTTAGATTAGCATGAGGTATGTAAAGAGGAAGAGAGAGCCGTGGCGCCGGTCTGGCACGGTAGTGCGTCTGCCTAACCGAAAGGCCCAGTTCGAACCCCAAGATGCTCGCGGGTTTGTTGTGTTTTTTTGCTCTCGTTTCAATGCAGCACGGTTAGGATCTCGCCCAGCTTTTTAAAAATAGATACACTCATGTCCAAAATGATTGTCGCATATCTATAACTGTCTTCTTGTAAGAATATAATTTGATAATGATTTTGCAGGGTACTTTTTAATACTGATACTATGTGTATAATCGGGAAATGTATATTTGTGGTAAACTTCATAGGAAAAGAATTATAAATACAAAAATTATAATGAGTAAAATAATATGTTGCTAAATGGACAAGAAAGTTTTATTTTCGTTTTATTGTTCTTATATATTGCTGTTTTGACGTGAAATTTGCCACATACACGTCTTTACCGATTGTACACATGCTAACATTATAAGAAATAGCGGGCGAATTCGTTATCAAATTATATTCCTACAACAACATATTTATAGACATGCGACAATAATTTTGGACATGAGTGTACATGGGACAGCCTGGGGTCTGAAGACGACCGTAGCTACGTGGGAGTTCTCATGTGAATCGTATTTCACGTGAAACTTGTTAGGTCCACGTTTCCTATAGCCTCGGTACTGGGAGGGCCATTAAATTCTAATTCAACCCATCTACATATTATGTGAAAAAATGTGTAATTGAATCTGTTGTGTTGAGTGCGTGTTTTATACAGCGTAACATAATGACGTTTGATCTTGATTGCTGTTGTTTTCCGACCATCCAAGTGTCATAATCTTCAACTGTAAAGTGCATATCAAAATTTTAGTAAGTCAGATAAGAGCTGATGTTGTTCAATATGGAATATGTCTAGATGCCGTTATCTCTAGGATTCAAATAAGAAGAAAAATTAAAAGAAGGTGTGTTAGATCATAAAATCAGAAATTATAACTAGGGTTTCCAACCTTCAAGATATTATCGGAACATTCTAATCGGAGATTGTTCCGATTTCTCATCAGCATCGATATGAAAAATTTAATTTTCGTAGGAAAATAATAATAATAATAAAGAGTATAGTTTCATACATCATTAAATGAAAAGGTATTTCATCTTTAACCAGAATGTATGTATGTCATTAACGTATATGATTTCCGATACATCAATATTAAAATTCGATGGACAATAAATAAATATCGTAAATAAATATTTCAAAATTTCTTGAAGCGCTGAATTTTGCAAGTTTAATATGATTTGATTGATTTTCAGTGTAGTGTTCGTTTCAACAGTAAAGCTATATGAGAAGTGAACCTACAGCTTAACGAACGTGGAATCCAAATTACATGAGGCCATCTCTCATACGTGACGGGCTAACATGGCAATATATGCCGAAAGCCTAAAAATCTGATTCCCATCGTAATCTGTAACTTTTAGATTAGTTTACGCGAGATTGATAACCTAATTAGAAGCAAAATAGTCGGAAAAAATGAAATTAAGTATTAAAGTAAACTAGCGTAACTCACTAATTGGGTAATTGATTGCAAAACAGACAATATAAGACAAAAACGTACTAATTCTCCCGACTCAACATTTCCCTTAAAGAAGTTGGCAACCCTGTGTACAACCATGCATTCGGTTTATATGTTAAAAGAAATTGAGCGGCGTGTCTTTATTGGTTGGAAAGATTGAATGATTGAATACAAACATGTAGCCAATTTTCGTGTGATGATGTAATAGCCGCTCCGTGCGGAAATACAGGGAAAATGGCTTCTGGACACACACATTGTGCGTTGTTAGTCTGCTCTGTACATATAATATATATATACTGTGGAGCACGTGCCTTTAACCAGCCTCTGCACCACGCAACCGTTACAAAGCAACAAGAGTTGCCAGCAAACTGGAAATAAAAACCTCGTAATCTCTTACGTGAGTTTACTAAGCGTAGAACGACGCTGCTATCTGGAGCGAGATATAGATTTGGTGAAAGTAACGAAAAAGCGAAAAGAATTTAAACTTCACAAATACAAATGATATTCAATTTGTTTACTCTCTTCTATTTTTTTTTTATTTTGTCCGTGTGCCCACTATTCTCCCGGCATCTTTATGTCTTTTTGATTGATTGATTGATATTTTATTTACGTTTTGTTTTCCGTGTATTTTTATCTGCCGTCTTGATTGATTGATTAAAATGTATTGATTGATTGTTTCTTGTCACCTAATACCCTCACCTGCTGTCTTGATTGATTTATAGATAAGCTTTTTGCCATCTAGTCATCTTCACCTACTGCCTTGATTGATTGATTTATAGTTAAGCTATATAGGTCTTGATTTATAGGATGTCATCCAATCATCCTTATCTGCTCTTGATTGATTGATTGATTTATATTTAAGATTTTTGTCATCTAATTATCCTTACCTGTTGTCTTGATTGATTGGTTGGTTTATAGATAAGTTTCTGTCATCCAATCATCTTTACCTATTGTTTTGATTGATTGACTGATTTATAGTTAAGCTTTTCAACATCCAATCATCGTCACCTGCTGTCTTGATTGATTGATTTATAGTTAAGCTTTTTGTCATCCAATCATCCTTACTTGCTGTCTTGGTTGATTGATATATAGTTAAGATTTTTTGTCATCTTCTCCTACTCTTGATTTGATTGATTGTTAAGCATTTTGTCATGTAATCATCCTCAGGTACTCTCTCTTTTGATTGATTGATTTGTAGTTAAGCTTTTAGTCATTCGATTAAACTTACCTGCTGTGATGATTGATTGATTGAATTTGTTTGTTTAGTCAGCAGCAAATCTATACAGAACTTTGCTCTCGGAAGCTTTCCGTTCCTTTTTTTAACGCGGTAAAGAAACCTGCGATGATGGTAAGAAGTGAAATTGTGGGGGAAACGGGACAGTACCGAAAATATCCGACACACGGTGCTTGGCCTCCACATACAAACTACTCTAGGCGTTAACTAGAGTCGAACCAAGGACCACATAGATTAGAAGTGAATACTCTACCGCTGAAGCACCTCGTGTTTTCGTGCGATGAACCGAAGTGATAATGAAACTATTTGTGAACTCTTGCAACTGGTAAAAATCCCTTTCTATCAGTCTGTAGGCTTGTTAAACGGATAGTATGCTCCGTTGGTCCGATTTGTATAGGAAACTGTGAGTGGCAGACAAACGAGAAAACGAAAAGATGCACGAAGTAGTGTTTGAAAGCTTCTCAAGTTTGGCAACTAACCTTGCGGTTGTGACGGAATTCTCATGATGACAATACTAATGACTGTGGTATTCTTCCGGCAAGTTTTCCCACAACTTCTGCTTATATAATGATTGCAGGATGCACTGTATAGTTCTAATATATACATATTTTCTGTTAAATCTATCCTCTTCTACTAATGGAGAAGTTTGTTATGTCTTATGCAACAGCCAGGTTATGAAAGACGTGGGCTTCATTTCGGTACAGTTGATGAGTGCACAGACCGTCATGCAAGATCAAGACCGCAGCCGTTCTCCACCAGAACTGGATTACGTAACCACGCCACGAGCCTAATTTGGAAAAGTAGTGTTGAGTACAGACGAGAAATGAAAAAAAAAAGTTTTTTGGATAAAAAACGGAAATGTTTTGCTTTTCTGACTTTTTATGGTTTTCTAGTTGAAGTACAACGTTTGTTGTTCTGTAGTGGATTCTAGAATTTTAAAAAAGTGTGTTTACAACTCTGTATTTGAGAGTGATATGTTGTCCGGGGCTGGCTGTCTTCATTCGTTTCCAAACGGGATTTACGGTTGTTTCCAGCAAGTGTGAGTTATGCAATCACCACATTCCAAATGTCATTTCTGTTGTATAACCATCGTATCAAGTTCCTGGAAGTTATACATCTTGATATATATGTGTGTTTTACTGGTTACCTAAATTCGATCAGGCAGACAAAAAAAAAAAAAGTGCTATAAACTGGAAAGAGATTCAAAACTATTTTTGTTTTGGTATAAAATCTTGCTTACGTCTTGTTCTCTGTCCGGAAGACCCTCAGCTTCAGGGAGTTCAGTTTACAAAATTAAAGCCGCAAACGGTTATTTTGGTTGTGATGTTAGTTTAGACTTAAGCATCATTGTCCACAAAATTTCTTCTTTCTCAACTGTTTTGTCGTGTCAGATTTTTTGAAATGGAGAAACTAGCATTTTAAATACTCTCTCTTTAAAATTTTTAGCAGTTTCAATAAATTTTATACATTAGTTATTATTAAAATTTAGATTATTCATAAATTTTAAATTATATTTTTCCCCCATGAAATCTAATACATTGACAAAACAGTTTGGTCGTTAAACATTAATCTTAAGAGCTCAGCTTTATAAACAATTTGTTGGAAGAAGAAAACACACTGCATCCGCCGATTTGCATCTTTTCTTTCCTATTGAATTACAGATTTTCATTAGTTCTTGATTTCTTCTTATTTTCTCTTCAGAATGCACTGTTTTTTTCTTGTTAAAATGGGAAAACAAAAGAGGAACTTACTCCTATCGTTCCACTAAAATTGAAATAAAAAGTGTCCCGTAAGGAACGCAACTTTTGAAATACCCGTTGAGTACGAGTGAGTTTTCTTTTAAACTCGACTCGACTCGAAGTAGACATCTTTGAGCTCGACTCCAGAACTCGGCTAGAAAAATTTCCTCCAACTCGACTCGAATTCGGGTCGAGTTTCCATAACGAGCCAAACCGAGCCAAATGCCAAATCCTTTGTTTACTTTTAAGTACTCTCTTTAAGTATCCTACACAGACTCTATGATTATTATCAATGATACTACTACTACAACAACTGAATATTATTATTATTATTATTATTATTATTATTATTATTATTATTATTATTATTATTATTATTATTATTATTATTATTATTATTATAACACCGTGTATAAACATGAAAGATAGGCGATTTGTATCTGAGTACTAAAAAGTAGTTGACTGCAGATCTCGGTCGTCGTGAAGTCTAGGAGGCAAGGACATCGCTTATGAGGTTCTGGGTTTGAGTTCCAAAGGAGCGAGTATTCGGGCTGAAGCCAAAAAATTGTTAATAGTTATAAGGTGCCGACCAAACATGTTCAAAACTGCTCGTTGAGGTTGTTAACGACAGCTCATTCACTATCGAGTTGAACCAAGAAGTGAGCCGAGCCAGCAGCTCACCAAACCCAGGCAGCTGAAGCCAAGAGGTCTTCCCAACTAGCCGACTAGAGCCGAATCAAACCGAGTCGGCGGGTTATCCCAACCGAGCTGGCTCGAGTCTGAGCTCAATTGAGGCGAGTCGATTTCTCATCTCATCCGAGCCCAGCCAGTTTACATCACTACTCGGGTTGGGCTTCTGCTTGGGCTCAAAATTTCGACCGTGCAGATCTCAGCCTTGACGGTAAGAACTACAGTATATACTTATATTGGTGCTCACGACATTTGAGGTTGTCTCATTATGAAAATCTGTTGTCTCGTTATCGAGACGAGACGAGATGCGCAACACTAAAAGTGTTTTACATTACTGCTTACATTTCTCATGACTTTCGCTTTCCAATCTGACCAGCAGACCATGATTTCAAAACGAGCTGAACGAGCGAGCCATTTATCAAACTCGACCTTAAAAAAAAAAAAACTCAGTTTAGAGCTCGACTCGAGAAAATTACCTTTGACTCGACCCGAAACTCGACTTGTGCCCATCTCAAAATGACCGCCATTTCTGTTCTAATTTGCAGCACTGAACGGTACACGATTTTCATCTGTTGTCTTTCGTCGTTAGTAGTCACGAAGCACCAAATAGTGCATGATCGTCATTTGTTTTCTGTACGGATGGGAATGCAGCGGAATGGAATCATGAAATGGCTTGATTATTGAAATGGATATCCAAACCTTTAACAATGGAACTGTTTCAACAATGAAGAAAATTGTAATAAAAAAATCGGCATGGATTGTTCCCTTTAATAGGTTATGAAGTTCCTTCTCTAAAAATTTGAAGTCTCTATGTTGAAATTTATAAAAGAAATTGTAAATTTTCGTGAAAGGTAAAAAAAAAAAAAATACATGGGAGAGATAACGAAGACTGTAGTGACATCTATCGGCAAAACTTGTCCCTTTACACTAACCTTAATGTTGTGCAGAGACTATTCGTCGCACATCGGCTATTCGGAGCTTAGTGACTGTTAACCACAGACAACACATAAAAATCATGTACCGTTCAGTGCTGCCAACTTACTAGAACAGAAATGACGGGCATTTCAAAAGCTGCGTGCTTTATGGGACACCCTATATATGTATATTTTTTAAAAAGCTCAAAATTTTCCAAGGAAAAATAAAAAAAAGCACTTTTTTCTCTTTCTTCCTTCAAAAATGCTGTTTTTCATTTAACATTTAGTTTTAAAAGAACAGAAAATTAAAATTCTAGTGAATTGTGTGATCACATCGGATAGATCTAAAGCGGAATTCGGAAAGTACGTAAGCAATAGCCTTTCATTTTCTGTCTCAGGACTGACATTTTCTACAATTTATCACCCTATCTACTCTATAAAATATCATGATATATTTCATATTTTCTTCTATACCAAAATTGAATTAAGAGATTTTTAATTAGTACTAATTTAAAAATACGAGTATACTAGTATTTATATAATAAATGCTCAAAAGTTTTATTTTTAAGAATAAGTTTGTTTTCGAAGAGCAGAAGACAGTTGAGGTCCGGAGAATATTTTGATTAATAAATGTGGTCCTCGCAAGAAAATAGTTTGACAAACATGCTGAATGTGATTCCTTCTGCCAATAGAGAAGTAGTATTGGGTAGAAAACAGGAATTTGCAGCAACACTATAAATATAACTAGTAACCAAGTTCACTTACAAACGTCTGTGTCTTTAAATAGTGTAAAATGTTTCCCACTTAGCACACAATGCTTAAGTTACACCTTTTATAGACGATATCCTTTAACACATTGGAAATAGGTTTTCTGACGTTCCTTAGATTGTTATGGTCTATACACAGGAACATGTGATGCAGAAGATAAGACGGTGGCTTTTTTTTTCCCCTTTCTTTCTTTTGTCATCGCTAGTTCGTTTGTATGAACAGGAATACTAAGTAGCTGTTTGCGTAATAGTAGAGAGAGACCAGAGTCCCACAACCGCTACGATCCAGTTACGTGCATCTCATAAGCACAGCTTCATTACTGCTGTCCTTGGAGGGAGTTTCACGAAATGTTTTAGACTTAAACCGTCTTCAGTGTTAACTGTGGAAGAAGATACACGTTTAAAGATGTACCGATTTCAAGCTGTCACACGTATGAACCGTTACTTGCATTGGATGGGATTAAAACATTACTTGTAGGTTCTTTTCTTTAGAGTGGTTAAATGTTTACGAAAAGTGAAAAGAAAAAAAAAAAACTTCGATTTTCTTTAATGGCAGAACAAGTGCGTGTGTGTAGTGTATTTTCCGAGGTCAAACTTGATCTTAAGACCAATTTATGAGTTAACTTGTCCATAGAAAAAACTAAGACAGAAGTATTATTATTATTATTATTATTATTATTATTATTATTATTATTATTATTATACTTCCAAACTATGCTATGCATAAATGCCGCAACTCTTGCAGAACGGCTACGTTCATCTTTCTGTTGAAAGATATCAGAGCAAAAACGTAAAAAAAAAAAAAAAAAAAAAAAATCGAGAATCGATTTCTTGAAATAGATTGAGCATCTCAAGAATAGGTTCCATCTCAACCGTTAACCTTCTATTTAAACCGGAAGTGGTAGAAATCAACCATTTCCGGTTTCAACATTCATCGCTGTAGAACTGAAACGGTAATAAATAACAATTGTTTTTTTTTCTGCAGTCGATTCATCAGCGTTGTAAGAGAACATATCATCATCACCTGCAACGTTACTCGGAAACCGGAAGTGGTTGAAATTTTTTCAGTACTTTTGGTTTCAAGACTTATTTCCGTTGAACAAAAACGGTTTTTAAAAAAATATCGAGAAGCGCTTTCCTTGGATCGATTCATCGTCCCAAAAATAGATCTAATATCCTTCGCTAATCCTTTCAAATCAAAAGTGGTAGAAATCAACTGTTTTCAGTTTTAATCTTAATCTCCATATAACAAAAACAGTAACAGATACCAACAACTCAAAAGAACAGATCACCACCACCTGCAACTCTCTGCCTAAAGCAAAAGTGGTTGAAATTTGCAAGCACTTCCGGTTTCAATAATTATTTTCATAGAGCAGAAAGAGTTAAGGGTTATCGAGAAACGGTTTTTGACACAGATTTAGCGTCCCAAGAATCAGTTTTGTCTTCATTTGTATTTATGCATTGAAATTGGAAGTGGGGGAAAATTACGATTTTTCGGCTATTGTAAAATACACTGATTACATAATTAATAAAAACGGATATGATTAATAAAATAAGATAGACATTATGTATTGGTTCTAAATTTAATGCTATCTCCATAGAGCAAAAACACTAAGATAGAGCGATTTAATTAGCTCTTTGATTCAGTGCTCAAAGAACAGGCTTATTCTTTGATCTTATTTCTCTATTGCAAGCAATAGTTACAAATTTGAGAATTGAATTCACAGAATTTGGAAGCTTACCCTAGTTTCACATGTTAATAAGTGAGTTAAACGAAACATCATTATATTATTATTAACATCTGCAGTCGTTGTAGGGTACATCTGAGAAAGACGTTATAGAATCTTGGTTTCTAGTAGGGATGGCCAAAAGCGGTTTTCGGGACTGAACGGATCCGGTTCTAGAAGATCCTGTTCCGGAACCGAGTTTTCAGATCCAGATCTGGAATAGGTTCTTCGGATTCAGGTCTGGAACCGGTTCCTAAGATCCGGTTCTGGAACCGGGTTTTTGGATCCAGGTCGAACCGGTTCTGGAACCGGGTTTTTGGATCCAGGTCCGGAACCGGATCTTCGAGAACCGGTTCCTTTCGGAACCGGAACTTTGTGGCCATCCCTATAGTTTCAACGCACATGTAAAATTAAGTTAGGGCTGATACTAACATTTTTCTTTTTGAAGAACGAAGAAAATGTCATTAAATATTTTCATTTTAGTTTGTAGGTACATCCTATATCAACAGTGAGGCTGTATAAGACAAGGCCTAGTTTAAAGTGCGATCTGAACCACAGTACTGCTTTCGATGTTCTCGCCGGGAATAGAACCTGGTATTAAAGACACACAGGCTATGTACTTTAAATTTGCCATAACCTGTCTCCGTGATCTTCTAACCATGTTATTCAATATCTTTTTAAATGCACCAACGACATGGACACAAACACAACAACTTCAAGTTCAGTTAAAAGCGCACATTGGCTGCAATGAGTCTCGAACCCATGACGGATTGCGCGTCATCATATGAAGTTGAACATCGTAGGCCATGAGACCAAAAGAAACTGTGATAACCATCCACAGAGTTAATTCAGGCGAGATCTATGAAATCACTTGAGAAACACATGATCTAAAGAATCCATAAACCATAAAACTGGTTCGTCTATTACGTAGACATATCTGTTGATAATGTCCAACGAATCTTCCTTGCTACAGGAAGAAACAATACGTAGATTGCTATTCAAAAGTCACTCAGCCTATCTAATCTTTAAGTACGTTTACAGACAATTGAAACGTTTTCAGGCGTTCATTATCTACATTTTAAACTTCTTGTTATAATTAAAACATCAAGAAATGAAACGAAGCAATCCAGTTTATATATTCCGCTGATCTAGTCACTAGCGTGTGCTGATCTTTTGTCCTCACGATCCCGGGTTTGATTCCTTTTCGTGGGGGAACTTGAAAATTAAACCCTATACAGTAGGCCGGGTTACGCCTGAAACTATAGAAGCGTCTCATATAGCTTCAGCGCTGAAGAGAATGCGAAATTGCAACTAACCAACTTAGACTGCAATTGACGGACGTTAACCATCAGATCTCATTACCTTATTTCATGGGGGGGGGGGCGGTGTCTCAGTGGTTCACCTCCGGTGCTAGGAGTCCTTGGTTCGATCCCAGCTCGCGCCGTGTGGACTTTGTGGTGGACAAACACCGTGCTCATGGGTTTTCTCGGTGTTCTCCCGTTTCCTCCCACTTACTTCATTCCACCATTTCACTCATCTCTCATCATCACCGTCTCATTTAGCCTAATCGGCATAACCGTGGGGCGTAAAACTTAAAGATTTCATTTCATTTCATTTTTATTACCTTATTTCAAGAACAGAGTATTAATTTTCACTTTAAGGATGTGTTACCTATTATTATTGGTATTAATATTACTATTAGTAGTAGTAAAACCTAACTACTGCCATGACAGCCCTTATGGGCCTAAACCGCTTCAACGTCATTTGTCAACGATGGGTTGAGCTACGTCCAACGTAGCGACGAACACTTGATTAGCTATCTTCGTCACCCTGTTTCTAACAGGCCTATCAGAAGCTTTCTAGACATAGTGGCCGTCACGTCATTTATTCACATGACCCCAATTTTCCTCACGACGCTGGGCGGACGCCGAAAATTGAGAAGAACCGCCGGGAATTAAACCCGGGACTACTAGACTACGAAGCCCCATTATTATCAGTACGTAATAGTAGTTAGTGTTTATTGCCCATCGTCCCTGGTCGGTCCTCAGTGAGAGTTCTATCACTAGTGTACCATAAGTAAAAAAAAAAAAAAAATGTAAAAGAAAGAAAAGATCAAAAGTGAATTCGTACCTCAAATTAAAAGAGTGAAATTAAACGAATGGTAGCAATCTCTTATTGTCACAAGCGGCAATATTTTATTAATGAAACAACTGACTTATAATGGTAATATAGTGGATATTTTTGTAACAATATAAATTAGTCAACAGTAAATAAATATTCAAGAGTTTTGAGTTCATAACCAGACATAGTATGTGATCTTAACTGCATAACATATAACTATAAATTTACTCAATGCTAAGCCAATTATGACATAAATAAACTGAATATTTAAGTATTCAAATTTGCCTGTCACTTTCAGAGATCTCTTAATATCATGTTACATGCAAAATAGCAAAATAGCAAGTCCTCTGTAGTCATGTTTTACCTCATTGCATATTTCTCTTGGTTTTGGCCAAACAATGATCTCTCTTGCGGTATTTGTAATTTCGTATAGACCATTCCATTGCGATGCTGGATGCAGGACCCAGAATGCAGAATGATTTTTTAGTTGCAAACTTGGTCATTTTATATGGACTATTGTCCTTGTTTGTCTTAATTATTTTGCCTTTTTTACTTTGTTAAAAGCCAATATAAAAATTTACAAAATCTTAGGAAAGTCCTAATTACATTTCCTGAAAAATATTGTTGTTATCCAGTAAAAATAAGTATTTTTGAATTGAAATTTACCTTGAGGTTTACTTTCGTCTTTTTCGTGATTTTATCCGAATTATTAATTACTACTGACAAGCATTGTTATTTGACTACAGGTGATTCTTGACTATTTTGCTTCTGATTCCAACGATTTCTTGATTACAAATACTGTCTTTGTGATTTTTTAAAAATAATGTTATGCACGTATCCAACAGTTGAGATATTACCAAAAATTTCGTTCCATTTTCACCTACCAAATTGCCATTATGATTTTTATGAGTAAAAATGATGATTTTTTTTTTTTTAAATTCGTAGTTCATGGTTTCATTACACTAGATATAAATGGGGATAGTGATTCAAATTTAAGTTTTAACAATTAAGTCTTGTCTCATATAACCTCGGCCAGTGGCGTATTTAGGGGGGAGCTTCCGGGCTTAAGCCCCCCCCGAAATCTTACTTACTATAGTAAAGTATATGAAATATCTTTCAGAATTTTCACATGTTCAGGCAAAGCCCCCCCCCCCGAAAGTTAGCAAAGCCCCTCCCGAAACAAAATCGTAAATACGCCACTGACCTCGGCACTGAAAAAGGATGTTAATCTCCAGCCAATCATAACCCACCTTGCTGGTCATGGCTTTAGTGCACGAAGTCTCGAGTTCGATTCTCGGTGGAAGAGAATAGAATGATCTACACTCGTTCAAATCCCACTTTATTTCGTGTTGTATAATCTCCGCTGCTGACAAAGGAAATAAATACAAACGAATCAATCAATTTAAATAGACTTTCTCTTCACAAAGAAAAGAAATGGAGGGCTTTTATTGTATTACTTTGAGTTACTTATTATTATTATTAACAACAACAACAGAAAAGGTTCAAAAGAGTCTTCTTTGTTAATACTGTACAACAAACAATACAAGTTAAAAGTCAGTGTGCCACTTTCCATATGGTTGCTTAATTTGGAGAATATCTGGTAGGACATCAAAGACGTACTTGTTGATTTTGTTAATGTATACCCTTTGAAGAGTGTTTCAAGCCAGAATTTGGATTTGCTGTTCGCTCAGACAGCCTGACAGACATGTCAAAGCCCTCTTACGTCAAAAGGAGGGTTCACTGAACGAGACTCCTTCTTGAAGTCCTTTTTTGAGCTAACAAGATCCGACTGTTGTTTCCCCCTTGGTGGTAGTTGGTTAGTACTCTTCGTTCGCGGAACCAGTTGCTTTGGCAACATGTCTGCATGGTACGTTGCGTGTGTTTGTGTGTACTTTTTTCTTTTCCATTCCATTCCATTTCCACCTGTGGCAGATGGCCAACTGACCCAGCAAGCGAGCGACTGTCGTTCGCTTGGCTATTGATAGCGCTAAGACTATCATTCCTTCGGCTTATTCACTTCTTGCAATCAAGTTGCCGGGTGCGTGGCGGTACTCTGATACTATACAGTTCATTTCTAAAGAATGAACCTAGCAACAGAGTCTAAGGAAGAAAAAGGAAATACAGTAATATTAGATGTATAAGACGCGATTCATATGTTTTATTCTTCAAACAGAATAGGAACGTGGTTAGTCATTTTATTCTCTAGCACCGTTTCCTGGCATTTGGTTGATAGAGCAATATCGCAGCTTGATTCTTTTGGTATTACCAGCATAGTAAATGACACTATATTTTCGCTTTTGAAAGTGTAAAATTTCGGTATATGAAACAAAATTTCTCATACCTTTCGTAGCCAACACAATAGTATGTATCGGCAGTGGCATATTTAAAGAGGATTTCCAAGCTTAAAACCCTCCGAAATTTTATTTACTATTTTAAAGTAAATGAAGTATCTTGCACAATTTTCACATTTCCAGAAATAAAAGTTAGCAAACCCCTCTCCGAAACAAAATCGTAAATACGCCACTGCGTATCAGTATTATTTGTCCAGAAATGAATGTACTTGTTCAGCACAAATCCATTGGATTAGCCAAGGAGGGGTTCTGGGTTTTAACATCCCTTGAGCAAGACAGCTTGCGCAAATAAGCATTTACAATAGTAAATTAAGAGCATATATACAAACATCTGAAATTATATGAAGCTGAAGCTTGCATCCCTCTTGACGAAATTCTCTGTACACCACCGCATGGATCACATAGAACAGTGGTTCTCAACCTTTTCTGAATGACGACACATTTTAGTGGACATCCAGGACATCACTTATTTGATATTTTTATTATAGTGAAACCAATTAGTTTTTATAATGACTCTATATAGCACTGAGTATTATTGCTACCGCTGGAGGTATTGACTGGTACAATTTGTCACGATTTTATCTAATTATTATTAAATTCTTCATGATTTTTAATTCTAAAATTTTCAGACACTCCTTAGGGGACTGTAAACCTTTATTGCGTGCACTCCCATCTACTAATCCAGGATGTAAATAAGCAACAAAATTTTACTAGCCCAAGTAAAAAACTACTAGTCCACATCCCACAATACAAATCATTTACTTACCTTCGGTATGATATTAACCCTTTCACTGTGGAAGGCGACGGAAAAAAATTTCCGTAACCTGCGAATGTCGATTATAGTCGACGTGTTAAAATTTGTCTGTATCTTGGTTTTGTCGATTGTAGTCGCCAAAGGTTTTCTGTGTGATTTCTATTGTTTATCGAAAACAATATAACACAAACAAAAATGAACGGTACAACTTTGGCGACTACTCGCGACAAAGCCAAGATACGGACAAACAAATTTTAACTCGTCGACTATAGTCGACATTCGCATGTTAAGGAAATTTGGTTCTGTCGACAAAAGTCGCCCCGGGCGAGTGGTTATTTGCATTCCTGAGTTGACCTCACTCATAACATATTACTGTTTACTTCTTTTACTCTCTGTATACGGAAGTAGAAATTCGCTGGTTTGCAATTCAAAATTTCTCTTCTAGTAGTTCGCGATTCTGAGTCAGTACCGGAAATGTACTGCATAGGGAATTGAACCCAGAACTGCGTGTGATAACGGTTGTTTTCGCCAGTTTAACATTTTGCTACTGTAGTAATAATTTTAGACTAAAACAAAGGAGAGAAATTCCTGAGCAATTCAGCTAGAGGTAATGTGTAAAGGGACCATTTTAACATTCGCATTTTAAACTCAGGATGCAGCTCAAAGAGATGGCCTGACTGCGGGATTCGAATCCGTTAAGTCTGGGTCACGAAGCGAGCTAGCTGTTTACCTAGGCTATTTTTCGAACAAACGAGAGAAGGGAGGGGTACCCAAAACCTGCAAATCGCAGGATGTAAGTCCTGGGAATTTTGTATTGTATTATTAATTTTCTTCATTCCCATTAGCATAGTCTGCAGATCTGAAGAATTCTTATAGGTTGGCGAGAACAAAACCTGTCTGATTTGGGTCGAATCTCGCTCAGTATATGGGCGATATGTATGTCATTTATCTTTTTTTTTGCCCCAAATAACAAAGCTGCATTACGTACGATTTTAAAAATTTCGAGGAGCTGGGTAGCTCAATGGTACAGCGCTCACTTCTGGTCTTTGGTTCTATCCCCAGCTATATGAAATAATGGTTGACAGCATCGTAACCGTGGATTTCCTAGAGATTCTTCCGTTTCCTTTTCCATTCTCATTCCACCAGTTCCTTTAAGACCATTCTTTTTCATTGATTGTACGTCTCTTTTAGCCCAAACGGCATAATCGTGGTACTTATAAAGTATTAGTTCTTTTTTCATTTCTAAAAACACCGTTACAATCCATATACGATACTGCCTACTGTTTCCTTTCTCGGAGTTCCCTGCAGAGTGCTGCAACCCATTTTGATTAGTTGCTTTGTGGGTTAGCTAACCACTAAGGATAAACTATTGATAAATCTGGAGCAGGAAATTATAAGAGAAAGAAAGACCCGTACATGTATAAAAATATGATGTTTTCTTTTTTTTATGGGGCGCGGTGCCTCAGTGGTAGAGCGTTCACCTCTGGTGCTTGGGGTCCCGGGTTCGATCCCAGCCCCCGCCAAGTGAACTTTGTGGTGGACAAACACCGTGCTCGTGGGTTTTCTTGGGGTTCTCCCGTTTCCTCCCACTTTCTTCATTCCACCATTTCCCTCATCTCTCATTATCACCGTCTCCTTTAGCCTAACCGGCATAACCGTGGGACGTAAAACTCAAAGATTTCATTTCATTTCATTTTCTTTTTTTTATTTTTTGTTATTACTAACTTATTTTTTACCAGCAAAATAAGCTAATACAGTCAGTTTGTAGACCGACGTTCATATTCTGGAGTGTGGTAGTATTTCTTATTTTACATCTCAAAAACTTTAGTTTTAGAACTCCCTTATTGTTGAGGAATGTTTCTCCGAACTAACTTCACTGTTTGTCAACTATGGAAATGCCTCCAACAAGGTCGATAGATATTTTAGGTAAGCTGTCATTGTTGTTTTCTCCACTCAGGGTTGGCGGTGATCATTAAAAAAAAAAAAAAAAAGATTCTGTATTCAGGGTCTTCCTTTAGTTTTTGTTCTTGTTCCCAACAAGAAATGTCCCTGAATATATTTTTTTCTCTTTTGAAGATGATAAACCAAAAAAAGTAACCGAAGAAAGTAAAAATCCAATTTTGCTGTCAAGAAAATGTTTTGAAATAAACAAGTCATTCTTTGTAATTTTCTAATACTATTATTGTTGTATTGATTTGACGTAAGTGTTGATTCCTTTTCGTAGTTCAGGAATGATTTCTTTATTATTTTCTCATTATTGAATAAATAGCACATTTTAAGGCAATGAAATAATTGATGAGCTGTTGATATCAAATTAATATGTATACAGTAAAATATAACGAAATCTAAAATGATTCGCAAAAAAAAAAAAACCGTTAAAGATAGGTTTTCGTTTAACGAAGGTAAACTTATATCTAAGAAAAAGTAAACCACTGAAATACTAAGATAAAATAAGATGCTGTTCGTACCTTATTCAGTTACATTATTTACCTGCTACGAATTAATACATGCTTCTACGTTTCTGCTTTTTGAATATTTTTATTTGTTTTGAAGATATTACAGAAAAAAACTCTTAAGATTAACGGTAGTTTAATTTCGCTGTAGTGAAGACCCTTAAAGCGGAAATGTTTCATGATCCCTTAAACACAGGGACGAAAAACGTGTTAAATTTCCTTCACTAAACGGAAACTGTGTTACGTGAACAACGCAAATCAAAACAAGTCTTTTAACGGACTTCTAAGTTCAAGTTCCAAATGGCAGTGTTTAGAAAGTTTTTAGACATCTATTGTGAGAGGTATGATACATTATATACAGTGGCGTATTTACGATTTCGTTTTTGGGGAGCTTTGCTAATTTTATTTCCTGGAAATGTGAAAATTCTGCAAGATATTTTATTTACTATAAAATAGTAAACATCTTGGGAGGGGGGCTTAAGACCGGTAGCCCATCCTCAAAAACACCACTGATTATATATATAGATACTACGTTGTCAGCGAAACAGATGGTATTTTTTATTAGTATATTAGTGGGTAATTGATTAAAAGGTATATATTTTTTAAACCCAGGGTGTGAGGTAATTGGCCCCTGTCTTCTCCAAATGACGCCCCTGCGTGGAATCCAAACTATGCTGTCGACTCTTGATAATGATACGTTGTACACACACTGCTTCAGAATCCTGAGACCGCCAATGGTAGGGTAGGTCTTAAAGGATAATGTCAAATGAGAAAAGTAACGTTGCACGTTGAAACATCTTCTCTATGCGTAATTTGTGCTCACGACTTAGAAATAGTTGCCACCTTCCTCAAATTATAAAGGACTTCCACTTGCAACATTCAAAGTCCCTTTCTCTTCATATACATTAAGTTAACATCATTAACTATTTTTAGTACATCCCATAACAATTTCCTAACATTTGTCAAGATGTTAAGTCCTTGTATTCGCTATATGTATTTATAGATACTTTAAAATTTCCTCCTTGTAAAAGGTAACAGTATTTGACCTAGGCTAACAGATACATTATTTGGCTGATAAAACAGGAAAAGCCAGTGGCAAACTTCCATCCGTAAATAACGCCTAGAAAGACATACTGCAATCTTTCGTCGTTAGTTATATTTTTGGAAAGGCGGCAGCATTTGGCATCACTGTTTACATTAAGGAACTGTTAAGTAATCCAAGGACATGTTACGTATTATTTCACGTAAGTTTTCCTTCCATTTGATAACGAAGGAGATCTTATGCTCCACTCCGGCTACACTTATTTTTTTTTCTTTCCCTAGCCACGTGGCTTCGACATGGCAGTCGAATACGTACATACATTATTATTTTACAAGTAGTTTCCTAAGGCGGCAAACTAAACTGATACACTATTTGGAACATATCTATGCCGCATAATGTATTTGCAATCATTCTGTAATGGAAAAGAAGATGCATTTCGGACTAGAAACTAACAGTAAAACTGTCTTTAGCCGCAGCGAACGTGACTCGCAAAAATTTCCGTTAAAATAGATTTCCGGTTAACGAAAGTAGACCTATGCAATATATATATATATATATATATATATATATATATATAATGCATATACCAAGATAAAGTAAATATACACTGTACGTACTTTAGTCAAATCATTGTATTTATTTCTACTGCGAGTTAATACACGCAAAACTTACAATGAACAGAAAAAAAAATCTGTACGCACGTTAACTTTATTTTCCCGTAATTAAGGAAAGTTTTCTGTACAGATCAGTGTCATTTTGACGTACGGTAAATTGTTGCACTTCCTTTAAACTTTTACCAGCATCTTGGTAAGTCTCTACCCTACATTCTTCTTCGAGCTAAATGCCATATCTATCTCTATTTTCCTCTACCTTCGTCTCCTTTCAGATTTTACGTAGGCCTATACTTCTCAATTAATGCATCTATAGGCTATCCGTTGGGTCTGTTTCGGTTTCGTTGCTTAGATAGAGAAATTTGATTTTAAAAAAAGTTACAACTTTTCTTCAGACAGAACATTTAAATAAGAGACAACATAGATTATTCATGTAGTTTATATTAAAATGCGTTTTATCGTAAAGATTTCATACTCACCTGTAGTTATTCATAGTCGAAAGCCTAAAACGTGAATTATCTGAATCTACAGTTTTGATACTGTTTGCATTAAGGAATAAGTGTTTAGACTAAGTAAAAAGACAAGGACTAAGTAAAAAGTTTAGAATTAGACGAGGAACTACATAATTTATACGGTTTACCAAACATTGTTAAGGTCATCAAGTTTAGGAGGCTTAGGTGGGCAGGCCATATAGCTAGGTTAGAAGAGAGTAGAAACGCTTTCAAAGTCTTGACTGGAATACCTATCGGATAACGACCATTAGGAAGGTCTAGGCGCAAATGGGAGAACAATATTAAGATGGATCTCGCAGAGATAGGAATACAAAGTAGAAACTGGATCCAGTTGGCTAAGGATAGAAGTCGGTGGAGAGCTTTTGTGAACGCGGCATTGAACCACCGGGTTCCATAAGCCATAGAGTTAGTTAGAATTTCTTCCTTAAATTCACTTTGAAATACAGAAGAGAACAACGTTGACGAATTGTTGATTAAAAAGCAGCGGTATGTCATGAACTGGGAGGAAAGATGCGGGTAACAATTGGCCTATCAGCATATGGGTTCCGATAGACTCGTCATTGTTAACTGCAATTGGCGTTTAAAAAAAAAAAACCGTTACTTCTTCCTCTTCATATACTACCTTCATTTGTTAGTACAACGTGAATTTAATGTTACAAAACGTGAAAAACGTAGTGATAGTTCTACAGATGATTTTTGTGTGTGTGTGTGTGTGTGTGTGGAAAAGTTACAAAAAAAAAAAAAAAGACACAGTAAGACTAAAGTGCATTAACATATATTTTGATATACTTTGCTATGTAAATCTGACAATGACACACTAAAATATGTTTAAATGAATTATGTAAGTGCATTAATCAATCAAATGAACTATGTTGTTTCATAAAAATAATATAAGCTGGATAAATGTACTACAGTCTTACACTTATTTAGCATCTTACTATATGACCAGATAGTATCAACAGACTACAGTGCCCGAGAATTATCCTGGCAGTGACGTAGACTTCGCTCTTGCTCAAATGCCATCCCACTGGTTATAGCAGACGCTTCGTTCAACTCAACGTCCAATCCCAGGAAAGAAAAAATGCGCGAACACAAATACCAACTTAAAAGCACGCTCTGTTCTCTACAACAGGAAAGCGAAAGTAAATGAACCGAAATGGGAGATTCGTTTTTGATAAATATACTTGTCCTCTTTGTATAACGATAACTGAAGTTCAAGGAGACATAAATGCTATATATATATATATATATTTTTTTTTTTTTTTGCTTTTATATTTATATAACTTTCATGAAGAATATGCAGTGATTTATTTGTGGATTTTGTAGAAGGGGGGAATATTTATGAAAGATTGTGTTCCGTATAACAGAACAACTATAAAGTCAGGTTGGGACAACGTTATTTTTAAACCTATCTACTTTGAAATTATGGTACTAGTTTGATAGGCAGTCCCCAAGTTCATACTTTTTTCATTTAAAAAAAAATGATAAATATTGGTAGGGACGTTAGATAAAATTTGGTTAGGTAGATGAGATTACATTCGTTACTTGCCTTGCTACTTTTCATCCTACTGTTGAGGACAAGTGTGCAGCATTCAGCAAAAGCCCTGTAGTTACATTGCAACCTGCATAACTTGTCATAACAAGTGTCACACTCCTGCGTAAAACTGTTTTGTTATGACAAGTAATTCTTTAGTCCATTCTCATTAGATATTTGAAGGCGACATTCATCGCCCGAACAATAAATACTACAAAAGTGAGTTTACTTTTTGCGGAACAGTGATAGGTGCACATACACTTGAATCTAATTTTATTAAATAGAAGGAGAAAGACGGTACTAAATGTCATTCTTCATAACATAAATAAGTTTTAGTACCAGTAGAATTAATAGTACTTTCACACCGTACCTCACTTTAGAATAGTGAAGAAATAGGAGATTGGGTTAAATCGGATACCGTCTTCTTCCCAGTTGATTTGTCGGTAGCATCATGATATCCACTTTTTATCCAGCTAATGACATACTTTTCTGCATTGAAAGAAGTCGTAATGTCTGGTAGATTCGAGGGTTTTACAGATAAACGGTTTCTAGCGTCAGTGTGCTGTAAGTTTAAGCTGGAAAAGCCTCACCCACAGTATGCAGAAGAAACTTAAAGAACAATGATTTCATGTTAAGATTTTGTAGATTTGGTCCAATATTAGGAGGTTCTCTCGGAATGCTGCAGAATTTTGGCTGTATTGCCAGAGGAAAATTTTATTATTATTATTATTATTATTATTATTATTATTATTATTATTATTATTATTATTATTATTATTATTATTATTATTATTATTATTATTAAATTTCCATTACTTCTTTGTCGCCGTATAACATTCTTGCAGACAATTCTTCTGGCCACTTGGATTGTAGCAAAACCTCGACCCTACTGAACGTTTCGTTAGGAAAGCAAGAGCGTATGTTATCTGCTAGACCCTGACAGAATTGCAATCTTATTTGCTGGTACTTTTCAAGAGAACTGTCTAAGGGTTTTGCAAGTGGGACTCCACAAAACTGACCAGTGTCTCCAAACTGACGTTGTAATTCTTCCATGAACATGCCATCCTTTTCTTGCAACGCTTCCAGTACACGTACAGTTGTTTCAATTTTGCTTATTGCCTATACAGTAAAAGGGATGCTGACCTTTCTTGTAGAAACATGCTAAGGGCATCTAGAGGTTCCAGCACATCTCGGATCATGGACATTTCATAAACAAAATTCCACTTAGTGAATTTTACGTACAGATCTGAAAATATTGTACGCTGCTGAAAGCTTCTCTGCACATTTGTAGAAGCTTCTCGAAAGTGTTCCACTAGCGCAGGGTAGGACTTTCACAATGCTTCTACTGAACGGTAAGAAGAGCCTAACCACCGTATATAAAAAAAACTATAGTAGTATTATAGAAGAGAATACCTAGTTCTTCTGATATTAATTCGATTTCTCGTGTTCTACGGGGACATTGTTTACATTACAAACATGTTTACATTACAATTACATTACATTACATTACAAAGTTTTGAAAATGAACCATATCTGAAACTGTATTAACAACGTTGTGAACAACCAGTTCCATCTTCTGACTCATGTAGTAAAACACGAGTAAATTGGTGTATAATTCTCGCTGCAGTAAAGAGACAGCATCATTTATTTCGCCTTGCATGTTACTGGCGCTCACAGACAAACTGCCATAAGCCTTCCCCTTAATATCGTTTTGGAAAGATTCATACGTTCACATAATCACGGAATCACAAACCTCTCTGCCTGTTATTGCCTGTAACTCAAATAATCCTAAAACTATTTAATATATTGATACATACGTGATTAACTACAGTACGGATATACACAATGAGAACAGATTTATGAGACACAGTGGAGGATTCATCCATCATTAGCTCGAAGGGTTCAATGGAACGCGCAAGGTACTCGGACAGTTTGCCTTGATTTCTGTAGCTAAAAGTCAATAATATTTGCATATGTAACATACGAGTCAAGAACTTGTCCGAGCTCTATTAAATTTATACCTTGCAATTTAATAAGATGTGGGAGCACCGTAAACGATAGACGATTTTGGCCAATAACGTAGGCAGTCCTAAATATTGTAGCTGTCCTTTTACCACGAATTTCATTCACAATTTTCCATCTGTCTTCTGCATTTGCCATTGAAACCTATATTTCTTCCCCATTCCTTTGTTCACATATTGACATGTGGACATTTCTTGTGTACAATAGACTTCTCGTGGTCAAAGATTTGATAAAAGCGTTTCTTTGCTACTTTTGCAATAATATCGTTGCACTATACACTTTGTACATTTATTCTTCTTTCTGTATGAATACCGAAATGAAATGAAATCTTCAAGTTTTACGTCCCACATTTATGCCGGTTAGGCTAAAGGAGACGGTGATGATGAGAAATGAATGAAATGGTGGAATGAAGAAAGTGGAAGGAAACAAGAACCCCGAGGAAACTCACGCACTGTATCAATACCGACTTTAGGAACGGAAGCACATGTAGTAGACACAACGCGAATGTCATTAGTATTTTGTTTAGCACCTAGCCCCGGTCGTTTACTTTTCCAGCTCGCAAATTGTTCTTGATCACATATAGAAGGAAGCAAGTCACTGGGGCTAGAAATAACGTTACCATTATTAACACTAGGTCCCGAATCATTTTCATCTTTCTGATGAGATGTCTCTTAGGACTTAGATGAGATGTGACTTAGGACGTTGCACTATCTTCAAAGCCTCTTACTTTATGTGCTGGAATTACTTGCCTCATCGTCAGGAGCTTTTTTTTTTTTTGTGTGTGTGTGTGTAAAATATAGTCTAATATATATTTCCTTTTGATCTTTTTAACGTGCTTGTCAACGAAGAAGATACCAATTCACAACTGCTATGACTGCTCACTGATTACTGAGAACTTATTATTATTATTATTATTATTATTACTGTGCTACTCAGATTAAGAATGATAAGTAGTGATGCCAGTTGAGAGATTTTTTTTCTTCGGGAAGCAATTCTATAAATAAGACCAACACAGCTCGCGACAATAAACATACTGAAAAAATAAAGAATTGCAACTAAAACATGAATTTGAATTATTGTACTTTAAAACAGAATGTATAGCCTAAGAAAGGGGGAAAATATCTTCCCAGGCTAGGAAGACTGAATTAAATCTAGAGACAGGGAAGTCAAAACTTAGAAGGGGGGAAATTCCCAGGCTTCCCTGGCTACAAATAAATCCCTGAGAATATGGTTTATTTTATATATGAGTTTTATATTATAAGTATGTGGAAAATAATTTTAAATGATAGCCATTTATGTTTATTCTGTTCTAACAAGAATCAGATTTCAACATGCTACAAACTTTCGTTCTATTGAAGATAGATACAAATATGCAGTGGACGAATTGGGAAGGGAAGTCCAAAGTTTATTTTAAAGAAACCCCCATGTCTTTACCTATCACGGCCCTTGAGTTAGAGGATGATATGTGAACGTGTTTTCTGGTCGCGGAAACAGAGCGTGGGGGTTAGTGAATGTAGCTTCGAAAAATATAACATTTACCAATAGAACATAAGAACAGCACTTCCAGGAAAAAGAAACAAATTAAAAAACAAAGGCGAAATGAAATGAACTGACAAGCGCGTTTTTTCTTTCTGTAGGGCTGAACAGTCTGTGGTGATGGTGAAAGTTGTCAATCCTTTGTTTTATTCTCGTTCTCGAAATTTTGTGTATAAGAATGAGTGATATTACCTTAAAGAAAAGCAAGCCGTTGTATTGTGATGCAGGAGACGTTGTTTTTAATGTTTACAACTTTTCTTGCAGCAAACAATAATAAATCTGACAGTGTTCATGAAACCTCCCGAGCAACATGTGTCAGTGAGAGATCCGTGTGACGAATTGTGAAAGAAAAGGAGTAAAGTCTGGACAACCCGTCGTAACACCCTGTAAAGCAAGGCCAAATACACAGAAAAGACAAACAAATTTAGATTCTTTCGATGAAGTAGTAGTTCGTAGAACAATTCACAATCTCTATGCTGAAGGCATTGTCGCCACCTTAAATAAATTATTGTGCGAACTTAAAAAAAGCATTGACTTCAAAGGTTCTGAGTGGGCATTATAACATATACTGCACAAGTTGGAATTTCGGTTTAAAAAAAAATCTATTGGAAATAGAAAACTGTTTCTTGAAAGGAAATATATTGTCTTTTGACGACATAAATATAGGGTGTAATCTTATTTTTTCTTTCTTTGTCGTAACAATGCACATATATATGCTAGTATTATTCAAATACATTGTTATCTAAATTCTCTCTAGTTCGCTACCAGCATTATTTTAAACTGTAGTTACGAACGTGACGTGCGAAGCGTTCAGTGCGCCATCTAAGCACTATTTGTGAATAGCGTAAGTTGGTAGCCTTGCAACTGAGAGCGTTGACGTCACTGCCAAGATAGTTCTCGTCGACTGTAGAGTATAGTAGTCAGTAGTCATTTAACTATTTGGCTTACATTTTTAGTTACATTATTTCTATCCCAGCTACCTTAATATGGTCTTATGTAGGCCTTTTTAATTGAATTATTTCTTTATCGACTGCCTTTCACGCATAGCTGCACTAATCGTGATCTGGCACTGATAGCATAACAATGAAAAGAAAGAAAGAAAGGTATTGTCCCAGCATTTACCTGGTAGAGCTAAGAAAATAAAACCTCATTGCATCAACTTAAACCCAAGATTTTACGTTCTGACTTCTTATCTGTAGCTTCTTTTGAACGACTCCGTGATATTTTGCAGGCTAACGTGTTAATACGTGTGTTGATTATGAGAGACAAAAGCAAAGTTTACTGAGTTGTGTATCATGAGACATGCGGAATACGAACAAGTGGAAACCGCCTGGAGGTCAACTAAAGTATATAGCCTGTGTACTCTGTAAGCTACTTGTAAAATACACGCATATATACTGCCTATTAACTGTTTGAAATTTCATATCTTTATTTTCCTTTAAGTATTTATATTACAATATTGCACATATTTTACGAAGGAAGATTTTTGAGGCAAAAGAACACCCAAACGCAAATGCTGTGTACTCCAAATGTACGACCCTTCTCCCAAGTTTTACCTTTCTCATCCAAATTTACCATCCTTTCCTCCAAATAATCCAAGTACAACCTGCACCCTTAAAACCTTCCAGTAGGCACCCCTAGTTCCATCTCACGATCGTCAACCTATCACTAATGACACCTCGATTATCCCGCACTACGCTACGCTCACTCGTGTATATCTTAGAACACTTCGTTGACTAGCATATTGAATAATAGTCTGTGCGATAAATATCGGTAATTAGGTTCATACAGCAGAACTGGTTTCACTTTCTATAAATACCAGTGAAGAATTTATACAATTTGTTAAAAGAATGCAAAGCTTTTCATAGGCTTTTAGCGCTTTTATAAATCCGTATTGTTACAGCAGTTTTAAACATCAATTCGAATATCACTAATTATGTAATTATCACATACTGATAAACGCGATAACGTAATCGACATCAGCATAAATAACGCTGGCTTGAAGTCTAAAGTCACAAGTCTTTTTTTTTTTTCTAATAAAATTATTCTTTAAACGCGTTTTGTTATTAGTTTTGTGTTGGTGAACAGCCAAATAAACATGATAAAAAGAGGTCATGCAATTTTCGTAATGTTAAAATTAAATTACATCTATGATCAGGGCCGGATTTAGGGGGGTGCACTGGAGCACGTGCATCCCCCCTTCGTTGTGAATATACACTATCTAAAGTGAAAAGCTGGCAGTGAAAATAGCAATACCTTCCGAAAATTTCATGTCATGTTTCCGTTTCGAGCTTAAAAGAAAGCGGATTTTTGTAAAAGCAATAGTTTAAAGTCAATTCCTAATACACACCACAGATGCCTAAAAGGGTTTTAAAAATTTTACATTTTATTCAAATGTACTGGTAGTTAATGGTGCACCCCCTCAGAAAATCCTGGATCCGGCCCTGTCTGTGATCTACCGGGCAAGTTGTAGTTCACTGATATGTGATCAGTACATCGAATAGCACCTCACGATGCAGCGTCATGCTCTCACCAGAACTAGCGACAAACACACATCGGAGACATTTCCCTAAATAGGAGCACTATTTTCACGTTATGGAGTTGTAAAATGAAATGAAAATGAAATGAAATTTTTGAGGGAACGAATGATTGCAATTCATCGCCCTCTTTTTGTCAGCATCGACATTTGATTTAGATTTTGGTTTATCGTCCATTTAAGCAGTGAGGCTGTATGAGACGTGGACCTACAGCGTTACGTGGAATCCGAACTACATGAGCTCCCACCGGGAATTGAACTCAGGACTCTCACGCTTAATGCTTAGCCACGAGGGGGCTCAGCGTCCAGATTATATGAGGCGGCACCTACTTTTAAAGTGGAATGCGAAGCACTACCCTGGCTTGTTCCGTGGTGAGCACCCTACCTGGTGTCGAATCCGGGAACGAGCTTTGCTCATCCACCCCAAGTGCTTCGGCGCAATCCACCCCAAACCTACCTAATCTCCTTCCTCCCAATAAAAGCAGTAGAGGAGAGCGTAGTTGATCGTGAAAGAACCAAGGTAATTTGATGTGATAGAACCAAGAAAATTTTATCCAGTTTATCGTTCTTAAAAAAAAAAAAAAAAATCATTATTCAATTTCGAATGAAAAGTTCCTTCAAAGAAAGCTCATGGGTGCAATCTGAGCCTAAAATCAGTTTGTGTACACTTCTCTGTCGGGAGCAGTCACACAAAAACAAAACACTTACGTTTTCCACTCACAGTCAGCTATAAACTGATCCTGAAAGCCTTTTAGTACCCGGCTATTCGAGGCGATCGCAAAACGTAATTATTGCTCATGCGTACGCTTGGAATACGCTGACCATGTATTTAAATGTAGATGGCTAATCACAAACGCGAAAACAATAAAAACGCGGAGAAAACGTCAGCTCGAGCGTATTTGGTGCATTTCGGAACAATAGACCGCCTGCTGTTTAAAAGATTTCAAAAGGAAGGAAAAAACGGAAAGATGTGTTGCCAGGCAAAGGGATTGTAGCAAGAAACAGCTGCTTGGAAGATAGTTTGTGCAGAGTATTGGAACTCTGCTATTACACATCTGGACCTGGCGAAAAGACTCGGAAACTCTGACTGGCTCACAGTATGATTTACAACTCTGGTGAAAGTAAAATTACTGAATAGCCACCTTGGCCGCGTTCGCTACATGGGATAAAGCTTTCTCAAATAGCCTAAGTCTTAATTTGCAAAAGATAACTCTATATAGAAGACAGTAATCAGGAAAGAAATTGGAGGGTAACAGGGGCGTATCCATAGGGTCTGTACTTACCCCGAGTTAAACGTCCTAACTCCATACATTTGTACACTTTCTCAATAACACTGTATTTGTTTAACAGGAAAATGATTGATGTAGCATGAAAATTTGATCTTACACCTCATCTGTACTGTTTTTATAAAAACAATCTAGTTGTATATACTTTTTTTAAAATGAAAATATAGGTTTAAGTATTTTATAATTACGTACTGTCTTTCGGGTGGAGAATAATATCCGTTCAATACTACATACATACGCGTATACGTAGTGGCTTGCAGTATTGGTTCCCCCCCCCCAAGTTTGGACTACTCCTATCAATTTTTTTTCGGTGCGTGCCTGGAGGGTAAGAACACTTTTTAATTCTGAAATACTTACTAGATGTAGCGATCAGATCCAAACCTATATATTAAAGATTTTTGTTATAATTTTAGAAAAAAAAAATCTCCTGCCTCTTTGTACGAAAATGGCTTTTCTTACATATCACAATGTCTTCTTCAGACAACAAATGTTAGGGAATATGAATCTGTGTCTGATGTTAGAATCACTGCAGATGTGAGAATCATCCCCCCCCCCCCACACACACACTTTATGTCGATTTTTCCTTTACGATTTCGTAACAATGTACTTTTGGAGTTCCACTGAAAATACAGCCTTACGGGCAGGTGAGGAACGACCGTTTTTAACACGCAGCCATCCTAGCTACTGATCTTTAGCTCACATTGTTTGAGGATAAAGACTGAAATATAGTAGAAAGAATGTAAACGTAACGAAAATATTTTTTAAAATGTCGAACTTGTACTAATGATTTAAAGAATTAGGAGCAACTAAATCGTGTGGAACCTGTCTATAAGGCTTGTATTCCTTTGAACGTGCTAATTAGAATCTCCAATTCGTGATTAGTTTAAATGGAAAATGGTCTTTCAACACTTAAGAAAAGTTCAATGAAAATGGAACTCCGGTTTTTGTAAAAATGTTTGGACGTTGTCTAAAATGGATTAATTGTTATTTGTTCCAACTAACCTGCTAGATAGCCAAACAAAGTTTCGTCCCACTACACACTCACTTGAGGTTTGTTAAATATAAATGTCAGTGTTTGTCTTACCATTAATTATAATTTGCATATAGTAGCACGCACATATTTTTTCAAATAATATTATTCATTTCACTGTAATCATTAATCATTCCCATTTCACTTTATCAGCGAACATAAAGCAATTAGGAAATCATAGAGGTATACACACACTTTTGCTCCCGACTGTACAAAAAATGCTAATGAAAAAAACTTATAGAAAGGGACCTTTGGATGGATCCTGAAGATGAAAGAGCAATACAGTTTGATTTTACGAAAATAATAGAAACAGTGGTCAGAATGATTGGAACAGAGTAGATAACTTCGTTGATGTTGTGGTGAACGGATACTTCAAACTATTTAAACCAGTGTTTCTCCAACCGTGATCTGTGGACTATAAGTAGTTTTCGAGGTCTGTCCTTGTGGTTCTCTTAGATTGGACATTCACCATCTTCATTATAGATCACTTTCCGCAGCTGAGAAGCTTCATGCTCCACGTAATTCAGCTAGCCTCTTCATCTCCAGGTACGATTTTTCTGTTTTAATGTCGTCCATCAGTTGCAATCTCCTTAACCCCTCCCTTTCTTTCCTGCCACCATACCCTTTAGCACACCTCACGTGATACAGTTCCTCCTTAGCCGATATACCAACCAGTTTGTCTTCTTTCAATAATATGTAGAATTATTCCTTTCTCCTCCATTATCTTTATGACCCTCTTATTCATTTTTCTCTCTTCCCAGCTAATTGCCTCTATTTTTCTCCACACCCACATTTAGAAAGCTTCCAGTTCTTTTTTATGATTAGTAAAAAAATCAAGTGACTTTGGTATCAAACACTACACTTAATGTAATTGAGAATACGGTCTCTGTGAGTACTCTTTTATGAAATGTATTAGTCTGTTGTACTCTCTAAGTGGCCCCGCGTAGCGTAGTCGCTAACGCTCTCGCCTTCGCCGCGAGCGGTCCTGGGGTCGATTCCCGGTGGGGGCACTCGGTCGAAAAAGTGTAACAGCTTTTTCAGGCCAGCCACCTTGGATGAGGTTTTTCTCATTCACACCAGGCAAATGCCGTGGTGGTACCTAACTTCCTTGACTTCCACAATCCTTTCTTCCTTCCCTTTCCCCGGATTGTGTGCTCGCCGAGGGACGTCATCCCTCAAACCTGACGGGCTAAATTGCCATAAGATACCGAGAGCCCAGCAATCTAAATCCTAAATTCTGTACTCTCTAAAAGGTATTACTCTATGTAGTATCTAAAAAAAAGTAAAATGTGTTCTCTTGTATTAACACTAATATAAAATAAATAGAATTTTAATTTTTGTTAAAACAATAATTTTACTGCTGTTATCCTATGCTAAAAATATTTTGAGAAATGATAAATTTGCTTTTAAATTAGACAAGTAGTGTAGCTCGTAAAACATTCTAACTAATAAAAGCAGTCCTCACTTCAAAAAAGGTTGGGAAACATTGCTTTATACTTATAATATTAATTTGTAAACAAGTCTGTTCGACGTATTTTAGACGTATATTCTTTTTAGGTCCATCTCTGAATGTTTTACACAATCTAGCCAACTTACGTTATTCTAGGAAAACAGGACTAGGGATGGGAGGTTTGTTGTGGATAAAGATCGTGTCCGTAGGTTTTCTCCCACATCGTAAACACATTTCCTCCCACATCTCATTCCACCAATTCTTCAATCATCATACACTTGCCTCAATCATAATCTTCCTTAGACTAACGGCTATAATCGTGAGACGTTAAACTGAAATACGCCATTTCATACGAATGGGAGACCACCCACTGTCATGCCGTGTAGGCTAGAGGGGACGGTGATGATGAGAAATGAATGAAATTGTGGATTGAAGAGAGTGGGAGGAAACGGGAGAACCCCGAGAAACCCACGTATATTGTGTTTGTCCACTACAGTGTTATTGTTATTATTAAGTTCAGTAAGGTGTATGGCAAATCACAGTAGTTCAGTGCTATAGAATGGGAGGTAACACTGTCGACTTAACACTCTCATTATACAGGTGTTGTACAGAAGCAGGTATTGCGCTAATACTCCCTTGATATAAAACATTTTTGACTTCGTATAACGTCACCGAACCACAACCTTCACAATATATAAATAAATAAAAATAAATGTATTTTAAAGTTACTGAGATCAAATTTCTTGCTTTTTTTATTTTTGTGTATGAGAAAATGCAAGTCACGAACTGCACAGTAAATAGACTAAATAAGCTATATACATTTTTTTTCTTTTTCTACATTTTAAATTCTGTTCTCTTAAAAGTTTAGTTCTGTTTTTCATTACAGAGGGTTGAAAGGTCAATATGGACGTTAGGGGCATTGTAGATCAGTGGATTGTTTTTATCAGAATCATATATTAGCATCGAATTGTTCCGTACATTGGCACTTCACATAGATCTTTGTCAGAATGCGATTTTAGATTTCCTTCTAAACAGAAATCAAAGTGCAGCAGGGCGTGACGGAAAGAGGTAAAAGTGTCTTCATATGAATTGTATGCATATGCATATATGTCATAGCATTTGTTTGTGAGTAGTATGAAGCAAAGAAAGAAAGAAAAAAAAAGTTCGTTAGACTTAATTTCTTTTCATTTTAGTTTACAATGCATTGACGTCATTGGCTGGTGGAAAGCGGATAGGAACTTCAACTCGTTTTCTTGACAGTTGACCGTCAAATCAGAACTTGTTTTGAGACTTGCGACCCAAGTGACCCCCTCATCATCATCACACATGCATAATATCGCAGCATCAAGGACATTTTCCAAGGAGTTTCGTTTCGGTTTCTGTCAGCAGGGTTGCCAAGTTCTTAGAGAGGGTTGAATAACATAATTTACATATTTAAGAAGGGTGTCTCAGAAGGCTGGAAAAAGAACACACTGGAAATAAAGGACAGTGTACGTTTGGTAAAGTGGTAAGGACTCCAGTGTATAGTGAATGGTTAATTTGAAGTACTTTGCTCGAATAGTCGTGGGTTTGATTCCCAGTTGTTCACTCAAAACTATAAGACAGTTTCAGAGTCTGTGTCATTTGAAAGATGACAAACTTCGGCCTAAGGAATTACATTATAACTGAAGTACAGGCGTTTGGTCGGCCAGAACAATGACAACAAGAGATACGTCATTGCAAAATAGAGATACAAAACTAGATGAGTGGGAGATATGATTCATTTGAATATAACATTTTCTTGAAAAAGGAACGCGGTTCCTTATATACTGTCAAAGACACTGTGTACGAACCACCTTCACCTCAAGATATGCGTGAACTGTAAGATCGCGTTACTGCTGCAGTGTAAACTGCAGGGGCGGATCCAGGGGGGGCGATGGGGGCAATCGCCCCCCCAGAAGAGGAAACTTTCTTATTTTATATATATAAATAAAACCCATCCCAAAGTTTGGAGTCCTTAAAAGTAGTAGTATGACAACCCGCCCCCCCCCCCAGAAGTCGGTCCTGTATCCGCCCCGGGTAAACTGTTAATGAAAATGATATATGAAGAATTAGATTACAGAACTGATGTGTGTAGGATAGCAAAGGGATCTCACATAGAGCATTTGTCAGTTACTGTATATAATATATTACCGCTAATATTTGGAAAGTTGTAGTATTTACGAGTAAAATTTTAAGTAATTTCCACAATTAATATAACAATAAGAACTTAAAACTATTCAAATCGATTGAAACACCCTATACAGCATTTTTGGTTTACATGAAACTTGTCAATTAAAAAAAAAGTAGTTTAAGGAGCTATATCTATAGAGAGTGTTGGATCTAGGGTTCAGTGAAATGGGGGGACAAGTGTAAGTCCATCAAGTGCGATGGGTTAAATTTAAATATGAAGCCCTAGCAAAAAGGGGCTATGATCCTCGTTGAATCCGCCCCGTGCCATGGCAGCGTCGAAAACATTAATTATATTAGTTTCTGCATTTTAAAGTGGGTCTCAGCAAGTTTTTTGTATAAACATGTTTTCTTGAAAAAGGAACTTGTTACGTAAGAAAATATCACTTGAAGTAGATAAAGTTTACGACCTTTGATACGGAAAAGTTGAGCCCATTCGACTCTTGTACAGCTATCATCTATATTCACGTAACAACATAACCTTCCTGTATGCTCCCCTGCCCCTTTCAGTTCACCCCATTACTTTTAAATTTGTTTCTCAACGTTGCATTTATTAGTTACGTATTCTTGTATCTGAACACTGTATTCTTTTTATGAAGCTTGGTGTTTTCTGCAGATCAAAATACAAAGTACTACCAGAAATGCCACGATTATTCTGTTTGCTTCTTCGTAGGCTAGTAATGCCTGGATGTTTTAGTAATAAGATTTATTAATATTCAAACGAACTTCCGGGGCCGTGGTGGCTCAGTGGTAGAGCGTTCACCTCTAGTGCTTGGGGTCCCGGGTTCGATCCGAGCCCCCGCTACGTGAACTTTGTGGTGGACAAACACCGTGTGCGTGGGTTTTCTCGGGGTTCTCCCGTTTCCTCCCACTTTCTTTATTCTACCATTTCATTCATTACTCATCATCACCGTCTTCTTTAGCCTAACCGGCATAACCGTAGGACGTAAAACTCAAAGATTTCATTTCATTTTTTTTCAACGAACTTCCAGTGGGGATTCATACAAGCTGGTAACTAACCCAAAAATGTAGGGAAGGCCCGGGTGAAGTTAGGGGGCCCCGATCCAACCATATTATAGTTCATTTGCAAGCCTACCATGAAAATTTTGGGGGGCTAGCAAAAATTTAGGAGGGCCCGACCCCCCTAGATCCCCCTGGATACGAGCCTGGATTCATATGATTTGTTCCTTTTATCCTTAATATAGAAAACCCTCGTTAAACTTTAAGAATTATTCACCCTATTATTAATTTTACAAGTACATGTCATAATTCATTTTGAAAAGAAAATTTGGTTGGTTAGCCTTTCAGCAATGAGGCTATATGAATGCGTACATGACAGTTTAACGTGAGCCCCAAACTACAGGAGCTCTATTGGGGAATGAGCCCGGATTTCTCGCGGCAAATACGTGTACGCTAATCATATTAAGTTTGGGATTATAATGATATAATTCATGGAATGAGAATGTGAGAGCAAAAAAGGGGACAGTGCAAACTCATATGACGTGAGATTAAACCAGGGATCCTTTGCATCAGAGTATTTTACCATTAAACCACTTATGTCACACACACACAAACACGTGTTGGTAATTAGATAACCAATTGCACAAAAGCCGTATAATTGTTTCCTGTTGATCATTGTACTACACACTGCAGAAAAGTGGGCATTAACGAAAGAATTATGGGGAGAAGAGAAAGATGTGAACACGAGAAGAGTGGAGAAACTTACCTAAATTGAATTTTAAAAAAAATTAAAAAAACAAATAGCAGTGCCATGTGTATACCACATGAGAAAGTTTGGTTCATATGGCGTGATATTTTCTCAGTATCTTAACCGGAAGTGGTAGTAAATAAAATATATTATTGGGACACTTAATTGATTGCAGAAAAGCGGTTCACAGTATCTATTACTATATTTACTCTATAGTGATCAACATTAAAACCGGAAGTGGTTAGATTTCTGCCTGTTCATTTTTGAATAGACAGTTAAGGATGGAGATAAACCGTTTCTCGGTATCTATTACCGCTTTTGCTCTATGGTGATAAACATTAAAACCGGAAATAGTTTATTTCTATTCCACTGTCAGTTTCAATGCCACCTTCGTCAACGAAATTCATTCCTAATTTCAGGCACTGTCTTATTCATGTGACAAGCAGAATTAATATATAAAGGAGGTTTGCCAAATCAAATTTCTTAACAATGAGAAAGACTTAGGAATACTTAGAGGAAAAGCATATTGGAACTAATTGAAAAGATGGGGAAAAAAAGTAGTCAGAACATTGAGAAGAAATAATATTCTGATGAATATAAGAAAAGCATGGTCGAAGTTCGTGATGAATCGGAGAAGGATAAAGATGATAGTAAAACAGAAGCATGATGTAAAGAAATGATGAAAAGGAGGAAGATAGGGATGATATTAAAACAGATCTTAAAAGAAAAGAAGAAACGAACTCAAGATCGTAGAGTTTGAAAACCTCTTTATGTACAGCAAATGGCATACGAACCGTAGCTGAATACTTATGCCTTTATTACTATGCCATCATTCTAATTGAATTTTTCGTAAGCACGTGAAATAAATGCCGGGATGTATCTTAAGTAGAAATTCTGGCTATAGTGTTGTATTTCTTTGGACTTCATTCAGAGCGAGTAAGTAGTTTCTCTGAAAATTAAGTAAAGAATAAAAATATCTTTAAGTGAGCATATCCGCCATATCTGATAGTAACGCGATCTACATAACGCTGCACTCAGGGTCATGAGCGTTAAGTAATCGTGAGGTAATAGTGCAACTGCAAATACAAGATCAGCAGTTCTCAGATTATACTAAAAGAAAGAAAAAAATGGTAATTGCATGTTGCAACATTCTTTGCTTTACTACTTCGGCTTCCGTTGTGAATGTTGCCAATGAAACAGTCACTCAGCACTCAGTTTTAATATTATCTTAAATGATGTTAACCCATAGTTACTCGTTCTTTTTGTAAATGTATGCCTTGATTGTTTCCTTCGAAGTTAATCACAATCCTTCCGCGTCACAAAAGATCTACAAAAGTGTGATATAAGAGCATTTAAACCATATTTATTATTAAGAGTATATCGTGTAATGACGTGTACCTTTAAATGTTATTAAACATTCTTCATTCTGTTCGTAAAATCAATTTATCCGTTTATAGTTTCTATAACTATGAAAAACAATGTTTTAAGATCTAAGACTTTTGTGAACGCGGCATTGAACCCTAGCCCATAGAGTTAGTTTGTTATTTTACTTTGCACTGTGTCAGTGTAAAATGGACCAAGATCCATAACTGAAACATTTGTAAATAAATAAATGTAAGTGTACCAACTTTGAGATAATTTTATTCGTGTGTCTCCATGAGCTGATATGTTTGAAAATAATTCCATTGGATTTCGTACCAAATTGTATACAAATCACCGTTAGAAATTTATTCAAGCGAGGACACACGTTTTACTATCACCATGGTCGTTAGGTATTTCAATGGTAAAAGTTTTTAAGGGAAATCTTTCAGTTTTACGTCCCGTAGTTAAAGAAGACGGTGAGATGAGAATGAATCAAATGATGTATTGGAGAAAGTGGGAGAAAACAGGAGAACCCCAGAAAACTTATACATATGGTGTTTGTCCACCACAAATTTGGTGTTAGGTCAGTAGAGAATACTAGGAAAATACAAAGTGTCCAAATAAAATGTACTCACTCTTTGAATGACTGTAACTCTAATAATTATTATGTCAAGGAAAAGTTTCAAAATTCAAATGTAATGTGAACAAATGTAGAAACCAGCCAATTATGGAAAGTGTTCAGTTTGTTGATCATTGTGGTCCAGGCACTCACGAATGGAATCCAAAACATTTCTCAATCACTGCAATTGGTATTTGGGCACATCCATTTCTAATGGCTGCTTTCAACTCGTTGACTGTAGGTAGTCTTTTGCTACAAACATCGTGCGTGAAGTACTCACACGCACAGAAAAAAAAACTAGGGGTCAAATCTGGTGAGCGTGAAGGGTACTCGATACTACCTCTTCGTCCAATCCATCTGTTCGGTAGGCGTTCGTCAAGGTAAGCTCTTGCGTCGCGTTGGTAATGGGGAGGTGCTTCATCTTGCTAGAAATACCACTTTTGACAGTTATGAGCTGTTAAACAGCGTATACATTTTTTGGGGCACTCTGTATAAGTTTACCTTACTTTTAAGAGTAGATTTCATACTGTGCGTATTGATGTTAATAGTTCGCTTTTCTAGTTATTAACTCGCATGTTGTGATATCTTCGTCCTACAGTTATTAATAGTGAAAAGAAAAGGATTGATATACGCTCTCCAGTTACGCTATCCGAGAGAGTTTTAAACCTACTTTTCCTTTGGAAGTTACCTTATAGTTTCTCATCCTTCTAAGATCCGTGCATGACAGACTGTTGGTAACAGATGTAATAGCAAATCCAAAGTTAATATATAATAGTTTCTTTCTCTTTCTCCCCCTCCTTCAGTCAGAAAAGAAAAGAAAGTTAATTTGCTGTACAACTATTCAAGGACGTTCTTCCATGTTCCCACAGAAGTAAAAATAAGATGTTTTTTTCTTTTCAGCAAAATAACAGAACTTCACAGAGGAAGTAGTATATGCATTGTTTGTATATTACAACTCATAATGCATTTTCACGTGAAGTGTTTTATCTTCACTATTTTTTATGGTCAACGTGTTCTTGGAAGATTAATTTTTGAGAAATTCCTTGACACAGACTCTTATCGTAGGTTGTGTATTTCTTTATTTTGTTTTGTTGTTGTTGTTGTTGTTGTTGTTATTGTTTTTCACATGACTTATGATCGATCTAATTGTTTTCTTGATTTCGCAAATTAGTTTGAAATGAACACAGTAAACGAAGAAGAAATGTTTAAATAATAAAATTAAAGCATTTCCAATTACAAATATGAGGTCTTAAGTTTTTGTTTTACGTTCGTATTCAAGTTTTTGTATTTTATCTTGTATTTTTTTAAAGTTTTTGTGATATAGCTTCTTGTACGAATTTTAGTGTTCTACGTTCTTGTATAAATTTTTGTGTTTTACGTTCCTGAACGAGTTTTAGTGTTTTACGTTCGTGTAGAAGTTTTTGTACTTTACGTTCATGTACGACTTTTGTGTTTTACGTTCTTCTACGACTTCCTGTAGTTTTTCTTTTTAAGTTTTTGTGTTTTATGTTTTTGTACAGGTTTTTGTGTTTTACGTTCTTGTACAAGTTTTGGTAGTTTACATTCTCGAACTAGTTTTTGTGTTTTACGTTCTTGTACGAGTTTGTGTGTTTTACGTTCTTGTACAGGTTTTTGTCTTACGTTTTCATACGAGTTTTTGTATTTTACGTTCTTCTACGAGTTGTTGTATTTTTTCAGTTTAAGTTTTTGTGTTTTACGTTGTTGTACGAGTTTATGTCTTTTACATTCTGGTATGAGTACAACACTAAGATCATGAATGACAGGAGCTTGTAATATTAGCGTGGCTCTGAACCAGGATTGGAGCTTATCCGTTGCAGTTTGCTTGGCGTTTGCACAGATCATCATACAAGATCTATGCTCACAGTACTGGCCGTTTCTTACCACACGTCTCGCCTGAAGACAATCGTGGGGATATTGTTCTCTTAATTTCATAGACACAGGTAGTTTTAATAGAAGATATCTCTTACTTATCTATACTTAACACCAGTCATTGTTGTGTTTAAACAACACACATGAAATTTGCTTTTAAAAATATTATGTAAATAATTATAGAGGCTATTCGGTGTTGTTTTAAAGTTATTGTTTTTGAGGCTTAATAATGTCGCTTTTCGCGTGGCTGGGGACTTACGCTCCATTGGCCCCCTTCGTCACTTCACCATTGCTGTGTTAACTTAGGAAGATTTTATCCTTGAATAAAAGCCTCGAGTCGCACTTCGATGCAAAATGTTAGTGAGAGGAAACTTAGCACGCATAGTTTGCATTCTAAATATAGATTTCTGATTCGGTACGGCTTAAAGCAAAAATTTCTTTTAGCTTGCGTAAAATCATCAAGCAAATATATACACAATCTCAACTCTTAAAACCTTGACATACCATTTTTTTGTTAGTGTGTACGTTTAATCTGGCGAGATTTAGTCAATGCCATTTTCGTTAGCTAGGATTACGTTGCTGAATAGCTTCCCGTTTGACAAAGCACTAAATCCATTTGTAATGTGAGCTGACGCTTCTGTCAGATTGTTTGTTACCTGAGAGGACATTTTCATCTGGCTTTTCCACATCGTTCGTGACCTTCGAATTTTGTAGTGATTAGCGTTATTCTTTAAGTAAAAAAAAATATCTACTGGGTAATCATCGTATAACTGAATGGTAGGAATGTTGTGTGTGTGTGTGTGTGTGTGTGTGTGTTTGTGTCATGTAGATTTGTGAGGAAGCTACGAAGCTTCTTGAATTAAGAACTAGTGACTTTCTGTTTAGAAAACTATAAGTAACGGTGAAGACCACACATCACCTATTTAGAAATAGGAGTTTAAGTTTCTGGGTTTTCGGCATTTATGGCCATGTTAGATCGTCACACATTTGAGGGATGGCGTCCGTTGGTGATCATACTGCCCGGGAAATTGGAAAGAAAGAAAAAAATGAAGAAAGAAGGAAGTAGCCTGGGACTATTACTTTAGGTGCCATCCCAACATTTGTCTGGTGTGAATGAGGAAACCACAGGAAGAACCTCGCTCAGAACGGCTGGCCTGAAAAAGTTCTTACAGCTTTCCCACCGAGAGTCCTCACCGGAAATCGAACTCGGGACCGCTTGTATCAAAGGCGAGAGCGTTTGCGACTACAGTACGCGGGGCCACATATCACCTATTTAACAGACATATAGCCAGCCGAAGCATTTTATAAATTATTGCCCCAGGAAATGGTGCTAAGTATGCCAAACTGCAATCTTAAACGTGGTAATGTACTAATTTCTCCCGGTTTCCCAAATAGTCAGTAACGTGTAGCTGGATTGTTAGCTTTGTTCATTCATAATTGTCGCCAACTAAGTGGCAATGTTTCAGGGCTTTGCTCAGTTCTGCCAAGTAAATGTTGAAATGGTACCTTCAAGAAACTGTCCTAACTGACTACTATTGCATCGCTCTAAGTCCAGTATATTTTTTATATGCAGCAGTTACACTTGTTTCACTAGTAAACGAAATACCGTATGAATATTCAATATACAGTAATATGATTTCAATTTACTGTTACTAACTGCAATTGAATCGTTGAGTTCGAAAACTGGTCATCTCCATCAAAGCTAATTTGAGAAGAGTGACAAACAAACCTAAATTAATCAATATGGAGTTTGACATATAGGGTTTATTTTCAGTTTTGGAAAGTAGAAAAATGTCAGCTGTACGGTCTGAAAATGAAAACAGCCCTATATGTCAGATGCATATTGACTAATTTAAGTTTTGTTTGTCATTCGTTTCAAATTAGCTTTGATGGAGATGACCGGTTTTCGAACTCAACGATTCAGTTGTAATTGGTATTAATCGGAACTGCATTAAATCAGAATATGTAGTGATATATTGATGTTTTTTTTAAATTAATAATATTATCCATTTAAATGACATTAAAATATCAATCACAATTAGAAAGGTGTCAAATGACACTCTGTGCTGCATATTTGGTGATGAATATGTTGTGTTGTGAGTTTCAGTTCGGAACTGATCATGGGTCACTTGAGTCACGACTTTTATTTGAGTCATCTGAAATCAGAAATAATTAATGTTAACAAATTCCAGATTGAATATAGGGTTAACGGAGGATCTGGAACCTGTTCTTGGGATGCTGAGTCAATTGCAAAAAATCGCATCTGGATATCTTTTGTTCTATAGAAATCAATACCGAAACCGGAAATAGTAGTTTTGGTTCGGGTTTGGTAGAGTGTTCGACCGGAAATGATTACTTTCAACCACTTCCGCTCTGAATACAGAGTTGATGGAGAAGATAGAACCTATTAATGCACGTTGAATAGATTCCAGAAAACCGCCTCATCTCTCCCTCCCTTGTCCCAAATTGTGAGGCTGATTTCAGATTTAAAGGGCGTTGGAAGTGTCACTGTTCATCTCAACGACCCCGAAAACTATGGATTTGGCATAGGTCATTTTCGATCATTGTCCCCTTCCCCTAAGTTGCACCGTCAAAGTGAAATGATAACCATTCGAGACCCGAACCTCATCTATATTGAAAATTTGATAGAGATTGGTCGTGTGGTTCATGGGTTATTAAGTCACAAACATAGTTGCTTTCATTTATATTTATGTAGAAGATGGATACAGGTAAATGAAAGGTAAGAGTCACCGCACTAAACTTTCTCACACCAATTTCTTAAACGAAATCGTGTTATGCTGCAGTAATTACTAAAACATTTATCTAAAGAATACGAACAAAATTATGCTTTCCGAAAACTACCCCAAAATTTAACTACCATACCGGGACTATATCGTGAGATATGACTTATATCTGTATTACAGTTGTTAATATTAAGGTGTAGGCCCAGGTCTTGTACTTCACTTCACTTCTGAGAATATGTGCTTTCCAGTTCGAACCAGATGATGAGAAACTTCCCATCGCTAATCTAGAAGATATAGCTACCTTAAACCATAAGAGTAACGTAACAATCAGTGTACAGACAGATAGGTTTACAAAATAATTCATTTATGTGCTTTACAGCATACGTATGTGTAGCTTTATAATTCTTGGTTAACCTTCAAGTAAAAGTACATATGCGTTTGTTATTTGCTTCTAACAGTGCGTATGTAGAACTGGAAAGACGTGTATTTTCGTGTTGGTTCTGCATATATACTGTACATATATGAATGTAGTGGACTTTCGTAGACAGACAAATACACATCAATGACCAGTGTGACCTTTAAGGGCGTGTTTCCGGAATTCTTGAAATTCCAACGTGCCACTTTTAAATGAACCAGTTTTTGTCAATGTTGACCTATAAAAATAACCCACACAGACACACGTTTGTTACAAACTAAGAAGTTGAGCGGATTTTGTAATACAACAATGAGACGCAGTAGAATTGAATAAAAACAAAGATCAATTAATATAGGTGCCACACCCATCGTTTAATATATGTATAAAATAAAACTTGAGTGTGTTATGTTGAAAATAATATATTAATGCGTTGGTCTCGCAGGTCTGGTAGTAACATTGCCGAAGTAAAGCGGTGCGATCTCTGGGCAATACTTCGTATAGGTTTATCATTAGGTGAAGCCAGATAAGAAGTGTTGATAATACGGTGTCTACAGATCGTTGTGAGGATGTAAATTACTTGAAAGAAACAAATACTGATCTCCGATCAAGGAAACCAGGAAAAGACGGCATAAAGCTCATGAGGATTTCACTACACATACCCAAACTTAAAATCGTTTTCAAATTGCTTCGTCGAGATTTTGTATCAGGGAATTCTAGATTCAGTAATAATAAACTCGAAAGAAATCCAGTAAAGCGGATAAAGCGAAACTTACATTTATGACTCATACCCCAAATATTACATACCCTCTTATACCCCACATATTATATACCCTCTCATACTCTAAATATTATATATCCTCTCATGCCCTAAATATTATATACCATCTAATACCCAAATATTATATACCCCTTAATATTACTCCAAATACTATATATCCTCTTATACCCTAAATATTAGATATTTATCACACCCCATCATTTGCGACATATCCAACATGTCTAAGTTTACTTCTGTAAGTCAAAATTCTCGTGATGTGATGTCGATAACTCAAAGCTATAACTATCTCCTTTTAGTAATTGTCATTGTTTCTAATGTGTGCTGGAATTGTGTCTAGAAATACAAACAAAAAACAATAAATTGACAGTATTTTATTTTACAAGTCTTCTTGTTTAATTTTAGGATCTTTTACAACTTCAAGTTTTAGAGGTTAAACGAATAAAACTTCGAGATTTAGAGGTTGTAAGTCACTTCTGATGAGAAACGCGGAACCTCGCCATCTTGAATTTTTTCTCTGGCCATCTTGATAAGTCGAACCGTTATTATTCGAAAAACTCGATAACTCGAATTTTTATGTATTCCCTTCAGCTTTTGAGTTATCGAGGTCCTACTGTATATGATATAGTGTGAAAGTATGGAACACCCCATACTTACACTTGGAATGGAATTATAGGAAGCACGCATGGATAAAATTAAAAGATATAACTTCTGCGTAAGGCGAAGAGGTTAGCTGAGGGTTGTAGTGTTTGGAAGAGCGGGGTGAGAGAGACACAGAGTTGCTCAGTGGTAGAGCATTCACTGGGATTTTTGGTTCAGTACTAGCCGATGTAAGCTTGTGATGGACAAGATCGTAGCCATGGATCTTCTCAAGTCTTTTTTCTTTCAGTTACTCCGTAATTGTCACTTTCATTAATCTTGCGTCTTCTTTACCTAAATCATGTGACTTTTGTTTTCCTGATGCTAAGAAGTTGTGTATTTTTTCCCAAAGCTTCCAAATCCACTCAACAATAATCCTAAACGTCATTTTTAATTCCACTCAGCATTGATTACAGAGGTACTTTTTCTAGTAACGCTGACTTCTGAATACGTATATCATTTGCAGTGTATCAGGATCAAAGAATATCTCTATACACATCACTGGACTAAATTACTTCTGTTTTTTTTTTTTTTTAACTATTTTTTCCCACGATTTTCTTAATCACATCCTACAGCTTATGCAACCCAACAAAGGAATGTGTTGAACGGGTTTCATACATTGTAGGCATTTGTTGGTTATGGTATCGATAATTTCAATATAAGACGCATTTGTTTGGTCAGCTAAGTCGTCTACCTGTCAAACAAACGGCTTGAGTTCGATCTTGGGTGTGGATGGTGTTTATTCTGTCTTTGTAACTTGGGGCCGTGGTGGTTCAAGCATTCACTTCCAGTGTATGGGGTTCGATCCCAGCTTTCCACGTGAGCTTTGTGGTGGACAAACACCGTGTGCGTGGGTTTTCTCGGGGTGATCCCGTTTTCTCCCACTTTCTTTATTCCACCATTTCATTAATTTCTCATTATCATCGTATCCTTTATTCTAGCCGGCATAACCATGAACCATAAAATTTAAAGATTTCATATTTTCTTTTTGTAACTTGATGTAAATGAGGTTCAGGGGTTCACCCAGCTTCTGCCAAATGGGTACGTGAGAAACTGTGGGGGGGGGGGGTAAAAGTAGATTCAGTGACATGTTCATCCGTTCCCTCCAGAAATGTGGCCATCTCGAAAGACGGATGAGAAATGATTAAAACATTCGAAATGTGGGTATGAAGAAGAGAAAGTTACATGAATGAAACAAAAAAGCAACGAGGAAATATTAAAAATAGTGTAGGGAGACAAGAACATTCCGGACATAATACAGAGGGGGGGGGGAGAAATCTGTTAGCACATTATTTGAGAAGTTTTGTTTACGAATGTGACACAAAGTATGATAGGTAGAAGGCAAAAGAGGGATAGGAAGAAGTAAATAGTGATTATTCCTAACTTAGCGTCGAAATGAAGATATTAGCGAAGAAATGAAGCTTTTAAGTTAGCGGTAGGTAATACTAGAAACCTTATAATTAGTTGGTTCAAACATTACTTTCCTTTGATTCGGGTATTATCGATCTTCGTTTAACGTTTCTTATTTGAACAAATATAATGTGTCCCTTGAAGGCAGCGTACGCTCTGAAATGGAGAACTATGTTCACTTTCCTTGACGCTTATGTTCAATAGTTAATATTCAGTTTGGCTCCCATTATCTTCACTGTTTCTCTATCTGAAAAGTCAAGTAAACCCTCAGCAGAGAAGGAAAGAAAAGCTACGTTCTATTCAAAAGTTCGTAGTAGTGAGTTCACAGGTTGAAGTCACAAGTCGGAAGTAATGAAACAGGTACTGTGTGTGTGTTTTTTTAACGATTTTTTTTAAAGCTGAAGGACGAATGTCTTTTTTTCCTTCAACTCTGCTATAGTGTGCTTGCGTTGTTGTTACGTAACTGCCTAAGGAGCAATAACGTAAAACGTCAGCAGAGAGCCTAGTGACGGTTGCTTTGCTTCGCAAGAGGATTCAAGGGGTCAAGGCGTAAATGTTACCCAAGAACATCGTACATATTTACTCCCCAAGGCTCGTGAGACGGAGGGGGAGGCTAATTAAGCATGTCTCTTAAGACACTTCCTCAGTCAATAACAACCAAACAAACCCTTCTGAAAGCAAGGTAATAATCATATATATGTATGAATTGCGTTGTACGTGTTGGCCCCGTTTGCATTTTTAAATAATCAATTCATTAGGAAATTTATAAAAGGGAAGATGGTGTCAAGGTGTTGAAAGTTGCGGTCTCCTGTGTCTATTTGAGGATTCAGTGAATATAGTTCGTAACGGTGCTTAGGCAACGCTTTTTCTTATTTACTATCTTCATATGTGCAAGAAGTATTTTTGTTAAGAAGACAAGATTACCACATCGTCTGTATTTTAATACCTCAGACTGCGTTATCGTTCAGGAGCATTACTTAACATATGTGCATGCAGTATACTGATTGAAAATTCATCTTGTGAAAATATTCTTCATAAGGCATAATGATGAACGGAGAAGAGTGTGAGACAGTTGGTTAATATCTGCGCCTAGGCCACTTAAGAGGCCTCATCACTGCGAAATTAAAATACCGCTAATTTTACAGTAATTATGTGATATCTTCAAATAGAAAAAAGATAATCAAAAAGTGGAACAAGACCCCCCTAGACAATATTATTTTGCGTGAGATACCGTTATCAAGACTCACCTATCTGCTTTCGATTTCCAGCCATTTAGAAAATCGGCATTTATTTTCGCGTTTCTAAATAACTGCAAACGCAAAGCTACTATGTGACTGGTGATAACGCTACCTCATGCAAAATAACATCGTCTAGGGAGGCCTTGATCCACTTTTCGATTATGTTTTATCTATCTGAAGATATCACATAATTACTGTAAAATTAGCGGTATTTTAATTTCGTAGTGGTAGGGACTCTTAAGATATTGAACTCGATAATCATCATCTTAGGTCTGCAATCTCTTGATTAGTTCGACACAGCTTTCTACTCTTTCCTATCCTGGACAAGACTTTTTATTTCCTCGTAGAGAGGGTACGATGGCTTAGTGTTAAGGGTCTTCACTACAGCGAAATTAAACTACCGCTAATTTTAGTTTTTCTGTAATATCTTCAAAACAAATAAAAAAAATATTCGAAAAGCACAAACGTAGTGAACTAGACAATACGATTTTGCATGTGATACCTTTACTACAATTATTAACCTTTCTGCTTTTGGTATGCCGCTATTTACAGAACTCGCAAAAAAAAAAAAAAAAAAAAGTCCTTAATCTATCTACAGTTGCAAATTGAAAGCAGATAGATGAGCTGTGATGACTGTATCGCATGCAAAATCGTATTGCCTAGTTCACTACCTTTCTACTTTTCGAATATTTTTTTTAAAATTTATTTTGAAGATATTACAGAAAACTCTTAAAATTAGCGGTAGTTTAATTTCGCTGTAGTGAAGACCCTTAAAGCGCTTATCTCTGGTGTGTTAGTTTCCTGGTTCGATCCCCGACCAAGTAAGTTGTGGTGGATAACAACGTGCCCGTAGGTTTTCTCAGAGTACTCCCATTTCCTTCCACATGCTCATTCCACAAATTATTCCATGAACGTTCACTTTCTTTATCCAGTCATCTCCCTTTGACTAACCGGCATAAACATGGGATGTTAAAGAAAGATAGGTAGCTTTTCTTCCCTATATCAGGCATTCTTTGGTTCGTATATTTCAATCCCGGCCTTCCTGTAGGTGTTTCTTCCCTCTGCAATGTCCCTTATAACTACTGTCGTGATTCTCTCCATGTATCATAATGTGTCTAGTCCAGAGTTGGGCATTTTTGCTAACCCTCACTCACCCTCACCCTCAGTTGACACCCTCACCCTCAGTCGACCCCCTCACACTCACCCTCATCTACCGAAATGAGGGTGAGTGAGTGTGAGGGCGGCCCTTTTGAGGGCAAAAATGAGTGAGGGTGCTCATCTCTGGTCTAGTCATCCTATCTCGTCTTTTCGAAATGTTCGTCAATATACTCCTTTTATTTCTTATCATTTCCAACACTCTCATTTCATATTTTGTCTGTCCATCTAATTTTCATAATTCTTCTCTAGCACCACATTTCAAAGGGTTCAATTCTCAGTTTTTCCTCTTCTGCTAGTGTCCATTTCACTCTTATATACTGCACGTTCTTTAGCAATTGCATAATGAAAGAGAAAATTCTTCAATATGATTAACACTTTTTTTTTAACGAAAGAAGTCTAAATATGAGAGATAGGCCAATTGTTAGCTCTCATTGAGCTAAACAGAATGACATGGGTGCCTGTAAATCCTCATGCGTAGTTTTTGAAAAATCGAGATTGTTTTTTTGTAAACGTAAAAATTAATCTTGTACGATAACTCCGACACCCAGTATTAAAAAATAAATTGAAATACACTGAAATGTACACAACGAAAACTGCGATACAAAGTTTGACGTCACCATTAAAAAAAAGAAAAAAGAAAAGAAAAAGAAAGAAATGAAATCTTTGTGTTTTACGTCCCACACTTATGCGGCTAGGCTAAAGGAGACAGTTATGATGAGAAATGAATAAAATGGTGGAATGAATAAAGAGGGAGGGAACGAAAGAATTTCGAGAAAACACACACACACACATGGTGTTTGTTCACCACAAAACTCGGTGTGAGCTGGGATTGAACCAGGAATCCCATGCAACAGGGGTGAACGTTCCACCACTCAGGAACCGCCGTCTGAGACGCCACTTTAAGTAACATCCTCGCATTCTCTATGATTTTCCGAATAGCTAGATATTCAGCATTATTTTTTCTATGTATATGGTGCTGGATTCAGTCTCCAGTGCTTTGCTTCGTTCGATTGGAATTGGGAGTGTCTATCAGTACCGTGGCTATGTGAGACGTGATTTCAGTTTAAGATGGAATACAAACTATGATAATACGTTGAGATTTCAAGGGTCCCTACCTGGAATGGAACCCGGCACCCCATGCACCAAAAGCGCACATACTATCCTTTAGACCAGCAGAGAGGGAACATGTCATTCAGATTTCTATTATAGCTTCAGATCGCATATAACAGTCTTAAACTTCAATTAACATATCGTATAAAAACTAATCGAAAACAGCTTTCATGTAGAACCACAGCGTATGAAATTGACATATTATTTGTGGTACTATAAGAACTAATTTGTAAGCTATTTCAACCTTGTTGACTTTTTTGCCGTGAGGCATATTCCCAGAAAGTCAATCAGTCAGGTTGTTTTTCAGAGCTATAAAACTGATGAATGGAGTGGGTAGTTCCAGTAAGTGGTTTTGAGAAATCAGGTCACCCACCATCCAATCCAATCTTATGTGCTGGAGATGCGTGGCCTTCACCTTGATTTCAGCATGGCAACATGTTTGGAAGGCATCGGAAACTGGTTTTTAAAAACACCTTGATCACGCGCGGGGGAGGGATTGAACACAACAAGCCATCACAAAGATTACAATCACAAGTTGCAGTGGAAGCAAAGTTATTTGAGGTCAATGCAACCGTTCCTCTTCCATATATATATATATTGCTGTAATGCATCTTTAGTCTACAAATAAAAAGTGAGGAAATGTGTAGTTAGCTCGGGTAAATAGCTATGCTCTGCAGGTTTATTTTATATCACTGGAATAAAGTATGTTCTTCCCTTTTGCTTATACTAAAATTATATTACAATATACGGAGTGGATTAAGACTAGCTGCCAACTTTTTGTTTATAAATAAGAGAGATTTTGTTACAGTCTTATGGCTATTATGAATATGTTAAAAATTGCTTACATTTAAAACATTTTGTGGTGGACAAACACCGTGCTCGTGGGTTTTCTCGGGGCTCTCCCGTTTCATCCCACTTTCTTCATTCCACCATTTCACTCATCTCTCCTCATCACCGTTTCCTTTAGCCTAACCGGCATAAACGTGGGACGTAAAACTTAGATTTCATTTCATATTTAAAGACATTTTATTACACAAAACAACTATATGGGTCGCGGTGGCTCAGTGATAGAGCGTTCACCACTGGTACATGAGGTCCTTGATTCGACCCAGCTCGCGCCAAGTGAACTTTGTGGTGGACAAACACCGTGTGCGTGGATTTTCTCGCCGTTTCCTCTCACTTTCTTCATTCCACCATTTCATTCACTTCTCATCATCGTCTCTCGTTTAGCCTAGCCGACATATACGTGGGACGTAAAACTTAAAGAAAATCAGCTTTAAAATGACTGAAGAGTATTCAGAGATTTGAAGACAGTGTAATGTCAAGTCATTTTAATACTTCTAAAAGAATATTGTTTGTGTAAGAAAAAAAAAGCGAGGTACGCCAAGCGTCCACATTTGCTTGGAGAATTAATATTTTATCTACATTTTCATCATAGAAGTCGCAATTTTTCTTTTTCTTTTTTCTTTTTTGTGGGATATATAAACATCCGGGTAAAAATTCAAATCGGGAAACGGGACCGTCCAAAAATTGTGCCAAATAAGGTATAACATTGGAGAGTTTGCAATACTAACAGTATTCACTTTACTCTTGCAAAGTGTTATCTGGGATTATGCAAGTGCCAGTATAACTCTTAGTTTATGTATGTGTACCAAAGTACTGTGCTATTGAAAAATCTTTAATAGGGCCTTATGTGTTCCCTTGACAGAAGATTGAAGAACAAAAACGAAGTTTGAAGCACATAAGTACAAAAAATAATTAAAGATAAAAATTTAGAAGACGAACCTTTCAAAGGAAACGAATTCTTTTTCTTCTTGAATATAAATGATCCGCTTCCTTGGTAAAATTAGTTCTTGATATTTGGTCTAGGAATTAATTCGTGCGGTTGGTACGCACACATTGAAGCTGTAGTACAAACACAAAATACATAAATACCTTAAGAAAAATATTGTCCATCGCTAGCCACCACTTTCGCCCATCTGTCAGGCAATGTACGGATTCCGTGGCGAAAGAAGTCCTCATCCTTGGAAGCGATCTAGTCAGAGACCCATGTTTCGATATCTTCTGAAGAAGTAAACCGCTGTCCAATCAAATCGTTGTTCATGCAATCGAACAAGTAGTAGTCGGAAGGAGCAACGTCTGGTGAATACGGCGGATGGGGTAAAACTTCCCATCCGACATTTTCTAAATAGGTTTTGACCGGTTTTGCGACATGTGGGCGAGCGTTATCATGTTGAACAATAAGTTTATCATGTCTGTTCTCCCATTCTGGTCGTGTTCTGGCCAGAGCTTGCTTCAAACGCATTAATTGTCGTCGATAACGTTCTCCATTCATAGTTTCACCCGGTTGCAGCAGCTCATAGTACACCACACCTTTCATATCCCACCATATGCACAGCATAACCTTTGCACAGTGAATATCTCGTTTTGGTTGTGATGGACCTGGTTCACCTGGTTTCACCCAGGCCTTTTTTCGTTTAGGGTTCTCGTAATGGATCCACTTCTCATCACCCGTAATAATTCGATGCAGAAACCCCTTTCTGCTCTGTCGTTGAAGCAGCAATTCGCAAATGGTTTTTCGTCTTTCAACGTCTCTGTCTTTCAGTTCATGTGGAACCCAATGTGACATCTTTTGAATCATTCCCATGGCTTTCAAGCGTTTGGAGACTGTTGTTTGATCAACGCCTAATGCTGCTGCAAGTTGTTCCTGCGTTTGACACGAATCCTGCTCGAGCAATGCTGTCAATTCGTCGTCTTAAAATTTTTTTGGCTGTCCAGCTCGCTCTTGGTCTGCCAAGCCGAAATCGCCACTTCTAAACCGTGCAAACCACTTCTGACACGTTCGCTCAGCTAGAGCATGGTCACCATACACTTCCACCAAAATACGATGACTTTCAGTCGCACTTTTCTGCATGTTAAAGTAATGCAGCAGGACACCCCGCAGAAACACTTTATCAGGCACAAATTGCGCCATGTTCACTTAACTACAAACTGGTGTTGTTGACGCTTTAATCTACTGCCCTATACTACGAACGATACGCGATGACAGGGGTTTGCAACACATGTGTGGATACACGGAACTGTGGGACGCTCCGTTCGTTGCGCCATCTCTTGTCCACCCGCACGAATTAATTCCTAGACCAAATATATTTATTCAAATAATTTGAAACTTGCTCACTCTACAGTCCAGGAACCGCTGTAGTCGATCGGCGTAAAGGCTTGACTCTAAACATAATTGTTTCTGGTTCTTTAAACCTGATTTCGATGCTTCGTGATTTAAATAGATCCACATTTGCGTCACAAAATATATGGTATTCAAACTCGTTATATTCCTTATGATGAACTTTTAAAAACATTCAAATTATTATCACTTGAAAATAGGAAATTTATACAGCGAGTACTATATCTTAAAAAATTAATCGATAACAAGGAAGATAATGCATTCTTATTAAGCAGATTACCTTTTTATTGTCCTCGGCAAAATCTGAGAGGTAGACAGGTTTTTTATATGCCTGAAAACAGAATAAATGTAAACAGGAATTCACCACTGTGTAAATTATGTGATGCAGGTAACAAAATTGAATCTATGGGATTGGATTTATTTCAGTATGAATTTAAGACCTTTAAGCGAAAGTGTTTTCAGTTACTAAATGATAAATTGTAAAATATTTTTGTACAACATATGAAAAGAGAAAAAAAGATTTATAGTATTATTTCGTGTTACCAATGTTAGTTCCATATTTGGAGTTGGATTGCATATCCTTCGATAACGATGTATAAACTTTGTACTTTGTAATTGCCTTTGGGTGTAAAGTACAAATAAATAAATAAATAAATTATTATTATTATTATTATTACAATTCAAGATCATTAATGAAAATTCATTGTCCTCACCGAAGTCGAACCAGTGGCGGAGATAAGAGGACTATATTAAGATGGATGTCGCAGAAATTGGAATCCAAAGTAGAAACTGGATCCAACTGGCTGTGGATATAAGTCAGTGAAGAGCTTTTGTGAATGCTGAATTTAACTTCCGGTTTCATAGGCCATTGAATTAGCTAGTTAGTTATGGATAAAATTCATTGCAAGTAAAATTCCTGTCGTCATCCTATTACGTTCAAACTGTGCAAATTATCATATTATCAGCTTCTTTATTTCAACAGTTTAATCTTTTTTTGAGGACATTTCCTATGTCACTTGATCCTCAATCAAAGGCGCCACTGATCAATCACAATTTTCTCCTATTTTTTTTTTCTTCCTTCAGAAACCTTCCTTACTGTTGTTTCCACACACCGTGTTTACTCTTTTCTCCTAACTATTACTCGCAAAAGAGATGACATCGGTGTGTAGGAAATCCAGAATACAATAGAAAAAATGTAACATGTTTATGAATTTAGTACAGCGTTTTTCAAAGTGGGAACGATTTTTTTTTTTTTTTTTTTTTTTTTTGGTAACAATAAATCTACGAAGATCCCTACGTCTCTTGTCCCGGCTTTATTCCAGATATTCACGCTTGTGATTTGTATTTTATTAAGTATACCTTAGTGGAACCAAGAGATATGAAAAGCGACACATAAACTGGGAACATTAAATGTAAACCTATATATTAAAAAAAAAAAACGATCACAGCGCAAAATATTTAAGAATTGTAATGCTGGTCGGACGCCTTGCGTCTCAGTATCGGATGAAGAAATGTAAATTATGTTTAAGATCGTTGAAAAAACATAATGTCAAACGTAAATAAACATTTGCTTTTAATCAGTAATTGAGAAATGCACTGCAAAAGCAATTTCTCATTTTCAAAGATAGCAATGTTCGCGTGGGAAAATTTGATATATGATTACCAAACATCAATTAATTGGCAATTTCCTCCCCTTCTTTCTTTCTTTTCTCATATCCTGATTCTGGTATTACGTTACTAGTAAATTTCATTTAATAATGTACTTGTATACACCAAATTTTCCACACCAAAGATTCCGGCTCCCCTGTATATAGTATAAGATAAAAGGACTGTAGAAAAAAGTATTCGTACACGTTATTATTATTATTAAAATATTTATAATTTCGAATCTTTGAGATGGTCAACTGTATGTCTGATAGGCCCTTCATCTGAATTTTATTTTGTATAATCTAACAAGACCACAGTAGCAGATCTCGAAGACTACTTGTGATCCGCAGACCACAGTTTGAGGACCAGGGATCTAGTGGTGTAACAAGCGAAATTTCAAAACTGCACTAACTTCTGTAATATTCTGTCAACCAAAGTCACACTTGCTCTGCTATTGTTTGATTTACCGTCTTGCTACACGAAGCATTCATTTGCATAGATAATAACATAAGTGTTTGATAGATCTCGTGATCCCATTGATATAGCACTGGTAGACAAAATAGAGACTGAACGTGGTGTATGCAACGCAACGCAGAGGAGAGGCTTGTTTGCTAGTTTCAGCCATGCGTTTGGGTGACAGCGTTTTGCTATTTTGGCTGACGGGCTATTTTGGTGCTCCACTATTTGGGTCAACCACGTTGCATGTGACGTCACGTTTCTCTGGATCGCACACAATTAAGGAGCGATTGCGTCTGCGTAGTTTTTTTTTTTCCGTTAAATATTTGTTGAAACTTTTGTTTGTACCGGGAAACCTTATTGGGTAGGAAATAATACTCTTTGGATGAGATGTTTCGTCTAGTTTACAGGACACACATGACTCACTAGACATTCAGATTAACTACTTGTCACTTTAGTTTTAAAAATACGTGCAGCTACCTGTCTATGAATATTGGCCTCTGTGTCTTGAAAGCTAATCCCTTACAGACAAACAACTTGTCATTAGATTCGGTAGTAGAACCAAGCTTGCTTCCGACAACCCTGACAAGCTACTAAACATATATGAAAAGGTGTTAGTTTTTGACTTAAGAATCTGAACAATTTATATATGTGCCGCCGAATGGTAGTTGGGTAAAACTAGAAACGAATGAAAAGTGCTAGGAATAGTACTGGAGAAACTAATAATATCAGTTCTAATGGAAAAGGGAAACAAAGTTGTAGGGAAATTAGTTGCGAAGGTACTGTATTCTGAAGGACATAGATAGACACGGGCGTCAATTCCACCGGGGACGTGCCCCCCTGTCCACCAATATTTTAAATATTAGCTCAACTACGACCTGAAAGAGACTCATCCATGTTTGCTGCGTTCACAAAACAATGTTAGACAAGTGAATATGAAAAAAAAAAATAGCACAAAAGTTTGTTTCTAATTTTATAAAAGGATAGTTTTTGCCGAGATCGAACTAAGGATTCCATGTACCAGAGGCGAACGCTCTACCACTGAACCACCGCGACCCTACTCTAGAAATAAATATTTACCCCTATCCAGATGATATGTGGTAAACAAGCTTCTCAAATTAGTTTTGTTGATTCTGATCACTATATTTAGATTGAAAAGTGTCTTTGCGTTATACAGTATTACGTACTTGGTCATTTATCAATATCTTTGGAACAAATCGTCTTTATTGAGTCAAAATTTAAGCAGTTGGCAAAGGATTATGGTTTTTCTATTTCAGACAGAACTGCATTCCAAATGGTCCCTTTGTTCTTATGTTATAGATAAAATGAATTAACGGGAGAATGTATGCTCTGTACTGTACATAATTTCTTTGTTCAAAAATTGTGATGTTCGTCTGTCATTTTGCATGGATACTTTCATTGCTCTGCGTAGGATCTGTATAGTTATAGTTACTAGTGTCGAGTCACTGTTTATTCCTAACACAAACTTTTGTAGGTGTTAACTTTTAGTAAACGGGGTCATGTAGTTTTTTTTTTTTTTTTTTTCTGTCTCTGTGTTAGTGTGATGCGAAGCGTCCGTTTCTTTCGGGCAGTTCCGCCCGACAGGTGTGTCTGTCACGCATGTTTTAACTTCATCATGCCTGCTGTCGCTCACACGCGTTCTCGAACACTCAGCCATAGAACATACCCTTAAAAATGACATAAACTTAAAATTTTATGATTAATTCACAGGAGTTTTTCCCCACCTTTTAAATTACTTTAGTTATTTTTGATTGAAATGTAATTAAATCGTTTAGTAGCTACATTTAAGTTTCATAAAAAAGTTTTGAATTATGCTTGTATGTAGAATTATTTATATACAGTATAACTCAATTATCTTGTAAATGATATGGCACTCGGTGCTGAACCTGAAAAGAGAATAGAAAACTTAAGGATTAGCTGCGAAAGATGTGAGATAAAAATGAACGTTAGAAAGACAATAAAAGCATGGTGATTGGAACGAAGCGGTATCAGATATAGAAGGGAGAGGAGAAAATAGAACAGTTAACTAATTTCCAATATCTAGGTAGTACGTACTATCAGTGGAGTCCAGATTGGTATGCACTAAAACACCTAAATATGCAGGATAAAACTAGGATATGCACTTAAAATTATACAATATACATTAAAGAATTTATAATGCAAAACTTGTATACATAAGCATTGTTTGTATATATAAGCACGCGGTTTATTACTACGTACATTAATTAACCAAATGAAAATCAAAATGCATGTTCAATGCTTTAAATGTGGTATACACAATAGATTTTACTTCTGGACACATGAACATTTGTGGTTGCAATAAATTACAATGTGCTTCTTAGCATTTCCTGAAAGAAACTTTTTTGTGTGTTTGTGTGCGAATATGCTTTGTGCAACTGAAAAATCTTCTTTCAGCATCCCAAGTTGTAGCTGGACAGAATTTTCGAGCTGTTATTACACCTGTAGAACATTTTTTTTTTTTAATCCGAATATATCAATTCGGATTTACATTCCATAAGAATTTCAGTCCTGAGTCAGTTTATTACTGAAGCTGTTTTTTAAATCCAACCTGTCCAAGTGGGGTTTGTTTCACGATACTCAAAGTTCCAGTGATGCAGAAAGCGGCAACCCTTGGTTTTCCAACAGAGTGATTGTCTTAGGTAGTGACCACAAATGACCAATAATAAAGATTAGATCGAACTAAATTTGTCAGCGCTGCAAGAAATTCCTTGCTTCGTATATTCATCAGGCTTCTTGTGGATCTAAACAGTCTAGTACCTGAAAATGCATGATAAAAAGAATGTTAATATGCGTAAAATGCAGACAACGCTATAGTAACACAACGAACCACGATAAATTAATATGAATTTATAAACATGTGTTAACAATAGAGTCTGATGAGGGAAGTCAACTATCAAAGAACTGTCAAGGTAACGCTAAAAAGCGGCTAGTTCTTACTTTCATAAAAGCTATCTGATGTAACATGTGAGCTATACACACAAAAAATTATAGTGTGTGCTCTCCTCAATTTTATTGATTTGGTGGCTGCCTACGGAACCGTACTAAAGCGCCCCTCTTCATTATAAAACAAGTAGCTGTTGCGAACTCGCTAATAAAAAAACAATATAAATGGTTTTGATCAGGTTGAAGCTTAAAATGTATAAAATCATAATCATGTCTGTTGTGCTGTAAGGTTGCGAAACATGGTCTTTTACTCTCAGGGAAGAACGTAGAAAGAATGTATTTGAGAACAAGATCCTGAGACGAATATTCGGACCCAAGAGGAATGTGAATAGAGAATAGCGAAAACTTCATAACGAGGAATTACATAATTTACACCGTTAACTAAACATTATTATGGTTATCAAGTCTAGGAGGCTCAGGAGGGCAGGTCATGTAGCCAGAATGGAAGAAAATAGGAACGTTTTAACTGGAAATTCAATCAGAAAACGACCATTAGGAAGACCTAGGCGCAGATGGAAGGACAATATTAGGATGGATGTCGCAGAAATAATAATACAAAGTAGAAACTGGATCCAATTGGCTAAGGATAGAAGTCAGTGGAGAGCTTTTATGTACGCGACATAGAACCTCCGGGTTCCATAGACCATAGAGTTAGTTTGGTTGGGACATCATTGAAAATATCTGAGTTGTGATTTGTAAAAAGCTGTTAGCACAATGAGTCTGTCAGTTAGAAAATTGGCAGAGCAATTGATGACTCGTACGTTTTGTTTCTTTTTTCTTTCTGCGAGAAAATTTGTGCACAAGTTATGCAAGCTTGTTTCACATATTCATAGTTTTTTTTTTTTTTTCAACTTTTCTCTTTCAGGAATTCTCATCCCTTTATCTATACAATTTTCCCCTATGTTGTGTGTCTTAAGTACGGAACCAGGAATTGATTTCAAACTTGCTGCTTACGCAACTATATTTCGCAAATAATTCGAGTTACATTGTGTAACGTATACAATGTATCTCACCTTTTATATACAGCTCCACAATACACAGGATTCACAACTGCCAACCCCTTTTGGCTTAAAGTAAGTCAGCAGGAAAGCCCATGAAATAGGGAGCTCTTAGAGTTTCTTTTAGAATATGCTACAACTTTACCTAAAATGTGTGTAGTAATATGTTTTAAGCATCCAATCTTAATAGTCGATTATTAAAAAAAGAAAAAGAAAAGAAAAAAGAAAGAAAGAAAAAGAAAAGAAAGAAAGAAAGAAAAAAGAAAATCTCCTTCCCCTTCTTTATGCGCCACAGAGTATTTTTTTAACAATTTATACAGTTATCTTTCATATTTTACATTCGATTACTTAGAAATTCAAAAATTAAAACAAATCAAATCACTTTGAGCAACGGCTCGATTTGTGGGCCTGAGTCTCTCTCCACGCAATCTGTTAGCGATTGGTGGAACTATGCCCAATCCACCGACGACCTCGTGGCCAGTGCGCTGCGTCGCCCAATCGCTAGCTGGCTTATCACGTATTGGGAGCTTTCTAGAGCTAATGCTCGTCACGTCTTTTATTCGCATGACTTCCCAGTTTGCCACACGACGTTGGGTGGATACCGAAAATAGGGGAAGCATTGGTCGGAAATCGAATCCGGGACCACGGGGACAGGAATCCAACGCTCTAACCGCTACTACATTATCCCCGATTACTTAATAATACGAAAGGAAATATATTTCATTAAAAGATGAGTTATGTTTTTTTTTTTTAAAGCAAATATCAAATAAAGTAAAAATAATTCTTACTTCTTTGCTACATACCAGGAGCGGATCCAGGGGGGCGATCACCCCCCCCCAACGAGGATACTCTTTATATATATATATATATATATATATATATATATATATATATATATATATATATATATATATATAAATCCATCCCAGAGTTTGAAGTTCTTAAAAGTAGCTCTAAGTAGCAATATGACAACCCCCACCCCCAGAAGTCGGTCCTGGATTCGCCCCTGCTACATACGTCACATAACATGATCTTCAGCTTTCCATCTGTAAATAAGTTCGAATGTTCTTTAATCCATTGCGTATGATTGAAACCCCTCGAGCCTTTTGCCGTCGGTATCCTTATTCAGCGACATAACTACACAAGTTTCCAAACAACTGTGATGGCCCGATGGATAAGATTTAATTAAGTACTAATGAAAAGTGCAGTGATTTGCTCGCCCCGAAGGAAAAAGAAATCTACGATTTTTTTTTTCTTTTGTTCTCAGAAACTCTTCACTGATGTTTAAACTAATAATAAGTTGTTTTCCTTTCTTGGGTTTCCCAATCACTGCCAGAAGGCTGAAAATTACATTTTAATTGTAAAATTCCAAAATTTAATAGCTATTTTTCCGAAATACGTGCTTGTATCCAATAACCTCTTCAATATGCAGTGTAGAACTTCACGCTTAGACCCGAGACACCTAAAAGAAACACTAACCATGTAAGCATATCGACACCATACCAGGAAAAGAATATGCAGAAATTCGGTCTTTAATTTATCAGTAATGCTGTAAAGTGCGAACGTGAAGTAAAAGCAAGGATAGGAATTCTGAAAGAAGAATTTACTAAGAAGAAAAGTCTATTTTGGGGAGTCCTTGAATAAAGAGTTTAGAAAAAGACTCATAAAGTTCTTCGTGTGGAGTGTTATACTGTATGGGGCACAAATATAGTCATTACGCTAAAGCAATTAAAACAAGACAGCAGGGTTTTCAAGTGCAGATTTGAAAAAAAAAAAAAAATGAAGAGAACTAGCTGGATTGAACGGGTTGGGAAAGTGTTAGAAACAGTTACGAAGAAAAGAAAATTTTTGGATGTTATTGAAAAGACAAGGAAAAACGTTCTAACATTGCCTGAGAAGAAATTGTATCATGAGTGACGTGCAAAAATGTATGGCAAGAAAAATAGGGAGGGGACGTATTAGATTATAGTTGATGGTATTAAAATAGAAGATTCTTACGTAAAGAGGTTAACTCAAGCCGTGGTGCATGGAAATTCTCAATTTGCATCAAATAACTTGCCAATAAGTGCAGAATATCTAGAATAATAATAGTGTTGCTTCCTGATTATTAAAATTTTTAGTTTTCAGCTTCTAAATTATACTTTCTTGGGTTATCACCCTGTAAGTAATCTGTCATTGTCGGCAGATTACTCGACTCAGCATCCATGCACTACAGTACGCTGCTAATCTCTTAATTGTGACGTGAGGATTACGCTGTTTTATTATTTCCTGTTAATTGCGATCCCCTTCTTTCTCTCCTTTCTACAATACTTTCTATCAGAATCCTAATAAGATAGTTTATTCTCAAATAATACTCTGTTCAGTTTTTTTCGTTTCTTAAAAAAAAAACAAAAAAAACTTTTGAAATATACTTTTTCTTTCATTCTTTTCACTGTTAAAATACTCATTTCCTTTCTTCTTTTCGTGAAATGTTTTGAGCAAGAATACTGTATTGTACAGTCAGCGACAGAAGTTATTTCCACTTGGTAACATTTATTTTTGGAATAACGGTCTAATGGCTGGAATGTACAGAAAATTGCATTCTTTTTTAATTTACTAAAAACTATACTCAAATTTTCCTTCCATTCTGAAGTTACTTGCAAAACTACTTAAACGGAAAGAACTTCTGTCGCTGACTGTACTTTCATTTTACAACATGAATATTGTATTTTGCTATCATTTTACAACCCTTTGCTGCTGGATGTTGTTATTACTCGACTAATAGTCCAATCATTATAGAGATAAGTTTTTTTAAACCTGAGTTTGAAAAATGAGTGTTTAAAGATTACTTTTGCTTGTTATTTATTTTGTACTTGTGAAGTACGTGTAATTCTCACTGCTAATTATGGTATTATTTCTATCTTTTCAGCTCGAGAACGCTTTTCATCGTCGAGTACAGATGAACATTCATCTTCCGACCAGGAATTTGGCCGAGCGACTAGTCCCGCAGCCACAGGAACCAGAGGAAAAGGCAGCAACAGCTCTTCGACCGTAAGGAAGCGACGAGGGAATCTTCCGAAACATTCTGTAAAGATTCTGAAGCGGTGGTTATATGAACACAGGTACAATGCATATCCTAATGACGCAGAAAAGCTTGCTCTTTCGCAAGAAGCAAATCTAACCGTGTTACAAGTATGTAATTGGTTTATCAACGCCCGAAGAAGAATTTTACCTGAGATGATTCGTCGAGAAGGAAACGACCCTCAACATTACACGATTTCGCGTCGAGGGAAAAAGTTACAGCACCAACGAGGGTCCAGTATGACGTCACAGCGAAGATGGATGAGCAAGAGATGGAGTGATCACGACTACGACGAGACAACGTGCAGAAGCGAAGACGAAACTCCAGAATACGAAACCAGTGACACCGAATCGTCACTGCGACACACGTCATCCCCATGGCTTAGCGAAACCTCGACTGCACACCGTGACCTTGCAAGCGTTATCGTTTGTCCGTGTGGATGCGGGCAGTCTCATTCCCATCACGACGTTGCGCCACCTCACAAAACGGAAACACCCAGTGAAGAGGAAGAAGTGTATCAAGTGACTCCACCACCAACACCTCCAGACGACGAGGAGGATAAGTTCAAGTGGCTTTACGTTTTAGTGGAAGCCGCCGTTAGGCAACGGGACAAGGAACTATCGGCTCGACAGACCCATTTGTAGCAAACGAGTTGTTATTACACCAGAAAAACAGTCGCCAACCACGCATGCGTAGTCAAGCCTATTTGGGAGCGTGTGCGTGGAGTGTAGTCGAGTCGTAGTGTGTTGTAGTCAGTGTGCGTGCGTGAACATGCGTGGCATGTGAAACTTGTTTTTATTTCTTAAGATTTAAAAGCGACTGAGTTCCTGGTTCGCGTCAATGAAATATGCTCAATTCAACCCATTAAGGAGGGAAGGCCTTATTATCACTGTAAAATTTTAAAGGTGACCGAACGTGGTGCGTCAGATCAGCTGCGGTACTGACATTTTCTGAACTATTTTGTTGTAAATTGCTCATATAATAATTATTAACGAGAATTCCCAATGAAGGGAGTTCAATTAATTAGCAAAATTATTAAGCGTTCCTGTTAATGGAAATGCAAACATCAATGCAAAATCCCATTTGGCAGACAACATCATTCAGGTTTTCAGAAACCAAAATAAGTGCCTTATAATGTGAGTTAATGTAATTTTGCAACTCCCATGTCTTCCTTTGTACACAACAATTGAAATAAGACAAAACGTAACGTTGCCCTCTGTAGAAGAGGGCAAAAAAAAAGCAATGATTGTTGAATCAGGGAAATTGTTTGTAATTGTTATCTCTGTTGGATCGGTGAATGGGATTTGAAACTGGAAGACAAGAAATGAAGTTGCTTCTTTGTTTCTTAGTCTCCTAGGAATCTGTCTATTATTCTCTTCTCTGCTATGTACATTCATTATCATTAAGACGTTGACTATGTATATACATCCTACAGGAAGCATGTTGTAATATAAATTCGATCCAGTAGGCGTAAAATTCAGTTCTGACGAAAATAAAACCATCATTTACGGTAGTTATCTAGTGTTACAAACATGGGAGTTAGGCGAAAGCTTGCAGGATTTGTTTCATGTAACGAAAGCATATGAATTTTACGCAGATCATAAGTAAACTAGAGGTGCTTAGTAAGGTGACCACCAAGCTTAGCCTAACATTGAAATAAGACATGGAAGTGTATTTTATTCTTCAGAAGATAAACTGTTTGTAAGTTTGATATCACGTCCTCATTTTGCTAAGAAAAAAGTACAAATTTAGTTAAATATAATAATTGTGTATCGTGTATTTGTGTAAAATGTACTACCGGTAACATGTTTCAAATAATACATTAATGATTGACAGCAACGTGACAAAGAAAAATAAAGACATTGTGTTGTAATAAGAATAGTTTGTATTTTAAGTGTACAAATGTACTTGAGAGTGTTCCTACTGGTTTTATTTCCACTTTTGTTGCATTTAACCAAACCTTTAGAATCTTTTATTTACGTAATATACAACATGGATTGTTTAGTGCAACATGCTTCCTGTCCAATGAGTTTCAAATATTCGTAAGAATAGGCTGGGAACACGATGTTATAATCTGCATGTTACCATATGCTGATACTTGTGTCTGTGTCTGTGTCTGAACTAAACGCATAATCATTTTCAGGTACTTTAATTTCTTACAATTGGACTACAGTAGTAAACTGGAATATTATTGTTGTTATTCACTCTCGTTTTGATGGACACAAGCCCACAGGTTGCGAAAATATACCACTACCAAAGCACGGAAAGAGATTCTTTATTATAAGTAATTGGGAGGGCAATCTAAAATACTTACTCCTGAAAACGCCACCTATCAAAGATATAAGGCAAAATTCCGAAGGAAATGTTACAGGTGGGCACATACATTATTAAACTGTGTTACAATTTCGGGATTATAAGAACATCTTTACCGAACACATTATTACTGAAGAAGGCGTTGTTATAATGCCGAAATTTCAACACAACTGTAGTTCTTTGTTCACAGTTTTCTTTATTGCAATAACACTATACTCAATATGAATTGTCGAGAACTGTAATGTGCCAAAAATTCGAAAAATCAATTTTTGAGCCATCATAGCGTAGAGTATCAACTGCTTTAAGAAGTTAGACGAATTATACAGGAATAAACACTTCATTTGTTTCTGTACACTTTATATATTTCGAATTGTTTAAGCTAGAGCTCGTAGTTTTGAAAGTAGGGCTTTAGAAAGTACTTTTCGCATTTTATTTCCTTTGGTTTTGATATAAAGAATGACCTCCGGAGTTAGATGTTGTTTTCCGCAGCATGTCATATGCCTTTAACTAAGATTATTTTCATGGTTATTATTTCTTCTAAAAAGTTCGGTTAAGATTGTATCTTTTCGTCTTTGAAACAAACAGTGACATGGTAACGTGCATTATTCCCAGCCTATATCAGAGGAGGATAGTACGATAAGAATATGGTTGTCATGAAGTTTCACTCAATCCTCCTTTCTACTACTTCATTTGAAAAACCTTCATGACCGCAGGCAGTTTAATAAACGAATACTGCGTAGGACATCATCATTGAAAATTGTGTGGATATATGCTTGTGCGTTCGAGTGTATGTATGCATGTTCGTGTGTGTGTGTGTGTGTGATGAGTATGTGCATGTTAAAAGATTTAATGTCTTCCTATTTGACGTGAAACGCAACAACACTTTTTTTATTATTATTATTGTGTTCATATCGTTATGACTATTGTAATCAAAGGGCTAAGGCTGTGACAATCCGACTCGACTTTACTCGAGCAATTGTTGTCACATTTAAAAGTTACTGTTTTTTATATATATATAATAAATGTATATCAAAACATATAATGAAATTTTATCAGAACATGATGAACTTTTAAAGAAAACACGAAACATTGTCAAACAAAGACTGTTATAAATTTGATCACACATTTTTTTCTTGTGTCTCAGGATTTTTTATAGTATATTTGTGATTACGTCATATAGTCTATTAGTCATGTTGCATCTTTCTGTTTTGTGCTGTTCGAAAGTGCAATAGTAGCAGTTTGGTTGGTGTTTTATGAAAGAGATTTAATTAAGAAAAAAAAAAAAACTAAAACGTGTGTGTACACGAAAAAAAAATGATAGCATAATATCAGAAATGGAAAGCAAATTTCCAGATGAAATATACCAATTAAGAAACAGTTGTAAGTCCATTTTATTTCCAGTGCCATATGGGTAAAACAAAAGAACTCTGCATAGTATGTGCCACTTTAAGTTGGTGTTGAAAAGCAATCATAGGGAAAATTAAAAAGACATGTGAAATGTAATCGTGTATCTTTCTTTTCCATGACTCCCTTGCTCCCATCTAAAAACTAGTAAGAGGTAAACATCGAAATCAGATTATAATCTTCATCCTACCAGTGATGAAATTTGTCTGTAATTTAAGTGTTGCTCCACAACATTCTTGCATGGTACTACAGTACAACCTCGTTTATCCATATCTCAAGATAATCCGGATCAGATTTGTAGATATTGTTTTAAAATGTAATATTCACATAGATAATAATTTTTACCTATGGTAGCAAAAATTTAACTGTATAGTACGCCAAATATCAGCTTTTTATTTTGATTAAATGTACAATTCTTGCATAGATTGTACAATAAATTATAGTAATATTGTAAATAAAATGCTTTTTGTCGAGTTTTAAGAAATCTTCAAACAGGAGAAATGGACCAATTTAAGAAATGATGAGACAAGTCACCATAATAAATGTTAGGTCTGCTTATTTAAGGACTTGTTTTGCTTAGTACACATATTACCCGGATTTTCGATTTTCCGAATTGTCTTTGGTCCCAGTTAATCCGGATATACGAAGTTGTACTCTATTATCATTGCCGTGCGCGTTGATGGGAAATATGTAAATATCTCATGTTCTGTGTTATTTAAAACTGTATTAGGCAGGTTCCACCACTCCTATAACAGGTAGTTTAAGTATAGAGATTAATCTACTGGATTCGGGGCTTGAAGAACGCTTTTCGCAGTTTCTTTAAAATTCTTTTTATTAGAAGTTAAACTGTTCATCCTTAAAATTAAATTAACAACAACAACAAAAAAAAAAGTTACTTACCAATATATCGTCTAGTAGGAAAACTAAATATCCTCTAAAAGCAGGGTGCGAATTGGCGGGGGGGATGCCAGGGATTTCCCCCCCTGACAAAAATCTTTCCCACCCTGGAGAAGGAAAATTTTATCCCTGGCAATGATAACTTTTTCCCTCTCTGGAGTATTTTTAAGTGGACATAAAGATAAGTAGGTCTACTTTGCGTAGCTAACCTAAATATTACTTGAGTGAAAATTTATGAAAGATCTCACATCTCAACTGTTTTGTACTTGTTAGTGTATATATATATATATATATATATATATATATATATATGGGGGGAGGACTGCTTGCGCATATGGGTGAAATTCATCCCCCCCTGGGAAAATTTTTCAATTCGCACACTGTCTAAAAGTATCGGAACAAGCTAATTCCATTTTCAGCAGTAAGTATAAAAATAGATTAGGGAAATATGGTATGGAAAGAGGAATAAATAAATAAATAAATGATCTTTCTTAGCACAGCAATAAACAAGTAATGAACACAATCAGATAGCAACCAGAAATAAGATTGATAAACAAAATTCCAAAATTTTCTGATTTTCGAAGGAAAAAAGAAAGCGATATGTTTTAAGCTTCAAACTTAACCCCCAGGCTAATGGTATTCATTTGAATTACTTCCTTGCATTGACAATACATAAGATTATTCAATCGTTTCGTCTTTGTGGCAGCTTCCAGAAAAAAAAGTAAATTGATATTTCTATATACGTAGGACCAGATTTATGCACAGATTAATTCAATATTGAAATCAACAAAATTTAGTTTACATCGCTCAAAGACAATCTATATCATAGAGTTTTCAGATTGCAAATTTATTTGCCAAAATTCAAAAATGTATACAAACTCGCAAAACTATTGTCAGTTGAATTAAGAACTTACGGGAAAGTATATATCTTCTTCTTCTTGCTCACCCTAACCATAGGTGTGTGGCCAACATACAAATTTTAACTTTTCTCTCGCTTGGGAGAGCTGTTTTATACTTTGATAAGGTTTCTTCTCCATAACTGCATCTAGATATTCTATCCTTGGTCTTCCTCTTCCTGATTTTCCTTCTGTCTTACTCTCTATCAACACGGTGATCCAATCGGAATGCTGAATAAGGTAGCCAAGCATGCTGTTTCTTCTTTTTCCTATTATCTTCATGATCTATCGTCCTTCATTAGCTTCCTTTAGTACGTCTTCATTCCTTTTCCTTTCGGTCCATGGTATGCGTAGAATTCGGCGTCAACACTACATTTCAAATTCTTCCAGCTTGGATATTTCAGCTTTTCTCAATGTCTTCGTCTCTGAACCGGAAAGCGCTACACTACATACCAGGGTCTTAATAAATCGTTTACGAACGTCCAACGACACATTTCTTGATATTAGCAGTCCTCTTTTCCTATTGAATGCTTGTTTAGCCTGCGCTATTCTGGAAGTTATGCCTTTTTCACTTCTTCCGTCAGAAAATATTAGACTTCCTAAATAGGAGAACATCTTCGATTTTCTCTCTCTCTAGCCATATGTTTGTCCTTTCCTGTCCTGCTCTTGCGCACTTTATCACTTTGGTTTTCTTCTTATTTATCTTCATTTTGCACGTCTTTTTCCAGTTGGTCGTTCAAGTTTGAAAGTGCTTCCTGCAAGTCCTTTACGTTCTCCACTATCAGTGCTATGTCATCAGCAAACCTTATTGTGCTGAAAACCTAGCCATTTACTTTTACGCCTTTCTCGTTTTATTTATTTATAAATGTTTCAGATACATATCTAAATCCATTTTACACTGAAACAATGTAACAATAAATATTAAAAGAAAGAAAGGAAAAGTAAAAATATACAAAATAATAAAAATAAAATATACAAAGTATGTACAACTTTTACAGACTTCGGTTTGTTTCTAAAATAATTTTCAGAGTCGAAAATCTCAACATCTGACAATAGACTATTATACAATGATGCCAGCCTGAAGTAGCCTATAAGGAACGTTGAATAACTGAAAGTGTGGGTGTTAGATATGATAATAACGTATGACTGCGAGAAGGTACACGAAAACTGAGAACAGAAACCATTAAATCGGAGTTAATTTTCCTATTAACAATTTTGTGGAGAAACAGCAGGTCTCCCATCATGCGTCGAGTATTTGGAGTCTGAATATTAAGTTTGTTTAGGAGCTGTGTTTCATTAAGACGAAGCACTAAGTAACTCTTTGTTTGATAATGGCAAGGTAAAAGTTAAGAGCAGAATCAAAACGGGATAAGTATGAAGCACAGGCCATATTCCATATCGATTAGTAATATTCAATTTTAGGAGATACAAAACTTCGAAGAAGATACTGAATGATTTGAGCGCGGATTTCAGTAAATCTGTAAAGAATTCCCAGTATTCTTATAGCACACTTCACAGTATATATCTTCTTCTTCTTGCTCACCTCAACCATAGGTGATCAGCGAATGTAAGTTTCTCATCAAATACTACTCCGAGATCTTTATGTCTCTCAACTCTTCCGATAGGACTGTTATTAATACATCTGTGGTAAATTATTTTTCTTCAAGGAAATACTAAAAGTGAAACATTTTCGAGGGTTCAATTTTACATTCCAAGCTGCACACAAGTCAATAAGTTCAGTGAGAATTTGTTGAAGTCGTACAACATCGTCTATGGAAGAGATTTTATGGAAAATTATGGAATCGTCAGCGAAGAGAAGGATGTTCGAAGACGATAAAGAAAGAAATGGAGGGAGATCATCCATATAAAGAAGAAATAGCAGTGAACCCCAGAAGGAAATGGGACATATTTGGATGATGCATCAAGCAGAACAACACGTTGTATACGATCAGTAAGATAGTCCTTGAGCAGTGACAGGAATTGCCCATGAAGATTAAATCTGTTGGATGGGAAGAAGCAGATGAATGTAATTTTATCGAAAGCTTTTATGAAATCTAAATATATTACATCCAGTTGAGAAGTTTCTGGAACACAGTTTACAGCATGAATAAGAAATTCGGATAGGTTGGTAAGGCATGATTTCTGTAGCAGGAACCCATGCAGTGTGCAAAGGCGTAGATCCTTCCCCCCCCCCCCCAAAGCTCATGTGGGAATCCATGTATTTTTATGAATGTTGTATATGTATTTTTATTATTATATGCATTATTGTATGTATCTTTTTATGAATCCCCCCCAAGTTACTAAGAAACCGACAACGGAGAAAGAAGAGAGATTTGTCTATAGGAACTTACATCAGTTTTGGTGCCACATTTATAGATTGGAATATTGTTAGCCTGTTTCCAATTGGGCAAAAAGCCTTCTGTAAAGCTTCTATTAAATAAATCAAAGTATTCTTTCATAGCCTCTTCTATATAGACATTGAACAGGAGAGGTGAAAGTCCACATTCTTGCCGTCCGCTTCAACTGTACTAATAGTTTCAAGAGAAATACTATTTCTTAAACAACTGAGATAATAACTTGTATCGAAAGCTTCGATCTAACCAACTAAAACGCTTTAAAGAGGTTCTGACTAAGTATAAATATACATTTCCTCTCCACAGAAGTAGTATATCTCTGAAGAAGTTAATGAAGATCCCCAAAAGATTATCAGCCATTTCGAAGAGACTGCACCATTATCTTGTAAGGTTCGATAAGAGAGCCATGGTTTGTGTAAATTCTTAGTAATACTTAGTTAGATATTTTGCTAGAAGCAGATCATTACACATTTCCATTATGCATTAATATCAAACAAATCACTATTATGGGGTGCTAGATCATTTATGAGACTTCAACACTCTGTATTTCAAGAGCTGACAGGTTTTCCCGATTTTACTTTCATGGCCTTATCTTAATATCAGTAAAGCATTTTACTAATAAGTAAAAGATCTTAAGTTCTTGAGTGAACGTAAATCATATTATGAACATGCATATCTCAAATGTTAATTTTTATGTTAAGGCTAAAATTATCCTCTAGAAAAATATCGAATCGAGATAGTTTTTAGTAATTTTCAAAATAAATCCTAATTTCAAGTAGAGAACGTAGTAATCCTAAGTAATTGGTATTCCTTTTGCTTAGCTCCTTGTCTATCAGTATCAGACAATGAATAAAATAAAAGTACTGAACGACTGTATTAATAGAATAACTGTTGAAGTGTTTCGCGAGCTGTCTTGGGTGTTAGATCCTCATTGCACAATAATGGAGAAGAAGAAGCTAATGCAATGTTTCTTGTCAAAATAAAAAGAAGATTTCTTACAAATATTTTAAATGTTTAGCATTTCTATCAATTATCTGAAAATGAAATAGCAGGGTTCACACTAGTGCTGTCCAATTTGATTTTTTGGAAAACTAAAAATCAATTACAAAAGTTGAAATTTTAAAAATCGATTTTCTCTTTTTAAAGCTAAAATTTGATTTTGTTTTTCATTCTTCACTATGGAAATGTTATTTTAAGGCGAATGTGAACGGGAACAATGAAACGAAGTGGGAATAATGTGCAGAAACACAAGTAGTACACTCAGATGTCTGAACCAACCTGAAAAGCACGCCTCCCGGGGAGATAAAGATGGAGCAAAGGTGGCGCTAAATACTGACGGGTATTGAAAGGTAACATCCTATATATTAACGGGTAGCTCACAAGCTTCGTAACGATTTGTTATTTTATTGCTTGTACGTACAAGCTTCAGAAAAAGAAATTTCAACGATTTTTTCAACTTTCTTTTTATTTTATTCGGGTGATTTGGTACCAGATTCTACACCTGAATAAGTATGCCTTGGGCAAGCTACCATGCAATGCCATGAAAATGCATATAAATAATAATACCGTTATCCACTGTTCAATTCATTTTTTCTTTTTTTTTTTTTTTAATGTGGAGGAAACTTAAATTTTAGCGGAAGTATCTTATAAACTAGGACAGTGACTCAGAACCTTTTTGACTAATAACATAAATTATTTGAACGCTCACAATATTCCGACACTTTTACTTAATTTTAAGATTTTAAGTTTTTACATAGTAATGACCAAAGGTGTCCAAACTCATGAGGTCGGCGCTCACGCTCACTCGACCTCAATCTCACGAAGTGACCGTGAGGTCAGGCTAGTTATGTGAGCGTGAGGTCAGACTAATGATGTGAGTCTGAGGTTGTGTGAGCGTGAGCTTGAGTGAGGATAGTTCAAAGTGGTCACCTCCGGTAATGACTATGTAGTAATGAGCATTACTGCTGCCACTGGAGGCGTTGAGTGGTAAAAAAAAAATATTAAAATGCTTCATGATCTTTAAATTCCAAAATATTGCGACACACACTATGAAACTGTGACACACAAATGTGTCGCGAGACACCGGTTGGGAGCCACTGAACTAAATAAGCAGTTCATAAATGAGTTAAGAAAACGATCATCGACCTTTTTGGAAAAACTATTAATTAATCTTGTAGCTAAAGTACATGCATTGTCAGCTGTGACTTCCCAATAGTATGAAACATGAAACAATCTGTATCAAATCTTCATAACAGTAAAAGTAAACTGTGTACCAACATTTTTAATAAGAAAAGAAAACCCTATTTTTATGTAAACAAAACAATTCTGACGTTTCTGTGGTTTTTATAATAAAAAAAGGTTACAAGTGTTAACAATTTGCCAACTAACGATCTTCTGTCAGGATAAGCGTAACAGAGCTATAAGATGGGAGAGGATAGTGTAGATTATGCACACACGAATGGAAATTTCAGGGTTGCTGCCATAATAGTGCTTCAATTCCATTGCCTGTACTCAAAGTTCTTTATAATACAGGAAAGTGTGATCATTTTGATTGCATAAAGATACGTAACCTAAATCATATTCTAAACTTGTATATTAATGCATTCTACGTTTTAAATGGACGTAGACCACGTTCATACAGTGATTCTTAGTATTACAGTCAGCTCAAATAAATAGAACATTTCAAGTACCGTATTTTCTTTCTTTCTTTTCTTTTTCTTTTTTTCTTTTTCTTTCTTTTTTCTTTCTTTTTTTTTTTTTTTGAAAATAATTAAAGCACACCTTCATAATTTTATGAGTGAAAAATAGATTATTGAACTAAATTACTACTTGCATATTTATGTGCATTTTAGTGTCAGTTAAGATGTAGGGACCTACAATTTAACATGAGCCCTGAATTATGCTGCTCCATAGCATGCAGAGTTCGGTGACTTTTTGCATTTTCAAAATGCAACTTTGGAAGGTAAGTGATTCATATGAAAAGTGGTTTATTACGATTTGTATACAAAAATAGTTGAAACAAAATACCGGAAGGTCTTTGAAAAAGAGGGGAAATCCAAAAAGTCTAAGAGTAAGTATAAGCCGTCCGAAATACCTGTGTAATCGGTACGATTGTGAGTTAACTTCCTTGGAAACAACTGACGTCAGCCATATGATCAACACGCAACCAGAAACATTATGCTTACCCTGTTAAAATAAAGTGTAAATTTTGTATCACATTATACTACAAACTACATATATTAGGAATAGTCTAATATAGGAATCAGTGGCGTATTTACGATTTTGTTTCGGGAGGGGCTTTGCTAACTTTCGGGGGGGGGCTTTGCCTGGAAATGTGAAAATTCTGCAAGAAATGTCATTTGCTTTACTATACTAAGTAAGATTTCGGGGGGGGCTTAAGCCCGGAAGCCACCCCCCTAAATACGCCACTGATAGGAATAATTTTAAAAGAAGGAGTCCATAAACAATCTAGCATACTCTATCCTACGGTTGGTCAAGCAGTCTATCGCAGCTGAGGATCGGGTAGATGTTAAAAGAGAAGTGACATTATGTCAAATGAAATCTTTAAAGTGAATTTCAATTAAAGTAAAATGACTTTGGATAAAAGGCCAAAAACATTATTTTCATGAAGAAACATCATCAGAGGTATTCTGTCATTATTGGCAGGTCACTTAACGCAACTGAGAAGCTTCCGTGTTTCACGGTCTTTCGCTAACCTTTTCGTCTTCACGTACAATTTTTCTGTTTTAATATTGTCCATGAATTGTAGTCTACTTCACCCTCTTCCCCTTTTTCCTGCCACCATACCCTCTAGCACGTCCCTTACGATATACAGTCCCTTCTTAGCCGATGTCATAACCAGTATCTCTTTCTCTTCTTAATAATATCTAGAATTGTTCTCTTCTCTCCTAACGCCCTCTCGTGCGTTTTCCGCGCTCGACCCAGCTAATTCTCTTTGTTCTCTCTATATCCATATTTCGAAAGCTTTCAATCGTTTTTCATCATTTTTGTGTAATGCCCATATATCTGACCCATACAGTACAATACTCCACAGGAAGCATTTTGTGAGTTTTTCTCCTCCTTGTACATTTCCTCATATTTCCCCAATCTTTCTAACTCTTTTATGTCCTTGCATTTTCTTTTGTAAAATTCTTTCCTTGCTCTGTCTGCTTCCTCACTTCTCATAATCCCCACTCTTTATTCACCAATTACTATTTTCTATTTAATCGGAATTGGCAAACTGAGAGGTATCACGATACAGGTACAAGGTCATAACTACTAATCTGAAAGTTATCCACATCTTTCCAGATCTTCCTTTAAAACCTATAAAAGATGTATTTATGTCGACAGTTAATGCTCTTGTATTGCATCAAAGTTACTTATGAAATAGAAAAATATTACAAAAGTACCAGTACAAACTGCAACCAAGATGGCACGAACGTAAGTTCGATATTGTCTGTATCAAAGTGGTGTGTTTAAATAAATACTTGAGTTGTTATGAATGGGATTTTGAGACTGACACCGAATTGTTTTACTTAAAGTATATAAAATCATCATCATCATAGGTATTCTGCCATTGTCGGCAGGTCACTTGTTTCAACTGAGAAGTTTCCATGCCCCACGGTCTTCCCTAACCTCTTCGTCTTCACGTACGATTTTTCTGTTTTGATACTGTCCATTGTAGTCTCCTTTGCCTCCTCCCTCTCTTTCCTGCCACCATAAACTCTAGCACGTCTCTCATGATACAGTTCCTTTGTCTCAACCAGTTTCTCCTTCTCTTCTTAATAATATCTAAAACTTGTTATTTTCTCCCCCACCATTTCTAATACCCTCTCTTTCATTTTCCGCTCGACCCAACTAACTCTTTCCATTCTTCTCCATACGAACATTTCGAAACCTTCTAGTCGTTTTTCATCATTTTTGCGTAATGTCCATATTTCTGACCCGTACAGTACAATACACCACACTAAGTATTTTGTGAGACTTCTCAACTCTTTATTCAAGGTCCCACAAAATAGTATTTTCTTCTATCACCTGTTCTATCTTCTCTCCTTCTATATTTGACACCGCCCCTTTATTCCAATCACCATGGCTTTTGTCTTTCTAACATTTATTTTTATCCCATATTCTTCACAGCCTTCCTTCAAGTTTTGTAACATCTTAGTGATTTTCTCTTCAGATTCTACATATTATAATTAGTATCAAAACTGATATCAAAGCGAGCACCACAATATTTGTAAAAATTCAGATTGAATCAGAAAGCTGTTTTACCTAGCAACTATTAACAATCGAAAATCGGAAAGCGATCTTTGAGTGAGGTCTTAGCCCAAAGATTAAGGGTGCAATTCCAATATTGTCATTTCCTACGAAAAAAGAGTTTAAGCTCCCTTGGCTTCAGAAACTACCGTTCAAGCGACACCTCGTCTCGGAAATTATATCACTTTTTGTTGCAAGAGGTCTTCTTGTCTCATATATCACGACACGAAAATTCTGTCTCCTCTCATCTGATCGAAAACCATTTTTAATGAATATGTGGTGGTCATGGTGTTGAGTAAAATCCCTGGTAATAGTCATTAAAGATGGCTGACTGCGAGACTCGAATTCCGGTTTCATCAATTGCAAAGCTAGAACATTAATAGTTCACTTGTGTCAGCCCGATTTGCTCAGAGCTCTCTCGTGGAGAAATGGAGTTGTCGTGGGTCAAGATTTGTGAGTGAGTCAAACAGGACGAGACCGTTTGACCCACTCTAACCCATCGACTCACGTTGACCCACCGACCCACTCTGCTCAGTGCATTGAAGACAATATCTTCTGAACATTGGTGAATGCATCTACGTTTTATTTTCAAGCCTCCATTTTCTTCCTTTTTCATCTGTTTCTATTTGTTTACCTCAGATGAGTATATCTAAGTAAAAAAAAAAAAAAAAAACACTTTTGGATATTGATATTTGTAATTATACCTACGTAATAGTAACAGGACTTATTACTTGGCTTGGACATAGTCTAATTTTACACTTTGTTTCCCGTTACGCTGTCCTACTCTATCTGCATTTGAGACTTTCTATTTTCATCCTATTTTTTACTGAAAAGTATCTGTAATTCAACAAGGAAATAATTATATGATAATTAAATTGAAATTCATTGTAACAGGGGCCATGACAAACACTTTATCTTTTTATATCGTAAAGGTCAGATCCACCGGTATTCTAACAGAGAATTTCTTGAACGATTGACCGTAGAAATTCAAACTCCAATTGGTGATGATTTCACAGCCTGTTTTATTACAAGTGTAAACTTTTTACTCAGTTAAGAGGAGGACGTGGATCATGGGGCAGAGTTGATGATGATGGGTTTTGGCGGTTGCTGGGTCATGGTGAGTCGCGGGTGACAGCGGGTGGTGGGTCAGGGGTCAAAGTTTCATTGAGCCAGCCATCTCTGCTCTCGTGGCTATATAGTTAGCATGGCTATATAGTTTCATTCTCGGTAGTTCGAATCCCACATTAATAGTAGACTAGCCTCGCTGCTGAAAGCGACGCAGAACTCTAACTCAATCAACCTGTTTCGCTCAGAATAATAATATCATTCAAGAAGGTCACACGCGGAAGTAAATATACACAGGTAAACAAAAATCGTGAAATTATTATATTAAAAAAATACAACCACTTTTATTATGCTTGAAATGTTCAGAGAGGATCTAAATTCTGAGACGATCTTGGCATCTACTCAAATATTTGCTGTTTCCTTTGAAATCTGCTGTAGCCATACAACCTGACAGTTTCAATGTTACTTGTATTTGAATGAGCTTTTTTTATGTCATTTTCAATGAGAACAGCTGTGTTCATAGTATTTTAAACACGTAAGTAATATTACGGAAGCCCAAGGTATATGGTGTTTGCGCAAGAAATGTGTACACACAGGAATCTAGTAGATAGAATGGCGATGAAGGTGAAGAAGAGTGGATGTTGCAGATAATTTTTAACAAAAGGAAAGGTCATTATTACATAAGCTCGAGAGCAATAATTTGACGAGTCATTAGCAACGCTTTACACTACAAGGAAGATAAGATTACAATGCAAACACTAAATAAGTGTTTAAATCTTAGACCAACGTGGAACATAAAACGCCACTTCGTGGCCTAATTATTTGATATTTTTTTCGGAATACCTTCAATAGCATAAGATCCATTTGCTTTAATGATTGCCTTGAAGATCCTCAGAGCACGCTTAAACATTCTCTTTGTTGGTTGATATATTTGAAATTTAGCGTCCAGTCCGAGACTATTTGAGACTTGGACCTACACCTCAATGTGGGATGCGAACCAGGTAGGTCGAACGGGAATCGAACCCAGGTCTCGATTCCTTAATTTGGCAACCTACAATAAATCTTATTGTCATTACAGCAAGCTAAGGTTACCAAATTACTCGTTTTTGCCTTGTATCAACCGTTTCTAGACTCTTTCTGTTATCCCGTTTAGTTATCGCTAAAACTCGGCCGTTTTTATTTATTTATTTATTTATTTTTTGACTGTAGCCAAATGCTAGTTTTCCATCAACTCCAAAAAACAACAATAACAACAAAACTGACCATGGTTGCAATTCTTTATTTGTAGTGTACCCGGGACCGCGGTCGCTCAGAGGCGGAGCGTTCACCTCTGATGCATGGAATCCTTGGTTGATTCCCAGTTCGCACCAAGTGAGCTTTCTGGTAGACAAATACCGTATGCGTGAATTTTCTAGGGTTCTCCCATTTCCTCCCACTTTCTTCATTCCACTATTTCCTTCATTTCTCTTCATCAGACTCTCCTAGCCTAAAGGAAATAATCATAGGATTTTAAACCGAAAGATGTCATTTCATATTCTCTCTTCCGATTGCCAAATGTAACGATAAGTGCATTTCACCGGTAATCGGCGAGTGCCATTTCAACAATGATGAAGAGCTGAAGCAGGCAACACAATTATCCTTAAACACTTTTAACACTCCAGGTATACAAACACTAGTGAAATACGGGTACAAACCTAATAGTATAGACATGATTTACATTGAGAACTACACATTTGATGTGTTCAGTTACTCTAAAAAATCGTAAGTTCCAGTTTTATTTGAACCTCCGTCGTTCTTTAAATAATGCCTAGTGCAGTGGCGTAACTTCCATGTATATATTGAAAAAAAATGAAATGAAATCTGTAAGTTTTACGTCCCATGCCTATGCCGGTGAGGCTAAAGGAGACGGTGATGGTAAGAAATTAATGAAAATGGGGAATGAAGAAAGTGGGAGGAAACGGGAGAACCCCGAGAAAACCCACGAGCACTGTGTTTGTCCCCCACAAAGTCCACACGGCGCGAGTTGGGATCGAACCAGGAACCCCAAGCACCGGAGGTGAACGCTCTACCACTGAACCACCGAGCATGTTTATATTGAAAACACAATTCGAAGTAGGAATGCACACGAGACGAATCGAGACAGGATTTTTCTGACAAAATTCGAGTCGAGGTCGAGGCACGGCTCTTCCAATAGAGAAATTTTATTTCGAGTCGAGGCAACTTTTACGGTACATTTTCGAGACGAAACAGCCACAAATCTTGTCTCGTTCGCATCCCTAATTCGAAGCACTGGATGATTATTGAAACTTTCAAGGAGGGCTTACTGATGCTACAACTACAACGGGTAGTGAAATTTATCAATATAGATCGGAAACCACCACTGTGCAGTACTGAAAAAAGTCCTACTTGTATGAATCGATCGTTTAGTTCCAAATCGGCTTTTATCCATTTGCAGCAAAACTCAAAAGAGATGCAGGATCTGAGTGTTTTGTAGAAATGGAAATACTTGAGTGTGTTTATCTATTTATTTATTGAACGAATTCCCAGATACAGCATAACTTTGCCATTTTACACTTTATGTGAATCACTTCAACACCTTCAAATACATTTCCAGTTTTACAAAACATATCGATCCTACAGGTTTTCTCAGTTCTTTGGGATTTGTTGCAAATGGACAAAAGCCGGTTTGGAGGTAGACGACTCAAACACAGAAAAAATATACTTTGGTCATACCAATAGGAATAATATAAATAATTAAATTAAGAAAAATAACATTACGTGCTGGATATGAGGGTCTTATGCTGTTACTGTTTATGAACGAAAGTATTTGAGAACAAGATCATGAGACAAATATTCGGACCCAAGAGGAACGGGAATTGGAATTGCGGAAAATTCAGAACGAGGAACTACATAATTTATGCTGTTTACCAAACACTGGTAAGGTCATCAAAAGTAGGAGCCTCAGATGGGCAGGTCATGTAGCCAGGATGGAAGAAATTAGGAACCCTTCCAAAGTTAGAACTTTAAATCCAATTGGAAAACGACCATTAGAAAGACCTAAGCGCAGATGGGATGGCAATATTAAAATAGATCTTGCAGAAATAGGAATACAAAGTAGAAACTGGATCCAATTGACTAAGGACAGAAGTCAATCAAGAGCTGTTTTGAACGCGGCATTCAACCTCCGGGTTTCATAGATCATAGAGTTAGTTAGCTCACACATGCACACTTTTGCATAATTTTCATATATAACTTGTTTCTGAACTTTATATTGCTTCACTGTATTTGATTATAAGAAATCAAACATCATATACATAAATGTCATTTCGCGTGTGAGAGAAAGAAAGATAAAACACACATGTAAACCAGAATGTCAGATACATTAGAAGTATGAAAGGTTTTAAAACGATTTCTCGATTTTTTTTTTTTTTTTTTTTTTTAATTACGAGCAACTTATTTCACTTAAGTAACTTGACCTTTCCTCTGCAGCTCAAATAGTAGCCTATCAACCTAGTAGAGCTTTCACACGTTCAACATTTTTCAAATCGCCCTCGTTTCATGGTTAGAAATCCAATTCAAATCCAATTTGCGATTCGTTTCATTTTCAATACTTAACAATGCTAGCACACTTAACCTACACGGAGACATGATCTATATATTAAAATGTTAGGTTTATATACTGTATTTTTGGTCAAGAAAAGTTTATATGTTTGTGGCCAATTATTTTGACAATGGATACCTCGAAGACCACAAGCTCTAGATAGACTCCATTTTCACTGATTGATTGCAAACTTTGTGTAGATTGTTCAGTTCTAATTAAATATTTAAAAAATGGTCATTATTCTTTTTAGATCTATTACATTTTTTAGGGGTATATTGGCAGTATTGGAATTTTAAAAAGTAAAGAATCATATAAAACGATTTTACATTTGTTTACAGGTTAGTATATCTCTCCAGCGTTTGTTTTATGGCCAAATGAAAATGAAAAACAAAAGATAATCATGTCTCCAGGTAGTAGCGTAAGCAGGAATTTATTTCGGGAGGGGTGCAAACTCAGTATGAGGGTATTTTATATTAAAATTCTTAACCTTGCCCCTAAAATTAGGCTAAATTTACACAAAAGTCGAAATTTTAAGGGGAATACGGACACCCAGGACTCATCCCCTGCCTACGTCCCTGTCTCCAGGCTAAGATGAATCTTTATTGTTTGGATGGTTTTGCCCAATAAACACCATATATCACTGACATTATAATTAATTGTGTGTGTAATGTATTTGCTTATTACATACTGGATGCAAGAAGAAAGAAAACACTGATTATACATGAATTAGAAACTCCAACAGGAAGTAGGCTTAAATTTTGCAAATGGTGCGAGATATTGAAAAAAATAATCGAAAAATCTCCCCCTTTATGATACCTCGTGCCGATTTTTATCAAGATGTCCTTTACTTGTGTCTGTAAAGGGACATATACAGATGTTGTGAGGAATGACAAGAAGATTCATGTTCATATGTCAATGATGGGGACAACTTCGGCTATGGGGACCTCTACCGATTTTCAAAATTCCGCCCTCATTCGATAGAGTGCCACTCCCTAAGCACGAAACTAAAATAAAGTCTTGTCGGAAAGTCTTCTTCTCTTCATAAGAAATTAGTGTATGTGGAATTTTGAAATTCGATAAAAATAAAGGCGGAATGGATAAATTTCAGCCTAGTTCTTTATACTTTAAAAATGGTAAATTGAGGGGTAGAAGAGGTTAGGTCCTTGGCTGTAGCCTAGAATTTGGCGCAGGGTCTCTAAAACCTAATTCCGGAACATTATTAACTATTCCACTCGCGCAAACTTTCAGTGTTCCTCTTACATACTCTCGGCGAGGAACTTAGTTGATTCACTCTCAACCCACTATTTTCAAGTGCTGACGAACTTAGCTCAATTTTATGCATTTTTTAAATGTTTTAATCAATTTGAGTTTACAGCAAGTTCGATGGGGTAAAAGTGACAATTGTGTGCAGGGCCTGTACTCTTGTTTTTTCTATTTTTTTCTTTCGTTTTCGGATAAAGATTTGACCGCTTATATATTTTTTTCGTATGTGATATATTTTGGATTAAGTTCACAGGTCAATATACTGTGCTATAAACAATAGCTGGAAGGCTTGAAAAGACATTCAAATATTTTTGAGATTTATGAATCAGTTACTCCTTATTTTGAGTAAACAAAGGCATAATTTTTTTCTAGGCCACATAAAACTATTAGTTTTTAAGTGGAATACAAGTTATACACACCAAACGAAAGCTTAAGTTTTCTTCATTTACACCCAATCACCCTCACGGGTTTATGTGCATCGTAAATGGTTCTAATCATTTTGCACCCAATTACCCCTTTGGGGGAAATTGGCTGGTAATCAGACCAACAACAATAAAAATTTTGCAGCATCAAAAATAAAGGTGCCGAAGCTTACCATTACCACAGTAGGAGCCGAAGGAGCTGCGACATACAATCAGTTCTTAAAAACTAGAAAAAATACCTATAACCTGTGACGGCAAAAAAGTTGACAAAAACATAACTCCCGCCCCCCTCTTCTACCCTATTCAAAGGTAGCTGAAATGTAATTTAGAAGGTGAAGATTGATTACTGTATAAAGATACATTGCTATAGATCCCCATAACCTATAGAGGGGAAGGGGGAGGTTCTGACAAGAATTTATTTCAGTTTCGTGCTTAGTTAGTAGGGATGGTATCGAGACGAGACGAGACGAGACTTTGTACAGTCTCGGTCTCGTCTCGGTTGATAAATAACTGTCTCGGTCTCGTCTCGAGTGAAAAATCACCGTCTCGGTCTCGGTCTCGTCTCGGTCAACAGATGCTTGTCTCGATCTCGGTCTCGGTCTCGAGTACCAAATCTCGGTCTCGTCTCGAAAGTCTCGAAAGTCTCAAAATAAATACTGTGAAATTAAAATAGTGAAAGTATTATTCAGGTACAGTCTGTCGTTTCCGCTTATTTTTTCCTTCCATTTTGACTTAGAATTAGGGTATGGTGTACCTCTTCGTAGCTAATTTGCTAGTGCTAATGCTTTCCATGTGCGTATTCCAGGTTCAATGATCAGTGGGTATATCACGCTAAAACCCTAATAGAACCCAGATTTCACTTTCAGCAATAGACTTTGTCTAATATAGCCTCAGAACTGCGTATACAATTAAACTCTATTAAATTAACTCCAGTACTATACAGTAGTTTATTTCCTTCCTTTGAATCAGAATTGTTCAATACCTCCTAACGGATAACGCAACACATAGCAGCACGAATGTATTTAATCGTACCGAAATTGAAACTTTACAATTTCTCATTTATTATTCAATACATTCTGCTTTGACTGCCATTTTAAAAACAAAATATAACGTTCATTATCTTAACAAATAGGGTAAAATTACTACAATATACGTATTTTGTTTGAAATTGATGAAATGCTATATTACCGTTTCACATCTCCGTGTTTAATTGACACTTTATAACACGAACGTCCTGAACCTTGTGGTAGGAGCTACTACACTAATCTTTGCTATGTGAGGTCTCGGGTTGGATCACAAAACAAGTTAGATTCAAAGTCCGATGTTTTGCATAATTGGCGTCTTATTTTAAATGCATTCTGTTTCTTATACAAGTTCATAAGGTGGTAATGTATTACGTAAGCACATATCCAGTGCCGTAACATAGATTAATCTTATTCCTGAGCTCTCAACGGTGCATGCAATCTTTATTCGAGAAAACTAATCTTGCGTTCATTACGTTGAAATTTTATATTGATTAAAACTGACTTGCGAAACATGGATATACATATTATATAAGTATATAGGTAATTCGAGTTATCTGTATCTATTTTTTCTCACTCGCCATAACAAGTGATTCTTAACTTTCTAGTTTTCTTTTGTATTAATTTTCGTAGTTTAGCTGCAACATGATGGATTGAATAGTCAAAAATATTTTTTTCGCTCTATGACTTTCAGTAAATTTTGGATCCATTTTTACCCTACCTTACCTAGTAAAAGTTATATATTTAGTCTTAGTTGAGGTACCGGTTTTTCGCTTCTGTAAAATTACGAAATTATGACTTGGTTTAGTTTACCTCCGAGGTCCAGATATAGGCTAATAAAATCATCACCATCATCATAATCAACCATTATCAATCCATTGCTAGATGAAGGTCTTTCCAAGTCTTCTCCACAACTATCTAACTTGGGCAATTCTTTTCCAGGGTTACTCCTCCGTGGTTCTTGATTTCGTCACACCTTCTTGTATGGGGAGGTTTCCTAGGCTGTTTTTGTCCCGTGAGATCCAGTCTAGAATTGTTTTCGTCCGTCGATCATAATTTCTTCTTGCAATACGACCAGCACACTTTCTAGCTCATATTAAATTATTTCATTAGCACCATCAATTTCTATATATTTGGGCTACAAATAGTTCGAATTCGCTACTTTCGGAGTAGGCCTACAAACACGCTACTTTTTAATCTTCAGATCTGGCAACACTGACTGAATGATTTAAATCAACACAATGTGAGGATCCCCATTTGGTCTAGCGGCTAGCACTCTTGATTTCGGTTCGCGTGGTCCCGAGTTCGATTTCTGGTAGGGGTAAAGTTGAACGACTGAAGTGGTTCGGATTCCACTATAATCATTAGCTCCACGTCTCCTTTAGCCGGCCTAGCATAACTGTGGGACGTTAAACTAAAACAAAACAAAACAAAAGTGAACACTGTGTATTACTAACTGTAAGTCCTTGAATAATTGCATATAGCTATATGGTATGGATCGAGTTTGAGGTGGTCGGTGGTCAAACTAAAGCAAGTGAAATGTAATTAGGGTGTAATTAGTACCTTTAATTAAGCACGGTCTTAATATAAAGTGTACACCAGGCCTAAAGCTTAGGGGGAACAACTAGTCTTACTGAAAATGTATCAGTTACAATTTGCATTTACATGTGTTGCTGGAACGAAGACTTAAACATTAACATTATAAGTAGCCCAAAGACTGTGAAAAACATCGTCTCTTGAAAGCATTCTTGCACCATGAAACAAATTACGAGCAATTTTAAAATAGTTTGCAGTTTATCTACGTTATTTGCACATATTTAGAATAATATTTAGCAATTTATTTAAGTGGACAACACTGCTTAAAATAATGTAACTGCGACTTGTAATTAAAACCACCAAAAACTATTGTTGTAATGTTATAGAAGCAAAGGAAAGCAATAATCATTATAAAAATGTAATACAAATACGTCATTTTAAGCAGTATAACAATCACTACCAATGTGTTTGGTATCTCTGAAACGATTTGAAATAACAATTGTTGTAAATGGCGTTATAATCATTTAAGTCTTTTGGAAGCATCTGCATGATGAGACATGATATATCAGAGCGTTTTCGAAGTAAAGTCTCTAGAAACATTTAAATTTTCCGTTTCTTGTAACTTTGTTCCTTCATTCATTCGAAATATATTATACCATGATCACAGTATTTGACGCTATGGTACAGTTGATGCGCATTGCACCGTCCATCCCATTTGCGTTATTAGAGATTTCCAAGGTACACTAAATAATGTATGGGCTATTGTGGTTTTGTTAAATAACTAAATTAGAAATATGTAATACTTCACATTGCGCAATTTGAGAAAACGCAACTTTATTTTGCTTTAGCAACATTGCTTGTTTATCTAGTGATATTGCAGAGTATAAAGAAGAATTACCCAACTTGGTACAAAATTTCAGCATTTTCAATATATATATATATATATATATATATATATATATATATATATATATATATATATATATATATATATATATATATATATATATATATATATATATATATATATATATTTGGTCTAGGAATTAATTCGTGCGGTTGGTACGCACACATTGAAGCTGTAGTACAAACACAAAATACATAGGCCTAAATACCTTAAGAAAAATATTGTCCATCGCTAGCCACCACTTTCGCCCATCTGTCAGGCAATGTACGGATTCCGTGGCGAAAGAAGTCCTCATCCTTGGAAGCGATCCAGTCAGAGACCCATGTTTCGATATCTTCTGAAGAAGTAAACCGCTGTCCAATCAAATCGTTGTTCATGCAATCGAACAAGTAGTAGTCCGAAGGAGCAACGTCTGGTGAATACGGCGGGTGGGGTAAAACTTCCCATCCGACATTTTCTAAATAGGTTTTGACCGGTTTGCGACATGTGGGCGAGCGTTATCATGTTGAACAATAAGTTTATCATGTCTGTTCTCCCATTCTGGTCGTGTTCTGGCCAGAGCTTGCTTCAAACGCATTAATTGTCGTCGATAACGTTCTCCATTCATAGTTTCACCCGGTTGCAGCAGCTCATAGTACACCACACCTTTCATATCCCACCATATGCACAGCATAACCTTTGCACAGTGAATATCTCGTTTTGGTTGTGATGGACCTGGTTCACCTGGTTTCACCCAGGCCTTTTTTCGTTTAGGGTTCTCGTAATGGATCCACTTCTCATCACCCGTAATAATTCGATGCAGAAACCCCTTTCTGCTCTGTCGTTGAAGCAGCAATTCGCAAATGGTTTTTCGTCTTTCAACGTCTCTGTCTTTCAATTCATGTGGAACCCAATGTGACATCTTTTGAATCATTCCCATGACTTTCAAGCGTATGGAGACTGTTGTTTGATCAACGCCTAATGCTGCTGCAAGTTGTTCCTGCGTTTGACACGAATCCTGCTCGAGCAATGCTGTCAATTCTTCGCCTTGAAATTTTTTTGGCTGTCCAGCTCGCTCTTGGTCTGCCAAGCCGAAATCACCACTTCTAAACCGTGCAAACCACTTCTGACACGTTCGCTCAGCTAGAGCATGGTCACTATACACTTCCACCAAAATACGATGACTTTCAGTCGCACTTTTCTGCATGTTAAAGTAATGCAGCAGGACACTTTATCAGGCACAAATTGCGCCATGTTCACTTAACTACAAACTGGTGTTGTTGACGCTTTAATCCACTGCCCTATACTACGAACGATACGCGATGACAGGGGTTTGCAACACATGTGTGGATACACGGAACTGTGGGACGCTCCGTTTGTTGCGCCATCTCTTGTCCACCCGCACGAATTAATTCCTAGACCAAATATATATATCGCAGATTCTAGGGGAGGGCTATAGGGACTATAGCCCCCTTAACTCTCAGGTATGCACTGGATAAAATGGGCTTCAATCCTACTTTCTTTACACTGGATAAAGCGCAAACCATGGTTTAGCCCCTCCCTTGATCATATACTGGTCCGTGGCTATATATATATCCAGGATGGACCATTTTAATGTTTCCACGGACATATCTCGAAAACGGTTGAACATAAATGAACCAAACAAAAACTCAAATAGAAAATGCCATGGGGCACACTGAATGGTGTCGTCGCGGCGCCTCCCGGGGACGCCTTTCATGGGATACCAGGGCCAAACTTTAAAATTTTAAATGTAAAGATAGGGCGAGTAATACCTCGTTCCATAGATCTTTAAAAAGTAAAAAGCGTTGTGACAAAATATTTTTCATATCGGTCACCGTATTCAAGATGGACGCCAAGACATGGTGCCTGTATCTGATAAAACGTCCAGTACCATTATTATGAAAACAGTTGGAGATAAACGAACAGTCAGAAAATTAAACAGGAAAGGCATGGGGCGCGTCGAGTAATGTTCTCGCAGTTCTCCCAGGGCTGCCTTTTAAGGGGGCCAAACTTAGAAATTTTAAACCGAAATATGGATCAAGTGATACGTCGTTGGATAAATCTTGAAACACTAAACAGTGTTGTAGCAAAAGATTTTTCATATGGGTCACCGTTTTCAAAATGGCCGCCAGACATGGTGCCTGTATCAGATAAAACGTCCAGTACAACTAGACCCCTAATATGAAAATAGTTGGAGATAAATGAACAGAATAAAACTCGTATAGGAAAGCACAGAGGGTATTTATCATTCCACGGCTCGAGTATAATGCAACGGAGAAAAAGATTATTAAAGTATAATTGACATGATGCAAAAGAGGAAATGATAGAAAATTATCTTTCCGATCTCTGTCCGTAAATAGGTGAAGCGGGAATGAATGGTAAAAATCTCAAATGAGAACCTCAGTTTTATTTGCCATAGATATGGTTTGTCTGACACACTTGTGTTCAAATGACTGGTACTATAATGAATAAACATAAAGTGAAATAAGGTGAATAAAAATAAGGTGAAATTCAAGTTTAATAACATTTTACCCGACTCTTCGCCCCTGATAATTTAACGCATTGCGTGCAAGATTTTTGCGACATATCTGCATCAGTATGTACCGTTTCGTTACTAAGGATCACAACTGAAATTACCGTTGAAAGTTATTCGGAATGTAACTGTGGACATCTCTGTGAAACTCATATTCTATCACATGCAAGAAGACATAGAAGGAAAAGAAGCGAACCAATATCATGCAGACGACTGTTGAACAAAACCAACGTTTGTAAACATTGTTCTAAAATTGCATTGCTCGACAAATTGGTTTCGCATTTCAGTTGATTCATTTTTGCATCAAACCATTGCCCGCAATCAAAATGGAAGGTACCATTTAACAAGAATTTTACATACTTTATCCCATTACAGAGACATTTATCTCTTATAAAAACACATTTCAAGTAACTTTGTTTCGTAGATACAATTTGCAAAAACTAAGGCTCCCATTTGCAATTTCACCGATTCTTCCTGTTTCACTCACGTACAGAGTGAGGTTGGAGCGATAATTTTCTAGGAGTTAGATTTATTCCTCTCCATTATGGCACTTTCACTCTAATCATCTTTTGGACTGTTGCAACATTCCAGAGCTATAGAATGATAAATACACTCTGTGATTTCCTATTCGAATATTTGTTCTGGTGTTTTCATATTAGTGATACTGGACGTTTTACCTGATGCAGGTACCATGTCTTGGTGGTCATTTTGAAAACGGTGACTCATATGAACATTCTTTTGCAACAGCACTCTTTAGGTTTTAAAGATAAGTCGAACGAAGTATCACACCCCATGTTTCCATTTACAATTTTGAAGTTGCGCCCTGGGCCCCCATGAAGGGTGGCCCTGGGAGTCTCCGCGACAATATCAATAGATGTGCCACATGACATTTTCTATTTGAGATTTTGTTCGGTTCATTTATGTTCAAACGTTTTCATATTAGTGGTACTGCACGTTTTACTGTATCTGATAGAGGCAACATGTATTGGCGCCCATTTTGAATGCAGTGCCCAATATGAAAATTTTTTTGCCACAACGCTTTTTAGTTTTTCAAGATCTATCGAACGAGGTACCACTCTCCCTTTGCTTTCATTTAAAATTAAAGTTGGGTTCCGGGAACCCATACAGGGCGGACCTGGGTGGCACTGCGGCCATATATATATATATATATATATATATATATATATATATATATATATATATATATATATATATATATATATATATATATATATATATAGCGAGAGAGAGAGAGAGACAAAGAGACAGAGAGAGAAATCTATTTGCATCAGCAGTGGATTTTGTTTCGGGAGATGCTTGAGGAACGAGTAAAAAACATTTGCGTTGTACGTGCAATGCAAAAAATTATCACAAATTTATTTTGGGAGGGGTTTGAGCCCGATAACCACCCCGTAAATACGCCACTGTACATCAGTCAACTGTTCTCATATTATCTAACACAGCAACGAAACAAATTTTCTGTGAAGGTAATTTTAGTATCTATCAATATCAATATTCGAGACGAGACCGAGATTTTCGAGACTGACCTAAGTCTCGTCTCGGTCTCGTCTCGATTTATAGAGGTCTGGCTCGATCTCGGTCTCGTCTCGGTATTTAAAAGTCCGTCTCGGTCTCGGTCTCGTCTCGGTATATAAAAGTCCGTCTCGGTCTCGGTCTCGTCTCGATAATTCGAGACGAGACCGAGACGAGACCGAGACTGGTCTCGGTCTCGGTACCATCCCTATTAGTTAGTGGCACTCTCTCGAATGAGTTCAAAATTTTGAAAATTGGTAGAGGTCCCCATAACCCTTGTCGGTGATTTTATGTCAGTTATGGAGAGGAAAGGGGAGGTTCCGACAAGAATTCGTTTCAGTTTCAAGCTTAAGGAGTGGCATTTTGTCAAATGGGAGCAAAATTTTGAAAATCGGTATAGGTCCCCATAGCCGAAATTGTTCCGAATGATGCGCTGTGTAGACATCGCAGGTTCAGCTAGTATACCTTAAAAATGTTTTGATTAACTTCTGCTTTAGAAAGACCCCTTTGCAGTTGATGATGTTATCACTAGGGGAGACCGGGGCTGGTTGGCAGCTGGGGCTGTTTGACGAACTGCATATAACTCCTTCATTAATTAACATAATGAGCTATTGCTGCTGTCATAAAAGAGCGACCTATGGATGCAGCTGCCACCTTCATGTGGAATTTGTAACTTGCAAATAATGGCATCTATTAGATAAAGAGTGTTTTTGCCAGTCTGAAGTTTTTTTTTTTTTTTTCAGTTGTCCGTTACATCACAGAATCTTCACTACTTGGAGTACAGAGGTAAGTGATATAACATTAGTTATATCTGGACTTTGTTTTTATGGATATTCAAACAATAAAACGTAAATTCCAAACAATTGCTGAGTAATTACGACTTTGTTGCAAAACATGGGCTTGGGGTTAGTTGGCGTATAGCATTTGGGGTTCCGTGTGGAATTTTTATTTTATTTTTCTTTTATTGTTACATTGTTTGTTTAATTGCTATATTGTTTACAGTTCTATCAATCTTTTACTTCAGTGTTATAAAATAGCATGCAGGTATAGGATTACTGTCAAAAATTTAGGAATCGAGATAAGACTGGATGTCGGAATTTTCTGAATAGGCCTAAATCTCAGGATTAAGATCATTCATGAAGATTCATAAGATCATAATGCATAAATAGCTTATATTTTTCATATCTGTAATTTCTTGCTCTGTATCTTCATAATATCATTGTGGCATTGGAGTTTTATATTTCCCATCTAAATGTACTAAATGTCTTTCACCTGTACTCTAAAACTCTTTCTGTGATAGGATTAAGAATATTTTATATGTGCTCTTTTGTTACAAAAATATAGGCCTAGCTATTTCTTTCTCTTTCTTTGTAAAAAGTAGGAAATAAACTGCGTTTCTTGATAGTTCAGTTATTTTAATTACATTTTGAAATAATATGAAGAGTTAACCTACACCAAATCCTATTAAAACTCGTGTGGTTTGATAATCTTGTAGCTATCAATGTCATCACAACGAAGCTAGAATGAAAGAAGTTTTCATATTTCATAATGGTGATTCTTTTAAATGTTGGGAATAAAAGTAATTTCAAACTTCAAATAGCCTACTTCATTGCAATATATATATATATATATACTAGAATTAAGAAAAATCACGTTTATTACAAATAAATCCAATTTTTATTTGTGTTTTGCTATATTTAAAAAGTGTGCCTATCAGCCAACCATCCCCTTACTAGGGATCGGTTGGCATACTCCATTTTAAAAGAAAGAAAAATTTATTTCTCGAAAACTGTAAGTAACAAAATAAAAACAAAAATTGAATTTATTAGAGGAAACATTGGTTTGTCCGTACATATGCATTATATTGCAATACAGTACACTATCTGCTCATAAAAAAATAAAATAAAGAACAAAAAGTTCGCCAACCAGCCCCGGCCTCCCCTAAAGTTAAATACAGCTAAGGGAAGTAGACTAGTTGCTAACAGCAGGTGTTTTCAAACAAACAGAAATTGTGCGAGATATCTCAGCTATACAAGTTATTATTACATTTAATTTCTGTACTCATAAGTGTTCTAAAACATAGAAGCTGCTCAAAAAAAAAAAAGTTTTACGTCCCACAGTTACGCCGGTTAGGCTAAAGGAGACGGTGATGATGAGAGATGAGTGAAATGGTGGAATGAAGAAAGTGGGAGGAAATGGGAGAGCCCCGAGAAAACCCACGAGCACGGTGTTTGTCCACCACAAAGTCCACACAAAAGCTGCTCAAATAGTTCATGGATCTTATCTATAAGTCAATAATATTTCATATTTAGTATGTTACTTCTTTTCAACAAACATTAAAAATGTTCTTTGCTGAATTCTCTATATCTGCGTGTGTGTCTGTAATTTGCGAATTTTTCAATTTTGAGTCCTCCATTCGAAAGAGCATCAAAAATTATATCAAACAAGTGATGGAATTTTTCGCGTCACTCTTACCGTTCCAGAGATATTGGCCAAAAATGTTCCGATTTCGGGAGATTTAAGGACTTATATCTCGGGAACCGTAAATCATAGAGAGATGATATTGGTGTTGATCAATACCTAAGAGGAGAGTAAACAATTTGGTGCCAAATAGTAACCGGTGGACACTGGCCAACTGGGCACCGTTTCCCAGATATTGGCCAAAAAAGTTTGGATTTCGGGAGATTTAAGGAGACATACCTCGGGAACCGCAAATCATAGAGAGATGACTTTTTGCGAACTTTTCAATTTTGAGTTTGTGTCTTCATAAAACAACATATCGGAGAACGCTTTAACAGAACTCTTAAAACAAAACATGTGGAAAAAAATTTAGTACTCAAGGAAATTATAAATGGATAGATATATTACAAGAATTGTTTAATGAGTATAATAATCAAGTACATAGAACAATTAGTATAAAACCTTTAGAAGTTAAGTTCATTCTGGCAATGCTCTTGGAGCATTTTCAACTGAACCTCTGATTGGGAAAAAGGAATAAGTACAATTTTTTGCGATTTTAACCTGAGATAGCAGATGTGTTCCTTTAAGATAGTTACATCGTTGAGTAGAAAATAGGAATGTTTGGGCAACTCTATATAACCAACGTAGAAGACAAAATATCTCGCTGATTAGAAAAAGGGAATAACCACGTTTCTTATTTCCTTTTTCCAATCACTATAGGATACCACCACAACTCTGAGACTGTGTGTAAGTAGACAACCACTACAGCCCTCTGCTGACGTTTCGATACTTCGCCTTGTCTTCGCATTGCACAATCTATAGAGAAATTTTTGCCCCAATCAGTTACAGATTTACGTGTTTTCAGTGATACAAGTGACCATACAATGTCAAAACTGCAATCATTCAATGACATGAATGCTTTTCAGCCTGACCATGTCATAACGGTTCACAACTATACAGAAATATTTGCCTGTCAGAGGTCACAGTTTTTACCATGTGACCGAAATACTGCTATAATCAAACTAGAACTGAAACGACACAATCGCATTTATTTAACAGCACAGTATAACCACGTGATTACGAATGCAAGAAATACTGATACTCCATTTCAGGTTTACGAAGTTGTCAATGAAGAAATCTTAGATTTTAAACATTGGTGGTAACCGTTTTACAAGAAATCTTCAGGTAGCATTGTGGACAAAACAGTGAAATTCCAAGTAAGTAAATAGAGACACTGTTTATGAAGCAGCATCTCTAGGTTATGTGCAAGCTCATAAGTTTATCAATGAACTAAGAACTGATATTTTTCGATTACTCAAAAGTAATGTCACAAACGTTCCACTGCCAACGTCAAAGGCATACGATTGGCAGGTCTCGTTCAATCAGAAAAAGATCAACGATTTTTCACAAATCTGACCAATACAAACAGTTTTATAGGATGATTTGTTCATGGAAAACCACTGACCAAGAAACTGTAGAAGACGAAGATGCACACGGATAGGACCCTATGAAAGCCATTCTATTGTGACAACGTATTTTCTTCAGCTGTCTATTGTATTACTTTTCTTGCTGTACGAATAACGTGTTGTACAAAAAATAAATAAATAAATAAATAAATAAAATAAAATAAAAAACGAACGGTGACAATAAAAGTGTTAGAAGCCTAACATTCGTGATAGTTCGGATACATACCGTATATCCAAGATTAACATACAACATTGTATTCAGCATGTACATTTTCATAGCTTTTTATCATAAACTGCACATTACATACCCTACACACAATTACAATTGCGTCCAACTCTAATTGATTGGAAAAAGGGAATATTTTTTCCGTTTTTAAGCTTATCTAACCAATTGCAGTGCTGCAATTCAAGATTCTTCTTCTTGTCTTAGCGTTTGTTAGTTCTTCTGCTAGAAGTAATCAATCAGTGGCGTAGGGAAGGGGGGGCCGGAGGGGCCGGCCCCCCCCCAAAGAGGTCCGACAATGTACTTTGGTACTTTGATGTTTGTAATTTTTTATATATTTTTATGTTTATATATTTTTTTGTTTGTAATTTTTCTATATGTACCTATAAGAGCACTTGCCCCCCCCCCCAAACACACATCCTGGCTACGCTACTGTAATCAATTATACACTTTTTGCAACAAATAGAAACAACGCTTCGGGAAGGTTTTTTTTTTTTAGCGTTTTTGAAAATTTAGGTCTGATGCACTTATTCCCTTTTTCCAATCAGTGATTCAACTGGGGTTACGATTTGGGGTTCCCCTAATGGATTAGGGATCCTCTGTATTGCAGAGTCTGCGGTACCGTAAATTACGCCCCTGGCTTTGTGAATATTATATGCACAGACCTTGTTGCATGATTGAACCGTTTTTCCTGAAACTGTGTGTGTATGTGTGTGTGTGTGTGCGTGTGTGTGTAGATGGCGCACACGAGATTACAAAGCTTAGTGCAAAAGGCTTTGTTTTTTCTTTATCTTTCTCTTTTTCTAGCTTTACTCTAACAAGAAAGAAAGAAAAAAGTGTTTACTCCAAGCGATGATTTGAATATCCTCGTTTAGTGAATTGGGCGAATGCTACATACATACAGAGAGATAACAAAAGAAAGGCTGTTGCAGACACCGCAATGTTAGGTGATAATTTCTACTCTACTTGGAGACTGTTTTTCCAAGCCTCGACCCCATTTTGTTGCGAATGAGGTGTGCAAACAGGCATCCAAGCTTCTCATAAAGAAGATAATTATTTTGTGACAACACAAATCTCTCTTTCTATATGCTTACTTGCTCAACTCTGTCTTTGCGAAAAAATACCGTGTGTTCGTGTGTATATTCAAATACAGTGTATTGTATAACTGTGGTTTTTAAATGTTACGTGCAATATGAGTCGAGGCAGATCGATTTTTATGAATTTCTGCTGTCGAAAAATTGTATCTTTCTTTTATCAAATCTATGTCGTTTATTTGGTAGGAGTGCAGAGCCGTAGCTAGAGATTTCGTAGCCCGGGGCGTCCCTACACTCACTTTACCAAGTTTTTTTAACATATAAGACAAGCAGAAAATGAAATGAAATGAAATCTTTGAGTTTTACGTCCCACGGTTATGCCAGTTAAGCTAAACGAAACGGTGATTATGAGAAATAAATGACATGGTGGAATGAAGAAAGTGGGAGGAAACAGAAGAAAACCGACGAGCACGGTGTTTGTCCACCACAAAGTCCACACGGTGGACCTGGGATCGAACCAGGAACCCCAAACACCTGAGGTGAAGGCTCTACCACTGAGCCACAGCGCCCCCGTAAGACAAGCAGATTTTGTTGCTGTGCTACGCTGAATTTTTATCAAGCTGCTTAGACAGACCATTGGAACAGCCAAAAGCGATCATTATGTATTCTTTTTACAAATAAGAGCTGTTTTCAAGAGAGTTATTTTGGATTTTCTGTTAAACTTGACAAGATTACCTTTGGTTGTATACTCGACAATCCACTTGGGGAAACAACTATTTGCAATGTTCATACTATCGATAGGAAATGAAATTTCAATACATTACAAACTATATGCTTTTAAAATGTTCGAACTGAGTAGCAGCATTAATTTCCAGTGCTAATTGTAAACTTTTGAAATTTTATTCTACATATATGTGACCATACAAATAGCATTTCAATTTCTATTCTTTTACGGTAAAAAATATTTTGTGAAATGTAACGGAAATTTAAAAAAAATCAGAATTAATTAACATATTAAAAATATACTAACACACACACACACACACACACACACACATATATATATATATATATTATATATATATATATATATATATACGTATCTATCTTTTTAGGTCTTACTATAGATCATAACCTGACATGGGAATTTCATATAGAGTCAGTTACCAATAAATTAAATAGAATATGTTATGCACTAAGGATTATTAGAAAGAAGGTAAATTTAAAATTAGCTAAAACCTTGTACTATTCGTGTTTTAACTCTATCTTGCAATATGGTATCATGTTCTGGGGAAATTCAAGTCAGAGATTTAATGTTTTCAAAATTCAGAAGAAAGCCATAAGAATACTTTGTGATAAGCAGCCGAATTTTTCTTGTAGACATTTGTTTAAGGAGGTCAATATACTACCTCTGGATAGTTTATATTTGTATCGTCTCTTTTTGTATTTGAAAGAACACTCATCGGCATTCGTAACAAATAAGGATGTACATAATCATAATACGCGAAATAAGAATGATTTTCATTTGTGTAATCACCGGTCAGCAATGTATCAAAAAAGTGTAAGTTATGGTGGTGTTAAGTTGTACAACATGTTGCCTATTGATATAAAGTATGAAGCAAATATGAAAAGGTTCAGACAAAAGTTAAAATTATTTCTATTAGAAAATTCTTGTTATACGATTGAGGAGTACGTAAATATCATGACAAGGTAATATTACTTTATTTTACTCATGTAAATTTTTTGTACATATGACGCATGTTACACTTACTTGAGGACATTCCTCGTACTTGTAAGTTCATACAAAAGAAATAAATACAATACAATATCTACATACATACATAGACAACATTATGTATATACGTATAATGTGTATGTTTTATATGTATGTTGATAGATAAAAATGTAAGACAACTAAAGCCTGTGACAAACATCTTGGCATTTTAGCTAAACGAATAAAACGCAATCTCTGACGCGACGTTGCCAAGTGGCAAAGGGGTGTGGGCTATGGCTTAGCTAAGCAGGCGAACTACAGCGCAATCAGGTGGCAGGAGATAGACCTAAGTGAATTGTACAAAATAAACGTGGCAATACTGCATCCTCTCATTTGCTAGCAGCATTTAAAGGGAACTTGGAGCGCCGCCTTCAAATGCCAAGATGTTTGTCACGCCGTTTAGATACCTATGCACAAAATAAAATCCTGGCCATACAAGTAAAAATGAAATGAAATCTTTGAGTTTTACGTCCCACGGTTATGCCGGTTAGGCTAAAGGAGACGGTGAGTATGAGAGATGAGTGAAAATGGTGGAATGAAGAAAGTGGGAGGAAACGGGAGAACCCCGAGAAAACCCACGAGCACGGTGTTTGTCCACCACAAAGTTCACTTGGCGGGGGCTGGGATCGAACCCGGGACCCCAAGCACCAGAGGTGAAAGAAAGCAAGGTTATTGTCTTCAAACAAAAAGTAACTACCAAATAATTTTGGAAAATAGTTTTCTGTATTTTAAACAAGGATGTTATAAATAGAGGATCTGCCCTTATGTATCTTCATCCTATTAAATCGATGATGCCAGAAAACAACCGAGCATCGGCACGTCTGATTGGCTCCTTTCGTTTCCGCCATGATTGTTGGCTCAAAGCATTGCGATCCTACTGGGCGGAGTGGGCAGAGTAGTGGTGGCGAAACTGTGACGTATGGCTTCAAGATTTTGTTGTAAGGGCAGATCATCTATTTTATAAGATCCTTGCTTACGACTCCCTAGGACGCCTGTTCTCTTGGTTTTATCCCCCTTTCTCTTGGATGTCAGGTCTCTGAAAGGTCTACCTATACCTTGGCCGCAAGAGCCCGGTTCCTGTCGCCCTAAGACGCTTGGTCATTGGACTTCAACAAATTCACCAGTAAACCAGCAT